>NW_028270152.1:107968350-108656771 GCF_037043375.1 Chiloscyllium plagiosum
GTTCTCTCTCTCTTTATCATTCTCTCTCCCATTCTTTAGCTGCGAAAACCATTTTTGTCAATTTTACTTTAAGTTTTGCAAACTGTACTGCTGTCTGTTGTTCTGAGACTCCTCTGTGATTGGCTTTACTTTTGCCTTTGGTTAGTCACAAATCTAAGTTCTTGTCGAATTCTAAGATTACGTCATTTTTTTCTTTCCTTCTAAACTTCATTCGCAAAGTTACGAGTCACTCTTAAACCACAGTACGTTTTTTGCAATTTTAACAGCCATTTCTTTCACTTTTACTTTGTCCAACCACAAGTCACCGAAAGTAAACAAATTGCCTCACTTACGTATTTTGAAGGTTGAGGATACTGACCTGCAAGTGTTTAAATTTACTGAGCTTTTTCGTAACCCAAATCTGTTCACATCCGTCCAAATTGTCGACTGGATTTGTCCAAAACTATTCAAATCGCAGACGAAAGCTCCCAAACTGTTATTACACGCGGTTACCCCCTCTACCAATTTAAAGCACGATCACAGAAATGGTTTAGCTCACGCTATAGTTTGTCAAAATTCAAGAGGCAAAGAACAATCCAAGAGATGACTATTTAAAGTACAAATTTTCAACTTTATTTTTTAAGTCCAAGAGAGAATATTAAATCGAACAAATATTTACATGCCCTTTTCGTTAAACCTACCTTTTACCTCCCTCTCTCCAAAAAGAGTCCCATAAAACATCCAGATTACTATTTACAAAACAAGTCACGTTTCAAAACCAGTCAGCTTTGCCGATTCTCCTTTGCAGATTTTCCTCTTTCAGTTCTCTCCAGGTGAGTTTCGAAGTTCTGCTCTGCAAATTTCTTATCCACAGGTAGCTTTCAGAGAGTTTTTCAGCGAGCACTCTCCATTTCTTGGTCTTTGGCAGTTCTCTCTCTAAGTGTTCAAACTTTCCGATTTATAACACACAACATCGGATCGTTTCATTGATTTTGATATTATCAAAATACTAAATTCAAACTGAGTGGATTTTGTTGTGTTGGGACACAATTCAAACTGACAGTCAGAATTTGTATTTTGTCATGTTTCATGGTAAAGAAGATGCTGCAAATTGTTTCGTCAATGAGTCACATTTTTGCCTTGTTCAAGACTCTCTGTGTTTTGCCGGTCCTTGCGAGATTTCCAACACTCTTAAAAATACAATAAACTTCGAAACCTTCATAACTGCATAAAAGTGAATGAATCTCTGGGACATGATCGATTGTCTCCAAGAATTTTGTGGAAATCTAGGAAAATTAATGCCATGCACCTTGCTGATTCATTTATGTCATTACTACCACAAGTCAGGTGCCAAATGATTGGAAATTTGCTAATGTGATGCCACTACTTATGAAAGTAAGGAACTATCAATTCTTCCAGGTTTGGTGATACCTGTAAGCGTTGGCACTTTCTGAGAGTCAAGACCCTCACACAAGAAGTGCAAAACTGGCACAGCCATTAATATAAGCAAGTGAAAGATTGGACAACTGCATATAGAGAGGCTGAACTATTGACACACTGCTATTGGAGCCATGAAAATAATGACACCGTGCAAAATGAGCAACATAAATGCTAAAACACACCTTCTGGAAGAGGTGAAATCGTGAAGAACCCTCCACAGAAAAAGGGAAATACTGACAACCTCCTCGTCTCTGCATTTTTGTTGATGCCTTTGTATCTGTATCTGTGTGACCTTGGTGATGCCTGAATTTTTCTGTGTGTGCGTGTGTGTGTGTAACAGACAAAGTGCATGTTGCTGTGCCTGCGTGTGAATGTGTTTCTTTGTCTATACCGCTCTACATTTATGCATGTTATTGATTAGTAGTTCGTGTGGTGACGTACCTTAGGCAATGCCACTCCCTTCTGGCCTTCTCTAAGACATCTCAGATGGATACGGAAGAGGGTGAAAAACAGGAGGGTTTTCGTTTCTTTTTTGTATCCACGGGATGTGGCCATTTATTGCCTGTTCCGAGGTGCACATGAGGAGGTGTTGATGGGGTAATTTCTTGAACTTTCAGAGGCTGCACGTTGCTTCAGTGATTAGCACTGCTGCCCTACAGTGCCAAGGACCTGGATTCAACTCCATCCTTGGGCAACCGTCTGTGTGGAGTTGAATCTTCTTCCCGTTTTTGCGTGAGTTTGCTCCAGGTACTCTGGTTTAATCCCACGCCAAAACTACTCAGTTAGCTGTATTGGTCGTGCTAACATTGTCCATAGTGTTCAGGGCTAAATATGTTATGTGCATTAGCCATGGGAAATACAGGATGATATGAACAGGGTAGGGGGTTGTCTCAGTTTGGTATACTCTCCACACGTTCGATGTGGACTCGAATAACCTATTTCCACTCTGAATGTCGGTTCGCCTGCTGAGCTGGAGGGTTAGTTTTCAGACTTTGCGTCACCATACTAAGAAACACCATCAGTGAGCCATTGGTTGCATGGCTCGATTTTTATTTGTGTAGTCATTTTTCCTTAAGTTCGTGACGTCATTTCCTGTGTTGACGGAATTTCTTGTGGGTGCTGTCATTTCCTGCTAATTCTCTGTTGGGGTAGTAAATGGAACACAAGTCAATGGGCTTGTTGATAGAGTTCCGTTTGGAATGTCATGTTTCAAAGAATTCTCGTGCGTATTTCTGTTTACCTTAGCCCAGGATTGCTGTCTTGTCCCAGTCGAAGTACTTTCCTTCCCCACCTGTATGAAAAGATAGCAATGAGAGTGGGTCATGTCTTTTTGTGGCTAGTTGATGTTGATGTATCCCTGGTGGTTAGTTTTATGCCTGTTTGACCAAGGTAGTGTTTGTTACAGTTCTTGGAAAGTATTTTGTAAATTACATTTATTGTTCTTGTTGTCTGTATAGAGCCTTTCAAGTACATTAGCAACTGTATTCGTGTGTCAGTATGTTTGTGGGTTACCATGGTACCAAGAGGTTTAAGTAGTTTGGCAGTCATTTCCGAGAGGTCTTCGCTGCAATGGCGAGTGGTGAGGGACTGTGGACATGTTTTCTCTCCGAGTTGGGTGTGTTGCTGGGAAAGCGGCGGACTATGTTCATTGGGTACACGTTCTTTTGAATACACAGTTTCCACGCTGAAGGGATTCTTCGATTACCTCACAGTCGACGTGCAGTATAGAATCATAAAGTCACAGAGATGTACACGCAAACAGACCCTTCGCTCCAACGCGCCCATGCCCACCAATGCACTAGAGTCCCTTTTGCCAGTCATGGCTCATATTCCTTTCAACCCTTTTCTATTCATATACCCATCCATATGTCGTTTAAAATTTGGAATTTAAACAGCATCCACCACTTCATGTGGCAAATCATTCCATGTACGCACCATTCTCTGAGTGAAAACTTTGCCCCTTAGCTCCCTTTTATTTCTTTCCACTCGCACCAAAAACGTATGCTCTCTAGTTCTGCACTCCCCCAGCCCAGGGAAAAGACATTGTCTATTTACTCTATCTATACTACTCATGATTTTATTCACCTCTAGAAGGTCACCGCCGTCCTTCCATGTTTCAGGAAAAGCTACCCCAGCCTTTTCAACCTCCCCCTATAGCTCAAATCTTCCACCCTGGCAATATCCTTATGAAACTTTTTTGAAACCTTTAAATATCAAAACATTCTTCACATAGGAAGGGGACCAGAATGGCACACAACATTCCAAAACTGATCTAACCAACTGACTACCCAATTCCTATACTGAATACTCTCACCAATACAGAAATCACACCAAACGCATTCTTCACCATTCTATTTACAAGCGACTCTAATTTCAAGGAACAATGAACCTGCACTCCAAGGTCTCTTTGCTGATCAACACTTTCTAAGAACTTCAGATTTAGTGTATATGTCCTGCTTTGATTTACTTTTCCAAAATGCAGCAACTGGCATTTATATAAATCTAAAGCTACATCAACCACTCATCAGCCCATTGGCCCAACTGATACAGATCCCCTTGTAATCTGAGGTAACCTTCTTCGCTGACCGCTACACCTCCAATTTTAGTTTCATCGGCAAAGTTACTAACTGTGACTCCGATGTTATCATCCAAATCATTTATATAAATGACGAAAAGTAGAGGATCCTTGAGACGATCCTTGATCCATAACTGATCCTTGTGGCACGCCACTAGTCACAGGCCTCCAGTCTGAAAAGCAACACTCCATCACCACCACAGTCTGACATCTA
Organism: Chiloscyllium plagiosum; assembly: GCF_037043375.1. NCBI lineage: Eukaryota > Metazoa > Chordata > Chondrichthyes > Orectolobiformes > Hemiscylliidae > Chiloscyllium > Chiloscyllium plagiosum. Next base: position 107,972,559 of record NW_028270152.1, read on the forward strand.
CCGTCGAGCAGTTCTTTATCCAAATGGCTAGTTTTCCTTGTATTTCTTTAGATCTAACCTTGATAGCCAGTACCCCATTGCTAACCCTGTCGAACGATTTACTGAAGTCCAAAACGACTCTGCACTCTGCACTCATCAATCCTCTTTGTTCCTTATTTTAAAAATCAAGTTCCTGAGACATGATTTCCCACCCACAAAGCCATATGGACCATTCTTTATACGTCTTTTCCATTCCAAATACTTGTAAATCTTGTCCTTCAGTATTCCCTGCAACAACTTACCCACCAGCGACGTCAGATCTATCGGTCCCTGGCTTGTCCTTACCACCTTTCTTAAATACCTTTACCACGCTAGCCAACTCCAATTTTCTGCCACCTCACAAGATACTATAAATGATATAAATATCTCAGCAAGAGTCCAAGTAATCACTTCCCCAGTACTTTGCCCATTATTACCCCTACTGAGTGAATTCCAGCAACAGTGAAAGAATGCTGATATATTTCAGAGTCAGGATGATGAGTTGTCATGGAGAAATGAAATATTGTGGTCGTCGCTTTCGAAGGTGATGTATGAGGACTTTTGGTGTATTTCTGCAATGAATCTTGAAGATGTTAGACACTGTTGTTAATAAATGTTGGATGTTGAGGGGGTGCATACATGTGGATGTAATACCAGTCGATCCGGTTACTTATTCCTGGATGGTGTTGAGCTTCAAGACTGTTGTTGAATTTGAACCTGTTATGGACCATGTCAGGAAACATCACGTATTTCACGAAGTTAACCCACACCATTGTTTTTCGAGTTATTTTCACGATATATATATAGTGAATATTTCAGATGTGGTGCATCTGGTCAAATCCCTCGGTTTTGTACAAAACTAAATTCTTTACAGAGTACTAATTGAAACACAAACAAACGAGAACGCAACGTAAAATGTCTTAACCTATCCGAAAACCCAACTGACTACCTCAACTTAACAAGGAGTTTTTTTTTAGATCGCTGCAGTATTCCGCATAAACAGCCCTTCACTTAAATAAAAAAGTAGCTAGAATCAAACATAGAGTATTGCAGGTGAGAGATAGCAGAGAGGTTCAGCATGGAACACCATATTTCATGTAACTGTTCCTTTAACCAGCAGCCACACAAAACTGCCTGCTTGCGAAAAGCAAACCAGATCGAGGAAAAGTTGAGCTGAGAGGACTGGCTGCTCCCCTTTCTGCGCTCAAGTGAACTTATTTACACTGGAAAGCCTTTTTTTTCTGAGGCAGCATCTATTAGCTATAATCAAACTGACCCTAAAACCTATCCAGACTTGACATCCCGGACCTCTGCCAATACGACCTCTCTGAAATAAAAACCAAGGACATCATAACCTTGTTAAAAAAGTAGCATTATCACAGCTCCTCCCTGATAAAAACGAAACAACAATATCTAAAGATGAGTTCATTTTAAAACATTAATGTTAAATTCTCATTGCACTGCAACACTCATACAGATGACATTGGCATTAAACATGTTAACATGCACACTAAATTCGATTACAATCTGCTTTACTCCTGTCATCGATTGCTTCAGTTTCTCATTCAAGTCTCGGAATCACGTCGTCACTCACGTTTTCTAGTCCTCCACATGCATGATTTTCAAATTGAATGACTGTAACGACAAGCTACAACTAACCAGTATGGAATTTTTGTCCTTACATTTCTCCATAAAATTCAATGAGTTATGATTCGTGTATATGATTGTCTCAGATACATTACTGGTGGCATAAACACTTAGAAAGTTATAATGCCACCAACAAGCTCAAAGTCTCCTTCTCAACTGTCGAATATTTCTGCTGATGAATGTTCAACTTCTTTGAGAGATACTTGAGAGGCCTTTTCTTTCTTCACGTTGCCTTCTGGCGTGGACATAGCACTGAAACCCACAACACTCGCATCAATAGCTACCTTGCACAGCTTGCATTAATTTGTCTGGCTCATACTGGGGCAGAGGTTCACACACATTTTAGGCTGTCAAATGTCTTCTGACAGTCCGCTTTTCGCTGAAACCCATTACCTTTCTTTAGCAATTCAGTGAGTGGAGCAGCCTCACTGCTACAATTTGGTATTAATTTTAAATGAAATCCAATCTGTTGCACTGCTCTGTTTTGTCGAATGGATGGAAAACTCTCTACTTACCTTTACATTTCATCCAGTGGGTCCATTTGTCCATGAACAATAACATGGCTAAGAAGATGCTTTGGGCTTTGGAAAATTCATTTTTACCAAGGTGAAAACCAAGCCTACCTCCGAAGTTGATCGAACAATTTTGATAAATGTGACAAATGATTGTTCCATGTCTGACGAAAAGTTACCACATCATCTATATGTCCAGCACAATTTGATCATCCAGAAACGATCTTATTGGTTTGTAGCTGAAATGCGTCTGGCACATTATTTGGTACCAAATAGCATGACTTTGAATTGATCCAGTCTATTCAACAGTACAAAAGCTGAAAATCTATTCAGTCGTTTGGACAAAAGTAGTTGTCAATGTCCTTTGAGCAAGTCCAATTGAGAAATATGTTTGTCCAATCTTTTCAACCCCGTCTTCCAAACACAGAGTCGGACATCCAACAGTCTTCGTAACTGCATTGACGTTGCGATCATTCACTCATTACAGTCAGATATCATCTGATTTCGGCACTCTTAGTATGGATGTGTTCAAATCATTTCAACTAAATTGGATTATTCCGTCTTGCAGGACGAGTTCGATCTCCTTTTGAAACTGTACCATATTTAGTGGGTTACACTGAATCAGAACAGTATCTCCTACATTCACACCATGCATAATCAGGTTAGCACATCCCAGCTTATTTCAAGATATCTCCCGATGCGACACTATATACTCTTGCAGGGCAGGTCGATTTGTCTCAGGAAAGTAACTCAATATTTTATCATAATTTTTGACATCTTACTCAGTGCCCAATGTAATTTGAAGTATAGAACGCAGAACATAGAACAGTACAGCACAATACAGGGCTTTCAGTCATCGATGGTATGACTACCTTTTCTCCGATGAGCAGATCAAACTAACTTACATACGCTTCGTTGTACTTTCTTCCATGTGCCAATCCAAGAGTCGATAAATGTCCCTAATGTATCTGACTCTAACAATACAATTAGCAGTGGATTCAATGCACCCACCACTCCCTGTGTAAAGAACCTATCTCTGATATCTCCCGTAAACGTCCCTGCAATCGCCTTAATTTATGTCCCCCAGTGATAGACATTTCTGCCTGGAGAAAAAAAAAAACTCTGACTCTCAGATTTATCTATGATTCTCATCATCTTACACACTTCTGTCAGGCCAACCCTCATCATCCTTCATTCTACTGAAAAAAGACCCAGCTCACTGAACGTTTCTTCATAAGACATGCACTGTAGTCCGGACAGCTTCCCAGCAAAAGTCCTCTGCACCATCTTTAAAGTTCCCAACTTATTACTACAATGCAGCGACCAGAACTGAACGCAATATTGTTAGTGTGGTCTAGCCAGGGCTTTACAGAGCTGGGGAACAACCTCACATCACTTAAACTCGCTAATGAAAGCCAACACACCATACACCTTATTTACAACTCGATCTACTTAGCTGGCAACTTTGAGGAGGCTGTTTTCCCTGGAGCGTCGGAGGCTGAGGGGTGACATTATAGAGGTTTACAACATTATGAGGGGCATGGATAGGATAAATAGACAAAGTCTTTTTTCCTGGTTTTGGGGAGTCCAGAACTCGAGGGCATGGGTTTTGTGTGAGAGGGGAAAGATATCAAAGAGACCAAAGGGGCAACGTTTTCACGCAGAGGACAGTACGTGTATGGAATGAACTGCCAGAGGAAGTGGTGGAGGCTGGTACAATTGAAACATTTAAGAGGCATTTGGATGGGTATATGAATAGGAAGGGTTTGGACGGATATGGGCACGGTGATGGCAGGTGGGAATAGGTTGGGTTGGGAGAACTGGTCGGAATGGACGGGTTGGACCGAAGGCTCCATTTCCATGCTGTACATCTCTATAACTCTATTGACATTGATACCAAGGTCTCACTGGTCCTCCACACTGTCGAGCATCCCGCCCTTAACCATAAATTCCACATTCAAAATCGTCCGTCCAAAATTAATCATTTCACACTTATCCAGGTTGAACTCCAAATGCCACTTATCAAACCAGTTCTGCATCCTGCCAATGTCTCGATAGTTTTCAGACTCTTTACAATTCGAACAACTATCCTTTCTTCGGCATCCTGGCCAACGCAACCTTCCAATTACTTATCCAAGTCATTTATAAAAATCACAATCAGCAGAGATCCGAGAAACGACTCCTGAAGAACACCACTGCTTACCAACTCCAAGGCTGAAGACTTTCAATATATTACCACCCTCTGTCTGCAATGAACCAGCCAATGCTGATTTTCCTACATCCCATGCCTCCTTACTTTCAGAATGAGTCTACGATGGGGAATATTTTCACACGCCATCTTAAAATCAGTGGACCCCATATCCACTGCCCTACCTTCGTCAATGTGTTTTGTCATATCCTCAAAGAATTCAATAATTTTTGTGAGGCATGACCTGCCTCTCAGACGGGTTTGGTGATTATATCTAATCAAGTTATGGCTTTCTAAATCATCAGAAATTCTCTCTCTCAAAATCCTCACTATTTATTTGCCCACCACATACATAACGGTGATTGGTCTGTCATTCTAAGAATAATCTCTTTTCCCTTTCTTGAACAAGGGATGGAATTTGCCACCCTCCAATCATCTCGAAATCCTCAAGTGAACTGTGAGTGCGTCAACATCATTGCCAAAGTTGCAGCAATCTCTTTCCTCGCGTCCTGTAATAACCTCAACTTTATCCCGGCGGGCCCAGGGGATTTATGCATATCAAATTCAGAATCCTCTGAACTTGGTTCTTCACTCTTCATTGTCAGCAAAAGTTGAGAGTGTGTTGCTGGTAACCAATAATCCATTCTCCTTTTGTCTTCGTTCCCTATCAAAATGCCTTTTGGCTATATTCGTATGACTAACCCCTTGAGATTTATTGATGTCTGCAGTTCTTATGAAATGGTTCACCTCACTGAATTTCCTTTAGAATTGATAAGATCCACTAAACATTTCTTTTAAAGGCTCACCTATCACTGTAAGTAACACTAATACTTTATCGTCAATAGCAAATTTGCATGTTTTTGATTTCTGGCCTGCTTCCTGTTTCATTGTGCGTTGTGATACGTTTAAGTACTGTGAAGTCAACTCCCCGCCACTATTTGATCACTACCAAAAATATGACATAGAGTTCAAGTATGTGGTTTCTGATTATTAATATCTCCTCAATCAATTTTAGCAGTTCTCTCACTTCATGCACCGAAACAAAATCAAATGGAATGAACTTATTCGCTTCGTTTGCTGCATCATAGGTCGCAAAAAGGAGAAACGGAATTCACTTATCCCAATCATTTGGATATTCTTGACTGTGAGCCCTCGACACGTTCTTTAGTGTCTGATGCCACATTTTTATCGTTCCCGTAATTCATGCCGGTATCCATAACTTCCTTGAATAATCGTGTTGTGAAGCTTGATCCTTGTTTTGATTACATCTACTGCGTGTACCGTAAAATAATTCTATAACTCGTCCACAATGGTTTTACGTGGTGATATTGAAAAAAGGAATGGGCTGTGTAATTCTCGTGGGCACATCCATTATTGTTAACAATAACTGATTCCTTTTTTTTGTTTAAGGTAGGGGTTCGATGCAACGAATTCGGAGTCTTGTAAAAGACTCTCAAATGCAAACATTCGTATTATATGGACGGGTTTTATTGTTGCCTGTGGTTTTTCAATGACCTGACATGTATCACATGCCTGGAAAAAAAAGTCAGTTATATCCCTGTGCAATCGAGGTCAGTAAAAATGCTTTTGCATATTAGCGTGACTTTTTCTCACCACAAAATGAGCACCTACTCACCACAAAATGAGTAGTCTGTGCACTACTCGCAACACGTCCTTTCTATAAACCACTCCCCGACAATACGACTTGATGAACGTTGGTCCATTTCGAATCTGCCTGAATATGTGATGGTCTATACTTCTTCAGATAGTTGCATTTGAGGATTCATATAGCTCCTTCTTCTGTGTGTTGTTTTGGGGACAATTAGTTTAGTATCTCATTTCTGCTGTAACACAGATATTTTCTCTGAACGAAAGATGTCTGCTTTGTCATAAATCTGCTCCTTGTTTGACTCAAATATTTGAGCATCATGGTCTCTGCTAATTTCACTTTGTGATGATGCTACCCCTTTAACACGGTTTTGTTACCCTTCGGTTTTTCAGAGTGTTTGTAAACTTAGAGAGTCCAAGAGATCGACGTTTGAGGGGTTTCGGGCCAGTTTGATGATAGACAACAGACAGACCCTCAGACAAAAGGCTTTCAAATTTGACAAACTAAGTACACTGTCTAATAAAAGGGTAATGGCCACTTTTCTGGTTTGGTTTGATATTAGCAAACATTGTGCTGCAGTTGCAGGGCCACACATAATCAGGTCCATGCTGCCTCTACCTCTGCATCTCTGATGTAAGACTTTTTTTTAATTTCCCTTTTTTGTGAAGGGGTGGTTCTGGGGATTTGTGCATGCATTTGGAACAGCATCATTTGGCGGGGTTAACCTGTTGTCTTTTCGGAAAGTTGTTCTGAATTATGTTCTCTTCTGCTTGTGTTTCATTCGGCTTTGTTTAAAACCAGTTTCATTACTCCTGGAGTATTCAATGTACACCCGGTTAAAACAATTATCAAAGTTAGGATTCGATCTACTTTCTTGGATTTGTTTTTTTAGGGTTGTGGAATATCCATGACAACTTCAACTTTGTTGTCTATACTCTTTGATCTATCCTGTTTCAACTGTTGACATTTAGAGCATCTTTTCCCAAAGTCCAGAAAAAAAAAACTGCATGTGTATCCCGCAATAGTTAGATTGCCTGAGTTTCGAATCGCTTTTCAACCACCTTCAGCAGCACCCCTATCTGTGAACCGCCTATATAAGTAAGGACAAATTGTATTCTTGGAACTGAGAGTTTTTCCAGTACTACTACCATGACATCCCCACTCTTCACTGGAGACTCTAAAATCACTCTACGTAATTTCAAGCTATTTCTCTCATCGTACATTCCCATCACGAGTACCTTGTTATGACAATATGTCAGAGGTATCTATCCACTCATTTGAAATCAACAAAGATTCAGCATCACAGGATCCCGTGTCTATAAGTATTGTAACGTTCTTACATACAGTTTCTGGCCTATGCAAGTAAATTTCATCTTTGCGTGCGGTTTAAGCAGATCTGGCAGCCCCTCCTTAACCAATCCGCATCCATATCTTACATGCTGGTATCGCCTTTTAACCGCTACTGTATTTCGTATCCACCGAAATCATTGACATATCTTGTTTTTCTACATCTGATATCCCAGTTAATTTTTTAACACGCCAACACCGTGATTTTACGTGACCTCGTTTACTGCAGTGAAAGCACCCGAGCTTTTTAACATCTACATCTGCTTCAAAGACATCCTTTTTTTACCCTTTGGTAAGATATCCTATGATTTTCATCAATATCTATCTATCCCTATCAACGTGAGGATTTATCTTCTCTCCAATTTCTCGACCTCACAGATTGAAAGTGATGTTTGTATTGAAAATTTGATTTATGAGCCAACTCCTAATCATCAGCCCTTTCAGCTGCTAATCTTGTCATTCTCACTCTGTGTCCTCTCACATGAGTTCTTATTACTTCATGAAGTGTATTTTTGAACTCTTTCAAATTAATAACCTCTCTAAGAACGTTATAAGTATGATTTAATTTTAATGGGCTTGTCAAACTGTCAAAATCACTTCGCTTGAGCCTTTCAAAATCACTGTATGTTTGGCATGCGTGCCTCCTTAGATTTCTGAAACATTGTCCGTTGGTTTCTGACACAGGCTCATATGCAATTAAAATGGCTTCTTTCATCTCCTTTTCCGCCTCAGATTCCTCTTCCACAATGATGCAAGTACCTCACGAGCTCTACCTACAGGTTTTGTGTGGATCAACAGAACCTGCGTGGTCATGAGCCAGTGCATCTGTTTAACCACTGTCTCAAAAAAGAGGTTTTCTCCATTCCTCTTGTCAAATATATGCAATGCATAAATATATTCAAATAGATTCTCACTCGGCCTTTCGCTACCATAGATTTGCTCATTTTCACGCTTTTCCTCACGAAGGTTACATTCATCCTTTGTCAACCATTCTTTTAAAATTAATTTCTTATCTAGCAATTCCTGACGCTCAAACTCCTTCACTTTCTTCCTTTTCTCGGTCTGCCTTTCTCTCTCTTCTCTCTTTCTTCCTCTCTTTCTCTCTCTTCGTTTTTCTTTTCAATCTGTAAAAGCGATTCATTCTTGTTCTCTTTCCTCTGCTTTTAATCAGAATTCGAACAGTTCCATTTCTTTCGCACTTTCCTTCTATTTTTCCTCTAACCAAATTTATTTTCAATTGATTTATTTTTGCCTCTAAACATTCTGATCATATTTGCAGCAATTTTATATGTTGAGAGTTGGTGCAATTATCTCTCATTTTCTCACGGAAGGAAACAGCTCAAACTCCAAATTTTCCGCGACAGCTGGACCTTATTCACTTTTTATAAAGTCAGCAGAATCATTTCTCCCACACACAGAAAATTCTTAGTGTCTGAAAGAGCCATGGCTATCCGAGCACTGTTGAAACCAAACGAATTCAACACTCAGAAGAAATGACATTAACACCTATCACTCGTTGTCTTTAAATTCAGAAATGCTAATCCAAAATTGAAAATATGGAAAAATTCTCGAAACAACTTCTAATCTGTTATGGATCATGTCAGGTACCCTCAGTCCATTTCAACAAGATAGCAGAGACGCTGAATGTTCCAGTTGTTATCATCAGGTGTACAGTGGAAATTTCAGGAATGATACAGCTGTTCCAAGTCTCTCAGCTTCAAACAGAACATAATTTATTTACAGACGACAGAATGAAACACAAACAAAAGCGAACATGATACCGAATAAGTTAACGTGTCCGAAAATAAACATGACTATCCCAACTTAACGATGTTGTTCCAAATGCCTGCCACAAAGTTCCATAATCACCCCTTAAACAAAACGGTAAAATCAAAGTCATGGCCATAGAGGGGAGAGAGAGAGAGATGCAGAGATTTAGCATGGAATATCTTCTTCAATCCATTTGCCTCTTTGATCAGCAGCCTCAGAAACCGACTGCTTGCTCAAACCAAATTTAAGCTGAGGTCGGAGAACTCGCCATTCCCCTTTCTTTATACAAGATCTTTGTGTAATCGAGAAAACTTTTTTGCCTGAGTTAGTTTCTGTGAGCTATAATCAAATTGACCGTGAAATCCTATCCTGAATAAAGTTAAAAATAACACAACATCAGGTTATAGTCCAACAGGTTTAATTGGAAGCACACTAGCTTTCGGAGCGATGCTCCTTCATCAGGTGATTGTGGAGGGCTCGATCGTAACACAGAATTTATAGCAAAAATTTGCAGTGTGATGTACAAAGTTAAAAATCACACAACACCAGAATCATGAAGATCCTGAATAGACACTGTGAAACCTCTGCATTTATGACAACTCTGAAAAAGATGTAAATGTGAACATCACTTTGTCAAAGGATCACCATCATCACAGAACCATCCAGTTAATGGGTCATAATCCGTCACGCTCCTCATATTTGTCTGGTAGGTAGTGAACAGGCTTCGAGCTGTCAGGAGGCGTATTACTAAAAGCAATATTCAGAGAGACAGTAGAACAGAGCAACGCAGACACACACACAGACACACACAGACATACAGACACAGACACAGACACACACACACACGTTCATGATCAAGGACACTCCGTTCATTTTAAACAATACTTCTGAACCTCTCACCATTCAATAAATACAAAATGAGATGCATACTCTTTGGTTCCCACCTCCAATTCATTTATATGTATTAAAGGTCTCTATGGTCCAAATACTGACACACATGATACTCCATGAGTAACAGCATTCAGTCTAGAAAAGGGTGCCACTTCCAGTATTGTTTCCACGAACCAGTTTCTAATCCATGGAGTATTTTCGCCCCTCACCCTTGGATTATGATTGCCTTCTCTCACTCGTGAACAACATGTCAAAAGTCTTCTGAAAACTCAAATGCACCACGTCAATTGGCACTTCCTTGCAGATGCGTTAATGACCATAACTTGTGGCACGGTTAACAAAGATGATTTGTCTTCCCTAATTCTAGCCTGACTCTAATTCCCCAAGTGTCTAGTGATAACATTTCTTTGTAATGATTCTAATATTTCCTCAAAAATGAAATCAAGTTGCCTTATCGTTAGGTTTTTCTTGTTTCCCGGCGTACTACCTTCTCGATTTTCCAGATTAGTAACGACTTTGAAGGATAATCAACAATTATTTCTTGTAGTTACAACGTTTGGAATACATTTGGATAAATATATGAAGAGGGAATGTTTGGAGGGATTTGGAGGAAGACCAAGCAGTTGGAACAAGTCGAGATTGGGATATGTTTGGCATGCACCAAAGTGGAAACTTCCATCCTGGATGTCGCTATAACTTTTCACTAGCTCTGTTGCCACCTTCCTGAATACTATGGAATGGAGCTCGTCTGGTGCAACATTATAGTAACCGTCCATCGAATTAGTTTTTTTGAGTCATTTCTCTTTATTAATTCTAATCTTACAAAGGTTCTCACTATTATCAGTTACTCTGTCCCGTACATTCTTCTGCAAAGATTCCCCTCAGCGGGGACAGAGACATCCTCTGTCACCGTGTGAATACATCGGAGCACTGCACTTGGGAGATGATGGACACGTCACCACTCTAAGAATCAAACGTTCGAGCATAAAAAAAGTTCCATGGAACCCCTATTTCATGGGCACCGACAGCACATTCGTGTACCGAAGTGTAATTTTACAGGTTATACTAAAAGAGGTGACAGAAATCTGGAACATCTAATTTTAGAGTCAATGCGGCTTCACAGTTTGCACCAGCACAAGCCCAGGTAAAGAGAAGAATAAGTTTATTACCAAATTATTTGTAACTGGAGGAGTGATTGGAAGAGAACTGCAACCTGAAAGGTCAAGACGATGGTTTGTTCACAAAAAAAACACTGAAACAGACGTAAAGACTGAGGGTATCGTGGAGGTGGTAGTGGACAGGTTTCGTAAGAGAAGGAAAATTGAAATATAAATCAACGTAGGATAAAATGGGGCTACCATTGTTATAAAATGTTTTGTTTCTCCTCATATATTTGCTCGTGAAAGGAATGAAATCAAAGGAATAAAAATGAAGTTTGTGAATGTAAGTGAATACAATGGTTTATGTCTTTCCCAACTATAGATAACAGGAAATGCGATTGTGTTCACAATGGTTTACAGAATTAATAAATGGACAGAGACAAACTTACCAGGAACGCCAACAATAGCGAGGATGGGATAGTAACCTGCCTGAATAATCATGAGTACACCTTCTATCCGCCACGCTATCCATTTCCAAAAATGGGAAAGTAACATTCAACCATAGGATAAACTTCTGTCGGTTGTTTGAACATTAGGATCCTGATCCATATTTGAAACATTCCAGTCTATGGTTCTCAGATTCTGATCCATTGTTGTAATGTTCCACTCTATCGTTCTCAGATTATGATCAATTGTTGTAATATTCCATTTTATCGTTCTCAGTTTCTGATCCATTGTTGTAATATTCCAATTTGTCGTTCTCACATTCTGATCCATTCTTGTAATGTTCGATAGTATTATTGTCAGATTCTGATAGATTGTTAGAACATCCCAATTGTTGTTCTCAGATTCTGGTCTTGCCCCCTCGGCTCATCCTAATCATGTTGATGATGACGCTACCGCTGAGACAATGATACAACACATTGAAAGAAGTTACTTATCCACACAGCAAAAGAAACCCTCTGTTGACACAGTTCGGATCCATGGAGACTGACATCATTTAGTCTCTGAACAACCATGTCCTGTTAACTCCTTTCACGACAGCCTTTATATGTCACAATAGCACTTCTTCTGGCTGGAATGTTGACATCGCCTGCTATTGACATTATCGCCCATCGCCAATTAATCTATCAATGTTAGCGGTGAAGGAGAAAGTTAATGCTCCACTTCACAGGCTTGATGATTGTGCTGTGTTATCCACATACAATGCTCTCTGTAACCTCGTTCCATTGAGATAATAGAGAGGTCCTTACGCCACTGAAGTCTCCGGAACCAACTGGCAAACTAAAAATTTAAAATCTGACAGCATGTAAGAAGTGTGGATTTCTTCAGAATTTCCTCTCCATGCTCTAATAAGACAATATTTATCTGCAACACAAAGCATTTCAATTTTTATAAACCAAGGCTGAAAACAACTTTTTGCACAGTTTTCGTGACTTGAATTTATAATTTGTCTGTCTTTTTCTTTGGCCTTAGTCCATTCGTATATGATCCATTTACAGTTATCTTCTTTATTGAAACCATAGATTTAAGGATCAGAGACAGGGCACATTTGACTTTGGTTAAGAAACGAAAACAAATAACTGCATAGTGACGCCAGCCACGAATATTGTTTATTTCACAGACAGTGTAAAAGTAAATGCGTAGAAAGCAACCGAATCCATTTGGAAGAAGAAACTACGAGTGACAATGTCAGTAAAACAGGATAATGTAAATGTGTGGGAGAAAAATGATTTCATATACATTGTTTAATCAGTGTGTTGCTGAAGGTGGACAATATTGTTCATGTGTGCACAAGAAACAAGAATTAACAACAGAGACACAGTTCACAAAGTAATGCATGTACTGTGCAATAAAATGAAATATTATTTGATCCTCAGTTTATCCTCGTTTTTCAACAACGACCCTCCTCCAGCGCCTTTTTGGGATTTCCTGATCCAGCCTCTCATTCGTATCTGGATGTGTGTTATAAATTCCTGTATTTGGTATCCCACCTTATTTCAATGAATCCACTTTTTGCCAGTAAATAAATAACTTGACCTGCTGGGTTCTGCCAATAGCTGGTGTCTGTCATTTTATTAGAGTTATAAGTTCTTCATAACACCTTGAATGTGAATATATTGCTCTGTTATGCACAGACAATAGAAAGGACCAAAACACATTGGAATTGCCCCCAAAAAGTGAAACGTATCTTCTTCTGTCTTAAATGTATGTTATTTTCTATTTTATTCTTCTCCTCATCCATATTATCTCACTCTCTTTTTCCCCAATGGTTTTCGATGTCCCACATCTCAATATCACGATTTTTCAGTTCACCTCTATTGCGTACATTTGGATGTGACAGAATTATAATTGAATAACGCAACGACAAGGACATGAGGGAGGACTTGGACAGAGTTGACGGAATGGGAAGCCTAGCAAGGAAGACTGTGGAGCAGTATTGACAGAAGTTTCTCGGATGATTCGGTTGTCCAGCTGAAATTCATCCCAAGGAAGAATAACCATACTGAAGTGAGGACGACATAACAAAGCCTTATAACCACAGTAACAAGGATGAAAGCAAAAGAGGAAGCATACAATGTCGTCAAATTGTTGGGAAGCCAAATGATTGAGATGCCTTTAAAAGCCAGTGAATATCCAACAAAACACCTCAATAGCAAGGAGAAGTTAAAATATGATAGCAAGTTTGTTAATAGCATTAAAAAGACTGCAAGATGTTTCTAAATACTGAGCAGGCTCGTGTTATGAAGTTAAAGGCGTGTTCTGTACCGTTAAGAGAGAGTGAAAGTTGTTTGTTACCACGAGTTTGCAAGCACTTGTCATGGGACTGACAAGATGTCTCGGAGTGTACTGGAAAATTGAAAATAAGTAACATTGGGCTTTTTTCACAATAGCTTGAATTTAACCGATCAACTTAAATTATGATTATGGCTGTCGTACCTGATGGAGTGGGAGGTGAAGTTGAAGTGTTCAGCTAATGGGGATTGTTCGGTGTTTGTTTGTGTTCCATAGATGTTCTCTGAAAAAAATCCGCAAAAAGATGCCTTGTCTCCCCAATGGAGAGGAGAGCACATACGCAGCGACGGAAGCAGTAAATGACATTGGTAGAGGTACAGGTAAATTTCTGACAGATCAAAAGTCTTCTAAAAATTCAAATACACCACTCCCACTGGCACTTACTTGCAGATGCTTTTACTAACCCAACATGCCGCAGGGTTATCAAAGTTGATTTCTCTCTGAATCTCGCCTGACTCCCCAAGTGTCTAATGATGACATTCTGTTGTGAAGATTCTAATATTTTCCTCAAAAATGATATCAAGTTGTCCTATCGTTAGTATTTGTGTTGTTTCCTAAACGTTACGACCCGACGCCTGGAGGAAGAGCGCCTCATTTTCTCTTTGCTACCCTGCAACCACACGAGATAAATGTGGATTTCAACATTTTCCTCATTTCCCCACCCGGGTCTCCACGTCTAACGTCTCCAACTCGGCACCGCCCTGCGGACCCGTCGATCGCTCTCCCCCTCCGACCTTTCACCTTCTCCCTCACCTTCTTCTAACTATTGCTTTCCCAGATACCTACTCCCAAACCTAACCCCTCCAATTATTTATCTCTCATCTCCAACACACAAGCCTCGGCCCTGATGAAGGTCTTACAGCCGAAACTTTGATTATTCTGGTCCTCAGATTTTGCCTGACCTACTGTGTTTTTCCAGCATTACACTCTCGAATTTAGATTATGCTCCAGGGTACAACAAATTTGAATTTATTGCTTCTTACAACATTGAAGCAACGAGACAATCCAATGTTTGCTGTCTACAGAAGTCGGCATTTTGGGTCAACCATAGAGCGACAACTGCCATCGTCTGAGTATGTGCCAAGCTAACACTCTAAATCAAACGTCTCTTTTTCAAAGGTAACATCTATGCAGCAAAACACCAAAGATGACCAGGGAGATTTGAAGCTGAAAAAAAAAACAGACCGATGACATTGTTGGGCGGTTTTGAAGATTCAGTTGATGGAATTTTAAGAGGGGCTTTTATTGGTTTTTCATATTGTTCCAGAGTGGGAGGGAGCTAACAACAAATATGAGAAAGTAGGCTTAGAGTTCAAACAGTTGTTGTAAATGTTAATTTTTAGAGTTGAAGAATGCATTGATATTTTTCCTTTCAATGGTGGAATTTGTGGAGTGGTCTCTCACTCATACTAAAACAGATGACGAGGCAAGGTGAGTTTTCTTGGGTATTTGCTTCAATTAGCAGAATATTTCACCACCGCGTCGTAACAGTTTGAAGGCAAGAAAAAAGTAAGAGAGAGAAGATGCGTCGATGAGCACACACAGAGAGAGAGAGAGGAAAGAGAGAGGAAGAGAGAGAATTTGAATTTCAATAGTTGCGACTTGGTCACGAAATTAAAGTTCACAGGAAGGAGATTAAGCTGACGCTATTACATATTGAAGAGAAAGATGTCGATACCTTCTGTATTTCATTTGAAAAATTAGCTTGGGACAGTACAGTTGCTCAGTGGTTAGCACTGCTGCCGCACAGCACCAGTGCCCCAGGTTTGATTCCAGTCCCGGGTGACCGTCTGTGTGGAGTTTTCACTCTCTCACTGTGTCTGCGTGTGTTTCCTCCGGGTGCTCCGGATTCCTCCCACAGTCCAAAGATGTACAGGTTAGATGAATTCAGCCACGCGAAATTGCCCATAATGTTAGATGCATTAGTCAGAGGGAAATGGATCTGGGTGGGTTACTCTTCGGAAGGTCGGTGGAGACTGGTTGTGCTGAAGGGCCTGTTCCACAATTTAGGGAATTTAATTTCAATAGAGTGGTCAAATGACCGGGTAAATATACTTCAGACGAAACTGGTCGGCACAGTGAGTGAGATATTTGCATCCCTGTCAGATGAGGGGTTAAGAGATAATGTTGAGGTCAAACTGGCTATTGTGGATTGTACCAGAGCTTATGAATTGTACCAGAAGCGAAATGATAGAGGTACAGAAACATAAAGAAGGAAACAGGTCATACTTATGTTGAGTTCGAAATAACTAAACAGTAATTTTGCTAAATGGGTGCAGCCTTATAAATATATCATGCCTTTCACGTTCTAAGAGAGTTGATTCTGCTGAAAGAGTTCAAAATCTCACTTTTGGAGATGATAAGAATTCACATCGAACTTTCAGAAGTGAGAAGAGCAGCAAGATCGCAGATGAACATACATGATTGCAAACGGCAATGTTGAGCTTTAGGCAAACATGCAATCCTGAGAAGGATAGAAATTAGGAGAAGTGGGCATGCCACACTAAAAATCAAGGAAAAGGTGGCATCAGTGGTTACTCACTACAGGTTAAAAAATAAGGATAAGGGGGTGAAACAGAGGTGTACGGACTCAGATGTTTCCATTGAGGTAAAGTGGGATATAAAACTCACGTGCTTTTTGTTAAAGATAGGCACTGTTCAGAAACATGCGACAGAAGAATCCAAACCAATGGTATTAGTGAAAGGAGCAAACAAAACCGAGGAGATGCAGGGGAGTGCACAGCCTAGACAGGTGTTCGGTCTGCCGTTACGTCCTGATCTCGATGAAGAACTTACCGGCTTCGTTATTCAGACGGAAAGGAGCAGAAGGGAAAGTAGGTTTAATTTTCAGAAATACAGGCTCTAATAATAATAGATGACCGTATTTGCGCTCTTTCTGGCTTGTTACCCGAGAGTGTGGGAATTTGTGGAATAGATGGACAGTAATTTAGCGTTCCCCTGTGTCAGCTAAAGATTGAGTACCAACTCAAATGCGGAGAAGTAACAATAGGAGTGATGGACAGAGTGTCAATTATAGGAATACAGTTTGCTCTTATGTGAAATCCAGCAGGATCCAAAGAGGGATCGAGACCCTCTCTTGTGGAGTACCCAGGGAAGACCAGGGAACTGAGGAGTTAAAAGAAAATTGCTATGGAAGTTTCGAAGACTGTGTAGTAGCAATGCCCCACCATTATAAGTCACGTAACGCCACAAAAAACTAAAGATAAAGATTAAAGAGTTAAAATTTAGTTCGGGGTTGAACTGTTCAACTCAATAGTGCAGGAAACCCCTGAACAGGCAGACAATCAGGCAGCGGTCTTTAATCCTGAAAGTCTAAGGGACGGACAACAGATAATCGAGAAAATTAAACATATATATGCTGATGAGTACTCTGAAAAGAAGGCAGTGAACATTCCAAAGGATTGATTGTTTAAACATAGAATCCTATGACGAAAATGGAGACCAAGGCAGGTTAGTGAAAAGGAGAAATTGGCAGAAATGCACCAGCTTGTGATGCCAGTATGTTTAGGAATCAATCTAGATTTTCGGGCGTTGGATGAGCCTCAATATACGTTAAACAATGAGGAAATCTTGAGGAGTGGGTCAGGTTTGTGAAATATGTGTCTCAGGAGCAAAGAATCCAATGAAAGGTTTTGTTGCAGCAGTATGAGAACATATTCAGGATTAAGGTCGTGAGGATTAATACTATTGCCCTTGAGGTGGATGTAGGGAATGCTGGTCTGATAAAACAATACCCCTACAGATCCAGATGCAACCGAATTCGAAGCGCAACAAAGATATAATCAAACCGAGTCAAAGTGAGTGGAGTTCGCAGATCCTGTTAGTTTCTAAAAATGATGGGAGTCAACGATTTTGTGGACTATCGAAAGGTCAGAACATCAAAAAGTCGGACTCATACCCAATACCAAGATTGAAGGAATGTAGAGAGAAAGTTAGTCAATCAAGTTGCATCAGAAAGTTGGGTCTTAATGCGTGGTTATTGGCAAGTATCATTATCAAAGAAAACGAGAGTAAGATTTGTAGTTGTAACCAGAAATGGGCTATATCAATTCTAACAGATGCCCTTTGGAATGAAGAATGCACCACCCACATTCCAAAGACTCATGAACACAGTTATGGTCGGGTTAACAAACTGTGCCCTCTGATTGCATGATGTAGTGATATTTCGTGAGCTCTGGAAAGATCTCTTGGTATACTTGGCAGAACTCCTTGCATGATTAAGAGAAGCAAAACTGGTCATAAATTTGAAGAAAACAGAATTAGTGAAAGCAGAAGTGACCCTCTTGGGACATAACATTCGTCAAGGAATGTTAACCACAAAGAACACAAATAGGAAGGCCATTGAGGAACTTCCATGAATGAACTCAAAGAAGGAGGTGCTTCACTTTTTGGCAGCTGAGCAGATTCTACCAGAGGGTTGTTCCCAACAGCAAACAGATTTACTCAGAACAACACAAAATTTCGGTGGTCAGAACAATGCCAGTCGGCACTTGAGAATTTAAAAGCAGCATTAATCACCGCACCTGCTTCAGCTGCACCAAACTTTTTAAAATCTCTTCACACTTGCAATCGAAGCAAGCGACATAGGAGTTGGACCTGTACTGCTGCAGGAAGATGATGAAGGATTTCAACTGCCAATTGGCAATTTTTCATAGAAACTCAAAACTCAGCAGAGAAAATGCTCTGTGATCGATAGGTAATTTACTAAGTTTGGGACTCACCTTACAACATTATACTGTTTACGTCATCAATAATGTGTCCAAGAAAGTTGTGTACACGAATCACAGTCAATTTACGTCTTGGAACTATTTAAAAGCAATAGCACGAGACTATTTCATTGGAGACTTATGCTACAGACTTCTGCATTAGAATAAAAAAAGAAAATGAAGCCATCTTTCCATTCTGAAGGTTCATTTTTTTCCTTCGGTGTGAGGTGTCATGAAGTTGTAATCGTGTACTGTAACTTTAAGAGAGAATGAATGCTGTTTTGCATTGAGAACTTGCAAGCAATTGTCATGTGACTGATTGTCTGCCTCTGAGTGAATTGTTGAAATTATGTAACATTTGTCTGTTTTACACCATTTTGACTTCAAACAATAACTTCAAGTTATGCCCCAGAATACTAAAACCCAATAGAACTTGAAATTATTGTCGAAAGAAGTTAGTATTTTGACATTTAGTCAGACAGTGGCCAACTGCCATCTTGCAGCACAAGACCAAAGACGACCCAGGGAGATATTCATCTGAAGGAAGACAGACCCCGGACGACAGCCGTTTTTATTTGATCAGAATATTGTTATAGAGTGGGAGGCAGATCAAAATAAATACCATGAAGAGAAAGGAGGCTTAGAGGTGCAAGTAGTTGTTTCATTTTCACTTTTGGAATTAAGGAAAAATATGTTTACTTTTCCTTTAAGTAGTTGGAATTTGTGGAGTTCTCTGTCAGTCATAATTGAGCAGATTACGAGGCGAGGTGAGCTTTTCTGGGTGTTGTGTTTTTTAGTAGAAGTATTCACCACCGTGTTGTAACATTAGAGAGAGGCAAGTGCGAACATTTGAATGTTGAAAAATGAGACTGAAGAAGTAATTATGGGAAACAAAGACATTGCAGAAGTATTAAATAGTTACTTTGCATCAGTTTTCATGGTGGCAGACAACAGCAGCCCTCCAGAACTTCAAGAGAGTCAGAGGGCAGAAGTGAGAGGAGAATTTGAAAGGACAAAAGATAAATAAACCTCCAAGACCAGATGGTTACCCCTCATAGTTCAATGGAGACAGCGGAGGAGATTGTTCAGGCATTGTTGGCGATTATTCAGAAATCACTACAATCAGAACGTTCAGAAAGGATTGGAAAAGATATCATCCCAGTTTAAGGAGCGAGGGACAGAGTAGGTAGGAAATTAAAGGTGGCTAGGCAAGGTACACGAGTTGATAAGAAGGTTAAATGGATCCTAGGGTTTATAAATCATTTAAACCCGAGGAAATGATGCTACATATTTACAAATAATTGGTCAAACTATATTTGGCGTATCGTGCACAACTATGGAAATTTTACGTAAGGAAGAATTTTAAATCCCGAGAGATATGGAAATAGTTTGACGAGAATGAAAATTGAATAATGTATTTCAGACACAAGGAAAGATTCGAAAAGTTGGACTTTCTCTTCTCGGAGCAGGAGAGATTAAAAAATGTACTACTTGTTTTAAACTATCAACAAATGTGACAGGCTAATTTGAATATTCTATTTACACTGGTTCGTTTGTCAGTAATCATGGTCAAAACTTCTGGATTGTCAGCAAGATAGCGCGAGCTAGGAACAAAATGAGGTGCAAAGTCTTCAGGCAGAAACTGTTTAGGATTTGAAATATGCTGCCAGGCAGGGTGGTGGAAGTGGAATGCAAAGGAGGTTTAAAAGGATAACTAGATGTTTATTTAGCTTCAGAGATAGGGCTGGAGAATGGGAGCAGCTGGTGAGAGCCTTCTGGAGCAGGAAGGACACGTTGTGCTGAACAGCCCATTACCGTTACTTTAAAATTCTCTAATTCAAAGCTTCTGTGATTACAACTGTCATTTCCTTGATCTAAGCACCACGTTTACACTTGCCTCAACCAACTTAGAGGTGGCACTTTTAGTAACTCATCACACTAGGGCATGGCTGGTAGGGCCAGTATTTATTGTCTATTCATAGAACAGAGAAGAAATGCAGTGCAGTACAGGCCCTTTGGCCCTCGATGTTGCGCCGATCCAAGCCCACCTAACCTACACTAGCCCACTATCCTCCATATGCCTATCCAATGCCCGTTTTAATGCACATAAAGAGGGAGAGTCCACCACTGCTACTGGCAGGGCATTCCATGAACTCACGACTCGCTGAGTAAAGAATCGCACCCTAACATCTGTCCTATAATTACCTCCCCTTAATTCAAAGCTATCCCCCCTCGTAACAGCTGACTCCATACGTGGAAAAAGGTTCTCATGGTCAACCCTATCTAAACCCCTAATCATCTTGTACACCTCTATCAAGTCACCCCAAACCTTCTTTTCTCCAATGAAAACATCCCCAAGTGCCTCAGCCTTTCCTCATACGATCTTCCTACCATACCAGGCAACATCCTGGTAAAACGTCTCTGCACCAGTTCCAGTGCCTCCACATCCTTCCTATCGTATGGCGACCAAAACTGCACACAATACTCCAGATGCGGCCGCACCAGAGTCTTATACAACTGCAACATGACCTCAGGACTCCGGAACTCAATTCCTCTACCAATAAAAGCCAGTACGCAATATGCCTTCTTCACCGCACTATTTACCTGGGTGGCAACTTTCAGAGATCTGTGTACAGGACACCAATATCCCTCTGCTCATCCACACTACCAAGTATCCGACCATTAGCCCATTACCCGTCTTTTTGTTAATCTTACCAAACCTCACATTTACCCACATTGAACTCCATTTGCCACCTTTCTGCCCAGCTCTGCAACTTATCTATATCCCACTGTAACCTGACACATCCTTCCTAACTGTCAACAACTCCACCGACTTTCGTATCATGCGCAAACTTGCTCACCCAACCTTCTAGCCCCTCCTCCAGGTCATTTATAAAAATGACAAACAGCAATGGTTCCAAAACAGATCCTTGCGGAATACCGCTAGTAACTGCACTCAGATGAACCTTTACCATCAACTACTACCCTCTGTCTTCTTCCAGCCAGCCAATTCCTAAGCCAAACCTCCAACTCACCCTCAATGCCATGCGTCCATATTTCTGGCAGTAGCCTACCATGGGAACCTTATCAAACGCCTTACTAAAGTCCATATACACCACATCTACAGCTTTACCCTCGTCTACCTCCTTAGTCACCTTCTCAAAGAATTCAATAAGGTTTGTGCGGAACGACCTGCCCTTCACAAAACCATGCTGACTATCCTTGATCACATTATTCCTATCCAGATGTTACTAAATCCTATCCCTTACAATTCTCTCTAAGACTTTGCCCACAACAGAAGTGAGACTCACCGGCCTATAGTTACTAGGGTTATCCCTACTCCCCTTCTTGAACAAGGGAACCACATTTGCTATCCTCCAGTCTACTGGCACTATTCCTGTAGACAACGAGGACATTAAACTCAAGGCCAATGGGCTCTGCAATCTCCTCCCTTGATTCCCAGAGAATTCTAGGATAAATGCCATCAGGCCCAGGGGACTTATCTA
Source organism: Chiloscyllium plagiosum (assembly GCF_037043375.1). Lineage (NCBI taxonomy): Eukaryota > Metazoa > Chordata > Chondrichthyes > Orectolobiformes > Hemiscylliidae > Chiloscyllium > Chiloscyllium plagiosum. Next base: position 107,994,670 of record NW_028270152.1, read on the forward strand.
TTTTCACCCTTTCCAGAATTTCCAACACTTTGACAAGTGGTAGTGAACTACGTTCTTGAATCGCTGCAGTCTGTGTGCTCTGATCGACCCAGAACACCTTCGTGGAACGAAATTCCAGGATCTTATCCCAGAGACCGTGATAGAAATGTACAATGTTTCTAAATCAAAATCGTGAACAGGTCGGAGTAGGAATTGATGTTCCCATGAGTCTCCTGCCAAACTCTTACTAGATGGATTTTTTTATGGATTTGGAAATCACTGTCCAAGGATCTTTTTGAAATTATGGCGGACTGATTTCCTTAATAGCCAACTTTGCTTGATGTTTCAACATAATCCTCGTCTGGAGTTTCACAATGTCTGTTCGCAATTTATAATCAAGGTTCAGCCTGAAACTAGCCTCCTGTCCTTGTCTCTCAAACAAACAAAGCTTGTTTGGGCTGTTCCTTCCTTTTTAACGCAAACTGCCACAAATCATCCCCAGCTCATAATAAAGAAAACTATAAAAATAATGAGCAATCATCAAGCGTTTTCACAGAAGTGATAACGTTGTGATTTCCTTTTCATCAAATTTCCTCCCGGGCTGTGAATGTTGCTGGCTGGGCCAGTACTTATTGTCTGTCCCTAGTTTCTATTTGAACGATGGTAATGAGCAGCCTTCTTGAATTCCATAGTTTCTTTCTCTTTCCTCGGGAACTGATGAGAGAGTGAAGTTTGGTTGCAGATAGAGCAGGACAATCAGGCTCTGGGTGTGGTTATTTTGCTTTTTGTTGTTCTCCGTACAAGAAAAAATGTTTCACAGCGAAGGCTGAACAATGTAGGAGCCATGGTAGTTGTGGGGGAAGAGATGGGCGGACTGGCAGTCAATAGAGAGGCACGGACGGAGAGGGACTAGGGAGTGAAGATGGGGTGGTGAATAGATCGAAAGATAGAAACAGACAGGGACAGAGAGAGACTGAGGAAAGAGAGACACAGATACAGGGAGAGAGATACTGTTCGAGACTGACAGGGCCCGGGAGAAAGGGAGACGGGGATACAGAGAACGAGCGAGCGAGAGAAATAATATTACAACGACAATGCTTCCTTCATTCACAGGGAAGAGATTGAGAGGGAAAATAACGGAGAGTGTGAGAGAGATTCACATGATGTCATGTGGCAGGCTGCAAAGCTTGACAGGGAGCACATCGAAAAGGCTGAGACGGGTTTGAGAAGAGAGAAATGGAAAGATAAAGGAAATATATCAGGGGAGCAGGAGAACGGGAGAGAGTCTGAGGGGAAGGTACTGTGAACAGGGCAGGATGTTTTTGTTTCTGTCCTCAAGTAAAAGAGATTAGGCTGTTCAGTGGCATCAGGCAGATAGTATTAGCCAGGAGCTGTATTTCTATTTTGCATTTCTATTTCTCCTTTTCTGTGACGTACATAGAAGACCATGTAAATCTGTACCGCAGACCCCCGGTTGTACACGGATGGAGATAGAGAGCGGCCATTACACACATTGTTTCACAATGGAGGGGCCAGAGAGTGTGATATTTCAGTGGGTGGTGAAGACGCACAGAGAGGCCAATTACATAGTGGCACGTTCCTATTCCTGAGGAAGTGATTATTTGAAAAAACATTCACAGTAATGTTATGAGAGTGACAGGGACAGAGCGAGAGAGCGATTGTGAGCGAAGAGAAATAGTACAAGAGACGAAGTAACATGGATTTGGAATCTCACAGGGTAAATTAGCTTTCCCTCTCCTTGAAAATTTTGAAAGGAATAGAATTGCAAAGTGTGGAAACAGGCTATTCTGCCCAATAAAGTCCAATTGTCCAAGCTACCCACATTCAAGTGTAACCCTACAGTCCCATGGCTAATACATCTAACCTACCCACCAAGGGAAATATGGCATACACATTCTTCGACTGTGGGATGGAATTAGTGCACCTGGGGAATAAAGCACGGAAACAGGGAGAATGAGCAAATTCCACACAGACATTCGCCCGAGTCTGGAATTTAAGACGGGTCCGTGGCGCGGTGAGGCAGCAGTGTTAACCACTCCGCCACCGTGCTGTCCTTCTCTACCGACATTTCGAACCTTCTGATTCTGTTTGGTTTTCAGTCAGTCTTTCTTTCTTTTTCCCTCTATGTTTCCATTTTTATATTCGTAGGTATTTTCGAAGCGTCCGTTATGTCTTTTGCCGCGAATCTGACTGCTCTGTCCCATTAACTGTTGTAAATATGGACTGATTGTCACAGGATGTCTGTACTGTTAACAGTGGGATCTTTCTGTTCACAAATGCTCCTGAATTTGATACCTAAGCTTTCCAAACTGAGCAACGATGGATCGTACAGATGAACTCTTTCTCAATGAAGGCTATGCAGGCGTTTCCTAAGGAGTGGGACATTAGATTAGATTAGATTCACTACAGTGTGGAAACAGGCCCTTTGGCCCACCCAATCCGCAACGACCCTCCGAAGAATAACCCATCCAGACCCATTTCCCTCTGATTAATGCACCTAACACTATGGGTAATTTAGCATGGCCAATTCACCTGACATGCACATCTTTGGACTGTGTGAAGAAATCGAAGAACCTGGAGGAAACCCACGCCGACACGGGAGGACGTGTCAACTCCACCAGACAGTCGCCCGAAATTGTCACTGAGTATGTTCAATGTGTCCTCCGAACCAGGGTCTGGAGCTGAGCAAGGTTTGAAGGTCATTATAAACCGATGGGATACCAAGGGTTGTGCAATGCTGCAGCAATCGGGTGGCGGGTACAGTTTTGCACAGAATTGAGACAGGGCAATGACGGGAGGAGGAGATGCTCGACTGGGATTCTTCAATATTTTGTGGGTGTAAAACGCTGAGCTGTCCCTGGTCTGGGAGTGTTTGATCAGGACAGTGCAGAGTGAGAATCATTCTGTATCTAAATATGTCCTGTATCTGTCCTGGGATTGTTGGCATGAGACAAAGTCATTGATGATTTAATCAATATCAAACCCATGGCCAGTGTGGCAGGATCATTACTCTGCATTTAAACCTGCCTGGCAACTAGCCAAAATGAGTTGTCGGTGCAGACTGAATTAATCCTGGGTCTAACACTGGGCTGTCCCTGTCCTGACAAGGTTTGACTGAGACAATGTGTGGATGGTTTAATCAATATGATCTGTATATTTGACAAGGGTAATTTTAGGAGGATTTTTGCTTCCTGTACAATCCTGTGCGATGTTTTTACTCGTGCAGTGAGCTGTACTGTGTATTCAAAGCTGTGTTTTATCTTTTCTGGCAGTGTCTGATAGTGGGCAATGTGGGGAAGGTTTTGCTTTGTGACGCTGTGACCATGCTGCCCTTCAGGGTTTGATGAGGACAGTGCAGAATGAGTTCGAATCTGTATGTGGTGATGTAATTTAATTGATGGCGACAATATAGGGTGGTTCTTTAATGAATAACTAAACCCCCAGCCTTGGAATTTCAAACGGGCAAGCGTCGAGAAGCTATACATCCCATGATGAATCTGCCCTTCATTGTTTGATGAGTCAGTGCAGCGTGAGGATTTTTCAGCAATGGACTTTAACTTATGCATTGCGAATGATCATGGGAATGACTGGAATATGTCAACTTTAGGAGAAGGCCAATATTTGGGCGGCAATGGCGAGGTGCACGAGCGTTGCGTCTGAATTCAGGCTTTTCTGAAAGTCATTTTCAACATTTGTGCTGACTGCAAGATGGCAGGTTCACCGATCTGAACATGAATCAACTGTTTACTATAGTAAGTACATTGTGAATTAAGCCCCTTTGTACTCGAGTGACTTAATTACTGTTTAATAATTCTCAACTGAAAAACGAGAACGCCTGTTTTATTTTAACATATGTAAGAACTAAGGTTATGTTAACTCTTCCTTGTTAAAGAAAGATCATAAAGGTAACCTAAAGAATATTTCTTGCAGTATAATCAAACAGCAGTTAGATAAAGTCATATTCACAGAATTCTGATTTACAGACAATGATCCAGGCGACATCACCATCCTCTCTGGTAGGTCTTATCCCACTGGCAGGACTGTGTGAGGCAGAAGCGATTGCTGCTTCGTAAATAGTCAATTTCGTGGTGGGCATTGATGCTGGATCCTGTGTATGCGAGATTACCATGTGATAGATTATTGGAGAATCAATAGCAGGAAAACACACACTTGACAACATTCTGCCTGCTGCTGATGCTGATCTTCATTTAAGACATCATGTGAGAACCGCATAGTCCTTGTGGGTAGTAAGGGCCATCCTCCCGTGTTCTAGTAGTCAAGTAGACCCTGTCTGCTGTATGGGACAGAATTAAAACGGATCGAGCAATTAACTACGAGGCACCTGTGAGACGCAGTGGTGCATCAGTAGCTGTAGATTCATGTTCTATACAACTCACACAGTCTGCAACTTCACAGCCTAGCATATCTCCCACTTTCCATTTACCATCGAGTCGAGAACCCACACTGGTTCAATGAAGAGTGCAGGAGGCCATGCCAGGAGCAGAACAAGTCAGAACCAGTTAGGAGGTGTTTGCCCAGAGAACCTGTCGTCAGAAACAAAACAGGCCGTCTCGCCTGTCAAACCCTGCAAGATTAGCAAGTGATCGGCAGAGCTGAGGGATCTCGCAATCAATGCAGCAGACGGAAGCTCTGTGGTCCTCCTATATTTATTCGTAAAAGAGGGTGGGCCATGAAACAGACTTACTGGAGGACGAGGCTTCTCCAAAAACGACATCCTCAGTTATGGAGGAAAACAAAACGTCAGAGCAAGATTAACGTTGAAGCATTTGGAACAGGTGACTCATTTCAATATCTTCTTGTGGTCTCACTGTCAACATCGTGGTTCCCTTCCAAGGTTACTATGCCCTTGATTTTTTTTCAAGAAGTGTCTTGAAACAGTCAAAGCTCCGAAACGGCTGCATTGGTGCAGAGATGAATGGTTTATTGTGGTCCTCATTGTTTGTCCCTAAGCAGATGACACCGCAGGCAAAAAGCATTCGCGTTATGGAAATAGCTTGTACATTGAAAGAGGAGTGGACAATCGTGGCAGCTGAGAGTCATTTGGGAAGTTCAGCAGCTGTGAGTGTGAAGAAAGGCTGCGGGAGTCATTCAGAGTTGAGCCTGGAACTTCTCTGTTTCCTTCTACCCTTCCAACTTCGACCTGTAAGTTCGAAGTTTGAACCTGTATTTTCCCTTTTTGTTTAAGTGGATTGTTTATTGGGTCTGCTGCACGTACTTTTGAAACAGCATAATTAACACTGGTTTGGATAGACAATAGCCAATATAGTCAATAGACAATAGATGTCCTTCGAGCCTGCACCACCATTCATTATGATCATAGCTGATCATAGGATAAGTTAGGTCGTATTTTGTTTTCTGTTCTTTGTCATTCATTCCATAATTTTATAAATGCATCTTGTTTGTTTAAAACCCGGCAGAAGACCCAGCTAATTTACACTGGGAATATCCACGGTACACCTAGCTAAATAAATCTGGACTATCTGCTTAAAATATGTTGAGTCGTCTGGCCTAGTCCATAACACGAGCATCACAGATGCCAATTTTGGACAATTAGATTTACTCCACATGGTATCAAGAAATGGCTGGAAACACTGGAAACTGTGATATCCTGTCGGTCTTCATTGCATCCAACTCTAGAATTTGGCACATGTCTCTCCAATCTGGTCCAGTACATCAAAAACACAGACATTTACCAACAATATTATTAATTACCAAAATATGTCTTGTACACAGTAAAAAGTATCACTTTGCTGTCAGTCACCGACTGGACAGTGGACAGCCTGCCACATAAATGAGAAGCAAGTTGTCAACAATAATGTGATCATTCAGCAATAACTTGCTGTGTGAGGCTCAATTAGTGTTCAGTCAGGGTCACGCATCTCCTGATCATATTACGAGCTCAATTCAATCGAGTGCAATTTCCAAAGCGAAGAGACAGTAATTACTCTGAATATTAAGGCACCATTTGATAGACTGAGACAATGGGAAGTTGAGTAAAATTATAGTTAATCGGAATCTGGGGAAAGAAATGTCTGCTGGTTGGAGTAATCATTGCGATAAAAAGTTTGTTGTTAGTGTCAGTAATTCATAATCCATTGCATCTCTGCAGTCATTCCTCTGGAGACAGAGTGTCCGAGCCTCAACCATCCTCAACTGTTTTAGTGATCTCCCTTCCATCATCAGGTCAGACATGGGAATGTTCGCTGATAATCTGACTCAGCAGATACTGAAACAGTCCCGGTTTGAATGCAACAAAACCTGGAACCTATTCAGGCTAATACAACAAGTGATAAATAACAGGTTAGACAAAAGCCAAGCATTTTAAGAATCAAACCAGCTCTCCCTTAATATTCAATGCAATTATCATTACCGCATCCCCAACAGGTTTCTTACAGTATGTTGGAGAAATTACCACTAACCAGTAACTGTATTAACGAGTCATATACATAAATGTAGCTTCAGGGATAAGTCAGAGTTTTGCAATCTAACAGTGATAAACTCACCTCCTGACTCTTCAAAGCCTGTCCACAATCTGTAACATGGGTGTCAAACGTATGTTGGAATATCCTGCAGAAATACCCACACAAAAAAGACCACTTGATTGCCATTACATTCACAGAAATCAAACCCTTCCACCACTTATGCTTCTTTTTTACAGTGACTACCATCTCAAAGAAACACTTCAGAAGATGACCACGGCATATTAGACAACAGCTTCCAAACACATCTAGATAGACAAAGGCAGCAGGTAAATGAAAAAAAAAACAATTTGTAAGCTCCCCCCCACTCACGATCAGTTGTGATATGCAAGTACGTGTGAATTACAATTCTCAATTCCTCAATCACAAGTCAGTCCAGATCCAAATGAATCAAGCCTTGACAGCCAGCCAGTCTTGCTGAAAATGTGTTGCTGGAAAAGCGCAGCAGGCCAGGCAGCATCCATGGAACAGGAGAATCGACGTTTCGAGCATAAGCCCTTCTTGACCTGACAAGGATCAAGTAACATTTACATCACAAATGGTGCGAGCAATAGCCATCTCTGTTGAAAGCGACTCTGGCGCCTTGACATTCAAAAACAATGCAATCAGTAAATTGCTCGCAAGCAGCATATCAGGCGTTGGCATTGACCAGAAGCTGAGCTTAACTCACAAAATAAATACGATGGTTTCACGAGCATTTCAAAGACTAAGTATCCTGGAGTATATGAATAATCTCCCGATTGATTCGAGCAGATGCGGCAGAGTTGGAGCAATTGGAAGAACGGGATGGAGATCTTGCAGGGTATTGTCAGAAAGGAACTGTACTCCAGTTCGTTGTAAAAATCTGTGTGTTTGTAGTAAACTTCTGCATGGAGACTGTTGCCAGAGATGGAAAGGGAGAGGACAAGAAAAGGGGGGATCGTGTCCAAGAATGACCATATTTATTTGAAGGGAGGGTGGAATTTGTGGGCGATGTGGATGAACTGCACCAGATCTCCCTGCGTGTATGATGCTGCACCGATGCAGTCAACAATGTAACGGCGAAAGAGTGGGGTACACTGCCGGTATCGGAAGAGAAGAGGGACTGTTCGATATAATTGACAATGTGTTAGACAAAACTAGGCAGATCCGGGAGTCCATGATCACCCCCTTGCATTTGGAGAAAATGGGAGGAGTTAAAGGAAAGTTTATTAAGGGTGAGGACTATTTCAGTGGAGTGGCGGATGATGTTAGTGGAGTGGGGCTGGATGGGTCTGTTGGAGAAGAAGAATCTGAAGGCCTGAAGGCCATCCTTGTGTCATATCGACTTTATAAGGAGTGCACGTCCATAATGACGATATAATGCCAGGGACTGGGGATCTGAAAGTTACTGAAGAGATGGAGGGCGACTTTAGTGACTCAGATATAGGTGCGATTTGCCTGACTTAGGGAGCGATGATGGAGTCGAGATAGTCGAGATGTCCACCTATTTGGAAAACTGATATCACTCCGCTATATCATCCAGACAGCGATCCATCACACCACATCAATTCCTGTCCTGATGCTCTAATCCCCCACTCTGAATGTAATAATGGCAGAGTCCCCCTTGTCCTCTCCAGTCATCCCACCAATATATGCGACCATACGGTATCCTGCTAACACGTCTGCCAACTCTAAATAGACCCTTCTACTAAGTACATCTCCCCTCACCACTCCTATGTGCTTTACACAATGTTCATTCCTTGTTTTGCGCCACTTTCCCAAACAACCACTGTTCCATTCCCCCATCGAACCCCCAAGTACCATCCCCTGTTACCGCAAAAGATGAAATACCTGCCGGCCTACCAAGAACCAGAGCTACAAAGAGGGCCCCAGACTACACTTGCAGATGATACAGAGGTTCAGATGTCTCTCTTTCAATCTCATTAATTCATCAAATGTTTCCAATGTGGTCTTGTCTCCATCGGGGAGACCAAACAGGCTAAAAGCGAATGCCTTCCTGAACTTTTCAGCTGGGCACACGGGGGTCGGGTGGACCTCCGAGTTGCCGTCCATTTTAATTCCTCTTCCCACTCTGTTTCCGATACTACCATTCTTTGCCTGCTCTATTGTCACAACGAACCAAACCACAGAAACACCTCTTCCGCCTGGGCAGCCTACAGCCGGAAAACTCAACATTGTGTTCTCCAATGTTGAATTTTTATTTTTTCCCCAAACATCTTATCGGCTCATTGGTTAGAGTTTGGCAAAAGCAATACTTTCAAAATCGATTGCGTTTTAGTGTTCTGTGGGATAAGTGAAACTGATTCGTTAAATTTGAATTGATGTCAAAACTGTAAAAAAAAATGCATGCATCTATTTCAGCCAGACGATACATATCTTCAGTTTTCTATTACACTCTTAGAATGCTAGTTATATGACATTTGCTTGCAAACAGTCCCTTAAATGTACAGTGCACGCCTTCAACTTAAAGCACCCCATCTTAAGAAAAGAATGAACCATTTTAAGTATAAAAAGCTTTAATTTTTGTTTTAATTCTTAATCCCACTACCATGACATACATTGAACATTAATCAAAGTTCATATTAATTTTTGCATACATAGATAAAATATTGGGATCTGTTCATTATTATCGATATTTTATCCATTAAGTCCACGATAATGCCTCGGCCATCACAATTTTATTATGCGTAACATGTACAATTTGGAAATTAGAATTCTGTAATATTTGACTCCATTGGAATAGTCTCATGTTCTTGTCTTTAAATCGCTCCAAGAATGTAAGAGGATTCTGGTGATTGTTTACAACTGACTCTGACACATTTATTATCACATAATCATTAAAATGTAAGACCAGTACCAATTCAACAATTCCTTTTCGATGATGGAGTATTTTCTCTAAATAGAAGCTAGTTGGCCGTTCAATTTCATTATCATCTTCGAGTAGCAGGACACCTCTGATTCCTATATCGCTAGCAGCAATTGCAAAATTTAAGGATTTCAAAATAATTGGTTTAGTTCAAACTGGTGCGGTGTTTCAGACTGCTTTTAAATTCTCAAGTAGTTACTCGCATTGTTCTGTCAACCAAGTTTTTTGTGGTTTTTCTCAGTAAATCTGCTAATTGTGCCACGACGCCTCTGAAGATTTTACATTCTTCAATTAGAATCGGTTTAGTCCCAAAATTCCAAACGGCTCTTTCTTTAAGGATGGTTCCGGAAATTATTCGATGATCTTCACCTTGGCATTTCCTGTGATCACAATTCCATGACCGATGTTATGTGCCAAGAACGTCACCTCTGCTTTTGCCACTTTTGTTTATTTTCAGTTTATTACCAATTTTGTTTGTCATAATCGATCATAGATCTCTGCTAACTTTACCATGTATTATTTCCATGATTCGCTAAAGATCACTACATCACCCAGATAAAGTGTACATTTTCTTAACACAGCCACAACTCTGTTCATGAGTCGTTGGAATATGGCTGGTGTGATCTTCATTCCAAAGTGCATCACTTTGTAGCCCATTTTGTGTTCCAACAGCAAAAACTCCTTTTGCTTTTTCTGATAAAGATACATGCCAATAACCACACAGTAAGTCAAACGTTTTGAAGTAAATGGCTTATCCAACTTTCTCTGTACAGTCCTCAAATCATAGTATCCGCTATGAGTCCGATTCTGATATGGCGTCGATCTTCCAATATTCCACAAAATATCAGTGAGTCCGTCAGGTTTAAGGATTATCGCGATGGGGGAACTCCACTCACTCTGACTCGATTCGGTGATATCTTCATTGAGAATCACATTTACTTCCTTCTGGACCTGTCTGGCTTTGAGAGGATTAAGCCCGTGGGGATGTTGTTTCATCACAACGGCATTCTCTTCCTCGACTCATGCGCAATAGAGTTTGTCCTCCCCACCTTATTCCTGCGTGTATCCTGAAATAAACTTTTCAAATCTACTCTTTGCTCCTGAGACGGATAGTCCATCAGCCTATCCCATTCCTTAATGAATGAATTCCGAGTTGGATTCATGCAGTCAATTGATTCGCACGCCTTCTGGTGGAGAGGTTCGTGAAATGTACAGTACTGAAGGCAGTCATTGTAGTGTTAAAGTGTTATAATTATTGTACTATTTCAGTAAAATATATGATGAAAATGTTTACGTATACTCTGCTTTCATTTCTGTTCCCCCAAGTTTGTTTTTACTTCGATTATAAGTGATGCTTTTGATGGTTTGCCATAACCATTCCCCCCCCCCCCCCCCTCCGCTTAGGCCACATTTATTATATTACGTGATTTTTGATAACATGGTGTCCCACGGGAACACAACTACCTGAAGACAGCTGGGTCCAAAGACATTTTTTGAACAGTACAGAAGTTTTACATGTTTTCTTAACAGAGAGATTAGGAAGTAAAGTGGTTATATCAGACAACGTAGAATAAAAAACATTGAACATTACACGGCATTACAGGCCCTTCGGCCATTGATGTTGTGCCCAACTGTGAAACCAATCTGAAGCTCACCCAAATTAAACTACTCCAGTTTCATCCATATGTTTATCTAATGGCCATTTAAATGACCTTAAAGTTGGTGAGTCTACTACTGTGGCAGACAGGGCATTCCACGTACCTACTACTCACTGAGTAAAGAAGCGACCTCTGAAATATGTCCTCTATCACTCCTCAGTTTAAAACTATGTGCCCTCGTGATCGCCACCACCATCCAAGGATAAAGGCTCTCACTAAACCTCTGATGTTCTCATATGTCTCGACTTAGTCACATATAAACCTTCTTCTCTATCATGATAACAGCCTCAAGTCCCTCAACCTTTCCTCATCAGACCATCCCTCCATACCAGGCAACTTCTTAGTAAATTTCCTCTGAAGCTTTTCTAAAGCCTTAAAAACCTTACTGTGATGTGGTGACCAGACATGCACGCAATACTCACAAGTGTGGCCGCACCAGAGTTTTGTAGAGTGAAAACATGACTTCGTGACTCCAAAACTCAATTCCTCTACGAATAAAAGCCAACATCCGCATGTCCTCTCAACAACCCTGTCAACCTGGGTGGCACATTTCGGGGATCTATGCACAAGGACACCATGGTATCTCTGCTCATCTGCACTAACAAGAATCTTACTTTGGAGATGCCGGTATTGGACTGGGGTGTACAAAGTTAAAAATCACACAACACCAGGTTATAGTCCAACATGTTTAATTGGAAGCACACCCGCTTTCGGAGCGACGCTCCTTCTTCAGGTGATAGTGGATGGCTCGATTGTAACACAGAATTTATACCAAAAATTTACAGTGTGATGTAAAGCCCTCCATTATCACCTGATGAAGGAGCGTCGCTCCGAAAGCTAGTGTGCTTCCAATTAAACCTGTTGGACTATAACCTGGTTTTGTGTGATTTTAAAGAATCTTACTATTAGCCTCGTACACGATCCTCCTTTTGCTCTTTCCAAATTAAATCACCGCAGACTTACGCACATTAAAGTCCATTTGCTGTCTACCAGCCCACCTCTATAGCGTATCTATGTCACTCTGTAACCTGCAATATCCTTCCGCACTACCCACAAACCCACCGAGCTTAATGTCAACCTCAACTTTTCTCAACCATCCTTCCATACCCTGATCCAGAACATTTATTAAAACGACAAACAGCAGTAGACCCAAAGCTACTGCGGTACACCACTGTAACTGATCTCCAGGACGAACACGTCCCTTCAATCCCCATCCTCTGTCTTCGTTCAGCTGGACAACTTCCCATCCAAAATTCCAAATAATGCTAAGACAAATCCTTCTGATTTAGTGCTTAAGCCTACCACGAGGAACATTGTCATACACTTTATTGAAATCCATATCCAACAGATCAACTGCTTTACCGTCTAGTGCTTGTTTGGTCACCTTCTGAAAAAACTCAATAAGGTTTGTGAGGTACGACCTGCCCTTCAAAAAACCGTTTTGAATAGCTCTAATCAACCCATTCATTTCTAGATGGTGATAAATCGTAATTCTGGTAACATTTTCAAAACCTTACCAGCAAACAAAGTCAGGCTCACTGGTCTATAATTAGCGTAGTTTTCTCTATTCCTCTTATTGAACAAGGGGAACATTTACTCTACTCCAGTCATCTGGCCAAATTGCTGGAGACATTGACGACGTACAGAACAAAGCCAAAGGCTCTACAATCTCATCCCTGGCTTCCCAGATGATCCTAGGATAAATCCAATCCGGCCAATGGGAATTACTTCTTTTCACGCTTTCCAGAAATGCTAACACCTCCGCTGTGGGAGCCTCAACCCAGTATAACCTCGGAGACTGTATCATATTATACTCCTCGACGGAAATGTGCTTTTCTCATGTGAATACTGAGGTAAAATGTTCATTTGGCTCTTTTCATCTCTCCTCTGACTCCACACACACCTTCCCACGACTCTCCTTGATTGGTCCGAATCTTACTCCAGTCATTCTTTTATACCTGATTTACTCTTACGTCGCTTTCGGTTTTTCCTTGATCAGATCCGCCAAAGACACCGGATGTCCCTTCCTCGTTCTTCTTCGCGCTCTCTTTACGTCCTTTCTGGCGAACTTATCACCCTCAAGGGCCCTAATCGAGCCTTCAAATTTCCTCCCTCCATAAGTCGTCTTCTTCTTCTTGACGTGAGATTCAACTTGTTTTAGTAAACCACGGAACGCTGGCTCGAGTACTTCCTGCGTGTCCGACAAGCATATACTTGTCAATGATATGCAGTAAATGTTCCTTGAATAAACTCCACGTTACAATCGTGCCTATCGCCTGCAGTTTGCTTCCCATTCCATCCTAAACCTTTCTTAATAGCTTTGTAATTGTCTTTGCAACATTTCAGTTGACAGCAGCAGGAAGAGCGGGAGCTTGGACAAGGAGCGTGTCGGGAAAGATAAGTCACTGTTTTGAAACTTTAAAGCTCACCAGGAGCTTCAGAGGCCTTAAATTAAGTTGACAGCAGCAGGAGCAGTGGGAGATTCAACCGGGGGTCTGTCGGGAAAAGCGCTTCACTGATTTAAAACTTTAAAAGCTTACCTCGAGCGTCGGAGCCCTGTATGTCAGTTGCCAGCAGCAGAAATAGCGGGAGCTTGGAACAGGAGACTGTCAGGAATTTGAGTCACTAATTTATTCTTTAAAAGCTTACCTATAACGTCAGCAGCGGAATCACATCGGAGAGAAGAGATTTATGGGAAATGAGGGACGTTTTTTGACCCTCAGCTATAAAAGTAAGTGTTTTCTAAACCCGAGATCCCACCCACGTAGGGCCTCCCACCCATCCACCCTTCTTTCACCTTTACACCAGGGACAGATCAACTAAGCTACTCTTCTTTTTTGCTTTCTGGTAAGGTAACTAGCAGGACTGACAGTGCAGGGAGAGGAATGTACCTCCTGCATAATGCTCGAGGCGAGATATGCCATTAGTGTCCCATACAAGTACATCTGGAGGAAGTGCACACAACTCGTGCTCGTACACGACCACGTTAGGGAACTGTAGCGGAAGCTGCATGAACTTCAGATCATTCTGGAGGCAGGGTCTGTGATAGATAAGAGTTACAGGCTCCTAGGCATGAAGAAAGCTGGGTAAATGTTAGAAGAGGGAATAATAGTCAGTACAGGGATCTCCTGTGGTCGTTTCCCTGGAAATCAAGTATGACGTTTTGGATAAATTTGGGTAGGCAACGACTTACCGATGGCATGCACTGGAGTGCAGGTCTTTGGCACACAGTCTTTTCCTGTTGCACTGAAGGGAAGTGGGGAAAGAAGGAGCGTGTTAATCAATCGGGACTCAGTAGTGAAAAGGTCAGACAGAAGGTATGTTGGGAATGAAATAGACTCACGGTTGGTGTGTTGCCTCGCTTGAACCAGAATGGTACGAAAATCATGGGTGTGTAATTTGCTTTTGCTATTTGCGTGTGTTTCAACGAGCTCAGCAGGATTGTGGGAACCTCTGTTCTAGTTCCAGTAAACACGAGGATGAGAGTAGGCAGGACATGCACTGGTCTTCAGGGTCACAGGAGTGTGCTGGCAGACAGCAAGCTGGTTTGAAGTGTGAACTTCAACGCCAGGAGTATCAGGAAAAAAATTAGGTGAACTTCCAGCATGTGGCTATTACTGAGACATGGATTGAGCAAGGTCAGGAATTCAAGGTGCACGTTCCAGGTTTTTATCTTTCATCAATATCAGGGACAGTGGTAAAAGCGGGATGGGGTGTGTTGCTTTGTTCGTCAAGGACGCTATAATGGTGACTGAAAGAACACTTGACAAGAACTCATCTGCCGACGTGTTGTCGGTTGAGTTCCCAAACAGGAGAGGAGCGGTCACACTGCTGGGAGTTTTTGCAGGCATCCAAAAAGATCCAGGGATGTGAACGAGCGGATAGGCAAATGGATTCTGGGCCAGAGCGAACGCAACATGGTGGTCATTATGGGGGAAATTAGCTCCCCAACATTTACTGGAAATGCTATATCTTTTGTCTGTCTGATGGATCACTTTTTATCCAATGTGTGTAGGAGGGTTTCCTGACTCAGTATATCGATGGTCTAACAAGAGTGGAGGCCACACTGCATGTGGTATTTGGTAATGAACCAGGCCAGGTGTCTAATTTAGTTTTCGGTGAGCACTTTGGAGAGAGTGACCACAATTCGATTATGTTTAGTTTCGCGATAGACAAGGCAATGAACATGCCACATGGCAAGAGTTATGGATGAGGAAAGGGCTATTATAATGCCATAAGATAGACTGAGGAGGCATAGAACGGGGCAGCAAAATGCAGAGGTTAGGGACAATTGAAATGTGGAGCTGGTTTAAGGAACAGACACTTCATGTCTTTGATAAGTATGTCCCCGTCAGGCAAGGCACAAGGGAACCAAGGTTTTCTAAATAAGTCTTATCTCTTCTTCAGCGGCAGAGGGAGGCTTATGTGACATTCAGGCGAGATGGTTCGGATAAGGCGATGACGGGTTACAGATTATCTAGAAATTATTTAAAGAGAGAGTTAAGAAGAGCAAGGAGGGGACATGAGGAGTCTTCAGCAGGTCGAATAAAGGAGATCCCGAAAGCTTTCCATAGATATGTAAAGAATAAAAGCATGACTATGATAGGAATAGGGCCTGTCAAAGACAGAAGTGGGAAGTTGCGTGTGGACTCTGTGAAGATCAGAACGGGGCTAAACGAATATTTCTCATCTGCTTTCAGTCAGGAAAAGGAGAGTATTGTGGAGGAGAAACCTTAGTTATGGGCTATTAGACTCGAAAAGATTGAGGTTAATAAGGAGGAGGCGTTGTCATTTTTAGAAGGTGTGAAAGTAGATAAGTCATCTGGACTGAATGGAATTTTTCAGGGAATTCTCTGGGTAGCTAGAAAGAATTTGGACGACACTTTGGCCTTGGTCTTTGAGCTATCATTGTCTACAGGTTTAGTATCAGAGGACTGGAGGATTGCAAATGCTGTGCCATTGACCAAGAAGGGCAGTGGAAATAACCCAGGCAATTATAGACCAGTGAGCTTTATGTTTGCTGTAGGAAACGTTTTGGAAAGGTTTATAAGGGATAGGATATACAATCATCCAGCAAGCAACAGTTGATTAGAAATAGTCAACATGGATTCGTCAAGGGCAGGTCGTGTCTCACAAACCTCATTGAGATTTTTGAGAAGGTGATTGAGCATGCGGATGAGGGTAAGGAAGTTGACATGGTGTGCATGGACTTCATGAAAGCCTTTGAAAATATTCCACATGCAAGGCTTCTGGACAAAATGTGGAGGCATGGGATTGAATGTGATCGAGCAGTTTGAATTAGAAACTGGCTTTCTGTAAGAAGGCAACGAGAGTTGGTTGAAGGAAAATATTCAGCCTGACGTCTGGTTCCCAGTGCTGTGCAACAAGGATCTCTTTCGGCAGCTTTTTTGTCTGTAACTTTTATAAACGACTTGGACGCCAGCATAAGTGGATGTTTTAGTAAGTTTGTAGATAAAACTCAAGTCGATGGAATGGTGGAGAGTGTGGAAGATTGTTGCAGGTTGCCGGAAGACTTGGATAAACTGCAGAACTGAGCTGAAAAGTGGCAAATGGAAATCAAATCAGAAACATCTGACGTGATTCATTTTGAGAAGAATAACAGAAAAGCAGAATATTGGGTCAATGGAAAGATTTTTTGCAGTGTGCATCTGAGGAGTGATCTTGGTGTCCATTTTCATAGATCCCTGAAAGTTGCCACTAAATTTGACAGTGCACTTCAGAAGGCATTCGGTGTGTTAGGTTTTGTTACGAGGAGGATTGAATTCCGGAGTACTAATGTCATGTTTCAACTGTATAAAACGCGAGTGCAGCCTCACTGGGAATATTGGGTGCATTAGTAGTCACCCCTTTACAGGATGATGTGGAAACATTGGAAAAGGTAGAGAAGAATTGTACCAGGCTGTTGCTTGGTATGAAATTAAGGTTTATGAGGGAAGACTGATGGACATGAGTCTGTTCTTATTGGAGAGATAAAGGCTAAGAGGCGATTCTATCGAGGCATGTAACGTAATTAGAGGATTAGATAGGGTGAACAATGAGAGTCTTTTTTTTCTGAGGATGATTACATCTGCTTGTTCGAGGTGGCATATTTGGGTGATAGATTTCATGCAGATGTCTGATGCAAGTTCTTCACTCAGAGCATAGTAACGGCGCGGAATTCCGTTAACTCAAACACATTTCGGGCGTGTAAAAAGTCCTTGGATAATCATATAGATGATGACGGGACAGTATAGACTGGTGGGCCTACATTAGTTCACAGGTCGGTGGAACATCGAGAGCAGAAAGGCCTGTTCTGCGCTGTATTGTTCTATGTTTTATAAATCCTGCCCTACAGTATATACCTATCCCTTTTCAACGGTAAAATAAACATAAACGAATTGTGGTCACTATCACCAAAGTCCTCACCTACCTCCAAATCTAACACCTGGCCTGGTTCATTTCGCAGTACCAAATCCAAAGTGGCCTCACTCCTTGTATCCCTTTCCACATAATGTGTCAGGAAACCCTCCTGCATGCATTGTACAAAAACAAACTGACCAATTTAAAGTATTTGAACTATCGTATTTCCAGCCGATATTTGGAAAGTAAAAGCTCCCATAACAACTATCGTGTTACGATCGCGCCTACCCATAATGTTTTTTGCTATCCTTCCCTTTACATCTCTGGAATTATTCGGAGGCTGAGAGAAAACTACCAATAGTGCGTCCTCTCCTTTCCTGTTTCTATTCTCAGCCTATATTACCTCCGTAGATGTGTTACCAAATGTCATTTCTGCCACTATAATACAGTCATTGAGTAACAATGCCACACCTCCCACTTCTTTACCACCTTCCCTGTTCTTTCTGAAACATCTATATCCCGGAACCTGTAACAACCATTGGTGGCCAACGTCTATCCATGTCACGGAAATGTAAACAACATCGAAATCTAAGATACCAACCATGCTGCAAGTTCACTCACCTTATTTTGAATGCTCATAGCATTGAAAATGACACACTTCAAACCACCTTTCAGCTTTCATTGCACTCTTGCGAACTTAAAACCATATTTATGACCGCACTATTCTCACCCTCCTCGGCACTGGTGTTAAATTTAGGTTCACAATCTCTTGTTTACCTCGTTTAAACCAGAGGAAGACCATTTGCACATTTTCAACGAGGACATTTTTACCATTCCGGTTAAGGTATTGGCCATAATGTTTGTTTTGCTCCTGCCTATGCCAGAATGAGCCCAACTGTGCTGGTATCTGCATCCCTTCCTCCTTCGCCGTCCCTGCAGACAGTTGTTCACTCCTCTCTCTCCATTCCTCCCCTCGTTGGCACGGGGAACGGGTAACAAACCAGAATAATAATTCTTTTCTTCTGGCTCTGAGCTTCCTGAATGTCGGTATTAAATCCGCATCACATTTCCTACCTATTGTGTTTGTGGCAATGTAATCATTCCTTGGGGCTAGTCCCCTTCCTAAATAAGGATCCTCAAAACACGATCTGAAACATCACAAACCGAGGTCCTGCGAGGCAACATACCAACAGTGTAACTCTCTCGTTCCCACAGAACATGCTATGTGCCCCCCCTAACTATGAAGCCCCTAATGACTAATGCTGTGCTCCTCACTCCCTTCCATTCTGAGCAATAGGGACAGAATCTGTGCCAGAGACCAGTAACACATGGCTTACCCCTGGTTTGTCGTCATCCTAAAAAGTATCTAAAATGTTACACTTGTTGTTCTAGAAAACGGCCTGAATGACGCAGCATCGTTTGTGAATGTTGGGAAAACTGCTTCTAGTTTAATATTTGATCCGTACGGGATGTTTCATTGTAAGGAACAAATAGCTCTGCCAAACATCCAACCCAAACGTTGGGTTGCGAATCAAACATCCCAATATTTACAAACGGAGCTGCATTAGAACGTTATTCCAACCAGCAACCACACACTGCAGCACAGAGGAACTACGCAGAGTAGACGAAAATCACCTATACCATGTGTTCCAAAAGGATGCTAACTCAATGAACGTAATTCGCATATTTCTCAGCAACAAACACAAACAAGCAGACAAAACACGTCCCCAAACTCTATCCACTCCCCCGTGCATCAAATACATCTCAGAAATGACGGCTAGACTACTCAGACCCCTTGACATCATGGTACGTAACATGCCAAAAAAAAACTAAAATTGCAGCTAATGAACTTGAAAGACCATGTGCAGACAACAAGCAAAACTAATGTAACTTACAAAATGCCGTGCAAGAACTGTAACAAACTACGTTGTACAAACGGACAGAAAATTTGTCACCAGGATGCATGAACATCAACTAGCCACAAACCGACATGACCCTCTCTTACTGATATCCATAAATACAGATCACGAAGGACAGCACATCCAACTTCGGACAAGCCAAACAGAGCCACTCAAAAGAATTCCGAGAAGCATGGTGTTCCAACCAGAACTGTATTAACAAACACATTGACTTGGTCCCGATTTACAAACTCCTGAGAAAAAGAACAGGAAACGACATCACCGCAGGAAATGATATTACAACGGTAAATGACATGACCAACCGAAAGAAACTCAAACGGAAAAATAGAAAGCAGGAATCATCAGCAATGCTTCGTCCGGTGGCTCACTGAAAATGTTCTGTAGTATGCTGACGAAACATCTGAAAATGAACCGTCCAGCTCAGAGAATAAACCTACGTCCAGAACCTCAAACTGAGGTACAAATCTTCTCAAATCACGCTAACAACTTTGGGTGCGATATGTTAAACTGGTCCGAAAGCGGGAAACGAACGCCCCCAGCGAAAATCTGTACTTCCTGCGCGAATATCTAAGAAAACACGTGCTTCCTAAATTCCTTAAGTGCAAACCTCCCCTTAATACCCCACTAGCTAAAGGAATAACAGAAAAAAACCGGCCGGAGAATGCTTAGCCCACAAAAGACCCCATAAATACAAATGTGAAAGTTTGCACAAACCACTACTCACTCATGCAACAGGCCATTAATGGGCAGATACAGTACAACATGCTATAGATATTAGATAGCGACAAACGGAGAAAGTGAAAAAAAAACTAGACCAGTGAAAAAACCTAGCAAACTTACATAAAGTAACAACACTGACAACACAGAAGAATTAAAAAAAAAACCTTACCTGTCCGACCCTTAATGGACACTGAAAAAACCGTCTGAGGAAGAGTTTTAAATTTCATCTTCCCGAATGCGGACAAGAAAGTTTCTTCACAGCATTAGAAACAACACTGAAAGACAATTAACTCACAAAAAAAAAATCCAGCTAACTACCAGACAGTTAGACGCACCAGCATAAACCAAAGTAAGGAAGGAAACACACTGACTACACGTGAAAGAAAAGCACTAGAAAGACGAAAAAACTAAGAAAAAGGCATTGTTATCCAACCTGCAGACTAAGGACGCTTGACAGTCATTTTAAACCAAAGAGACTACATTGAAGAAACAAAAGCACGACTTGCAGATATCAAATTGACTAACAACTAGTGAACCGAATCACAGCCCTTAACAAAAAAAACTTCAAGAAAGCTGTAGAAATAAATAAGACCGATTTTCAAAAAAAAAACAAACGGATCCAACACACCACGCTTCGATGGATTACCCAAATTTCACAAACCAGCAGCCCCCCTTCGACCCATTGTCTCGCTACCTGGAAAAGATTGGCCAAGGAGCCACATCAGAGTCTAAAACACTTAGTAGAAGCCTCACGCTACTCCATCCACTCCACCCAAGAATTTCTGAAGTCCACTAAAACGTGAAGAGAGAAGAGGATGTAACGGCCCTGTTCACACCAATCAAAATAAACCTGGCCAAGGAAATGCTGACGACACTATGAGAAGACCGAAAGACACATCCACCAAACAACACCAACTTCATCAGCAAGGACAGTATCGTCAAGATTGTGGACCTATGCCTTACCACTCACTTCACCTTCAACAACAAAACCTACAGATAAATCAATGGAACAATAATGTAATCACCGATATCAGGGTTGTTAGCAAAGGCAGTAATGCTGAGACTCGATCATAAAGCTCTGCCAACCATGCAACACAAACTTTGGGTCTGATACGTGGATGAAACGTTTGATATTACGAAACAAATCAAGTTAGAGGAAACCTTCAAGACCAGTAATAATACCCTTACTGACATAAAACTCACGAAAGAGGAGGGAAGCAACAACGAACTGTCATTACTAGATGTCACAGTAGAGTGAGCAGCCAATCGTGACATCACACCGGCGCCTGCAGTAAAACAACACATATTGACCAAATATTGAACTACAGAACCATTCATCCCTACATCCACAAACGAAGCTGCGTCAGAACATTATTCCAACGACCAGACACACACTTCAGCACAGAGAAGCAATGCAGAACAAAGGAAAAACAAAGAGAATGTATTCAAGGAGACTGGCTACACATTGACCATAGTTCACAGATTTCTCGGCGACAAACTCAAACAAGCAGACAAAACACGTCCAGAAGCCCTAGTTACTCTCCCCTACATCAAAAACATCTCGGATATGATTGTCAGACTACTCAGACCCCTTGGCATCATGATAGTACACAAACCCACCAACAGACGAAGACAGCAGGTAATGAGCTTGAAAGTCCGTGTACAGATAACAAGCAAAACTAATGTCAATTACAAAATGCCGTGCAAGGACTGTAACAAATACTACATTGAACATACAGGCAGACGACTAGCCACCAGAATATATGAACATCAACTGGCCACAAACTGACATGACTCGTTCTCAATAATATCCATACACACAGATAAGGAAGTACACCATTTCCACTCGGGAAATAAAAACATCCATCTTAGTGCAAGTTCAACAATGACACGCTAAAGATTTCCTAGAAGCATGGCATTCCAACTGGAAATCTATCAACATTAACTTGGACCTTACTTACCACCCCCGAGAAAGCGAACAGGAAATGAAATCACCTCAGGCCCAAAGAAACTTAAACATATAAATAGAAAGCAGATATCAAAGCTATGGTTCGTCCGGAAGTTTACTGAGTAGTTTACCTTGTATAGTGATGAAACTTCTGAAAATGAACCTTCCTGCTCAGTGAGCAAACATACATTCAGAAACTCAGGCTGAGCTGCAAATCTTCTCAAAGCTCGCTAACACATATGGACACAATACACTAAAAATGGCCCGAAAATGGGAAGTGAATTCCATCCGACAGTGTGCCACCCACGAACAGCTGTACTTCCTGCACGACTGACTAAGAAAGCAGGTACTGCATAAATGTCTTCATTACAAACTTCCCCTTAACAGCCAACTAGCTAAAAGACTAGCAGAGCAAAACAGTCGCAGAATGCTTAGCGAATTTTTTTAATGATGCCCACAACAGACTCCGTAAATACAACTGGGATAGTTTGCACCAAAAATCACTCATGCAACAGACCATATGTATTAGGCAGCGACAAACACAGCGAAAATAAAAAAAAGAATTTCCAAAAAATCATAGGCAAACTTATACAGAGTAACAACACTGAAAACACAGAATCATTGATAAAAAAAAACGTATCGGTCCGACCATTAACAGTCACTGAAAAAGCCATCTTAGTAAGAGGATTAAATTACAGCTTCCAGTATACGAGCGAGAAAGATTTCTTCATATCATTAGAAACAACACTGAAAGACAACCATCTCATTGAAGAAATTTAGCAAACTATCAGACAGTTAGTCGCACTAACGGTAAGCAGAAAAAAACGGAAGGAAACAGAGTCAGTACACCAGAAGGGAAAGCACTAGAAAGACCAAAAGAAAGATAAAAGCATGGTTATCCTAACTGAAGAAAAAAGACGCTTGACAGTCATTTTAAACCAGAGACTACATTGAGAAGTGAACGCAATACTTGCAGATGTCAACACCTACCGACAAGTGGTGATAGACCCGACCCTTCAAATGAGAACCTTTATCTATCGACAAACACATTGACTTCGACCCGATTTACCACTCCCTAAGAAAACGAACAGGAAATGGCATCGTCATGGAAAATGACATCACCACAGGAAATGATATCAATAACGCAAATTAACCCAAGCTGATAAAGAGAAGGCAAGAATCATCAGCAATACTTCATCTGGAGGCTGGCTGAAGATGATACCGTGTATGATGACGAAAGGTCTGAAAATGAACCATCCAGCGCAGCGAGCAAACCTACATCCAGAACCTCATAATAAGCTTCAAATCTTCTCAAAACCCGCCAAAGGAGAAGTTGTTTATTGACACAGAGGAAACAAGAGGAAGAGAGACAGAAAGGCATTAATTGTAATCTCCGTTGTGAGTCATATTGTAAAGCTTTTGCAGGAGAATCACTTCTCTTCATCAAATCCGGAACGGAGTTCCTGTTTGGAAGCTTATGGCTTAATGATAGCACGTCTGAATTCAGATCAGGAGATTTCATATTTAAATGTTGTCAGGTACACGGTTCTTAACGAAAGCTCATCTTCTTTGCTTTTAGATCGTAACAAACTTTGTTCTCTGTGGATATTTATTGATGAAAATGTCCTTTCTGGCTACTTTCGATCATGTGAATGTTTGCTGTCAGTTGTATTTGTGAGCAATGTTTAACGGATGCGGTGTGCTTATTGTTTGGAGAAATGTTCAGATCCCCCAGTTTGAGAAGTGAAACACAACCTGATTATCTTGAGGTATAGGCAGACAGCCACCGACCACTGTGCAGCTGCTTTGTCGAGTTGGTGACACCTCGGTGTTAACAACATTGTTGCTGATATTTTACACCTTAATCTATAGACACCCAGTTTTATTCTTCAATCTATCAGGACAGTCCAGTGGAGGAACACTTTGGGCCAGTGACCATAATTCTATTAGTTTTAAAATAGTAATGTTAAAGGATAGGCCGGATCAAAAAGTTAAATTTCTAAATTAGAGACAGGCCAATTTTGAAGGCATTTCAAAAGTTTATTTGCGAGGGAATTTTACAGGTAAAGGGATGGCTGGAAAATGGAAAGCCTTTACAATGGAAAGCCCGCTGGCAGGAACAGGTGGGGGAGAGAAGCGTCAATGTGCTCTTCCGCTCCCTGTGAACCAGAGGCTTGTGCAGGGGTTGGGGTACTGGTGGGAGTGAGAGGGTGGGAAAATGTGGAAGGGTGAGCAAAAGGGAGATTGTGGCAAACACTAGAACTAAAATTCCGTTCAGTAAATCGTCCAGATTACTCCCTCTGAGACAGAGAGAGACAGATGCAGAGCCTCTCCGAAAACGAGAATCTCTTCCAGTAATGGAGAACTGTGTCTGTGTCCTTCTCGTTACCGCAGGGTGGGTGCTGCTGTGCTGCTGTCTGAGTCAGCATAGAGTGTTACTATAGGGATTCCTGTTACACAGACATACAACAGCTGATCTGTATAAACTTCCTCACTTTATTACGAGCTGAGAGAATACATTTTCCCACTCACATCATCCCAGAATGGCAGGGAACAGTTCAAAATGTGTTAGGCCATAATCTTGACCCCTTTTCGGGGGGAAAGGGACAACTTGGCCCGTGTTCAATAACAACATTTGAGAGATTGGGTAATTCACTGATAACAGAAAACAGCTGAGGCAGTTTGTCTTGCTTCTTAAAACACATGAGTAAATTTTATAGAGCAGCAGATAGTTCACCCGGTGTCAGCGAAATGATGAACAGCAGAGTACATTTCACAGAGTATGGACTGACCTCTGGGATTTTGTGCCACTGTAAGACTCTGCTCACATGATCTGAACACATATAAAGGATTTCTCAGTGACAAGATTTGCTGTGTGTAATTCTGGGAAGAATTGAATCCGATGGAATGGGAAGTCCCATGGCAGCTGAGATGTAGCATCATCTGAGTGGGCATTGTTTTCCATACTCGAGGAGAGTGTACAGTGCTAGTTCCAGAAGGTAGTATTCGGACCATGTCTATTCTGGATAGATATAAATGACCTTTTGTCAATAGCAGACAATTTCAAACTCCTAAAAGAGTCAAAAAAGCAGAAATGAACGAAACAACACCGAAACCCCGGAAATTGGTACTTGCCAAAAACATCTATTCTGCTCATCACCGTTTGCCATCATCTTACTGAAACGGAGGCGAGAACAACCAGTAGCCTATGTTAATAAAAGCTGTTCTAGTTAAGACTTGTTCTCAATATTGGCACTTCACACGCCTCTATATGTCTCTTGCAATATTGCTGCAGTGTGGTGCGGTGGATTAGTAGTGCGTACTGCTAGCAATCAGTGCCAAAGACCCCGGTTTGATTCCAGATTAGATAGACTGTTGGGAAGGGCAGTATTCAGGGACAAATGCAGAATAATTGGATAGAAGAGTGACTCTTGGAGCATTAACCTTCGGGTGGTCTTTGTGGATTTGTCGCAGAAAATTATTTGTTTCCACACTATCGGCATTCCATGATCCTTTATTGTATTACTTTAGCACACGTTAAGAGAGAGACGGAAAGTGATGAAAAACAGTCACTTCCCCGTCAGGGATTCGCACCAAACAATTCAGTAGTGGCTAAAAGAGTCCCCACCTTATATAAACTGGAAATGAAATTGTACAGCATGACAGTGAGTTTTCATGCGTTGAATTGGACCCAGCATCCTTTCTCAAGAGGGAATTTGCTGAGATAGGGAGTCAAGATAAAAGATAGGGAGGGCATTTACTGGAGTATAAAGACGTTAGGAAGGTAAGGGCACTGTTTACTTGAATACGAAAACATTGTAAAGCAATCCAATCGGGTTTACTGAGAGATAAAGCCTTTATATAATACAAGGTGTGTTTAATGGAATTGTGGAAAAAATGAATAGATCACGTCGATTGAAAACAGGAAAGACTGAGTTGTGTCCTCATGGAGGTTTACCAGATGGTGCGTATTTGGTGAGAGTGAATAGGAGGGAAATTCCCTCAATGAAATGCGTCGATAACTAGAGTTTAGAGCTTCAAGACCAGCAGTCAATGATAAAGGAAAGTTTGGAGCACGGATTTTGTTTTCATTCTGACAGTTATTGAATTCGGGAATTTTTTTTTCAGAGAAAAAATCGTTCCAGTAGCTGATTTGAAAAACCGTCTGCAGACACACAAGGAGTGTATTTAATACGGACAGGTAGTCTGGGCTGCCGGGATGGGTAGGCGTAAGGGATGTTCTCTTGAATTGCATAGCATTAATTGGAAAGAAATTGCATAACACTTACAACTGAAAATGACGATGTATAAAAAGAGTTGGTAGTTTTGTAAGGTGTAGTAGCCTGTTCCACGTGAATTATTAGAAATTGTAAATAAATCAGAGATGTTTGATTTAGCTGTGTTGAAGGGAAACCTGTTAGCTCAGTCTGCTGCCTTTCTTGATTATGATACAAAGTCACACCAACAGAGTGGGATTAATTCTCGCACCGTCTTAGGTTTCCAGAAGCATCCCAATTTCCCCACTCACCTTTCCAAAAGACTATGGTGACACTAACATCTCATTAAAGGGAAATTATACCACACTGAGTAGGAATTGATCTGTCGAAGTGACACACTATTATTATTGTCACCTGTTGCCTTGAACACTTCGCTGCAGTCATCACTGATCTCCGCCCAAGAAATCATTTGAAAAGACTCGAAAATTACTCCTGCTTAAAGCCTCTGCTCTTCACAGCAGTACTTTAAAGAAACTTTATCATTTCGATATTAGTTTTTCCAAGAACTTTTAAACAGTCCAAAAAATAAATCCAATTCCTTTCGCATTGGTTTAATAACCTGTGCGAGTTTGCAGCAAATGCAACACTATGAAAGGAGATAAAGAGCCTTTCCTACAATTTAACCCAGCTCAGCATCATTGATACGACAAAATGTATCGCGCTCAAGCATCACCTCTGTTTCTCAATCCACAGATGGATATTCACCTGGGCAACATTGTAGCTGTTCATTCATAATTGAGGTGTTTCCCAAGGGCAGAACACTCCTCAAAATCATAATCTGGACTTCTCGAATAAATGTTGCTTTATTCAACATTGTTTTGCATCTGTTTTATATGTGTATAGTGTGTCTGGGAAATCAGATCAATGGGGATGCATTGTGGTGATCTGAATGTTGCTCGTGTAAAATGAGGGAGATAAGTGTCACTATTAATATCTCTGCTGTCTGCATCTGCAGGAAGTGTAGACAACTCTAACTCATCAGAAAGAGGGTGAGGGAACTGGAGCTGTAGTTCGGATCATTCGGGAGTCTAAGGGCACAATTGAGAGTAGTTACAGGGAGACAGTAACACGTTAGGTACAGGGGAAAGGTTACAGACGTCGGAGGAAAGGGGGACCGAGAGGCTGTACAGGAATCCAATGTGATTGTCTCCTTCAATAACAATACTACCTTTTTGGATACTGTTGGTGGAGATGATTTAGCAGCGGTACGCCACGGGGTACAGGTGTCTGGAACAGAGATTGTCGCTGTTGCTCAGACTCGAAGGGGAGAGAGGAGTAGTGGAGCGTTCGTCATTGGGGACTCTATAGCTGGAGGGACAGATATGAGATTCTGTGGGAATGAGACAGACTCGTGCTGGTGTGTTGCCTCCCAGGGTGCCAGCATTCCTGATGTCTTGGATCGTTTTCGGGATAGGGGAGCTGCCCCAAAGTTTGGTCCACATACATAGGTTTACTCCCTCTGACATAGGTAGTAAAAAACGGAGGCAAAAATTCCGGGAGCTAAGGTGGAAACTTAGAGCCAGAACACACAAAGTTGTTATCTCTGATTCATTGCCCATGCTATGTGCTAGTGAAGCGAGGAATAGGGAGAGAGGAGTTGAACAGGTTGCTACAGTGATTTTGCAGGAGGGAGGGATTCTGGTACTTGCACAATTGGTGGTCATTCTAGGGTAGATGGGACCTCAACACAAAGGACGGTCTTCACCTGAACCCTAGCAGACCCAATACTCTGGGAGGGGAAGGGGGAATTTGCTAATGCCCTTCGGGAGGTTTTAAATGAATTCAGAGGGAACATGTATTGTAGCGTCAGTTTACAGGAGGCTGTGATTAGTGAGGTCATAAATAAGGTTTCAAGGTCGCAAGAGTGCACTAGCAAGCAGCAAGGTGGTTTGAAGTGTGTCTACACCAATGCCAGGAGCATCCAGAATATGGTAGATGAACTTCTATGAAGTTCTATGTTCTATGTTCTATGTAACTTGTTGCATGGGTTGGTACCTGGCATATCGATGTTGTGGCCATTTCGGAGATTTGGATAGAGCAGGCACAGGAATGGTTATTGTAGGTTCCAGGATTTAGAGATTTCAGTAAGAACAGGGAAGATGGTAATAGTAGAAGAGATGTGGCATTGTTAGTCAAGCACAGTATTACGGTGGCAGAAAAGCGTTTGCTGAGGACACGTCTACTGAGCCGATATTGTCTGAGATCAGAATCAGGAAAGGAGAGGTCTCATGATGGTGAGTTTTCGATGGGACACCAAAAAGATCCGAAGATGTCGAGGAAAGGATTTCAAAGACGATTCTGGAGAGGAGCGAAAATAACAGGTCAGTTGTTATGCAGAACTTTAACTTTCCTAATAATGGCCGGAAACGCTATAGTTCGAGTAACTTAGACCGGTCAGTTTTTGCCATGTGGGCAGGGGGTTACGTGACACAGTTTGTACATAGGCCAAAACAAGCGATGTCAAATTGGTTTTGGTACTTTGTAATGAATCCGGCCTGGTGTTCGATTTGGAGATAAGTGAGCTCTTTGATGATCGTGAACACAATTCGTTTATATTTCGTTTAGTGATGGATAAGGATAGGTATATACCGCATCGCAAGAGTTATAGCTGGAGGAAAGACAATTACAATGCGATCAGGCAAGATATAGGATGCAGAGTTTGGGGAATGACACTGCAGGGGTTGGTCACAATTCAGGTTAAGAGCTTGTTCAAGGAATAGCTACTGCATGTCCTTGATAACTATGTATGCAACAGGCAGTGAGGTAGTGGTCGAGAAAGCGAGCTTTGATTTACCAAAGAAGTTGAATCTCTCATCGAGAGGAAGAACGAGTCTTCTGTAAGGATGAGACTTGAAGGCACAGTAAGAGTGCTTGAGAGTTAAACGTTGGCCAGAGTGGGCCTAAAGAGATAGTTAAGGAGAGCCAGGAGGGGACGTGAGAAGTCTTGCCGAGTAGAATCAATGAAAAACCTAAAGCTTTCGATTGGTATGTCATGAATAAAAGAGTGACGCGGCTCAGATGAGGGCCAGTTATGGACAGCAGTTGGAATTTATACGTCGAGTCCGAAGATAGGGGAGGCGTTGAAGGAAAATGTTCCTTCAGTGTTACACATGACAAAGACGATGTTATCGATAAGAATATTGAGATAAAACCTATTCGAGTAGATGGAATTGAAGTTCATTTGTACGAAGTGCTACTGAACGTTTCCACTCAGGTTGATGGTTTTGTTTCAAAGGAGCACGGTGTGTGAGGTTTTGTTGGTAGAGGGATTGAGTTTCGGAGGCAAGAGTTCAAGTTGCAGTTCTAGACGTCTTCTAGTTTGGCCGCACTTGGAGTATTGCATACAGTTCTGGTCTCCGTGTTATTGGAACGATGTGGATGGATTGGAAAGGATGAAGAGGAGCTTTACTAGGATGTTGCCTGGTATAGTACAAAGGACTAACGAGGAAATGCTGAGGGATTTGAGACTGTTCTTGCTCGGAGAAGAACTTTGAGAGGTGACTTAATAGCGACGTAAAAGATGATCAGAAGTTTCGGTAAGGTGGAGATTGAAGGCCTTTTATTCTTTGGATGAATGATATCTAGCGGAAGCGGACATAGCTTTAAATTCATTGGTGATAGATATAGGTCAGACGTCAGTGGTAGGTTATTTAGTCAGAGAGTGGCAAAGGTGTGGAACGCCTTGCCTTCAACAGTCGTAAACGCAGCAACGTTTAGGGCATTTAAATCATCTTTGCGTAAACCCATCGATTGTACTGGAATAACGTAGTTAAGACGGACTTCAGATTTGAATCACAAGTCGGCACAACATCAGGTGCCAAAGGGCCTGTGTTATGCTGCAATGTTCTATGTTCTAACTGTTCCTTAGCCTGATGTTCCATAATCTCTGGTCTTTGTCAGGAAAAACTGCACCAGATAAAGATCGAAATCAAAACCGCAGCACATCACGCATTTCTATACTGTCATATAGGTGCACCCACTAACCAATTGAGCTATTCGAGCCACGGGTAATCAGCCTGTCTGGGGTTCTGATTTTACCACTCGGCCCTTCAATCCAATTACACAATTTTTGCTGTGACTCTGAAATGAAATCTAACGCAGAGGAGGTTATCCTAACAATGGGCCATCGATTATGGAGAATCAGGTTCAGGAAAAGGACATAGAAAAATATTTTGAAAAAATGCAGTTTTGAAAATGAGCTTAGTGTGGCTTCCTTTTTTGATTACAGACAATATTACACCTCCGTTGTCAAGGACCTTTTCATTCCATCGGCTTCAATTCGCCACAGAATTCGATTCACTGACACTTCACCAACTTCCTTTCGAAAACTCATCCAGAGAACATGACCCACACGATACCCACCGTCAACAATCTTCACCATTATTACATACAAGTGATCAGTGCAATGTTTTTTTTTATGAATATTGAAGACATATGAATGCTATGCAAGATAAATTGATTTTGAGCTTAAATTGCAAAGGAGCAAAAATCCAGAGTAAGATTCAGAATGGCAGAAAATCATGTTCGTTACAGTGGCTAGAACTCCAGACTAGCAAATCGGAAATTTCTCCTTGATCCCCAATATCCACGCGATCATTTGTTCCAAGAGTCCAATTGGGAACATGTGTGAATGAGCGTGCAGTTTCATAGAACGCCTGTGAGAATCCTTCACTGTCTGATTTAAAACTGCAACACCAACTGTCTCTTCCAGTTGTTGGACCGGCGAGACAACGGTGAGAACCTTAATATTCCGTGGTGTAGATTCACTTTTTCCTCATTATGTTCTTGTTTAAAACCCTCTGACAGAAACAGCCCAGACACAGAGGGGAAGGGGAGGTCATTCACCCAACTGGCCCTGCCATTCGATATCGGCATGGCTGACCAAACAACTCAATGTTTTTTTCCAGCCAGTACACATCATCCTGTTCCCAACTGGGTAGCAGACATTTATCGAGCTCTACCTTTAATAGATATCGAAAACATGCGTCTGTGGGAGGGCAACGTTGTGATTCAAGACAGTTCGTTTTCTGCACGAATCTTGCAAGTGAGCAAGCGATGCTCGTCTCATCACGTTTCAAACCATGAGCTAAAGCCCGCCTCTGGTGGGACTGGAACCTCCTGGCTTTGAACATCAACCTTAACAATGATGCAAAAATCCAAACCGCTTTCCTTTGCGCCACAGACCAACACCAGCTACCGTGTTACAGCACACAAAGTCTCCCTTGACACATTGTGTTCCGGACTCCCACCCAATATCTGTTTGCTCTCGCCCAACTTTCCAATACCTGGTCTTATCCACGTGTGCGCTGACTCTTCAAGAGCTCGACTACATACCGCTGAAATATTCTGTTGACTGAGTATTTCCACCTTCAGTTAGTGAATTCCATGCAAACAGCAAACTCTGGTGAAAGCATTCTTGCTAAATCTTATCTAAACCTCTTCTCTCTTGCTTTTAATCTGTATCCCTTCTCATTAACCCTTCCGATAACACGCTTATTCCTGTCACAGGTATCTACCCGCTTCACAATATGTGCCGGTTACTCGGTTCCTCAGTCTTCTCTGCACTCAGATAAACAGCGCCAACCTAGCCCTTCTGTCTTCTCATTCACAATGGTCTAGCTCAGGAAACATACACAGGAATTATGCCCGAAACGTCGATTCTCCTGTCCCTGGATGCTGTCTGACCTGCTGCGCTTTTACAGCAATACATTTTCAGCTCAGATCTCCAGCATCTGCAGACCTCACTTTCTCCCCAACATACACAATTTCCTCTGAACACCTTCTCCTGAAAGCAGACGAATCCTGCAGAACGGAACAAAGTTCTCTGAAGAAAAGCAGAAGTGTCTGAACAAAATCAGATGGTCTTGAACATCTGTGCAGAGAAAGGAGCGATATCGTTTCGAGTCCAGCTATCCATCTTCGCAACTGTTGGAATGTGCGGGTGGATCAGAAAGGTGAAAGAAGGCGTCAGTTTCTCAAATGATAAAACTCGATTTTGGGTACTGAAGCCTGAATGGTCGCTTACTAGAAAATGAGGTGCTGCTCTTCCAGCTGCTCATTGCGGGAGAACTGCCGCAGCCTGGAGAATGAGATGATGGCATGCGAACATAGTGGGTTGCTCAAGTGTCTGGAAACTGGAAACTTCGGGTCATTTTTTTCCAGACAGAACATAGGTGTTCATAAATTTATTTTCCATCTGTTCAGCTCTCCCCAGTGTAGAGAGATCACATTGTCAGCCGGAAATAAAGCGTAGGTGGAGGGAAGTGCAGATAAATCACTGGAAGATCGGTCTGGAACCTTGGACAGTTCCGAAAAATATTGTAAACTGGCAGGTATTATGGCTTATGTGATTTCACGGATTGGCGCTGTGTAGGGAAGTGCTGGGATTCAAGGAATATTCGACCAGGGTGTCCGGAGAGAAAGTTTCCTGCATCGTGCGGTCAAAAGGTGTTATTCATTGAGATTGTATATTGGATATTGGAAAGTGGGGGAGAATGAATATCTTCCTCAGGTTCCTGCTTCCAGTAAACATTTCAATCCAAAACAAATCTACGAAATGCTTTTCATTCCAACGTTGGCACAAGGTGCAGCTTGCAAATATCATGGACACTGACACTCTGTCCCCAGGAGTTGCAGTCCATCCACATTCTTATTCAGACAGTATTGTCCTTCCTGTGATATGTCACATCAATAATGTAAGGACAGGTATTAATAACCCGAACTTAGGAACGAAGTGTCCAATTTCCAAATCTTAAACATATCTCGTTTATTCATTCAGCTGCTGGTAGAATATTGCGTGCACTTTTGCAATTCACATTTTAGAGATATTTTTTAAAAATGCAAACAAAAGACAAAAGCTCATAGAGTCAAAGATGATAGAATCCCTACAGTGCAGACAATGACCGTTTGGCCCATTGAATCTGTTCCGCACCACCAAAGAGCAACACAATCACCTACCCTTTCTTTCCAAAACCGCATTGAGTATTCACCGACGAAAATAGAAATTAGTAGGACAGCTCTGCGGTCTGACAGCGTCAGTGGGGAGAAAGCAGTGTCAAAGCTTCAGTAGAGAACTGTCCAGAAGAAGGCTCACTCAACCCCAAACATTAAATCCGAATCTTCTTGTACTGTAATTCTTAATTTTGTCTCTGATTTACAGCACTTAAATTTATTTTGGGGTTTATTTAGCATTAATCTAACATGCATGCGCTTAGACTGGGTGACGAAGCTGGAGTAGCTGGAAGGAACCCGCGCGCGAGAACGTGCAACCTCCACACAGTTAGTCTCTCAAGGCTGAATTCGAATCCCGGTTCCTGGCACTGAAATACAACAGCGCTAACCACAGAGTTGCCCCAAAAGGCAAACGGTTACCCCGATGGGGAAATAAACCTCTGACTCGCGCGGGAACGGGCAGAGGTACGACCCGGGACTTCTATGCAGACAGATTTCCCTCAGCCTCTGTGTTGGTACTGAACAATAACAACCGCTAAAGTATCCTAACTTCTCGTTTAAGTCACTTACCCGAGAGTCCTGTATAATTTGGCATCACAAATTCACATCTGAACAGTCCTTAAATTTCGGGGGGCTTCTGACCCTTGATGTTAGTTCCAGATTCCAAACACACCATAGCTGAAAACGTTACTCAAACCTTACTGCCTCTTAACTCAAATCTATGCTCCCAGGTGATTGATATATTCATCAACAAAAAACGTTTCTTTCAATCTACCTCATTATTTTGTACATCTCAATCTTGTATCCTTTCAATCCCCTCTGCGCGAAGAAAAACAATCCCAGCATGCCTAAACGCTCTTCATAGCTGAAGCTCATCAATTATACACTATCCTGATAAATCTCTTCTGCACGGTTCCCAGTGCTATCACATTCCTGCTGTGATGTGAATTGTAGAACTGCTCACAATACTCTAGGCAGTGGCGAATGAACAAATGATATAAAAAAACGCAGAAAGCCACAGAAAACTTTCCAGTAAAATTGACTTTGCTCAATACTGCCCTATGTCCTTTTAATAAAATCATATAATCCCTACAATGTGGACATAGAATGCGTGGCCCAGCAGGTCCACACCGATGCTCCGAAGAGTAAACCTCCCTACGCAATCCCCTTCACTATTATCCGAACATTAACTATAATTAATGCACCAAAGGTATAAAAATGCCGAAAACGATTGGTACTTTAACATGGCCATTTCAGCTAACCTGTAAAAAATCACACAACACCAGGTTATCGTCCAACTGCCTTAATTGGAAGCACGAGATTTCGGAGCGCCGCTCCTACAACCAACTGGTGTTGTGTGATTTTTAACTTTGTACACTCCACTCCAACACCTGCATCTCCAAATCAGCACCAAACCTGCACATCTTTGGATTTTCCTGAACCTAATGCCCAAGAATCTCTGGTCCAGTCAGTGAAAATCGCGACATGAGCTATGATCTCACAAACGTGGCAACGACATGCATTGGCTGGTTTGAATGACAGATGGTGACATTGAGGAACGTTCACCAAGCAACAGTGTCTGCAGCAGCACAGACTGAACGGTGTCAATGCCAAAGTGAATGTTCGCTTGTGCAGTGCCTCAGGGAATTGTGAAAAATTATGTCAAGGAAAGTTAAAGATTGTGGGATCAAGGACAAAAATCCAACAATGGTGGGGTTTTCGAATCCTGATGTATGACGCACAGAAACTGTAACGTTTGAAGGAACAAAATCATCACCTTAGATAATATTTCCATTTGAAAATAATTAATGTCTTACTGCGTTTGGTTAACAAGTGTCACATGGAGTAAAATGGGGAAAAAAACATTACTTGCTGTGACTTGGATTATAAAATTGTTGCTGCGGACGCAAGCCAAAATACTGATCACTGATTACTGAACACGATCATGGTGTCACGCAAACCTACACGCTTTAAAAACATTAATTATTAAAGTGGCAGATGATATGTCAAAAACAGCGTCAGGAAAAATTGACTTTACAAAACTGTACTGAGATGTGGGGACACAAAAGGGTGTGAATCTTAAACTTTGATGTTCCCACATGCTGTGGAGAATCCATCATTGAGTATGTTAAAGACTGAGGTTGATAGATTTCTAAAAAACACCAAAGGCTCAGACGCTAGCGCAGGATATTTTTGATATGCATGTATGAATGGAAATGTAGTTTAATATCAGTTATTTCGCTAGTCCCCTGAACAAGCCAATACCCATTGCTGCAGACGCTCATATAATCCCAGTTTACAGGCCACTCAGAGAAACAGTCGCGAAGACCCAAACGGAAATGGAAATGTAAATGAGTGCGCAGAATCACTCTGAGGCTCCAGTGATGTAATCGGTGAGCATGCGGTCCGTCTGTGAATGTATAGAGGGAGCGTGAAATGCCGAGGCTGGGAGCTGCAACCTCTCCTGGAGCAGCTTCTATTGACATGGAGCAGGGAGTATTGGGACATTAGGCTGGGAGTTCTAACCATGCCTGGAGCAGTTCCAGTAGACATGGAGCATGGAGAATTTGGCCATCAAGCTGGGGGTAATTTTACTCAGCTATTTTAATTTGAAGCAGGACACATGTTAGTGGAAGGGGGGGGGGGGGGGATTAATTCCAAGGAAATGCCATAATTATAAAGAAAACTTTTACAAAAACCAAACTTATGGGGGACGATCTCAGCAGAAAGGAACAGAAGCAATCTTTTTGATCACCGACCTTCTCATGTGGCTGAACGTGGACAGGGATGAATAGCATAAAAGGCTTGTGAATTCGTTTCATGTTTTTCATTTTCCTGATTTGAATTCCTTATTTGCAGGTATGAGAATTTTTTTCTCACTAACAATTCCATAACATTGGTCTGTATCAGAAAGTTTGCAATGCTGGGATGTCTGAATTATCAATATACACTCATATCCACCTTCAATCTATTGTTCAAATACAAGTGTTGTCGTCTGTGAAGATTTAATGCAGGTAATATACGATCAATTATGTCGTAATAAAGTTGTTTGATAGAGTAGTTTTTCATCAGGGGTTTGATGTGGCCATAAAAGCACTAAAGTGATCATTACAATTCCATAAGGAGATAAAAAGAACTGATTTCTTCATGAGAAGCATCTTGCACGGCAAATAGTTTATCCTTTTTCCGAGATAGTTTTCTCAATATCTCTCCAAAAATCATTTTCTGAATACTTGAGAGCCATACCATTTGAAAGGACTTTAACATGTTTGGGATTATTTGTGGTGCTTAGTAAAATAGCGATCGATGTCTCCTAATAATATATATTACGGAAAACATCAGGGTCAATAAGGCTACGCTGTCAGCGGAGGAGAAGATGAAATAGTCTTGCACGCTGCTCATGGGCACCTTAACATTTTCAAACCGACCAATCCAATCACTGTGGCTACCGGGGATGGAAAAAAAAACAAATAAATAGAGACCATTTTCAAATTCCCGAACCTTGAAAAATACTTTTGGACGGCAAATCAAAGGGGAATGAAAGGGGAACTATCCGACTATGCAGAGGCAGTCAAGGCATCTTCCCCTTCTTTTTGAGGCAGAGATATTGACACTGATGTTCTGGGGCACGAAATTATCCAAGTCATTAAAATGGTTCCAGTCAGAGCTGTTCTTCCCTTTGCTGTTATCACTGTCAGGAACAATAAATTCTGATTACTTGACCGAGGATCACATCCCGGCTGCGACGTTGCAAGAGTCTTATCTTAACCACGAGATCAGCAGCGCAGTCTCACGACTGTTGGACTGTTTCTTAATGCCGCAGATTTTGGCTTTTTTTTTAATCAGGAGATAACTTTGATCGAGTCACCGAGTTGTTCCAGCATAGAAAAAGGACGACTGTCCAAGTTTCTAGCAGTTGGCCTGAGCCTTGTCTGCTCCGACGTTTCAAGCTCTCATCTCAACGTTATTATTCTGTCATGTTTAACTTTCCAAACTGCACAACAAATCTCGACTACAGTTTGAAATGGAAAACCTGTGTTAACGTCCCCTTGTTGATTAAAACCTTATTTTAACTAATAGAGGGAAACACACAGTCAAAACTGGCCAAGAGTGACTGAGGCCTCAGAAGAGACCACACAGAAAATAGTATTTCGCCAACTGGCTTACTTTGTCCCTTTCCAGATTTCAACACCAGAGTCCAGTTACAACAAAAAGAGGAAGCATTTGGTCTTTCTCCCGTCTGTGTTCCTCCACCATCTAGTTACTGAGCTACGGAGGCAGCACAACACGCTCCGAGAGAAGGGTTCTCATACATTAGAATCTGCAATGTAATAGCTATTTGGATAACCTAAGTATTAAAAATCATTGGTAACAAGACCATGACAGACCCGAGGGGATCGCATGCAGAAGGAGGAATAATGCAGTGCTGAATCAGACAGTGTCCAGGGAGATAGAAATAGAGATCTTCCCTGGTAGTCTATTCATTCGGATTCAGTGCTGTCACAGCCACGGGCTACACATCATGAACATTTATACTAATCAATAAGAAATATTGCCTTCCCTTTAGAAATAGTAATACGTCGTTGACGTAGAGACAGAAATTCAGGATCAGAAAAATGGGTCGTTTCTGGGTGAACAAATGGGGAATGGGCTCACAGGTGCGTGCTAGAGGAACACCGTGACGATTGGTTTAGAGGCTGTTTTTCAGGGAAGAGAATGTGGATTTTTTATAGGCAGTTGCCACGAGAAGAGGGTGGCAATGGGTTCACAGACCGTGACTAGAGGAACAGAGCGTGGATGGGAGCAAGTTCTACTGTTCAGTGAACAGAGTGAGGAAGGGTTTGCAGGCAGTTACTATGACACATAGAGTGGCAATGGGTGTAGAAGCTGTTGCTAGGGCAACAGAGTGGTGTTGGATTCAGAGGCAGTTGTTAGGAAAACAGAGTGGCGGACTTGCTCTGGACATCACTCACAGAACAGAATGGGGATGGCGTCACCGGCTGTTGCTGGGAACAGAGTGTGAGCGGTGCCAGGTCTTTCTGGAGGAACAGAGCGGGGAAGGGATGAAAGGATGCTACTCGAAGATTAGCATTGGAATTTGTTCACAGGTCATTGCTCGTTTAATAGGATGATAATGGGTTCACGCGCTGTTGCGGGGGAATAGACCGGGCATGGGTAAATTGTCTATTGCTCAGGAAATTGAGTGGGGCTGGAGGCACAGGCTTTTGCTAAAGGAACTAAACGGGGGTGCGTTCACTGTACATTGTAAGGAGTACAGCGAGGGGATGAGTTCACAGTATGTTGGGTGTGGGTCTTTAGGTTCAGGAGAACAGAGTGACATTGAGTGCAGAGACCTTTCCTTCGAGAACAAAATGAGGATGAATGCACAGGTTTCAATTGATTAGATTCCTGACAGTGTGGAAACAGGTCCTTCGGCCCAACAAGTCCACACCAATCCTCCGAAGAGAAATCGAAGTAGACCTGTTTCCCTCTGAATAAAGCACCTAACACTATGGGCAATTTACCATGGGCAATCCACCCTAACCTACAAATCTTTGGATTATGGGAGGGCTCCAGGAGAAAACCCATGCAGACACGGGGACAATGGGCAAACTCCACACAGACAATCACCAGAGACTGGAATTGGACCAAGGCCCCTGATGCTGTGAGGTCGCAGAGCTAACCACTGCGCCACCATGTTTTTCATGTGGAAGTGCAAAGCATTTGCACAAAATAGCAAATTGCCACAGAGGCAAATGATGACATATCTGGTAGCCAGGGCAACAAGGTAATCAAGTAAATCAAGCTGGACATCAATAATCCAGCGGAGATCAGTTTGGGGATAGGCAGACACAAAAAGAAAGCAAGTCTCATAACTATGCTTTATACAACAACGTAGGTAGTGGTAGCAAACTTCAAAATCTTTGCGTGGAATTAGAATCAATGGAAGAGAGAGTGAAGAGGGAATCTTTGTAAACCCCGTAAGAGAAATAAAAAATCCATTTAAGAATTAAGCAGGTCTCACACTATGTGTGGACCGACAAATGTTGAGATTTTCAATACTCAAATATTGTGCGGATGTCGCATGTGCAACAGAGCTCTTGCAGACAACCTTGTCTTGTGTTTTTGCGAGTGATTTTCAGACGAACCTATAGTACAATTGACGATGGATACAAACTATTACAGAATCCCTGCAGTGTGGGAACAGGCCACTTGATCCAACAAGTCCACACTGATGTTCTCTCAGACTGGGATGTCAGGGACTGCAATTTGAGTCTGTTCTTTTTTCATTTTTATTGTTTCAATTTAGTAGCAAATGCTTAAGAATCTATACCTCGGTATCCTTTACCTAAGATGGCCTCAAAGTGAAGCCATAGTAAAGTTTCCACTGCCCACCATTGTAGTGCACGTGATAATAAAACCAATTCGAGTCCAATGTGAGAGAGCCACTGTTTTTGATGTCTCTTCCAAACAATACTGCTGTTTCAGCAGTGGTGTGAGGTGTCCTGCAGAGGAGTGTTCAAGTTACTTCAAACACAAGAAGGGGGAGGGAGAGAGGGAGAGCGAGAGAGACACATACATTTTGATTCACATTTCAATGGACTCACTTCCAAAACAACAGAAGTCCAAAAGATCAAAGACGCAGATGCTGAGATGCACATAATAATTCACTAAAACACACAGACATACACAGATACACACCCACACACACAGATACATACACACACACAGACACAAGCACACACACACACACACACGTACACACTCTCATACAGTCAAACACACACAGCCAGACACAAGCAAACACACAGACAGAGACACAACACAATACGATTGCACGTACACACACGCGCACACAAACACACAATAATAAACACACAGACGCGTAGAAATCTGGCCCTTCATGCCTCACTTCCTATTCAATAGATACACGGTTGATCTGATTCTAGCCTCACCTTCGTTTCTTCTTTGGAAGTAAGTTTGAGCAAGTAACTCTGCTATGATAGTGGGAAAACTTTGAGGCCAGTGACCGTAATTCTCGAAGTTTGAAATTAGTTCTGGAAAAGGATAATTAACGTTACAAACTGGGTCAAGACCAATTGTGATGGTACAAAGCAGTAACATTCAAAAGATTATAACGGCGAATCGGTTCTTAGGGAAAATTACATCTGGCAAGTGGGAGTTTCGCAAAAGTGAGAAAGTGAGAGTTCGGGGACAGCATGCTCCTGTTAGTGTGAAGGGCAATGCGACCAGGGGTAGGGAACAGGACATGGCAGGGGATATTGAGGCGCTGGTCGAGGAAAAAGAAGGCGGTACATGCCAGCTACACGCAGCTGCGATCATGTGAATCCCTTGAGCATATGGAGCATAGCAGAACACTTATCAAGGAAATCAGGATTGAAAAAGCGGAAATGACAGAATATTGGCTAATAAAGTTCAGGAAAATGGAACGAGATTGCACAAGTATATTAAAGGCAAAAGAGAAATTGGTGAGAGAAATAGATCTCTTAAAAAAATTATGAACATATATATGTGGTTCCACAGGAGATGAGTTAGGCTTACGAGGTTTATTGTCACATGAACTCACACGAGGACAATGAAAAGTTTACAAGTCTCCATATTTGATGCAATCTTATGTTCTAAGTTATCTCCCTCTCCCTCCCACAAAAGGTACTGAATCATTGTATAAAACAGTAAAAGAATATAAAAAGTTAAAATGTAATAGTTGACAACCAGTTCTATCAAGCTGGAAAATCACAGAAACACAGTTAACAGTTCAATAACACAGTCCATAAGCATTCATCTCCTGTCTCTGCATTTTCTCCAACAGTCTACCATGTGCAACATTATCAAAGGCCTTACTGAAGCCCATATAAACTACATCAACTGCCATATCCTCATTCACATCCTTGGTCACCTTCTCAAAAAACTCAATGAGGTCTGAGAGACATGAGCTGTCCTTGACGAATCCACGTTGACTATCCCTAATCAAATTTTGCTTGTTAGATGACTATAAATCCTATCTCTCGTAATCCTTTCCAAAACTTTCGTGCAATAGACGTACGGCTCACTGGTCTATTATTAACTCTGCCACCTCTACTGCCCTTATTGATCAGGGCCACTACATTTGCAGTCATTCCGTCCTCTGGCATTAGCGTGTAGATAATGACGACTGAAAGACCAAAGCCAAAGGCTCCAACATCAACTCCCTAGGTTCCCATAGAATCCTCAGATAAATCAGATCCGGCCCAGGGGACTTGTCTACTTTCACTCCTTCGATAATGATAACACCTCCTCCTTACTGACTTCGATCCTTTCTAATCTAATATCTCACATCTCATTCTTGTTCTCGATAATATTATCCATTTACTGAGTGAAAACTGATGAGAAATATTCGTTTAGCAGCTCTCCAATCTCCACCGAGTCCAACCACAACATACCATTTCTGTCTTTGACTGTCCCAATTCCGATCCTCGTCATCCTTTCATTCCTCACATACCTAAAGAAAGCTTAATGGTTCTCCTTTATTATACCTGCTACAGGCTACTCATGTCCCCTCTATGCTCTTCTTAATTCTCTCTTCAAATTCTTCCCAGCAAAACCGTAACTCTCCATTGCCTCCTGTGAACTATCCCATCTCATCGTCACATAAGTCTCCTTCTTCCATTTAAGAAGAGATATAATTTCTTCAGGAAACTACAGTTCCCTTGCCTTATCACTTCCTCCCTGCCTGACCGGAACATTCCTATTAAGGACATGCAATATATTTTCCTTAAATCGTCTCCACATTTCGATTGTCTCCGCCCCCTACATTTTGTTACCCCAGTCTATGCATTTTAATTCTTGCCTATTCGCATTATAATTGCCCATCTACCATCGATAACTCTTGCTCTGTGGCATATACCTATTCTTTTCCATCGCTAAACTAAACATAATCGAATTGTGATCACTTTCACCAAAGTGGTGACCTATGATTAAATCAAACACCTGGCTTGGTTCATTACTAAGCACCAGATCTCGTGTGGTATCCACTATTGTCGATCCTTTGAAATATTGTGTCAGGAAACCCTCCTTAATATATTGGACAAAAGCTGATCGATCCGACGTACTAATGGTACAGCATTTCCAATCAACGTAGGGTAAGTTAATGTCCCCCATAATGACCACCCTGTTCCTTTCAAGTTGGACTGAAGGAAGCTGGACAACCTAGGCAAATAAATATTATTCTTTTGAAAACAGTTCACAGTGTAGTAGAGGACGGGCTGGAGGTCTTAAAAATATGTACAAAGGTGAATAAAATATTTGCTACGTGATTTAGCGTATCCATGGTATTGTCAAAACTAACGGAGAAAATTCCTGGGCTCCTTGCATGAATATATGTATCACCTATAAATGTTGGTGAGGTTCTGGACGCCTGGAGAACGATTAACGCTGTGCCTTAATTTAATGAAATTGGAAGAGAAGTCTAGGAAATATAGCCCTGTGTGTCCAACTTTGGTGTTGGGTACGTTTTTGGAGGTGTTTCTGAAAGATTGCATTTGGAGAGGCAAATGATGAGCAAGGATCGTCAGCATTGTCTTGCGCAAGGAAATAGAGTCTTACGAATTTGATTGAGTTCTTGATTAAATAAACAAGATTAATGTGGCCAGAACATTGTTTACTTTGACTTTAGTAAAGGCTTTGACAAGGTTCTGCATGATCGACTAATTATTAAAGCGAGATCACATTGGATTCAGGGTGCGCTTGACAATTGGATACAATATCCATTTCACAACAATAGATGAGGTGTAACAGACAAGATTTATTTAACCACTACTTACAATCGAGTGGTTCCACCCAGTGTTACAGTCTTACCATTTTGTAGTTCACTTGGTGCAGGGTGCAGTTGTTCTGTTGCTTTAAAGTGTCTGAAAGTTATACTCACACCCTCATAAGGAAAGAGAGAGAGAAAAAAGAGAGAGAAAGCCAGAAAGAGCGCGAAAGACAGAGAACAGAGAGAGAGAGATGACTAAAATTGATTTAACGTGAGCGTCACTGTGCCTCAGGCAAGGGACAATGTTAAGAATATGGGTCCTTCATTGTGATCTTAGCCGGTACTGGTGTCGAGCACGTTCTGAAACACGCCCAATCATTACACAGTGCGCAGTCGACGATGGCCTGTCGATCCAGTTCATATCATTCTAAATCCAAGGGTGCTTGGGCATTTTAGTATCAGACCTTGAAGACCATGGTGAGAGCATCATGCCAGGATTACCTGAATTGTTGTGATTAAGGTCTTCAATTGTTTGCCATTAGGGATGCCATAAAATAATCTACTCAGTTTACTCTCTTTAAGTTGACATTAGACATGAAGTTAGATGCCCTTTGAAATTAATGAAAAATTGTCAGGAGCAAAGTCGGAGATTACACATTTCGATTATGTGTCGGAGATGACGGAGAGATTAAACCGAGTAGATTAGTTAGCTAAGAAGCAGCGGAGAAGGTGCAGTGTAGGATGAAGCAAGTGGCAATTAGAAGCTCTGCGACGCGGACATTCTCCCAAGGGGAAAACGTGCACACAAAGGTATCTGCGATAAGAGATCCATTCAAAGCCTGAATTAGTGGTTCCTATCAAATTGAGATAAAGTTGAGTCAGGTGAAATATTTAGTAAAAATGCCAGCTGGAAAAAATGTTATCAGGTATATCATGTGAACATGTTGAAACATTTTTATATGAGAGAGAAAGAACGGGAGGAACAGAATGAGAAAACCAGTCCAAATAATTTGGATTTTGAAATGCCTCAAAAAGATTTCAAAATGAAAAAGTCCTTGAGGTGTAGAATAGATCAGTAAACTATTGGTCTCAGGAGCTCTGAACGACGTTGAAACAATTGTTACTACAGAACAAGGACATTTGTAAGGATCAGATGGGGAAGACTAATGCTATTGTACATAAAGTAGACGTAGTGTATAGTGCTCTGATAAAACAACACTCCTATAGGATTAATGCTCTCAAAGCTAGGCAGGTCCACTTGGAGGTGGAGGCCAAACTCGACGAGAACATCATTGAAACAAGCCAAAAGGAATGAAGC
This sequence comes from Chiloscyllium plagiosum, assembly GCF_037043375.1. Taxonomy (NCBI): domain Eukaryota; kingdom Metazoa; phylum Chordata; class Chondrichthyes; order Orectolobiformes; family Hemiscylliidae; genus Chiloscyllium; species Chiloscyllium plagiosum. The sequence goes on from NW_028270152.1 coordinate 108,038,923, forward strand.
TCGCCAATCATCTTCGTTCTCAAACTATCGGGTCTCAATGATTTTGCAAACATGATCGGAAGATCAACACCATTCCAACATTGCACTCATACCGAATTGCTAGATTGGCGAACTGCATCGAGAAAGTTGGAGAAGCCAATTGTAACAGCAATTTAGACTTAATACTTGATTAATATTCGTTACCTTTATGAGAGTTGGCAAATGAAAATTTCTGCGTCTGTAACTCCAAATTTACGCTGTCTGATTTTAAAATGATGAACTTTGGAATGATGAATGCGCTCGGCACATTCCAAAGGCTCATGAACAGAATTGTGGCTCGGCTAAGAAAGTGTGCAGTCCATTTGGACAACGTAGTGATCTTTAATAAGTCCTGGAAGGATCGATTGGTACAGTTGGCAGAGCTCTTTGAACGACTACCAGAAACAAAAGTAGTAATAAACTTAATTGAAATGGAATTCGCGAAAAAGAAGTGACGTTTTTGTGACAGAACATCGGTCATGTAAGCTTGAGCCCACGAAACACAAAGACGAATGCCATCGAGTAATTTCCACGACCAATTTCGAAGAAAGAAGTGATTTGATTCTTAGGACTCAGCGGATGCTTTCAGAGGCTTGTTCCAAACTTCAGCAGTGTAGTGGTACCGTTCGCCTATTTGCTAAAGATGAACACAATGTTTCGATGGACAGAACAATGTCAGCAGGCATTCAACCATTTGAAGTCGAACTTGACCGCTAAACCAGTTTTAGCTACAGTAAGCTTTTCAAAACGATTAAAGTCACCATCGATGTTCGTGACATTGGATTTGCAGCTGTACGCGTCCAGTAAAGTAAGGATGGGATTGAACTGCCAGTTGTTTACTATTTGAAGATCAACATCCACAAGTGCAAATACTCCACACCAGAAAAAAAAAACTATTGTGCTTGGTACTGACCTGAGAACATTTTAATGTGTATGTCATGAACAATGTGTCAGAAACGATTGTGTACACTGACCAAAATCCGCTTCCATTCTTAGAACGTTTTAAGGATAAGAATATGAGACTATTTCGTTGGAGTCTTATGTGACAGACTTTTACTTTAAAAAGTGTGTATGTTACTGTTCAGAAGAATATAACTGCAGACACGTAATCAGGATTTCAACTTATAGAGTGTCGATGAGATTTGACTTTATTTAAAGATTTGGGAAAAAAAAATTAAGGTGAACTTAAATGAAAATTTTGTATATGGTCGGGTTATGTGCTTAAAGTTAGAGAAAAAGAAGCTAGTTTTCATTTTGATCGTCCTTATTTTCTTAAGGGGCGGAGTTCTTAAAATGAAGGTATACGTTAAGAGAGTTGAATGCAGCAGAACCACCGGACACAGCACCAACTGTACTCAATAACGCAACAATGCCCCATCGGATTGAACAATTCGATTAATTCGTTGCCTGGAGACAAATATAAACTCGAATGAGGCCAGTTTAAATTATACCCCGAAAAATATCAATTTTCTATCAAGTTTGAATTTTGCATATTGACAATTTGTTCAGCCAATTACACAATCCGATGCTCTGGCGTATTAGACTGTGAACATTTGAGAGGAGAAGTCAAATGACTGAACATGTAACAGACGGCTTGAAAAAAAATTCCTTAAAAGTACCTTTTCGATCATTAACCTGTGACGCAGAAATTCCTGTCAAGGAAAAAGGAAGACACAGGAAAATCCAAAGACAACAAGCTACAGCTGCCTGGATTTGAGATAAGAATTGATGTTTTGTAAATCGTAATGCGAATTTTGTTGGGCTAGTATTACAGAAGAGAATATAAAAGATATTCGAAAGGAAGAAACTATAAGTAGTGTCTACTTAATTATTCTCTGCTATCCTTTCAGAAATAAAGTTGTTAATTTACATAGTTCTTGGCCACTTGATTTGTATACACATTACGTCACTGGATAAATCTTCCTGCGATGTTTGTTTTAAGTTAAGCAGGCTAGTTTACTGCAAGTCGTAACAGTAGTGGATTGTAATAAAAACAGTTTGTGGAATGTCTTCAAGATGGATTTCTGGAGCTTCTTGTCGTGCAGCCCACGAGAGAACAGGCAATTCTGGATCTCGCGTTGTTTAATGAGGCAGAGTAGACAAGGGAGCTTAAGTTGAAGGAACATGTCGAAAGCAATAATCATAATGTGATTGAATTTACTTTGCGATTTGAGAGGATGAAAAGAGAATCAGGGGTAACTATGTTTCAGTTGTCCAAAGGCAACTACAGAAACATAAGACAAAAGCTGTTTTGAATTGACTGGGAAAGTAGCTGAACAGGAAAGTTATTGGAGTTGCAATGGTTCAAGGAGTAATTCAGGAGGCACAACAGAGATTTATTACGAGGAAAAAGAGGCATGTTACATGGAGCATGGGGTAAAAATAGCTGACTCGAGAAGTCAGAGATAGAATATAAGCAGAAGACATTGTACACAAAGTGGCAAAGGGCAGTGGAGAAACAGAGAATTGGGAAGTTTACATAAACCAACAGAGGGCAACAAAAAAGGAGGGAAGAGACTAAATATGGGGGTAAGCTAGCCAGTAATATAGAGAAAGACTGTTCGAGATTCTTTGGATAAAAAAGCTGCAAAAGTGGAATTGGACGCTGGAAGATGATGCTGGAGAGACAGTAGTGTTCAACAAATATAACGATGAGGAACTTTGCATCAGTTTTCACGGTGGAAGATTTGAATATTTTCCCAAAAAAACTCAAGAGAATGAGGAGGCAGAGTTGAGTATAATGGTCATTACCAAGGAGAACGTGATAGTAAACTGAATGACCAGAATGTGAATAAATAACATGGACCAGATGGACTACACCGAGAGACCGAATGGAGACAGTTGAAGACGCGTCATAAGCGTTAATGCTAATCTTTTAGGAATTACTAGAATCAGTAAACATCCAAGGGGACTGGAAAATCGCGAACGTGGCACCAAGTTTAACAATGGACTAAGGCAGAAGATGCAAAATTACAAACTCATTAGCCTAAACGTAGTCCTGGTAGCATCCTGGAAACCATCGTGAAGGATGTGATTTCTGAATACTTGGAAGTGTTTGGTTAAATTGAACAGAATCATCATTATTTCATCAAGGGAAGCCATGCTCCACATATTTGCTAGAATTATTTGTGGAAGTAACGAGCAGATTAGATCATGGAGAACCAATGGATGCTATTCACCGGGACGTCAACAATCCTTTGGCAAGATGCCACACAGGGGGCCCATGGTTTTAGAGGCAAGGAAATGCCATGGGTAGAAACGTCGACGTCTGGCAGAAAGCAGAGAGTAGGGAAAAAGGGGCCCTTCTCAGAATGGCAACCGGTGACAGTGGTGTTCCACAAGACTCGTGTGGGGACCACAACTTTTCACTTTATGCATTAGTGATCTAGATTAATGAACTGAGGGCATTCTGGCTCAGTTTTCAGATAGGTCGAGGGACAAGTAACCTTGAAGAGGAGGACAGCCTGCCGAAGGGTGCTCCAGCGCATGTCCTCAACTTCCCTCACCTCTGACCTTGCACAGCACCCTTCCAAACACAATAAGGGTAGGACAGCCCTGGTCCTCACCTTCCCTCCGACCCCAATCAAGCTCCTGATACAATGAATCATCCTCTGCTATTTCCACCACCTACAGTAAGAATACAACCAGAGATACATTCCCCTCCACACCACTATCAGCATTCTGCAGAGAACATTCCATGGAAGACTCATGCCCTCCAAAAATCCAGCCTGCACTATCGGCACTTGCCCCTGTCATGGCATGAGGTGTAAAATCTGCGCCGACACCTCCCCCTCACGTCCATCCAAGAGCCTAAAGGATCCCTACACATCCAGCAGAGGTTTCCCTGTGTATCCAAACATCTCATATATTGTGTGCGTTGTTCCCAATCTCCTCTACTTTTGGGAGACAGGACGTCAATTTACAGAACGGTTCAAAGAATAGCTCTTGCACCGACTCACATTCAACAACCCCACTGTCCTGTGACAGCACACTATAACTCGCCCTCCCACTCCGCCAATTTCATACAAGTTCTTGACCTCCTCCACTAACCAAATTCTAGTCACCCAACGTCTGGAGTAAGAATGCCTTATCTTCCGCCTTGGCACCCTCTAACCACACGACATCAATGTCAATTTGGCAGGTTTCCTCATCTGCCCTTCCCATCTTTTCCCAGATCTAACCCTCCAGCTCGGCATTGCTCTGTTGAACTGTCTTACCTGTCCATCTTCCTACCCACCGATCTACTCCGCCTTCCACTCTGAACTATCACTATCATCCCAACTTTCGCCTACCTATTGCATTTCCAAGCCAACTTCTCCCTCATCCCCAAACCCTCACATTTATTTCTCATTCCCCTTTTGCCCACCTCCCCCGCTCATTCCTGATGAAGAGCTTATGCCTGAAACGTTACGTCCCCTGATCCTTGGCTGCCACCTGATCGGCTGTGCTTTTCTCGCACCACCACACTTTTTGACACTAACCTACAGCATCTGCAGCCCTCACTGTCTCCTGCAGAAGAACTTAGACGGTCAGGATAGTCGGCAAAAAACTGGGAGATGGGATACAACGTGGGAACGTGTGAGATCATGTACATTGGTAGGAAGAATAGCAGCATGAACTGTTTTCTAAATGGCGAGTAAATTTAGTGGTCTGACATGCAAAGAGTCATTTGCGTTTTACTCCAGGAATCTTGCAAGGTAAACTTGCAGGTTGTTAGTAGTTAGGAAGGCATTGCAATGGTGGTATTTATTTCAAGAAAGCTTGGATATAAAAGCAGTGATATACTTCTGAGACTGTGTAGGGCTCTGGCCAGACTTACTTTAAGTAATGTGAGTAGATTTGGGCCTTATTTCTCAGGAAGGATCACTGGCCTTGTAGTATATTCAGAAGAAATACAGGAGAATGTTCACAGGAATGAAAAGCTTAAATATGAGGAACATTTGAGGGTTCTGTGACCATATTTGATGGCTTTCGGAAGAATGTGGAGGGGAGGGGCTGGAGGTGAACCTTGCAGAATATTGAATTACCTGGACAGAGTGGATATTGGGAAGATTTTTTCCAGTGGTAGAAGAATCTAGGACCCCATTGCTCAAAGTAAAGCTAAGATTTTTTAAACAATAGAAATAAAGAGAAACCTCTTCAGCTGGAGAGTGGGGAATCTATGGTTTCACTGCCTCCCAAGGCTGGAGACGCCAAGTCATTGAGTGTGTCAAAGACTGAGATTGTTAGATTCTTGATTTAAAGTGGATGAAGGGTTACGGGGGGAAATCATGAAATTGGGGTTGAAAAGCTTAACAGCCAGGATTGGATAGTGGAGCAGACTCGATGGGATAATTGGCCAAATGTTTGCTCCTATGCCTTCTTGTCTTCTGGATAACATTGGTTGTCCACATTTCTCATTGTAGATGTATCTTGGAATCTGATCTTCATATGAATTACAAAGATTAACATCCCAATACTGATGACTGGAAAATGCCATATCACATCACTTAAATCTCAGCAGCATGTCCCTAAACCTCTGTTTTCTTTTTATCTGACTCCTCCTCAATGTTATAATCACACTGCAATTGAAGTCCAAGAAATGGTAATTCATTACAATTAATTGACATCGGTAACATCAACAGCACGACACTCAATTGCCCTCTTTGATCCTCGAATAACAATCTGAATTGCGATTGTCGCATACAATTCTCTGTTAACATATCCATGCCGTTTGTTTGTTATGACCCATGTTTTCTAAGGCACATTTTCCCATCGGATTATGGACTATAAAAGTGCTATCAGTGTTTTACTGACATAATCACTGACCAGTGGTTACAGGCTGTATGTTTCCATATATAAACGGAGACACTTGTTAATGCTCTGTCAATTCTTGGCATTACTCCCATTTCCAAGGCAGATGGAATGATTGCACACAATCGGTCTACCACCTCCAACATTCCTTTCCCCAATCACCCCACATATCCCATGCCGGGTGAGAAAATTTTAAACGCTATTTTGAATTAAAAATAAACAGGATTGAGTTAAAAGTAGTTAGCTGGAGCTATTTGTTCAGCGACTGTGACTAATGTTGATCTCCGTGGATTCTAATTATCCTAAGGGAGTCTTTCCATCGTTTAATGATAAATGGGCTCCATTCAATGTGTCATCACACATTATGAGCGGGCACGTTACCGACATCACTAACGGGGCCAGTAGCTCCGGGCAGGGGGGCGGGCGGTAGGCAGAAGAGTTCAGAGCCTGAGAACATTGGACTGGAACGTTCCAACAATGGATCACAATCTTAGAATAATAGATTGGAATGTGACAATAACGGACAGGAGTTTATCCTGGGGACTTTACTGGCTTTCTCGGCCTTGGATATCGTTAGCATCGCGGATCAAACATATCCTTTGGATTATTCAAGGTGGTTACTATCCCATCCTCGCTATATTTGGCGTTCCGAGTAAGTTATTCTATGTGTGCATTAAACCCGTTTGAACTGAATTTCTGCTCATGACATGCAAATTATGGAAAGGTGAAAGTCAACGTCTTCAGTTCCAGACAAAAAATCCATCCATTATTAATTATAACGAGCAAATTACTATTTAGAAATTACTCATTGATATGCAAGGAGGAAGCACACTCTTCTCAAATACCATAACCCTTTTAGTCCTGCACCGATTTACATTTCCACATCCGCCCCACTCAACAACCCTGCCCAATACCACCACTATCATATCCCAGGCTTCTCCTCAGCCTCAGTGCAACTTCTGAATACACCATAATCAGTGCCCTTCTTAAAACTGGATACATCTGTTTCAAATCTCTTTTAAGCATCTGTCCATTAAAAATAATTGTACTTGAGGTGTTTACCTTGTTCCCTGCACAGACTCTGTCAGACAGGATGACAGCGTACTGTGCTCAAGTCATTTGCACATAATTTGGATGCACAGAATAATAACCTGTTGACATATTATGAAGGAAGTTGATGCAATTGAAATGAAGCCATCATATTTGTGAGGAAAAAGCCCATCTGCTTGCCTCATGTCTTTTAGAGAAGACAATGTGTCATCCCCCCATGGTCAGGTCTACGTGTCACTACAAACCCACATCAATTTGTTTTACTCTTTTCTGTCCTGTGAATTGGCTGAAACAGCCACTCAATTCAAAATAGGCATAACGTGCTCGCCTGACCAGGCTGCACACATCCCGTGAACAAAAGCAAAGGGATCTCCCTTCTCTGCCTGGTTCCCATGTTTATACAGCTCACTTCCGTCCGTTCTCGAGAGTGAAGGCCATCTCCATAGACAGCTCCGGTGCTGGCGTTATTGATGCTGACATACATAAGTAAGGAACTTGAAAATTCCCCATCAGACATAGTGCTTAGAGAAAGAATGGCTCTTCACACCATAAGAAAAACTGCAGCGGGTACTAGAGGGAAAAGAATTCCTATGATTAAAAACATGAAAGTATTGTTGACGCAGTGTTTAGGGTTTTGTGGACAGATTTTCTCTCCTTTTTAAGATATAATCTTCCTGCCACAGATGGAATGCAAAGAGGTTTCATCAGACACATCCCTGGAACGGTAGTACTATGAGGAGTTAATAAAGGTTAAACTGTCGTGCTGTGAGAGAATACGAGGGGATTACATTGAAACTTGAGGGTGATGAACAATAGCTCATAATGATCTAAACAGACACTGAAAGATGATAAATTACATATTTAGTTTTTTTACTCGGGATACATGATTCGCGATAGGTTAAGTTCCTGTGAAGATACGTCCCTATCCCATCCCCACGCGCCATGTCTATTGAGAGAGGTGGACGTCCACGCTTGAAAAACTCTCACCACATTAATACAATGCAGTTGATGTCTAATAGTGCACCGAATGTCACGTTCTCCACAATCCTGACAGCAGCCACAATACCTTCTTTCGAAAACAGCTTCTGACATTCTTGGAGAACATATGTCTCTCTTCTCTGAGATGGAATTTGCTTTTTTGAGATTTGAAACAAAACATTTTGCTTCCTTCCCTCCTGCCAGCACTCCAGTCAAAATTTCACGTGTTCCACAGGAAGTAGAGCCACGAGGAACATTGTGGAGAGGTCTCTGATTGCAGTTTCTGCTCCATTGGATTGTCATGTTGGAGTATCAGTGACATCCTCCTGTTCCTGGATAAATGCCTCAAGGGGCTGAATGACCACCTCCTGTTCCCATGAGACAGGTCCATGGGTCTGATTGGACGATCGGACTATGTTTAACAGCACAATGTGCTGACCAGACGCCTTCTTTTCCTGATTAGCAGGCACCAGGTTGGAATGGCTGCCTTCTTCTTGTTCAGTAGTTTCGAAGGGCTGATCGACCTCTAGATATCCGTGTGGAGCCAGCTTGAGATGCCGAATGAGATCCTCTTTAAAATGCCCAGAGTCAGTCAGTACTGCTCCATGAATGATAACAATACTTTCTCAGCACAAACTGAATGTTGTCCATGTCTTGCTGCACATAGGTACAGACTGGGGCAGGAGCTGGGGAGGGGTGGTGGGCATAGTCATTGATGAAGCAGCTGAAGATATTTGTGCAGAGGAAACTAACCAGAGAATTTCCTGAAGAGATACCCAGGGACTGAGAGTTGTCGGCCACCAACCACAAACATCTTCTTTTGTGCTCTGCAAGACCCCAATCGAGTGGACGTTACATCTAGTCCCCACAAAGCTTAAATAAGTTGGCGCTTCCGATGCCATCCTCACTCAAATGCTGCCTTAACATCAAGGGCATTCACTCTTTACTGAGCCCTGTGTTGAATTATTTTGTTCATATCATTAAGTGACGGTTAATGTATACGGAGGTTTTTCTTCTCAAAGTGCGTAATGAACGTCAGAAAGTATCTGGTCTGGAGAGTTAGGGTAGCTAGGTCACTGAAGATATTTGAAAAGGAGGTAGATGGATTTGTGACCTGTCATAGAATTTAGTGGTGTGAAGAATTCAGCATTAAAGATGAGTCGATGCCAACAATGATTCAGCTATGGTCCTATATAACATCAAGACAGTCTTGACCGTCCATATTAGTGAGTTCTGCTTCTTATGTCTTTAAATGCTGTAATTGGAAAATTAAAGGAGGTATTTTTTGAGAACGTTTTGTTATTGAATGTAGCAATCAGAGAGAAAAAAGTATTTTGTGAGCCATGCCTTGCTGAGGTATGGGGGCTGTATTCACACTGATTCTGTGTCTACATCAAGACCAATAAATGAAGTAAAAGTTGTAGAGAGGAGGAGAACTTTAGATTCCAAATAACTTTGTCCAACACACACCAAACTGCGTGTGACAGTCTTGATGGACTGAATGATAACCTTTCTTACTGTAGACTAGTTATTTGGAGTAAGTGACCTCCATGTGCTCCTGTGAATGAGGATTAAGGGTTTGAATGAAACGTAGGAACATAGTTCTGAGGAGCAGGAGTTGGTTATTAGACATTTGTTTCTTCTCTACCAGGCACTAAGATTGTAGATGATCTGATTCTGGTCTCAGCAGTACTTTTCTGTCCGCATATCATTTTCGTACATTGAATTGTCTGTCAACTGTTGAAAAAACACAGCTTTGGATAAATGCAAACACCACAAACGTCTTGAGGGTCGAATTCTGACTTGTACTTCTTCCCCTTTGTGAATGTCTCAATCATGCTCTGACCAATGTTTGAGTGTCAACGATGTTTTTTCCAGTCGCACTCCTCCATTGGTTACCACAAAGTTTAATTGTAAAAACTTGGCCAGTACTGGATTTGGCCAGTAATATAGGTCTCAGACTGGGTCATTTTCCAGTAAAAAATGTGAGGCACAGATGGTTGAGCTCATAACAAATAGTAAAATGATTCACTGACCAAAATTCTATTCTGTCTTGGAAGTAATTCTGCTTAATCAAGCTGTTGGTAATGGGATTTCGTCACAGAACAGTTGGATTTCGTAGAATGCACTTTATTTCAAGAAATGGAGAGATTCCAATGAATCCTAATCAGGAATCCTTCACGAGTGTTAAAGGTGACTGAGGGATTTTCTGCTCCCATACTTGCTTCTCAGGAAGGACGAAGTAAGGGAAAGGGATCAATAGGCTGCTGCTTCACAGGCATATAAGATCTTTCTCCCTCTCTGTGTTAGAATATACAATCATGTGAACTGGACACAAAACTGGCCCATGTGCATTCTCCTTGAACATTCTCTGGAATATATGATTATGAACTATGTGCACATGCATCATTGCTGTTGTCATTTCTAGTACCTTTTATTAGTCAAAATGTCCCCGCTTTGTAATTTCAGAACATGCTTTAAAAATGATTGATGTCTTCATAATATGTGTGTTAATATCAATACTTCTTAATAATAAAACTTATTCGCTACCTTTAGTCTCCCTGAGAAGAGAAAATATTTCTCCAGCTGATGCACTTTCAGAAATGTATGATGGGTCAATAATGCGGCAGAAGTGTTAAACACTAAGCCACTGTGCCGCCCAAAAAAATGGAGGTCGCCCGAGCGGGTACTCGAACCTTGGGCCCTCAGATCAAGAGTCTGATGATCTACCGACTGATAAACAGAAATCAATCCACCCTCTAAACCTGTCACACATTGCCACTGACTCTTTCAATCAACGATGTATCAAACTCGGCTTCCGTTCCTGGCTTGGGAAGGGAATACCAGATCGCATAATACCACACGAGCATCGATATTCCATTTAATAATTTATTTTATGTTTGTCAACATCATTCTCTTGCCTTCTCACTAGAACCATTGATCCCCTAATAAATCAAAAGCGTGTCGATTGGTGTTTTAGTGATACTAACGTCTGTGTCTCCGTGTGTGAATGTGTGTGTGTCTATGTGGTTGTTGTCTATGTCTTTGTGTGTGAGTGTATTACTGTCCGTATATCAGCCTGTGTGTTTCTATCTGTGTTTGGGTCTATTTCTGTGTGACTGCATGTGTATCTGTGTGCCTTTCTGTCCTTGGATGTATTGTGCATGTTAGCATATGAGGTATTTTCCCCAATACGTCTGTGTATTTATGTGTCTGCATCTCTGCAATGAGGTATCTGTTCTTTTTGGAGTGAGAGAGCTGACGTTGCAATAGACAGTGGTTTTAAAGCGAGAATTGCCATCGTTTGACATTTCTCCTCACTTGGTCGGTCGGACGTGCATGTTTGAGAATGTCCACAATAATCATTCCGGTCTTCTCTGACTCGTGCCAGGGTCCTCCGACATGTCGGGAAAAGGGGATGAGGGAACTGATTCTGGGCAATCTACCACCCGGCTTGGCCATTTTTGTCCTCGTACAGGCTGTTTCTCCGTGAATGGGAGAAAGGGAGGGAAGGGTGAGGGTGCATGTGGATGACCCTGCTGTTAGTGCTTGCGTGGGTGGGTTGCGGGGATGGTGAGGTGTCTGGAAGTAGTCAGTGCACAGTGTTGTATCCATGCAGTTTTATTAGTGTGTGTTGCATACCACTGACTAATTACATCAGCTTGTACAGAATCGTTTTGAGTGGATCTTACAAATAGCAAGGAAAAGATAACATTGGTGTTTTTAACATCCAAACCCAAACTGTTGCACAAAACCTGTGCATTATATGGTCTGCAAATTAGGTACGCAAGATTTGTGGGTGCTGTAGTAGTATTGAATGATCTCAAGTTGCATCTGAACTATTCTAATGCTGTGAAAAGTAGATCCTCAGTGCTTGGGAGCCTACTATGAAGCGCTTCTGTGGTGTTTCCTCCGGCATTTATAGTGGCTTGTCCCTGCCGTTTCCGGTTGTCAGTTTCAGCTGTCCGCTGTAGTGGCCAGTACATAGACAGCTAACGATCCGCATCCACGAACATCAACTAGCCACGAAACGACACGACCAGCTATCCCTAGTAGCCACACACGTAGACGACAAGCAACATGAATATGACTGGCACAACACTACCATTATAGGGCAAGCGAAACAAAGAACAGCCAGGGAATTCCTAGAAGCTTGGCACTCATCCACAAACTCCATCAACAAACACATAGACCTGGACCCAATATACCGTCCACTACAGCGGACAGCTGAAACTGATAACCGGAAGCGGCAGGGACAGGCCACGAGAAATGCCGGAGGAAACACCACAGAAGCGCTTCACAGGAGGCTCGCAAGCACTGAGGATGTCACCTAGACAGGGGACGAAAAGTTTGCAACAAAAACTTCCAGCTCGGCGAACAGAACCACAGCTATTAAATATCATTTAAGCGTTGTAACTATATTAGCTTACTTGCAATGTGGAAACAGACTCTTCGAACCAACAAGTCCACACCGACCCTCCGAAGGAGGAGCAACTCATCCAGACCAATCCCCCTACATTTACCGGTTCACCTTACACTATGGGCAATTCACCTAACCTGCACGTCTTTGGACCGTGAAAGGAAACCGCAACACCTTGCGGAAAATCACGCAGACACGGGGAGAACTTACAAACTCCACACACACAGTTGCTCGAGGCGGGCATTGAGCCCAGCTCTCTGGCGCTGTGAGATAGCAGTGCTAACAACTGTGCCACCGTGCCAACCAATTGACTGGAAGGAATACTAGCATCGACAAAGGAAAGAACAGATTGTGTGTAGAATTGCAGACTACTTAAATTCAAATCCTTTGGAAACTGTTGGAATCTAAGAAATAGCATGTGATATTGGATATTTAGCAGTTAACAATCTCATTGAAGAGAATCAGTCTATATTTCTGAAGGCAAAATCATACGTGATAAACTCCAGAATTTTTAAAAGTTGTTTCTTGCAGCATAGACGATTAAGAACCAGTAGAAATGGCATATTTGGATTTTCAGAAGGCTTTCTATGACAACCCCTGCAGGGAGTTCATAACTAAAATTAATGTGACGACTATTTGGAGGAATATATGTAAATGAAAGTTAACGTTAGTTTGGCCTTCTTTAAAGGGAGTCAGAATATACATGTGAAGACTGTTGAAGCAGTTGCATGGATTGCTTGTGAGACTGGATCTGGAGTATTATGTATAGTCTTGGTGACCCGATCGAAGGAAGAATATCCTGACCACAGAGGAAGTGCAACAGCATTCTCCAAATCCCTCAAATGGCAAGATTCTTTGATGAGGAAACTCGGCCTCTTTTCTCGAGAGTTTCAAATAATGAGATGACAAGGTAGAAGCGGAACTGATGTCTCTCTGGAAGTTTAATTCACATTCAAGTTATAGCTGGATATGTGACAGAACATTTAAGAATGCAATAAGGAGGAAGTTCATCACACGGTGAGGACTGACCAACACAATGCCATTGAAACCTGCTAGCAGGCATATTTAAAGTGAATTCCCAGATATTCCACAGATATGTCAAGCAGAACAGAATAACAAGCGAACAGCGAGGACCAAATCTTGACTTGCCAGTTTGCATCCAAATCAAAATAGTATGTCGAGACAGAGGATGGTGATAGAATGTCAGTGTCCAATGGTGAATCACAGGGATCTGTGCTGTGTCCTCTATTATTTGTGATTCGAAGGTGATGGTGTTGAATTGTTGGGGAAATTGTTAAAACTCACACAACGCCATGTTATAGTCCTACAGGTTTATTGGAAGGCAATAGACTTCGAAGCGCACAACCAACTGATGATGAAGCAGCGCTGAGAAAGCTCTTGCCTCCGAACAAACGTTTTTGTCTATAACCTAGTGTTGTGTGATTCTTAAACTTATTATTTTCGGTATTCATAAATGATGTAGATGTGAATGAGGAGGGGGGTGGGGGAGTGTGATAAATGAGTGTGTTCAATACAAAGATGGGCGGATAGTTGACACTGACGAAGAAGATCTGATTTTACAGGACGATACGGATGGAATGGTCAGATGGGCAGATCAATGGCAGATAGAACGTTTCTCTGAAAAATACGTGATGATGCACTTTAGAGTATGAAACACACGGGGGGATGTGGAAATGAATGCCACCACACTAGGAAGCTCAGAGGGTTCTTCTCCACAGATTGCGAAATGTGAAGGATGTGATTGCATTGAAAATGGTGCAGGAGAGATTCATCAGAATCTTCCCTTGGATGGAGCATACCAGGAATGAAGAGAGGTTGGATAAGGTTAGGTTTGTTTACGTTGGAGCAGAGAAGGATGGCACGCACGTGATTCAGAAGGTTAAGATTACGAGTGGCATGGATAGATGGATAGGCAGCAGATATGACTTATAGTCAATCGGCCAAGAACAAGAAAGCAAACGAATAAAGTGAACCCTTTGAGGTTTAGAGAGGATTTGAGGATTCTTTTGTACTCAACGGGTGTTGGACTCTGGAATGCAGTTCCTGCGAGGAAAGTTGTCTTGGACATCTCACAACCATTAAGAAGAGATGTGGAAAAGGATTGGATGAAAAAATTTATTCGAGAAATTGATTTATGATCTTCTTTTTGTATTATTCTGTTCAAACCTCGAGGTCCATGCAAGGCAGTGAATTCTGAAGCCAGAAGTCATTACTGCAAATGATACCTCATCAGCAGATTATGTTCGGAATGTCGACTCTCGCACGCCTCGGATGTTGCCTGACTAGCTGTGCTTTCCCAGCAACATACGTATTGACTTTGATTTCCAGCATCAGTAGCCCTTAGACATTGAATCTTTACAGTATGGAAGCAGGCCATTTGGCCCAACAAGACCACACTGACTCTCTGAAGAATATCACATTCAACCATATTCCCCTGCTCTATGACTCTGCATTTCGCCTGACTAATGCATCTAAACTTCACAACCTTAGACTGTGGGAGGAAGCAAGAGCACCCGGAGGAAATCTACAGAGACACGAGGAGGATGTGCAAACTCCACACAGACAGTCGTCCGTGGATGTAAGCGAACCAACATCCATGACGCTCTGAGGCAGCAGTACTAACCACTGAGCAACGTACCGCCCTTACTTGCTCATAATACTGTAAATGGGATTAGCACAATGGTCAGTGTACATAGACTCACCAAGTGGGTAGCTGTAACATTGAAAATGATCTGGATCTCCTTGAAAACCAGTCACTAAGAGCAATATTACATGACGAGAAAACAGTAAGGAAGATAAATAATGTGTTAAGCATTAATTACGATGGATTTGAGTACAAGAGTATGGGTGTGTTACTATAGGTGAACAGGTTGGTGCGATCTCATCTCGAATATTGTGCACATGTTTACAGTTTTTATCTCCTTACGTAATAAAGGGAAAACCTGTCATTAAGGGTGGGCTGTGAAGGATGACCAGAATGATCGCTGGGATGACAGGTTTGTTGTGGGAGCAGCGTTTGGGTCTTCTGGGTCTGTGTTCCATGGGGTTTAGGAAAATGAGTGGAGGTCTCAAGGCAATATATAGAATACTGTCAGGGCGAGACAGATTGGAAGCTGGGATGATAGTTCTCCTGTCTGGGGCATCTAAAAAAACGGGCTACCGTGTTACCTACTGGCAGGCCACTCTGCATTGAGATGGGCATAAACGTCTGCACTCAGAGACGGTTAAACTGGGAAATTCGCACTACATAATACTGTCGAAAACAAGGCACTGGATATAAATAATATTTTTTAACTCCAAAGGAATGGGGAGAGACCAAGAGTATGGTGTGGAGATAGAGGATCAGTCATCACAACATTGAATTGGGTAGACAATTCCATGGACCAAAGTGATTACTGCAGTTCGTATTTTTATATTTTTCTGACAATTAAAAACAATGACGGATATGCACACTGCGTAGAAAAAGTGAATTGAGTGGATGTTTGGTATGAATTAGAATAGGAGAGGTTCAACATGTTGAATGACCTACACCTTTCCCGATGTTTCTCTGCAGTCTGTGCGAAAGCTCTGTTAATGTTGCAACAAGCTCTTAGATGTCGTGAAGGTGGTCTCTGCACGGTTGACAGGACTATGTTTCCCATTCCCTATTCCAATATTGAGGATGGGGATGGGTGTGCTCTCCGGTTTTTTTCCTTTAAAACCTTGGAGCAGTTTGATAAAATTGAGTGCATTACTTGGCTGATTCTGAGACTATTGGGTGTTTATCACGCTGTGTGTCTGGTGTCACTTTTAGGTTAGACCAGGAAAGCACGTAAAATTTGCTTCCTGAAAGTTGGTGAAGCAAAGGTCCATGTTACTTATCCCAGATTTTAGATCTCAGCATTTTATTAACTGTTTTTACTTTCCACCAGCTGCCAGAGCATTAGCCGGGTCTGGATTAAACATCCAGTGACATTCCCACCACAGCAACATGGGGAGCTTACGGAAAGCACACTGAGTAGTATTTTCTTTCTGCTGCTTGACAGTTCTGTAAAAAAAACAACTTAAATTATTTTGACAATCGTGATGAGACTGAAAGTCTGATCATTGGTCAGGTTGTAATTATTCTCCACTTAGGGAACTCGACATTGTTCAGAAATGGTGATTGAGAGTGTGCTGCTGGAAAAACACAGCAGGTCAGTTAACATCTGAGGAGCAGGAAAATCGAGGTTTTGCGCCAGAGTCCTTAATCAGAAATAACGCCACCTTCTCCTCCGTCCCACCTCAGAGATCATCTCTCCAACCAGGGGCTCCCAACCTCACACTTGATGAAGAGGTCCGGTCCGAAACGTCAGCTTTCCTCCTCCTCAGACGCTTCGCGACCTGCTGTGCTTTTCCAGCAACACACTCCCAAGTCTGAACTCCAACATTTGCAGTCCTCACTGTGTCCAGCTTGATTTTAAACTTACTGCTAAGCATGTTCCAAGGATTTCTACCTTGAAGAAGTTTTCCTCCTCTCTCTACAAAGATCTCAGTGAGTCCCTCTCTCACTGTACTCCCCATGTTCTCTCCTCTGCCCTAAAGCCTCTCCGACCTATTAACTTTAACCCGACTTCCCACAAGCACTCTAAGCTAAATTGTTCACAGCCCCATCCACTCCCATTTATCTCTCGTCCCCCTAGGAGGAGTGCGTTTCCCTCTGTTTCTCCCCCTGATCACGATGAAGTGATCTGTAGTGTTAGTGATGCAAGTCTTATATAGTTTTAGTACCAAACAAGTTCTGCATCTTATGTTAGCGTTCTCTTTCTGTGCATTGCTGAAGGGATTGGGTTTAAAAGTAAGGTGTTCATGTTGCAGGTGTATAGGGTGCTAGTGAGGACACACCTGGAGTACTGCGTACAATTCTGCTGTCCTTACTTGAGAAGATGTACTGGAATTAGAGAGGGTGCAGAGTATGTTTCCCACGTTGGTTCTGGTGCTGAGGGGGTTTGGTTATGAGGAGAGAGTTAGTAGACACTGATTATATTCACGGAAATTCAAAAGAATGAGGGAGAATCTTATACAAAATATAAAATTATGAATGGAAAATATAAGATAGATGCAGAGAGTATATTTCCTTTTGCAGGTAAAGCTATGACATGAACGCATAGCCTCAAGATTCGAGGAGGAGATTTAGGACTGTGTTGAAAAGGGATTTCCTCGCCCACAGGATTGTTAATCATTGCCCAGTCAAGTAGTTGACATTACTTCAGTAAACGTTTTTAAAGCGATGATAGATACTTTTAAAACAATAAACGAATGAAGGGGTTAGGTGAGAGTGCGGGTAAGTGGAACTGAGTCCACGAAATGATCTTATTAAATGGTGGATCAGTCTCGAAGATAGAGATGGCCTGCGCTTCGTTCTTCTGTATGGCGCTCCATGTTGGACAGCGTGATAGAGGGGCTTTGTCACAAAGCTTTGTAACTCGTTCATTAACATTTGTTGGCGAAACTAAATAGGTGAGGCGCATCTGTGAAGTAAAGACAGAGTTAATCTTTCAGGCACAATGATAAATTTTTCATACTACTAGTTTATCCTGCAATGTATTGTTTTTCTTCATAATTCCAGTATGCTCAGTTTTTTGCTTTATTAAAACATTGCACTGTTTATTTCTGGAGGAACTCAGCAGGTCTCGCACCATCAGCGGAGAAAGAGAAACAGAGAGTTATCGTTTGAAGTCTAGTGTAACTCTTGTTCAGAACTGAAAAGGATAGGAAAACGTGGTTTTTAATACCGTCACAGCAGCGGAGGAGGGAGTGATAGGAAACAGTCTTTGTGTATGTGCAGTACAAAAGTCAAACGGGTTTTTAATTGTGGTGACAGCGAGCAGATGTCAAATACGTGTAATGTGAGATGAGAATGGGGGAACTGGATTCATTCCATCGAAAGCAATATAAACAAGACAAGGTCACAGGGAGACCGCGAAGGAGAATGTGTGAAAGTGCACAAAAGCCATGATGATGTCAGCCTGTGAAGTTATGAAATTGAATATAAACTTCTACAGGGAATAACGTACCAAAGCGTAAAGTGAGGAGTTCCTCGTGCTTGAGTTTTGCTGTTTGGAACACCCCAGGAAAGAAAACATAGCTTCAGTGCAAGGTGAGTTATTGAAATGGGAAACAATACGAATGTCAGTGTTATTCCGACGGACAGAGTTGATGCGTTCCTCAATGCATTTTGTGTTTGCTTTCCCCAATGTAAAGGAGACTTCATTGTGAACAGCAATGACAGGAGACTGGAAAGAACGAATGTGGAATGAGTCAGCGATCTTTTCAAATATCTGGCGTTGTTTCGTCTTCGAAACGGATTACATAGGGGCCTCCCATCAACAACTTCAGTCGTGCTTTTTTAACAGTTTTAAAGTCTATTTAGTCACAGTCATTTCCACGCATCCGAACAACAGTTTCGAGGTAAATGTTTGTTTGTCACATATGCACATGCTTGCTCCAAACTGCTTTTCTTTATTTCAACTGCAATTTACAATATACTCCGTAACTTCCTTGTTTTCATACTCTATGCTTCTGTTCAGAAACACAAGAATCCACGAAGCCTTCACCACAGCAATTTCAATTTGCCTGGTCAACTGTAATTTTCTGTCTTCTGCATCCCTCGCTTCTTAACCGGGGCGTGGGGATGGTACTGGTTACGTTTGCCATTCTTCGCAGGCCCCCGCTGACTACAGAGATTTCTGAAATACCACGACCAATACCTCCACAACCTCCTCAGCTATATGCTTCAAACTAGGGGGTGAAAACCATCTGGTCTGGGTCAATTGTTCACATTCAGACTTCTCGGCTTCACCACCACCTTCTCCGAAGTGGTGGCTCTTCACTCTTCTCTGTGCCCTGTCCATCTTAAAGCTCTGGCAGGCTGCTGATATCTTCCACTGTGAAGTCTGATGCAAACAATCAATTCAAACCCTCTTGCTGTTTCTTTCTATCCCACGAACTACTCCAGGCACATTTTTTGGCAGTATAATATTTGATCTTGTTTCCCTGTTTACATCTAAAAAAAAATCTCTTGGAATATTCTGTTATGGTGTTAACAAGCTGACCGTCCTATTGCCTCTTCTGATTCCTATTGCATTCATTAGCTATCCTCCACCGTCATACCAAATTGTATGAGTTGCGTGAAGTAGAAGATAAATTGTCGGGCCTTTGTGACCAGTGAGTTCACATGAAGAGTCCTTTCAGGCGCTGGTGCCTACACCGCCCGAGAATCTTCAGAATCTTACCCAGGCGTTGGATCCCGGACGAACCTCTAAGTTTACTGTCCTGGAAAATAAATCGACTTGAATCAAATGCAAGCGAGAGCAAAGAAAAGGTTCACTTATGAACTCTGCAGGGTCGATTCAATGCATTTTGCAAAATGCTTCATGTAAGCGTTGCCTGAATAACTATCACATACTCTCTTTATACCATATTTAACTTTTCCTTATCATATTTCAAGACCAAGAGCTTGGAACTTTCGAGCTCCTTTCCACATATGGAGTTGTTTTTCTCATTCCTTGACTGTTGACATGATAGTTTACTGTCTTTGTAATTCTTTACTATCGGTTTAACCTTTACCTTTTTTCTGTCTGTAATGCTTCGTAAAGTATTCTTTTACGTATTTCACAATCAATGTTAATTTTGCATGACACCTGGCAACATCGTTCGAAATTGCTTCTGCACTATTTCCAGTTTAATAACATCTGACCTATATAGCAACGTGACCAAAACTTAACCCGATTCTTCAAGTACAGCATCGCCGAAGTCTTATATAACTGCAAAATAATCTCCCAACTTCTGTGAATCGTTCCCTGACTGATGAATGCCAGTGCGCCAAAATCATTATTCACTGCCATGCCTACTGGTGAGTCCACTTTCAGATAAACATGCAGTTGATCGCCAACATACTTCAAGTCCACTCCTTGAGGCCCTACCATTTACCATGAAACATCCACCTCGATTTTACTTCCCAAAATTCAAGATCTTACATTTACCTATATTGAACACCATTTGCTATTTCTCGGCCAACTTCCTCAGCTCATCAAGGCCCTGCAGCAGTTTTTGGTAATTTTCCTCACTGTTACAATATCACCTATTTTAGTGCCATCCGATAACTTACTAATCATGCCTTGTAACATTCACATCCAGATCATGGATATAGATCACAAGCAGCAATGGGACCAGCACCGATCCCTGAAACAATCCACTGATAATAGGCCTCCAGTCCGACAAGGAAACTTCCATTTGTACCCTCTGTTTCTTACCATGTCGACAATTGGGTGTCCAATTTGCCAGCCCCACCTCAATTCAATGTGAGCGATGCTGCAGTGCAGTCCACCATGTGGATCCTTGACAAAGGCCTGACTGAAATCCATACAGACCAATCCTACCGCCCTGCCCTGGGAAATATTCTTTTTCACTTTATCAAAACCTCTAATAAATTTGTATGGCATGGTCTTCCACTCACAAACCATGCTGACGACTCCTTAACAAACCTGTCTAAGTAATGACAGTAGTAAATGGTATGTTGTCCTTCAATGGAAGATGTTTCAAGTACCTAAGTGAATTCATGTTCCTGCAATTGTAAAGTAGTGATGAAATCGTAATTGAGGCACTGTGCACTGATTTGATCTCCTTGAGAAGGAACGATGTCCTCACTGCAGAAACGGATGATGGTACTATGAGGAGAGCGTGGAGAAACTGATTGTGTAATCTGTAATGCTGTGAGAGAAGACGATACACTTGCATTGAAACCTGAGGGTGAGACATGATCACTTATTTCTGAAAGAGGTATTGATAGGGTGAGAAATTCGATACTTGATTGATTGATGGATGTCATTTATTGTCACGTGTACCAATATATAGTGAGAAGGTTTTCTGTGATAGGTACAGGCGTACCATAGTAAGCAATGACATACAGATCATACAGAGAAAATAAACTTAGACAGAGGAAGGCAGATAGATGTCATTGCACAAGATGCGAACAAGACGAGATTAACATGAGCAAAATCACCATTATTTGAAGTTAGATAGTCCATCCATCTGTCTTATAGGGCATTCCTAATAATTTACATGCCTCAATGAACTCTCCCCATATGAATGTGCAATTGGTGCGAGATACAGCAATGAACGTCATGTTGCTCACAGTCCCTGACTGCAGGCACTATACCTTCCTTCTGAAACAGTTCGTCATTCCCACCAGCTTCTGACCTCCATACGGAACACCAGACTGTTTTACCGGAAGTAGAAGATGTCTTCTTGAAACTTCATAGGAAACATTTGGCTTCCCTCCTCACTGCTGAGAAAATCACGTGAAAATCTCATTTTTGTACTACGCGCAATGGAGGCATGAGGAAGAATGTAGAGCAGTCTATCTGCGCCGCCTCTGCTCCAATCCTTTGTCATGTTGGGACATCAATTCCCTCATTCTTTCCTTGGACAAGTGATTGGAGGGGCTGAAAGACTTCCTCCTGCTCCTGTGCCTGTGATTCAATTTACTGAATGGCTTGTTCCTTGTCCGTTTTCAAAAGGCGAATGTCCTCATTGAGGACACTGTTTCCTGTTTATCTGCTCGATGTGCTGGCTAGTGTGATGACGCTATAAGTTGTTATTTTCTACTGGTTCCTTTTAAGAGAGAGAGATTGAACGAGAGGTGTCAAGCTGGCTGGCTAACACTCCTTGAGTAAACACCTTGCGAAGCCTTGGGTTTATTTTAACCGAAATTGAATGGATTTAGTCAGAGATAATAGATCAGTATTTCTGGGTTTTGGTTTGTCAGAGGTTATTGGAGTCTTAACAGAGTTGGCGGCTTAAGTGAATATCCCCTGGCTGCTACGCTATCTGAATTTTCTGTGGATGCTGTTTCGTTTTCCTTTTCATAGAGTCATAGACATGTACAGCATGGAAACAGACCCTTCGGTCCAACCCGTCCATGTCAACCAGGTATCCCAACCAAATCTAGTCCCACCTGCCAGCACCGGCGCATATCCCTCCAAACACTCCCTACTCATATACACATCGAAATGCCTCTTAAATTTTGCAATTGTATCAGCCTCCACCACATCCTCTGGCAGTTCATTCCATACACGTACCACCCTCTGCGTGAAAAAAGTTACCCCATTAGGCCTCTTTTACATCTTTCCACTCTCACCCTAAACCCTCTAGTTCTGTACTCCCCAACCCCAGGGAAAAGACTTTGTCTATTTATCCGCTCCATGCCCCTCTTAATTATGTAAACCTCTATAAGGTCACCCTTCAGCTTCCGGCGCTCCAGGGAAAACAGCCCCAGCCTGTTCAGCCTCTCCCGGTAGCTCAGATCTCCAACCCTGGCAACATCCTTGTAAATCTTTTCTGAACCCTTGCAAGTTTCACAATATCTTTCCGATAGGAAGTAAATCAGAATTGCACGCAATACTCCAAAAGTGGCCTAACCAATGTCCTGTACAGCTGCAACATGACCATCCAACTACTGTACTCAATATACTGACCAACAAAGGAAAGCATACCAAACGCCTTCTTCACTATCCTATCTACATGCGACTCCATTTTCAAGGAGCTATGAACCTGCACTCCAAGGTCTCTTTGTTCAGCAGCACTCCCAAGGACCTTCCCATTATTCAGTGCGTTCTCAGGCTGCAAAATCAATTTCACAAAATCGGAGACCATGACGATGAATGGCTTCACTGCTTTGTCCAATTTGTCGGACGGATCTAGCCTTCGCTTTCGGTGGTTTCTGGAGCCTTTATTATATTTAGGGATTTTTATCATGCCAGTTTTTGGTCAGCTGTACAAAGCCAATTTTGTGCACCTATTAGAGAGCACAAGGCAGGATCTTCAACGTTGGGGGGACCTCCCGATATCCTGGTTAGGCAGAATAGCTCTAATTAAATTGAATAATTTGCCTCGTCTCTTATAATCTACGAGAATGCTCCTTTTGATGTTGCCGAGGCCGGCATTGTGTAAAGTACATAGTTGGCTTGGTACTAAATTAAAGAAGCTGCAGCTCCCACAGCCAAGGTGAGGACTGGATTTTCCAGACTTTTAGGGAGTACCAGATGAGTTCTCTATTACGCTACGTAGCCGACTGGGTCTCTTGTGACCCGCAATCAATCTGGCTGAACATTGAAGCTTGTCAAGCAAAGTGTCCCCTCATTGATCTCTTATTTTTAGATAAGATGAAAGTTATTTTGGACCATTGTTAAACCCTATTGTGTTAAATACAATTAAAGGCTTGGAGACAATGCGGCAAGACGAGGGTAATTCACAAAAAAACCTCTCCTTATACTCCTATAGTAGGAGCATGGGATTTTCAACCTGCGCACAAAGATGCTGAGTTTAAAGCTGGAGGTCCTGGGGTATTTCTTGCTTAGTGGATCTGTTCGATGCGGAGGTTATGGTTTCTTTTGAACAGCTGCACCAGAAATTTGTACGGCTAAATGGAGAACTTCTTCGATATTTCCAATTTCGAGATTATATGCAGAAGAAGACCCCATTATTGCATCGCTCTTATAAATCGGATGTTAAAAGAAGAGTGTTATGGCCAATTGGTCCACCCTCTATCAGCACTCTTTATCAATAATTACAGGATGAAGTATCGAAAGACATGGAACAATTGTTTAAAACATGGAAACAGGAATTGGGGTTGGAAATCCCTTTAGAAATGGGGACCAATATCTGGGAAAAGTGCAGGAAGAACCCCATTTGTAATAAAACACAAGCCATCCAACTAAAAATACTTCAAAGGACTCAAATAACACCGGAACGATTGGCAAAATCTAGGGCAGGAACATTTCCAATGTGTTCTAAATGTAAAATAGAAGTGGGGACTCTCACACACTGCTTATGGACATGTCATAAGATCCATAAATACTGGACCAGAGTAGCAAATGCGCTGACAGAAATCTTGGGAGCGGAAATTGGAGTAGATCCAGTATCTCTTCTCTTGGGCTTTCCGAACCTGTCTTCGCTGGATGTACACGGGCGGAAATTATTTTCCATTCTCTCCTTTTGTGAAAGGAAAATTATCTTACTAAATTGGGTCGCGGAGGGCCCTCCAGGACTTTGGAATTGGCACACGGTAATCGTGGATAGCATTTTCCTTGACTTCCTTACAAACACGGTGTAACAAAAACCGGAATTATTCTATAAAATCTGGCAGCCCGTCCTGAACTTCTTAGATACAGATATTTCGGCCATATTGTCAAGTGTTTTTATCGAGTTGTGGTAGTGGTTCTGGCTTGTCCGGGGACCCCCGGGGGGAGGAAAGCAGTACGAAAATGGGTTTAATTATGACTTGATGTTCACTCATTCTGAGCATGTACTTCATTATTTAATTACTTTTTTTGAGTAATGTAAGATATTCTATTATATGCTTTAGTTATTTGTAGGTTAGATCAGTTCTTAGTTAAGTGTTTTTATCTCTTTCGTTTTTGTGTTTGTGGTCGTTTGGTTATTATTTATTTAATATTTACTGGTAAATTAGTGTTTATATTTGTTTGTGTTATTTTGTAAGTTCATAAAAATTGTTAAAAATATTTCCTTTTTATTCAATAAATATATCTATTAAAAATCCTCTTTCTTTGCTTGTACTTAAATAACAATGTTTAAATAAACTGTGGTTTGCTTCACATCGAGTAGTAGTAAGTTTGCAGATGACACCAAAATTGGAGGTGTAGTGGACACCGAAAAGTGTTACCTCAGATTACAACAGGATCTGGACCAGCTGGGCCAATGGGCTGAGCAGTGGCAGATGGAGTTTATTTCAGAAAAATGCGAAGTGCTGCATTTTGAGAAAGCAAATCTTAGCAGGACTTATACACTTAGTGGTAAGGTCCTAAGGAGTGTTGCTGAATAAAGAGACCTTGGAGTGCAGGTTGATAGCTCCTTGAAAGTGAAGACGCAGGATGATAGGATCGTGAAGAAGGCGTTTGGTATGCTTTCCTTTGTTGGTCAGAGTATTGAGTACAGGAGTTGGGAGGTGATGTTGCAGTTGTACAGGACATTGGTTTGGCCACTGTTAGAATATTGCGTGCAATTCTCGCCTCCTTCCTATCGGAAAGATGTTGTGAAAATTGAAACGGTTCAGAAAAGATTTACAGCGATGTTGTCAGGGTTGGAGGATTTGAGCTATCGGGAGAGGCTGAACAGGCTGGGGCTGTTTTCCCTGGAGCGTTGGAGGCTGAGGGGTGACCGTATAGAAGTTTACAAAATTATGAGGAACATGGATAGGATAACTAGGCAAAGTCTTTTCCCAGGGTTCAGGGAGTACAGAACTAGAGTGTATAGATTTGGGGTGAGAGGGGAACGATATAAAAGATACCTAAGGGGCAACGTTTTCACACAGAGGGTGATACATGTATGGAATGAGCTGCCAGAGAACCTGGGGGTAACTGGTACAATTGCAACATTTAAGAGGCATTTGGATTAGTATATGAATAGGTAGTGATGGAGGGATATGGGCCTGGTGCTGACAGGTGGGACTAGATTGGGTTGGGATACCTGGTCGGCATGGATGGGTTGGACCGAAGGGTTTGTTTCCATGCTGGATGCCTCTATGACTGCATGCTGCAGTCAGGGAGATCAAAGATCTTCTGAGCCATTTCTGGATGAGTTATTGGGGCTGTATTCACAGTGAATCTCGGTCTGCAGCATGATCAGCAAATGAAACACAATTTGCAAAGAGGGAAATTTCTGTAAAGAAGGACGAAACACTTCCATCTAACAAAGTCTGGGTTTTCCATTTACAATTTCCAAACAACCCTAAACACTCTGTAAAAGGTTTGAGGGGCTGAATGGTCTCCTCTGTTTCTGTGCACCAGGTTATAGTGATAAGTGGCCTCCAACTGTTCCTTTCTTGCAGGTTTGTGTGGCTGAATGAAACATAGGAACGTACGACCGACTAGCAGGAGTGGGCCATACGACACATTGAGTGTTCTCCAACAGGCAGTAAGATTGTAGCTGTTTAGGTTGTGGCCTCAGCCCCACTTTCCTGTATGCGTTATGTTATTCATGGTTCACGTCTCAGTCAAATAGTTAATCTAACTCAGCTTTGATTGAAGGTGTGATAACCGTCAGGATAAGAGAACTTCTAGTCGAAAGTTCCTTTTAGATTTCTCGTCATGCCTCATACACCAGATATCCGAGTCTGATCTAAACTGATTTACCAATGTTTAGTACATATTCCTCTTAATCCTTCGTTTTTATGTGCCGATCCAGATACATTTTAGACGTGTAATAGTACCCGCCGTTACCCCTTCCTCTGACAGCACTTTCGGTATATGCGATTCTCTCTGAATGAAATAGTAGGTCCTAAGATCCGTTCTAAATCTTGCCTCTTCTCACCTTCAAACTATACTCTCTATATTTGGACTCCTGTGTACCGAGAAAAGGACCTTGACGATTCAGACTATCCATGGTCCTCCTGATTCTATAAATCTGTATAATGTCCGGTCAAACTCTGACATGCCAGTGGTAAAAAAAAAAACCTCTCAACCAATTCAGCCGTTTCCCTGTTCCTCAAACCCTCCAGTCCTGGAGCATCCTTGCAAATCTATTCTGCATCCTGTCAAGTTTCACAAAATTCTTCCTTTGACAGAGCGAATCGAAGTGTATGCAGTATTCTTAAAATGACCTCATCAAAGCCCTGTACAGGGGCAACACGTTGTCCCAACTCCTATATTCAATGCTCTGCATAATTAACCAAGCATGCCAAACGCGTTCATTACCGTGTGTACCTGCAAGTTCCCTTTGAAGGAATTGTGTTCCTGCAGCCACATTCTCCTCCAACAGCAACACTTCCACGGAGCCAACCATTACGTTTGTAATTCCGGCCCTTCTTTACCTTACCAAGATACAAAACTTCACATTTATTGAAATTAAACTTCCTCTGCTACTGCTCGTTGGCCCATCTGATTGTCATCCTGTTGTATCATCAGATAATCCTTTTCACTCTCCACTGTATCTCATCTTTGATGTAAATTGTCAACTTACTCGCCATGTCTCGGATGTTCACATTGCAATCCTTCATATCAATGTTGAAAACCAATGAAATCACCACTGATTCTTTTGGCACATCGCTGGTCACAGGCCACTGGTATGAAAAACAACCCTTTACATACAAACCAATATTGAATCAAATTGGTTGGCTTCCTTTGGATCCCATGTTAATTTACCTTACAAATCGGTCTCCCAGCCAGAGCATTATGAACATCTTGAAGGTCCATACAGATAATCTCTGCTGCACTGCCTTCATCTAGCTCCTTTCTCACCTCTTCAAAACGTCAATCAAGTTAATGACACATGGTTTCCATCACACAATGCCATATTGTCTATCGCTAATCAGTCCTTCTCTTCACAAATGCATTTAAATACTATCCATCAGAATCCAGTCCAGCACATTACCCAATGCTGAGGTCAGTCTCATGGTTCTATAGTGCTCTGGCTGTTGAGACACTGCTACGTTTTCTCGTTCCACTCCTCCACTGGTCACAGTAAATTTCATGTATAACCTTACTGGTGATGTGGCTGATGATGTCGGTCTCACATTGGGTCAGGATCACTTTCAGGAACACACACTCACGTTTGTTGACAAACTGAGAATATACAATATCTCTGCAGTGTTGACGTGAAAGAAATTTTCCAAATATTAGTTGCAATCATGACATTAGGAAATATTGATAGATAGTCCAAAATGTTATTCTGCCTCCTCATTCATTCTGCTCACAAAAGTTGCTGGCAATGAGACTTCCTCCTGGAATAGTTATATTTGGTTGAATTCCATTTATTTCAGGAAGTGGAGAGATTCCGATGAATTCTGTACAGAAATCTTCCAGAAATGGTAAAAATGACTGACTGTTTTTATTTTTTGTTGTGATGAAAAACAAGAAAGATGAAGAAGTGCAATATGCCTTTCTTTCTCAGGCAAATTACATTTTCTCCCTCGTTGAGTTGAATCATATAATAATGTTATGTGGCCTCACAATGAACAACTTGATGTCAGCTTGAACATTGTCCGAACTGTGTCCCTATCACATTTCCTGCGCTATGTCGGTCAGTCGATGCTGTTGTCATACACAGAGCCATTTCCGTCGGAGAAAATGGAAATAATCGTACGAAAGATGTTTTATATGTGCCAACCTCATTTAAAAATAGAACATTTAATGTCTTTAGAATACTTCTGTTGGAATGAATGCGTCTTATCATGTAAGAAATAGAGAAATTTCCGATAAAACTCACCAGGGCTGGCAACATCCAAATGCTTTATAAATTCTGTAAATGTACCAGCCTCCACCACTTCTTCTGGCAGCTCGTTCCATACATGCATCTCTTTCTGCGTGTAAAGACTGCCGCTAAGGTGCGTGTAAAACTTTTCTCCGCTCACCT
The DNA here is from genome assembly GCF_037043375.1 of Chiloscyllium plagiosum. Classification (NCBI taxonomy): domain Eukaryota; kingdom Metazoa; phylum Chordata; class Chondrichthyes; order Orectolobiformes; family Hemiscylliidae; genus Chiloscyllium; species Chiloscyllium plagiosum. The sequence continues at coordinate 108,067,592 of NW_028270152.1, forward strand.
TAACATGTGCTCTCTATTTGTGGCCATCCCTATGGTAGGGAAAACAAAGTTAAAAATCACACAACACCAGGTTATAGTCCAACAGGTTTAATTGGAAGCACACTAACTTTCGGAGCGATGCTCCTTCATCAGGTGATGAAGCGTCGCTCCGAAAGCTAGTGTGCTTCCAATTAAACCTGTTGGACTGTAACCTGGTGTTGTGTGATTTTTAACTTTGTACACCCCAGTCCAACACCGGCATCTGCAAATCGTGGGTCAAGCAGATTGACTTTTCGAACAATCCACGCACTATATCATTTTTTAAACCTCTACAAGGTCGAAATTTGACTCTAATCAGCACGAATTGATGTGTTGTCAGTAATCTCGGGCCTAAATTTTGAAACGCAATACTGAAAACTCTTCCTTCTCCATCAAATCACAATTATAAATTCATTCTTGTCACCGTGTTCAGACATATTATGATACAGCTCTGTGGCATTTGAACCTCGTCCTTTGGGCCCAGAAGCAAGGATGCTACCATCACGTGGCATTATCCCTTAAACCTGCAACATTATTCTCCTGTGTTTGTTCATTAGCCTGCACTGGCATCATGCGACATACCTCCGTAACAGGCAGGACTTGAATTCAGATATTCAGCTCTAGAGCTACGGACACTACCACACCAGTTCAGGAAATGGTATCAAATCCTGAACTCTGGGTTAGAGGCAGAGGCACTACCCATTACACAAGACCAAACGATGCCCAGATTTTGCGTCACGCTTCCAATGCCAGCTTTCATCTCGGCATGGATTCATTAAAATCTGGTTAACTTTACTGAATTACACAAAACAAATTCAAAGTATAGGCCTCAACTGTAGAATATTGAGTGCATTTGTTTTGCAACTGAGATAAACGTTTAGAGGGTGACAATATAATCCCCGTTTTCAAGAAAGAGAAGTGGCATATTTCTGCGAATTTCAGACGAGCCAGTCTTACGTTTGTGGCGGGAAAATGATTGGAGTGGATTCTGAGGGACTACAAATATGATTATAGGAAAAGTGTAGTTCGATTAGAGTTCGTCAGTCGGTTTTGTAACTGCGAAGGTCATGCCTCACAGACCATATCAAATTCTTTGAGGATGTGACAAAATACATTGATGAAGATAGAGCAGTGAATGTGCTGTACATGGATTATTGCAAAACGTCTCATCCGGTTCCCCATAGTAGGCTCATTCAGAAAATAAGGAGAAAGTGAGAACTGCAGATGTTGGAGATCAGAACTGAAAAATATGTCACTGGAAAAGCGCAGCAGGTCAGGCAGCATCCAAGGAGCAGGAGAATCGACGTTTCGGGCATAAGCTCTTCTTCAGAACTCAGCTCATTCCTGAAGAAGGGCTTATGCCCGAAACGTCGATTCTCCAGCTCCTTGGATGCTGCCTGACCTGCTGCACTTTTCCAGCAACACATTTTTCAGCTCTTTCAGAAAATAAGAATGTATGGGAAACGGGAAATGTTGGCTGACTGGGAAGAGAATTCACTGGACCATAGAAGACAGAGTGTGATGGTAGATGACATTATTCAGACTGGAGTTCAACCACAATGGTCTGTTCTGGGACATCTGCCCTTTGTGGTTTCAATAAATGACTTGGATGAGGACGTGGAAGGATAGATTTGTATGTTTGCCGATGACAGTGAGGTTGAAGGAGTTGTGGATGGGTTGAAGGGCTGTGGTAGGTTACAATGGGACTTTGACAGGATGCAGAAATGGGCTGAGAAGTTGCAAATCGAGTTCAACCTGGAGAGTTGTCAAGTTATTCACTTGGGTAGGTCGAATTGGAATGCAGATTACAGAGTTAAAGGCAGGATACCTAGCGTGTGGAGGAACAGATGCATCTTGGGTTCCATGTATATAGATCCATCAACGTTGCCAGGTATTTGATAGGGTGGGTAAGAAGGCATATGGTCGGTTACTCTTCAAATCCAGAGGATTGAGGTTAAGAGCAATTAGGCTATGTTGCAGCACTGCAGTGCACCGGTTAGACAACAACTGGAATTCTGTGTTCAGCTCTAGTCTCCTCATTATAGTAACGATTTGAAAACTTCAGAGAGCGTGCAGAACAGATTTACCAGGATGCTACGAGGACACTACGGCAATTCCTTCTGAAGAAAGTTTGAGAGAGCTCGGGCTTTTCCTCATTTGACCGAAGAAGAATGAGAAATGAGTAAACATAGGTGTAAAAGATGATGAGTGGATAGCCAGAGACATTTTGTTTTCCTTCACAGGATATGGCAATTAAAAATGGGTATAAATTTATGGTCATTAGAGGAAGGTTTAAGGGATATTTCAGAGTTAAATTCTTCACAGAGACAGTCATGTGTGCGTCGGTTGGACCACCCAGCATTTGTTGTAGATACATTAACGACATTTAAATGACTCTAAAATTTCACAAAGAAGATAGAAACGAAGTGTGTGTACGTTAGTCGAATCATCGAGTTGGAAAGATGTCAGCACAGTATCGAAGGACGAAGGACGTGTATTGTTCTATGTTCTATTAACATCTACAATTGTTTGGCTGTAAATTCTAGCTTAAAGAGCTATTATCGGTCGACTGCAATATTAAGGGAAGAAATCCTGCAGATATGCTCTGTGCTTTGGCAGATCTCAAATAGATATTATAACTGAACACCAGAAAAGAAGAAAGGCAGCAATTTCTAGCCTCAAGCACTGATAACTGTTTTCCTCTTCTAAAGTGTGACTACGCACGTTATGACGCGTTTAAACGATATAAGGCAGATTTCGATTACGTTCCAGCTTTTCCCCCACATTGAGTGGGCTTGCAATCCATCCCTTCCTCCTCCGCCTAACTGCACAGCACAAGCCAAGCTCAGGGTCATTGTGTAAAGCAAGACCCGAGTGTGTAAGCCTTCTTCAAGAGGTGGGGATGTCCTAAAACTGAAGGCGGAGTATGAGTGTCTGTAATATCCCTCACTGGGCTGTTGGAGACAGGTGGAGTGTAGATTGTATTAATGTGTGATGTTGGAATGTAACACAACAAACAGGGTTATTACTTATTCAATTACAAATAGGACATTTAATAGTGTTGTGGAACAGAGACCTCGGCCGTCAGGTATAATTCTTTAACGTTTGCATCACATATAGATAGTGGGTTATGAAGAAGTTTAGCATACTTAGTACACCTGACTTCACTGCGCAGAACATTGAATTTCGGAGTTAGGAAGTCGCGTTGACATTGTACACGACATTGTTGAGGTCTCTTCTGGAGTACTGTGTCCAGTTCTGCTCGGTCTCTAATAGGAAGAATGTTAGGTAGTTTGAAAAGAGATTTACCAGAATGTTTCTAGAAATAGACTGACTGAGTTAAAGGGAGAGGCTGGATAGATTCGGGCATGTTTCAGTGGACATTGGGAAGTTTAGTAGTTACATTAAAGAGTTTTACAAAATCATGAAGTGTCCAGAGAAGGTGAATGAAAAGTGTCTTTTACCTTTGGTATGGGTTTCAAGATTTGGGGGATGTTTTAAAGTTAGACAGGTAAAGATTTAAACAAGATATGAGGAGCAATTATTTTACACACTGACTGGCTTGTGTGAGGAATGAAATTCCAAAGGAAATGGAGAAAGTGGGTAGAGTTACAACGTTTAAAAGACATATACTTCAGGACATGGATAAGAAATCAATTTGATTAGTGTTGTGAGCTGTTTCCCTCCCCCTACCTCTCCAATTGAATCCCTGTTCGTTTCCACCCTCCGCCAATGCCCGTGACAGTGCGTGTGGAGGCCAGCAGAGGGTAGGATTGCATCAGTTTAAATAACACAGAGACTGTCAGACGTGCCCCACACAGACACATAGATATGTACGCATAAATATATTGATGCCAATGCAGATAAGGGGAGCCTATCAGGATTCCTTTTGCGCCGTGGATTTTCAATATTTCATTCACTCTGCCTGGAGTGTGTCAGGATGTGCCTTGCTCCTTTGAAAGCATCTAGGAGATCGTGAGGACTGCAGATGCTGGAGATCAGCGCTGAAAATGTGTTGCTGGAAAAGCGCAGCAGGTCAGGCAGCATCCAAGGAGCAGGAGAATCGATGGTTCGGGCATGAGCCCTTCTTCAGGGCTTTCCTGAAGAAGGGCTTATGCCCAAAACGTCGATTCTTCTGCTTCTTGGATGTTGCATGACCTGCTGCGCTTTTCCAGCAACACATTTTCTCCTTTGAAAGCATGCCAATATTTGACTGACTCCGTGGGACGATATCATTATTTCACATTCTTGCACGAATGAGTGTGGCAGGAATTCAGTGTGTCAGTTTGGACTTTGACTCTCTGTCAATCTCAATGCTTTGAAGAATTGCACGGTTTCTGGAGAAGTGTTGAACTCGAACAGGACAGCGACAAGTTAGTTACGTATTCAGGTATTCAATAGATGAAGATCAATGCACAGCAGTGTGAGATGGTGCACTTTGGTAAGAAGCCTATTGAAAGACAATTTAAGATACTCTGCACATTCAAAAAGGAGTTGCAGGAGCAGAGAGTGCTGGTTGTATATGAGCACAGATGTGAAGGTATCAGGGCAAGTGGTGAGAGCTGTAAATATAGCTGCTTAATTTCAGTACCTGAGCTGTTTACAGGAGAAGGTGCAGGAGGGAGCATCCGTGCACCCTGCATGGGAAATGGTGAAGCCAGTACGTTGTGTCTCCACCCGCCTGGTTAACAAGACGGTGGAGAGTCCAGTTGTTCCAGCTCAACACAAAAGGTAGATTGCATTAGGGCTATAACTTTGAGGTTGTGCCGAGGAAAAGGAAAGTGTCTGTGTTAAATTGAGACATGTGTTTCACTGAACATTGCTCCTAACTCAGGTGGTGGGACGTAGATGTTTCAGAATCTCCAGAGAAGTCATTATGGTCCTCTCTGGCTCGTGGCAGTGTCTTCCCAACTTGGCGGTGGGAGAGGGCGTGAGAGAAGAGATATTAGGCTGTCAACCACACGGTTTGGTTATTTCTAACTTTCAACGGATTGTTTCTTCTGGAATGGGTGAAAGGAGAGAGGGACTGAGGGAGAAAGTGGGTGTCTGTGCTGTTAGTGCTGGTACAGGTGTTTCAAGGGGAAAGGTGAGGTGTCCAGAGTGACTCAGTGCGCAGTGTTGTGTGCATGCAGTGTTGTTAGTGTGCGAGGTGCGGTGTTCGGTGGGTGGGGTGGGTGGGCGTTGATGGAATATTGGAGAGTGAGAGATGCAAGGTGCTGCATGCAGTAGTGAGAGAGGTTCAGCATGAGCCTTGTTTGGTGTTGGTGTTTTAACAGATATGCAATGAGTGTGAGAGAGCAGGGAGAATATGTTGATACTTATCCAGACAGAGCAGCAAAGGCTATTCGTACTTGTTCTGTATTACTGGACATTTCTTCAGACCACAGATACTGCACTCGGTTGGGTGGTGAGCTCAGATCATGCTCGGCGGGTTTGGTGGTGTGGCCTCGTATGGGAAAATAATGGTCCTTCTCTGGGGCCATCCGTTGAGACCTCTGTACCCCTGTCAACAAATCGTGGTGTAATTGTTCCTTATCTGCGACACACGGACTGCGCTGTCCTTCGGCAGCTCCGAACTAGAATGTCAACCGTGTGCCCATTGTCCTTTTAAAGATCGCACCAGTGCCAGGGATCACGTAATATCCAGGGGCATCCGGGCAATCGTAAAGGTGAGTACCTCCATGATGGGTGGGAGAATTGGGCTGGCACTGAATGAGAGGGAGACCAAGGGGTTGGGTGGGTAGTTAATGACGAGGTAAGATGGTGCTAGGAATCTACCTCGGCCTTGTGCAGAACATCCGTCTGTCACACTCAATGAAAATGACATTGTAACAGATTATTGTTAGACTCAGCACAATGGACCAACGTTTAACATCTCCATGTTTTATTTCCATTTTATATATTGATGGAAATTTTTGCTATCTGTCGTTGCATTCTGTGCTTTTTTCACGTTCCCTATAGGTCTTTTTGTGGTTTTCTGCTGATCTTTATCGTTTTCCAAGACTTCTTTTTCCTGCTGCTCTTAGCCACTTTGTATGCGTCCTCTTTCAATTGGCAGCCTCCCTTCTTTCCTTTGAAATCCATGGCTGATGTTCCCTTTTCGTGTAGTCCTCCCTTAACAGTGGGAGATATTTTTGCTGATTACTTAGAAAAAAGCTTGAAATTCCTCTACTGTCAACTGTCCCAACTTAAAATTTTTGTTTCCAATCTACCTTAGCTAAGTCCTCCCTCATTCTATTGTCGTCTCCTTCATTTAAGCATTTGATCATGGTACTGCATATTATCTTCATACGCTCCAACTGTATTCTAAATTTAACCAGACTGAGATCGCTCCTTCCAAGAGGATCCTTAACCATGAGGAAATTAATTATTCCTAAAGCATTACACAGGACCAGATTTAAAATAGCTTGCTTTCTTGTTGGTTCCATTACACGTTGTTCTAGAAAACTATCAACAATAAACTCAACACTCTCCTCCTCAAGGTTACCCTGACCGAGCTTGTACGAACAATTGAAATGTAGATTAAAATCCCTCATGAAAGCAGCCGTGAAATTTTTACAAGCATAAGTTCTTTCTTTGTTTGTTGCCCGCCCAAACGTGATGTTATTATTTAGTGGCTGAAAAACTATGCCTATCAGTGATTTTTCTTTGTTCAACGAAATTCTAATTTCCACCCAAATAGTTCAAATCTTTTTGTCCATATAACCTATATCATCTCTCAGCATCACTCTTGTATCGTCCTTTTACATCAGAGGGACGCTACCTCCCTTGCCTTATTGTTTGTTTTTCCGAATTGACTGATTCCCCTCAATATTAAACTCCTGGTCATAACCATCCTGCAACCATGTCTACGTAATGGCTACTAACTCATATTCATTCGCGATAATTTGACTGTTAACTCTTTGATCTTGTTGCAAATACAACGAACATTCAGTGAAAGTGTCCTTATGTTGTTTCCTTACCCCAATGATGTCTATATACTCAAGGAATATCTCACTAGTTATCACTCCTTTTCCCTTCTTTCGTAGTGTACCTTGAACTTAAAGCATCCAGCACACACGCTCACCTGCTGCTTACCTTTTCATGTACCATCATACTTCGTGTGGTTTTCCCTTTCCCTTCCCCCAGCTCACATGATTAAAGTCCTGCTCACCGTGCAATTTATTGGTTTCGCTGGAACTCTGGTTCTCCGTCGGTTCAGGCGGAAATCATGTATCAGTACAGGTCTCTACTGTTCCAAAACTGAAGCCAATGCCCAATGAAATGGAGCTTTAACTTTCCTACACTGCTCCTTTAGGCACGTTTACATCCGGAATTTTCTTTACCATCAGCGAGTTTTCACGCGGCTCGGGCAGAAATCTGGAGAATATAACCCTTGAGGACCTGTTCCTTAATTTTGCTCACAGTGCTTGATAATACCCAAACTGATCCTCCTTCCCGGCCTTGTCTATGTTGTTAGTCCGAACGTGGACCACAACAATTGATTCCACTCGGTTCCATTCCAATATCTTTCAAGCTGGAAGTAGATATTCTGCACCTTGGTACTGGGCAAGCAACATACTTTCTGGGTCCAATTCTGCTCCAGCTTGCAAAGGATACTATCTATCCCACTAATTATCGCACCCCATTTAATTACCAGTTTTCTTTTTGCTCCCCCTCTTGAATGTCCTTACGCACCATGGTGCCGTGCTCAGCTGGTTCACCCTCCCCCAGCCCTCTTCGTTATCCACAAGGGAGCAAGTATTTCATACCTGGTGGATAAGGTCAAGAACTGATCCTCCTCCATTCCTGAACTCAGGATCACCCTGCCTGCCTCACTTGAAATTACACAGAGTTATCCCTGATAACTAACTGAATTTGAATTATGCAATGTTCCACGTGTGACTGCCTCCTGAATCAAAGTGTCCAGTTAACGCTGCCTCGCCCGGGCGTGCCACATAATTTGAAGCTAATATTCCAGACTGTCAATTCCGAGCCGGATTACCTCCACCGACCAACACTTGCTGCAGATGTGGTCACTGAAGTTCATTATGTGATCAATCAACTCCCAGATCACACAGCTGCAGCACATCATCTGCCCAGATATCTTTACTTTATTAAGATTTTTATTAGTTTATGCAACATTATGAGGTAATTAACTTCTAATACTTCTCTGATCTGCTCTATTTCAAATAATCACATAAAACGTACACTAAAAAAGAAAAAAAATGTAGTTTTTCACCAATCACAAAACAAAAACGACACAGAAAAGCTTTACTTTATCAGTACACCACCTTTTTTTGGTTACAAGAAGAGGATGGGTGGGAGATGAGACACGTGTAGTGTCTCGAGTCAGCCGCTGCCCAAATATATCACTACATTCAACGTTCCAGCAGCCCCCAGCCATCTCTGTCACCGGTCCCACTTCTGCAGAAACTGAAGCAATGTTCACTGCACAACTGTCCATACTGAATAGATACCTTAACCGTGTTTTTAGAGCAAGACAGTGGTGTGGTCTGCATATCTCCCCATGCTGGACAGATCCTTGCTTCTGGGTTTAGAAATCAGTGCATCGGTGTGGTCTGAACTGCCCCCCATGTTGGACAGATAACTCGAGGACTGGTGAGGCCTGCACAGTAATGCATCCTGGGCAGATTGATGGGTTGCACTGAGCCTGGTCTGCACAGTGGTCCAGGCTGAGCCGATATCTCATTTGTGTTTATAATTATCCTGTCTTGATCTGTGAGCTGGATTGAGTATCCGATATAACGCTTGATATATCACAAGTCCAGCTCGTCCTCTTCCACTGTCAAACACCGTATTTCCACAACACGAAGTCCATTAAGTAATTATCGAAGGAAACCATGAATATCTATCCCTCTTGTAATGGATCAGGAAGACCTCCTCAAAATACACGATAAAGGTATTCACGATCTGATCGTTTTATTATTTTTAATCAAATGTGAGGTGATGTGTTTCCGATGCAATTCGGTTGGTCAAAATCTTTGACATGAATCAAAACACAATTTAATCAAACACTGTAGAAAAACTACAACAAAAGTAAGATATGGTAATTCCATTGGACAACTTCAGAGAATAATATATTGTTTTACTACTAAACAGTAAGTGATCCAATATGGTAACAACTTATAAACTTACACCTGTGAAAATCAAATTCAGAAAACAGATTATCTCACGTGTATTGTTCCAATCCAGGAGGGAAAAGCATCAAAGACAATTCTTAAAGAAATTACAGAGAGACAGTGTAGCAGCAGGAGAGATTTATTGCTTTCCAACCTTGCTGAGACACCAGCAATAAGTGGACAAAGCTCAAAATACGAATCTTGGCTCTGCAAGAGTTTGACAATCCCTCCACTGAAACAGATCACGACTCTACATTGCCAAAACGCCCACAAAGAACGGACCATACCCACACTACCTTCGCCACTGTAAGAACCTCTTAATAACGGCCTACGCCCACATAAGCAATTAAATTCTGGTAAGATAAATGTTAAAGTTAAACATAAATTAATAAAACAAATGGACAATGAAGGCCTACTGATCAGACGCAGAGCCCGTCGTGAGCCCAACACTTCCTATCCTGCCAAAACGCAGTAGAAGCTTCGAGGTTTTTAAGAGAAAGCATCTCCTCTCTCCGTCACCTCTAACTTTACAATTGCAGACTTGCCATTAGCCTAATGTTCTGAGATATCAGCATGCAGAGCAGACAAAATATTATTGAGAGATATAAGCTTTGTGGTAAAATGTGTGAACTGGAACTGTTTTTTCAGTGACTGCACCTGACGGTAGGCTCCAAGAATCCTAACTGCGACACTGAAGGTTTCCTCTTCTATGAAGAAGGGACTTCCTTCAAACTGTTCTCCCATAGTAACAGCGTCAGCGTCATCCTCAACACGATTGGTCTCAGCAGCGACACAGTGAGAGAGGAAGGGAATCATACAACAACAGACTGGAAACTGATTACAGTGGATCAGAATCTGAGAATAATAGACTGGAATGTTCCAAAAATGGACAGGAGTTTATACTGGGCTCTTTACGAGCTTTCTCCAGAAGGGACCTGGTTAGAGTGTCAGATGGAAGATGTCCTGATGAAATATTCAGGCGGGTTATGAGCACATCCTCACCATTGTCCCTGTTCCTGCTAAACTTATTTCTGTCAATTCTAAAAACGATGGCGAAGTTTATTGCTGTTTTGTTTATTCGTTATTTAACAAATACATAAACTGTTATCTTCATTTCCAGTCGCAAACTCCATTTCATTTCCATGCGCTTCAGCAGCCTCTAAGAAGGAACAAAACTGTTCAGAATCTTAAGTCTCCCTGAACTGTTTTACGTCTCTGTATTCTCTTTGTCACAAAGCGTGCCCACGCTCACACCAAAAATATCCCCAGTCTCCAGCTTGGCCTCACTCCTGTTGCTGATATCACAATGATCTAGCACTTTGTTCACTTCAGACATTACGGCTCCAGTTCTCTTCTGACAACTCTTGCAGTTATAATTATTTTAACAACAAACTTGTTCTTCACTCTACTGTTATTTCACACAGGGACAACGTACAAGAGTAGAAATGCCACTGGACGTGTAATACAGAGGTAGAAGCGATGACTTTAAAGGCATTGTTTTAAATTCTACCGCAGCCGATGACAGAGCGTAAATTTAAATGATAAAAATTGGAATGACTTCTATTTTTACAAAAGGAATCCATAAACCTTTTATGAATTCACTGATTGCCTTTGGTAAATGAAACAACATTATTGCCCAGTCTGGACGAAGTCTGACTTCAGACTCACAACAATATGTTTGGCTCCATGATGTCTTGACAAATGGTCTCGCAGACAGGATCAATTTAGATGGAAAACAGAAGTTCCCCTTGCCAGTGATGCTGATATCCCGTGAAATAAACTGTCAGTGCAGGAGATCTTCAGCGTCTGAACTGTTTGAGAATCTCAGCAGGTATGGTACCCTCTGTAAGGAGAAAAATAGATAATGATTCCAGTCCAGTAAACCTTAAGTCAGAACAGAAAGCACCCGGAAAACAACATTAGTTATGCAGGTATCAGGGATGTTTTGGTTGCAGAGGGGTGGGAGAGTTGTGGGGAAGGAAGTTTGAATTGAACGAAATGCGAAGTATCCAGCGAGAGAGAGATAGTGAGAGAGGGGTGGTTAGAGAGAGTGAGAGAGATAGCGAGAGAGATGAAAAGCAAGCGAAGGGATTGGGGTGATGATGAACTGGAAGAAAAATAAAATGACAGGTTATTCCAACATTGCCGCTCTTCCCATATTCCAGAATATCATTTTAATTTAGGCACTTCCTTGTTTAAAGTGAATTTTGTACACTCTCGATCTCTTCTCTGAATGGGGTGTCCAAATCAATTGAAAATACTGGTGCTGCCTTTATAGATGTAGAGATGCAGAGTAAGGTAATGTTACATTGTCAACTGCTTCTTTTGAGAGAGGAACTGTTACTGTGGGAATGTGCAGAGGTGAAACGTCTTTCTCAGCGAGGCAGAGAATGGGTGCACAATGCGTTTGGGGAATTGACTTGTTACTTTCATTGAAATGTCAATTAAGGCTCTGTGGATGGATTTCTCGGGTTTGTGTTGCCAGTTGCTTAGTTCATTCAGGGAGTCCCGAGGGTCTGCTCACCCCACTCTTGACACTGAATTTCCTGAGTGTTTGGCCCATGGTAAGCAAATGGAGCCAAGACTACACAGAAGGAGAGCCTTGAAATTAGGGAAGAGCAGGGTAATTTACTTTCCGAACTGGGATTTCGAGGATCTTTTTTTAATAAACTGGAACCATTCAGGTGTAAATTGTGAAGCCACTTTGTTTCAAAAACGATGTAGCAACTGAGCTGTGTTCACACACCAGGAACCGAATGAAGTGAACTGTTTCATGTCTGGAACGTTCGTAGGCAGGAGTGGGGAACAGATCCACCGTCTCTGGAGAGCCGTCCTTCAATGTATTCACGGGATGACAGAATAAATCTGAGAGGAATACATTGGTTCCACCTCCAAAGGAAAAGGTACAGAAACAAACTTCCAGAAATCATGGATACTGATAAAAATAATGAACTGCAGGAAATTAGAATCAATGAAGTGAATATTGTTGAAAGTCTAACTGAACTGGACCTTGGTAAGTTGCTGCATTTGATGAGCTACTTTCCAGGGTATTGAGGAGGTGGCAATAGAGCTCTTGGAAGTATTACTGATTATTCTTCAAAGCTGGTTAGAACCTGGAAAAGATTCTGCAGATTGGAAAGCAGCTATAGTGAACCTAAGTATTTAAAACAGGGAGGGGAGTGAAAACAGTAAATTAAAGAGTGGAAACCTCGATGTAAACCTGTGAGTAAAATATTGGACAATTTCATAAGGATTGTGTCGACTAGATATTAATAGAATAATGATATGATCTCGTATATTCGGCCTCGATTCAGGAAAGGGATATGATCTATGATAAACCCCTTGGAGTTTGTGGAGGTTGTCCATCGTGACATCAACAAGTTAGAACTAGCGGGAGTGGATTATTTGCATTTTAAGAAGATGGGTGACAAGGTTGAGTAAAGGAGAGTGGAGAATTTTCGACTCTATGGGTTAATTGGGGTGGAACATACACCATATGGATTAAAAATTGGATACTGTAGAAAATGAAGAGAGTAGTGCTCTATCTTCAGGATTGAAGGCGTGTTGGGCATCCAAAGGATCAGCGTTTGGGCAAAAGCTGTTGACAAGGTATAAAAACTGTTCACATGTGAACAACAAATATCATCATTCACGTTTATTTTATTATATTGTGAGAGGTTGGGAGTGCTATTGATGAAAAGTACATGGATGTCCTTGGTGAAAGTACACCAGCATCATTCTTATGGGTCAAGAAGTAAATGATATGTTGCTCTTCATGCAAAATGATTGAAATGCCGGCGTTAGCACATTTTTCCCAACGTTAGTGCTTGGAAAAAGCATTTGGTGTACTGTGTACTTTTTTGGTCAATTTTATATTTAAAAACTCTCCTTGTCACCAAGGCAATGCTAAGGAGTTTCACCAGACAAAAATCTGGCATGATGGCACCACGAGGAAAGGGTGAATAAACTGCGTGGTTAATTTGTAGTACTGTGAGACATTGAGAAGTTGAAACTTCATTATTATGGATGGACATTCATTCTGTCCCAAACAGCTCAATAGGGTGGAAATTCCATTCTTTACATTAGTTGTTTGATTCCGTACAGTTTCTGGGCCACTGCAGAGCCCCCATGTCGATTCACAGAGAGGTCCAGTCTATGAAGGAAATCCGAACACTTTAATGTGCAGTTGCTGTGTGAACCTGCACTGAACACGTTCAAAACAGTCCTGTCAGCCGCAACAACATCTTCAATCTGAAACAGTTAGCCATTCCCCACCAGTTTCTGACCTCCGTGTAGGCCAAGGGACTGCCTTCTTGGGGATGGAAGACGCCTTGCAGAATGGTTAAAAAGATTGGATTCATTCCTACTGCCAGAAAACCATTCTAGATTAAAGCAATCTTACTACAAGACATGAAGCAAAGAGGATGCAAGTGGACCAGTCTGCCTTTGCAGTTCATGCTCTATTTGTTTGTGACTTTGGAGCATCTCTGTCATCTTCCTGTTCCTGTGTAAGTGAATGAAGGGCTTTAAGGCCTCTTCCTCTTCCTAAGTGACTCCAGTTGCGAAATGGTCTCTTTCCGATCCTGCTTAAAAGATATGTGGAGCTGATGAAACTCCTTCTCTTCCTGTGTAACAGGCAGAGTGTTTTAATGAGGCATTCTTTCTCTTGTCTAATAGTTTTGACGGTTTGAATTGCTTTCCTACATTCTTGTGAAAACTAGAATCATATGCTGAGCGAGTTCCTCCATTTACAATGAACATGTGTTGCTCTGTTACACGAGTGTTGCCGACAATTTAACAGCATAATATTGAGTGTTGTGTAAATTTTGTTGCAAATGGACACAGACTACTTCAGTACTGAGGGATGACAATTTGTTCTGAAGTTTATGTAGTCCTCAGTAAAAATCTCTCCTTCTGATCGCAGTGGACTCAATTGGTTGAATGGCCTGTTTCCACTGACTGTAAGGATGCCCCGACGACAAACTGGAGATGCCTGGGGTGAGGACGCTACCCTGAGGACCTCCTGCAGAGATGTTCCACGGATGAGATTATTGATGTGTACAGGTGATAAACATCTTCACTTGTGTTGTGAATTACTCGAAACAGTGGGGAGCTTACAATCGATTCGCGAAAAGTACAATTTGCTAATGGTCCTTGACGCATTACTCAGTCAAATACTGCCTTGATATTAATGCCACTGCTCTTAGTGAGGCCTCGTAGTCACCTCTTGTATTCGTATCAATAGGTCATGCTGTGGAAGCAGGGAATATTTTCTTCAAACAGGGGGTAGTGAATGTCAGGAATTCCCTATTCCACAGAATTAGTGAGCTAGATCACTGGAAGTGTTTATAAAGTAATTCGACGGACTTCGACCTGTCAGAGTGGTGAGGGCTATGAAGAATTGTGTATGAAAGAGGAATTGAGACCAACAGCAGATCAGCCACAATGTTAGTGAAGGGCAAGTCAGGCTTGAGGTGAAACGGGCTCCTGTTTCTGATCTTTTTTATTCTGTATTTGTCAAGTTTTGAATTATATTTTACTGGAGATGCTGTTTTTGAGTGTTGTAGTCAGAGGGACCAGAATATTTTGTAAGCCATCTCTGGGTGAAATATGGGGACTGCAGTAACAATGAATCTGGGTCTACACATGACCATAGAAATAATGAAGCACATGTTGCAGAGAGGGGAAGCTGTGTAAAGAAAGATGAAGGGCCACATTTTTACAATATATTTCTTTAATTATACAAAGCATGTGTGACGGTCGTGAGGGGCTGAATGGTCTCATATGTTTCTGTGCACTAGGCTGTAGGAGTATGTGGCCTCCAACTCCGCCAGTCTGCTGGTTTGAGGAGCTGAATGGAAAATTTGGATATAAGACTGAGCAACAGGAGTAGGTCATGAGACACTTTTTAGCTTCTCCGTCAGACATTGAGATTGTGGCTGTTAGGCTTGTGGCCTCAACTCCACTTTCCTTTAAGTATCACATTATCACTCTCTGTCAGATATTTAACTGACACAGTTTTAAATAAATGTCAACAGAAAAGAGCACAAAATTCTGGTGAAGCAAATTCACACTCCAAAGTCCCTTTTAGAATTTCTCCTCATCCTTATAGAATAATAGAGCATAGAAACAGCCCCTGTGGTCCCACTAATTCACGCTAACAATAATTCCTAATCTGATCCAGTCCAATTTGCAAGCGGTATTCCATATCCTTCTAAATTCTTCCTATTCATATAAAAATTCAGATCCCTTTCAAGTGTTGTAATTTTACCTGCCTCCAACACTTCTTCAACCAGCTCACTCCACACATGCACCACACACTGCTTGAAATTGGTGCCAGTACCTATTAAATCTTTCTCCTCTTGCTGCAATACTTTGCCATCTATTTGTGGACTCCACTACTCTAGAAAATAGACCTTGGCTATTCATACCATCATGCCTCTGACGATGTTATCAACCTCTATAATGTCACATTTCAGGCTGCTATGCTCCAGTGTAAAAACACCTCAGTTTGAAGTCGCTCCCTTTTTTCTATCCCTCCAGTCCCAGCAACATCATTTCAAATCTTTTCTGCATCCTCTCAGATTTAACGACATTCTTCATATAACAGAGTGGAGCGAATTAAACGCAATATTCTAAATGTGGCCTCACCACGTCCTGTTCTGACGCAACGTGACTCTCAAACTCTCAAACTCAATGCTGTGACCAATAAAGGCAAGTATACCAAACACTTTCTGCGCCGCCCTGTCTACCTGCGACTCCATTTTCAACGAACTATCACCCTCCAACGTTTTGTTCAACAATAGTCTCCAGGGCCCAAACATAAACTGTATAAGTCCTGCGCTGTTTAACCTTACCAAAATGCGACACCTCACAGTTATCTAAATCAAACGCATTTGGAACTACTTGGCTCATTGTCTCATCTGATCAAGGTCATCTGCACTTTGAGATAATAGCCTGATTTATTTTAAGATATATATTTACATGTGCTTACGTAATTTAAAAATAAAACTTTTAATGTCTTCACAATATCGTGTTAAAATAAATGTGCCTTCTTCTTAAATTACTTATCCAGATTAATTCAATTCATCATTTACCAGCTGCACTCTACTCAATGCCTTGTATGGTTAATAAGAACATCCCTCATTCTGAGGCCTTAACTGTGAATCCTTCATAATATGATGCCTTCACCGCAAGAATGAGTAAATATCTTTGAAAAGATTTGAAAGCAATTGTGTATCTTTCTTTCAGTGTCGGGTATCAAAACTGCATCCAATACATCAGATGTTGTCTCCACGATGCCTTGTATAGAGGCAGTAAGATATCGCTCAGCTCATGCATAATCCAAGGTGATTGTAATAGCTACTAATTTTTTGAGGTGTTTTACGTGATGGATGTGATTCCCTTGAATTCGAAGAGCAACAATTTTTGTTTTATATGTTGTTGCATTGTTTTGTAACTTTGGGGAAAAATGTTAAATCTGAAGCAATTTTAAAAGGGAGAAGAAGACAAAATTCTTTGAGAAGGTGACTAAGAAGGTAGACGAGGGTAAAACGGTAGATGTGGTGTATATGGATTTTAGTAAGGCGTTTGATAAGGTTCCCCATGGTAGACTAATGCAAAAAATACGGAGGTATGGCATTGAGGGTGAGTTGGAGGTTTGGATTAGGAATTGGCTGGCTGGAAGAAGACAGAGGGTAGTCGTTGATGTTAAAGGTTCATCTTGGAGTGCAGTTACTAGAGGTGTTCCGCAAGGATGTGTTTTGGGACCATTGCTGTTTGTCATTTTTATAAATGACCTGGAAGAGGGGCTAGAAGGTTGGCTGAGCAAGTTTGCAGATGTTACGAAAGTCGGTGGAGTTGTTGACAGTGAGGAAGGATGTGTCAGGTTACAGCGGGATATAGATAATTTGCAGAGCTGGGCAGAAAGGTGGCAAATGGAGTTCAATGTAGGTAAGTATGAGGTGATTCACTTTGGTAAGAGTAACAAAAAGATGGGGTACTGTGCTAATGGTCAGATACTTGGTAGTGTGGATGAGCAGAGGGATCTTGGTGTCCATGTACACAGATCTCTGAAAGTTGCCACCCAGGTAAATAGTGCGGTGAAGAAGGCTTATGGCGTACTGGCTTTTATTGGTAGAGGAATTGAGTTCCGGAGTCCTGAGGTCATGTTGCAGTTGTATAAGACTCTGGTGCGGCCGCATCTGGAGTATTGTGTGCAGTTTTGGTCGCCATACTAAAGGAAGGATGTGGAGGCACTGGAACGGGTGCAGAGGAGGTTTACCAGGATGTTGCCCTGTATGGTAGGAAGATCGTATGAAGAAAGGCTGAGGCACTTGGGGCTGTTTTCAGTGGAGAAAAGAAGGTTTAGGGGTGACTTGATAGAGGTGTACAAGATGATTAGGGGTTTAGATAGGGTTGACATTGAGAACCTTTTTCCACGTATGGAGTCAGCTATTACGAGGGAGCATAGCCTTAAATTAAGGGGTGGTAGGTATAGGACAGATGTTAGGGGTAGATTCTTTACTCAGCGAGTCGTGAGTTCATGGAATGCCCTGCCAGTAGCAGTGGTGGACTCTCCCTGACAAATTGAACGTCATTTATTTCAATGCGAGGGGCCTAACAGGGAATTTTTGGATTCCCTACAGTGTGGAAACAGGCCCTACAGCCCAACAAGTCCACATCGACCCTCCAAAGAGCAACCCACCTAGACCCATTTCATTATATTTACAATTTACATTTGCATGGGTAGTTTAGCATGGCCAATTCATCTAACGTGCACATCTTTGGATCGTGGGAGGAAACTGTAGCAACCGTAGGAAACCCACGCAGAGAATTTGTAATTCCACGCAGACAGTTGCCAGAGGTGAGAATTAAACCCGGGTCCTTGGCCCTATGAGGCAACAGTGCTAACCCCTGAGGCACAGTGCCGCCCCGAAAGGCAGATGAACTCAGGGCTTAGTTAGGAACATGGAACATGGGATTGAGATATCTTAGCATTTACAGAAACATGGTTCAGGGATGGACAGGACTGGCAGATTAAGGTTCCAGGACACAAATGCTATAGGAAGGATAGAAAGGGAGCCAAGACAGGAGAGGGAGTAGCTTATTTGATAAGGGATAGGATTACAGTTGTCATGAGGGCGGTCATTCCTGGAAATTCATCCACGGAAGTTATTTGGGTTAAACTGAGAAATAAGAAATGGATGATTACCTTATTGTGATTGTATTATTATAAACCCCCTAATAGTCAGAGGGAAATTGAGAAACAAATTTGTAAGGAGATATCTGTAATCTCTAAGAACAATAGTGTGGATATGGTAGGGTGATATGTGCATGGAATGAGCTGCTAGACTAAGTGGTGGAGGCTCCTGCAATTGCAACATTTAAAAGGCATTTGGATGTACATATGCACTGGAATGATTTGGAGGGACATTGGCTCGGTGCTGGCAGGTGGGACTAGATTGGATTCGGATATCTGGAGATCAGACCAGCCACGATCTTATTGAATGAATCGGGCCGAGTCTTTCGAGGGCACGGGCCGGGTCTCCACAACGCACCAGGTCCAGTCGCCAAACTGCACTGGGCCCAGTCTCCCTGCTGTACCGGGCCAGTATCCAGATCACATCAACCGCAATCTCCAGGTTGCACTGCGCACAGG
Organism: Chiloscyllium plagiosum; assembly: GCF_037043375.1. Classification (NCBI taxonomy): domain Eukaryota; kingdom Metazoa; phylum Chordata; class Chondrichthyes; order Orectolobiformes; family Hemiscylliidae; genus Chiloscyllium; species Chiloscyllium plagiosum. The sequence goes on from NW_028270152.1 coordinate 108,086,393, forward strand.
CTCCAGAACACACCGGGTCGAGTCTCCAGAATACGCCAGGCCCACTCGCCAGACAGCACTGGACCCTGTCTCCAGAATCATTCTTCAGAATGCACTGGGCCCAGTCGCCAGGCAGCCCCAGGCAAATCTCCAGACTGCACAGGGGCCAGTCTCCAAACCACATTGGGCCCAGTCAACAGAGCGTAATGAGTCTAGCCTCGAGGCCGCACTTGCCCAGTGACCAGTACACACTGGCTACAGTCTCCAAGCTGCGCTATGCACTGTCTCCAGTCGCAGTCTCCAGAGCACTCTGGGTTCAGTCTCCAGGCTGAAGCGGGCCCAGTCTCAAGAACACAACTGGGTCCAGTTTGCAGACGACACTGGTCCCCGTCTTCAGACCACACATTCCAGTCTCAAAACTGTTCTGGGCAGAGTCTCCAGACCATTGCAACCCCAGTCGCCAGGCCGCATCTGGCCCGATCTCCAGACCGTGATGGACTGCTCCAGCGCGTGATGGGCCAGTATTGAGAGCACAATGGCCTCAGTCTCCAGGCCATATTAGCCACAGTCTCCAGACCGTGCTTGGCCAACCGTTTTGACCAACCTAGACACAGTCATTAGACCTCACCATGCCGAGTCTCAAGATCGCATCAGAACGAAACTCCAGGCTGTAACAGACCCTGACCCCAGTGGCCTCACTGGACGCCTCAGGCTGATGTCAAGAGCACACCAGCCCCAGTCTCTAGCCTGCACATGGCCTAGTCTCCAGACGATGCTGGGCCCAGTCTGCAGGCGCACCAGTCCCAGTGTCCTGTCTGCACCAGGTCCATTCTCCTGGCAGCGCCAGCACCAGTCTCCACGCAGATTCACGTCATTGTCCAAGTGAAAGAAGGTCTCTGTCTCCAGCCCAAGTCTCTACACCGCTTCGGGGCCCGTCTTCTGAACACAACAGGCCCAGCATCCTGGCTGTATAGGGCCAAGTCTCCAGGCCCCAGCAGGCAAAGTTTCCAGGCCGCAACTTGTCCAGTCTCCATCTGCTTCTGACCGAGTCTCCAGGCCACACTGGACACACTCTCCATGCAAGTGTCCGGACCACACTGGCCGCAGTCTGCAAACTGCAACTAGCCCAGACTCGAGAGGGCAATGGGCCCAGTCACCAAGTTGCACAGCACCACTCTCCAGAACGCTCCGAACCTAGTCTCGAGACTGCACTGGTCCCAGTCTGCATCGGGCCCAGACTCCAGACCGCACATGGCCTAATCTCCAGGCCACAGTGGCCCAGTCCACAGACTGCAATGGGACGAGGCACCATAACCAGTCTCTCGACCCCACGCCATGCCCCGTTTTCAGACCTCACCTGGCCCAGTCTCCAGATCGCACTGGGCCCAGACTGCGGACCCCACCAGGTGCGTTCTCCAGACTGCACCGGGCCCAGTTTCCAGACTGTATGTTGCTCAAGTATCCAGGCTGCACCAGGCCAAGTCTCCAGACTGCAGCAATGCCAATCTCCAGATCACACCATGCCCTGTCTCCAGAACGCACCAGACCCAGTTTCCAGACCACACTGGCATCCGTCTCCAGGTTTCACTAGGCCCAGTCTCCAGAGCACTTCGGGCTCAGTCACCAGGCCGCACTGTGCTCTAAATCCTGAGTCTTCAACTTCCAAAACCAAAGTCCTGTCTGGAACTGACCTCCTCCTAATCCCACTGCTGCAACGTTAAAACTAACATTTTGGGGATAAAATGCTTCCACAAAGTGTAAAAAAGAGAAAAAGAAATAATGAGCTGAGCAGGCGATCTGTAGAAATCGCACAGCTGGTTCCCTGTTCAAAGAATGACTTTCGAGTCTCAGAGCAGTTTTGTCCTATTTTTTGCAATGCTGTTCCTGAGATATTAACAAAATGAGATGACGATGCCCCTGTTTGCTGTCATTGGGTTTGCTTCAGGAGTTTACAATCCGTTCCCATTGTAATTTGGAATAGTACATCAAAGAAAGATTGAACGTTAGAGAAAGTGCCAAAAAATTCGAACTTAACCTCTTCCGCAGTGCTTTCTAAGACTGTTCTGTATACAATTGCACTGCTATGGTCTGCGCAGTTTCCTGTGCTGGACAGGTATCCAATCAGTGTTTACAGATCAACGCTCCTCTGGTCTGCATACCTCCCTGTGGTTGACAGATATCTCGTACGGGATTATAGATGATTGGACTGCTGAGGTCTGCATAGCTCTCAGTACTGGACAGATATCGAGACCGGGTTTAAAGATCAATACACTGCTGTGGTCTGCATCGATTCCAGTACGGTGCAGATATCTAGTCCGGGTTTAGACCGGCACAGCTGTGGTCTGCGTAACCGCCGGTTCTGGGATTATATCTCGTCCAGGTTTATAGATCAATGCAGAGCTATGGTCTGCACAACATCCCGTGCTGGAGGTATTAAAAGTCAATGAGTCAGGCAGCATCCAAGTTTCACGAAAATCTTGGAGATTTTCCTGCACCTCGGAAGCTGCCTGACGTGCTGTGTTTTTCCAACGTCACACTCTCAACTCTGATCTCCGGCATCTGCAGACCTCACTCTCACCTTTATAATTTAATGCACTGGTGTAATCTTGACAGTTTTCCGCCCTCAACAGGTTGCTGGGTTTGGACTGAGCAGTGCGTGGGCTACACAATTCTCTGTGCTGAACATGTATCACCTCTGGGTTTATTGTGTCTGTGAGGTGGTTTGAGAATGTGACAGAGGTAACGATTTCAGCTAATCTGGCAATGCCTTTATTTTAGGTTCTAATTCTTACAATTGGACCCTCCATCTCTCACTCCATTGATATATGCAGCAACCTGTCCTGGCAGCAACCACAACCTCTTCATTCAGAAGTAGATAGCCATTCCAATCGTCTTCCTGTCTCCATGTAGAAAGCACAGATGGCCTCTCGGAAAAAGGGCATCCTCTTGTTGCACAGCTCAAAATACCCAACCCCTCACCTTGCCACCGCCAAACAACCACATCAAAATCTTCGTTGTGTCTAAAACGTTGATATTGTTCGCAAATAGCTGAGACTCCAGCACTGGTCAGTGTGTCACTGCAGTCGTTATTTTTTGCGAAACTGATAAAAACTGATTTATCCCTAATGTATCGCTGCTCACGGCTCAGTAATCCGTCCTCCCCGTATTCCCATGTAACAATTTTAAAGGGCTCAAAATTCCCTTACATTTCCTGTGTAACAGGATTGAGAGATTAAACGATCTGCTCCAATTGCTGAGTAACAGTTTCGAATGACTGAACGTTCCTGTTTAAAAATATGTTCTTCTTGAAGACACTCGAAGGTCTCAATGGCCTGCTTGAGTAGATGTGAAGTTGTGAATTGTGCTGAATATTTTGGTTCCACCAGTGAACTGTCCACTTCTGACTTTATGATGAAGGGAAGGCTTTTGATGTGGCATATGCTGCTCGACAACAGTGTCCAGTTGGATATCCAGTTTCCATTTACTCGGACATTAAGAAGTGTGTCCTACTTTGCAGGAGGTGGTGCCGCATACCAGTGTGGGTGCTAAATTCAATATGAGGATGAAACTTTCCCTGCTCCAGGGCTATGTACTGGGTGCTCTTGCAGAGACTGTTACGGACAGATACATCAGTGACAATGAGTTTGAAGAGAATGTTTCACTTCTGTTGTTTCCCCCATCTCTTCCCATAATTCCATTGCTGTGTATTTGAGGCTTCGCCCTGCTCAATCAGTGGTAGGTGTGAAGACACTCTTGGTGATGATCATTGAAGTCCCACCCCCAGAGTACGTACTGTGTTCTCTTCACCCTCAGTGCTTCCTCCATTTTATTGTCAACATCATGGGGAACTGAGTTATTACTGTGGGGTGTTGTGGGCCAGTAGATATTCATCATCCGGCGATTTCCTTGACCATTTCTGAACTGTTTCCGAGAGATTTCCCGGTTTCTGGAATCAACGTTGGGGAGGTCTAGGGATTCCTTTCCCGAGTGTATCCCACGGTATCCCACGGTATTCCAAACACTGGTGGATCCCTCCTATCCATGGGTCAGGATATACCCAGGGATAGTGATGGTGCTTCATGAAACATTACCCATCAGGCCTAATTCTGTGAGTAAGACGATATCAGACTGTTTCCTGACCGGGTCAATATGTGGAATAAAGGAGACGATTGATCATGGAATAATGGGTTCAAAAGATGAATGAAACTCACTCTATCCCACTGTGTGTTGTATTCTCAAAATAGACTGAGGAAATTAATTTCTACATTGAGGGAAATGGATATCATTTAGGGAGTAGGGAGACATGACGAGAGTTTGACTTATTGGGAACAAAATATCCAGAGCTTTTTACTGCTGGGACTGTTAGACAGAACTGAATTGGAAATTGGGAGATGTCAGAACAAGGAACGACTTCCGTATGTCCATAAAAGCGGATTTACAGGAAATTGTTGAGCTATTATAATTATGGAACTCATTTTTTTGCAGGAAGTGCCGGTTGAGTTGAGTTTGGGGAGAGATTCTTACAGTGAGGATGAATGAGTCTCACCAAACTTAATTAATAGGGGGGCATTTGTGAAGGGGTTCTTTATGACTCTGTCACATTCTGTTCCAGATATTCCCAGGAACATTCTATACCTTACATTCCCCGGAACATTGTTTACGTGAAATTCCCAGGAATATTCCACACCCGACAATCTCGAGAACATTCCATATGCGACATTCCCTGGGGCATTCTATAGCTTATATTATTTTTTTAACGGCCAAACCTCAGTGAATTGAGCAAAAGATCAGATTCCGAGGAAAGAAATCCCGTTCCAGGGAGAAGGAGACACTGTTCCGAAGTTCCCCGAGGTAGTTAAAGTGATCAGTATATTTTCCCTGCATTTACGTTTCTTCACGACAGAAGGTTCGCCACAATTTAGACTAAACGACAGAAATTTCCAAATTCAATTTGTCTTGAAGGAATTGGGAGAGAATCCTTCAGGACAGAAAAGTTTTCACCCTCCATGTCAGAAACTGGAAAGATTGAACTGATTCTCCGCTCGTGTGATCGAGCATGTGGGAATGTGTATTTGTCTATTTGGTGAGGGCAAGGAAGAGCTTCTTGTACTTTATGACATTTTTTTATCATTAACTCAGATCTTCGCATTTATTATTCGCTCTCCAATTATTTTAATAAATTTCTGAATGCACAGACGCATTTGAAAATCTCCCTGGGTCCTCAGTCAAACTGGTCGCATTATCTCCAGGCTGATGTATAATGTGTTTGTTTTCCTTCCCCACAGTTAACGTAGTGACCATCTACGTCATGCTTTACAAAGATTGTGGATTGTCTCCATGCGTCAGTCGTTATCTGGGAGCCATGGCAGTGGCGGATCTACTGGTCATTATCCTCGACCTGATACTGAGACATATTCCCATTGTTTATTGGGAACTGTTTGATTTCCTGTTCTCCATCCCCGTATGTAACATCCACGCCGTCCTGCTTTATGCATCCACTGACTGCTCTGTCTGGTTCACTGTCGCTTTCACCTTTGATCGGTTTGTCGCCATTTGTTGCCAGAAGCTGAAAAGTAAATATTGCCGTGAGAAAACGGTAGCTGTGGTTCTGGGAGCAGTCACTGTGCTGAGTTGTTTAAAGAACATTTTCTGGTATTTTATGCTCACAGCTCGATATTGGCTGCGGCATGCCTCCTGGTTTTGTGAGGAAACAAATTCTGTTCTATCATCCCATGTCTGGGCCACAATCGAGTTCCTCCACTACATTCTAACCGCGGCTGTCCCATTTCTCCTGATCCTGCTGCTCAATGTTTTCACCGTCAGACACATTTTAGTGACCAACAGAGCCCGCAGGAGACTCCGGCCTCACACCAAAGGGGACGCTCAGTCAGACACAGAAATGAGAATTCGATAAACATCCATCATTTTACTGTTTGTGATCTCGGCTAATTTCATTTTGTTATGGTCAACGTTAATGTTGTATTCTGTATGGTACCGGATGCAATGGATTATGGATACCCCTTTTTATCTGCATTGGTTTGTGCTGGATTTGGGCTTTATGCTGCAACTCTTCAGTTGCTGCACAAACACTGCCATTTATGCCGTGACCCAGACTAAGTTCAGACAGCAGCTGAAGAATGTGCTGAAATATCCCTTTACCAAAATTCACCAATCAATCAACTTCACGCATTAATCAATCCATCCTGGATTTTCTCAGTGCTGTTCAAAGTTTCAGCAATGACGCCGCCTGTCGTATGGGAACAGACTGAGGGTAGTGACAGTTTGTCCAAACTTATCCCACACGACGCGACGGGGACACATTTCAATGTTTCTTTCAACTCAGCGACCAGTGAAAAACAGCACCATCCCACTTACTAGATCCCGCACTTCAATTTGTAAACAACAAAAATGTTCATTAAAACTTTCCAAGCAGAGAAGGAACGATGCTGGTGTTTGTCTTTGTGCTGAAGAAGCTGAGCAGGAGAGAGTCATACTCAGCCACGTGTCCTGGTCCACAGTGAGGGAAGAGAACCGGACTTTGAGTTCGGGAATTGGTTCTACATCAATCTGTCCTTGCTCTTACCTCTGCGCTCCCACTCTGAACTGAACTTCAGCACATTTCATTATCAACCCGTATTGCACATGTCCAGTCAACTGCATCTCTCTCTCTGTCTCCCGACATCCTTCACTCTCCCTCTTAAACAGTTGGACACTCTTGCACTGTCTTCCCATTTTCTCATTTCTCTACCTCTCTTTCCACACACACTCTCTCTCTCCCCTCTCTCTTTCCTCTCTCTCTTCCTTACTCTGTCTCCCCCAAATCTCTTTCTCACCGCCTCTCTCCACACTCTGGAGGCAGGAAACATGATTCCGCTGATGGGTGAGTGCTGAACCAGAGGACACAGCTTAAAAATATGGGATAGACCATTAAGGACAGAGATGCGGAGAAACCTCTTCACCCAGAGAGTGGTGGCTGTGTGAAATGCTCTGCCCCAGGGGGCAGTGGAGGCCGAGTCTCTGGATTCATTTAAGAAATAGTTGGATAGAGCTCTCAAGGATAGTGGAAGCAAGTGTTATGGAGATAAGGCAGGAACAGAATATTGATTAAGGATGATCAGCCATGATCATATTGAATGGTGGTTCAGGCTCGTAGGGCAGAATGGCCGACTCCTGCACCAATTGTCGATTGTCTCCCCCTGATCTCGCCCTACACCTGTCGCTAACACCCCATCACCTTTCCCAGTTGTTCCACCCGACTTCACTCTTATCTTACTAACTCCCTTTCTCTTTCCCACTCTCCTGCACCGTGCCTCCCACTCGCCTATCTATCTCTCCCCATTTTCTCCCTCCTCCCACCCGCCAGACAGCTGTCTATTCTCACATCCACGAAGCCTCCCCCACCTCGACTCTCCACCAAACTGAGTGGTTGGTGGAGGGGCTGGGCTGAGGGCAGAGAGAGAGAGTTGGGCCGTGGGAGAGAGAATAGTATGGATGAGAGAAAGTGAAAAGGACAAAAGAATAGGGTGATTGAAAGAGAGTGGGAGTGGAAGAGAGAAGGGGCGGGAAAGATGGAGTGAGGGGCGAGAGATAATTGGACGAGCAAGAGAGAGTTAGGGAGAGACAGCGGGAAAGAGAGAGTAGAAGAGGGAGAGAGAGTGGGAGAGAGAGTTTGGGAGAGATGGTAGAGAGAGGTGGAGAGAGAGTGGGGAAACCAGTTCGTGGGGGTAGAGTGATAGGGTGGAGGAAGAGAGAGGGTGCAAAGTGGGTATAGGGTGAGTAGAGCAGAGATAGGTGTGAGGCGAGACAGAGAGTGGGAGGTGAGTATAATGTGGGAGACATTGTTTGTGGGTGACAGAGTCGGGCAGAAGGGAGAAGCTGGTTGGAGAGAGAGACTGGGTGTTAGAACTAAAAGTGTTCGGAGAGAGAGTGGGAGTGGTAGAGAGGGTGAGAGGGACAGAGAGTAGTGGGGGAGAGAAAGTGTGGCGGGAGAAAGTGTGGGGGAGATACCTCGAGAGAGTGTAGAGAGAGAGAGGGGTAGAGAAAGTGGGGGAGAGAGTGGGGTGTGAGAGAACGAGTGAGAGAGAGAGTTGGGGAGAGAAAGAGATTTGGGAAAGAGATAGTGGGGGATAGAGAGTTTGAGGGAGGGAGAGTGTGTTCAGAAATCCGAGTAGGGATTGGTGTACAAGCCTTTGCCAGGGGATTAGAGTGGGAATGTCGGTACAGGCAATTGCGAGCGGAGCAAAGTGGTGATGGGATCACAGGCAGTTGCTCGAAACAGAGAAGGGATGGGGGTGCAAGCTGTTGCTCACAAGATATTGTGGGAGTGGGGGCACAGGCTAGTGCTCGGAGTACAGATTGGAGACCGGGCACAACAGTTGCAAGGAGACCAGAGTGAGGATGGGATTTCAGGCCGTTGCTGGGACGACACTAGTGTGAATGGGTTAACACGTAGTTGCTCGGGGAAAACGGGAGGATGTGGTCACAGGGAGTTGCTAAGGTAACGAAATTTGGATGGAATCAAAGACTGTTACAAGGGGAACAGAGATGGTTTGGGATCACAGGACTGTGCAAGGTCTTTGGAATGGGGATAGTTTCACACATGTTTCTAGGGCAATGGAGAGAGGATGCAGTCACAGGCTGTTGCAAGGAGAAAAGCTTGGGAATATCTTCATGCGCCGTTGCGAGGAGAAGAGAGTACAGACGAGTTAGTTGCCATTGCTCAGGAACAGAGCAAGGAGTGACAACAGACCATTGCTACAAAAGCAGATTCGAGATGGATTCATGGGCAGTTATTCAGGGGACTGAGAGGTGATGGGATTACAGATCCCCGCACCGAGAAGAGATTGAGGATGGGTTGACTGGACGTTGCGGGGAGGAAAGAGAGGAGATGGCCTCAACAGGCTGATGCTCGGGGATAAACGCGATGTTCATTTAACAGGCTGTCGTTATGAGAAAAGATTGGACATGTGTTCAGAGACCACTGCAAGTAGAGCAGTGTCCTGATGGAATGACAGGCCATTGCTATGTGAACAGAATGGGGTTGGGAAAACACTAGGAAATGGGAGACAATCTGTTGCGAGGAGAGAGCGTGGAGATGGAGTCGCAGGTTGTTGCTTGGAGAACAGATTGACGATGGGGTCATTGAACTCGCTCGCAGAACAGACAGATTTGAGGTCACAGGCTGTTCCTAGGGGAGCGGAGTGAGGATGCGTTTACAGGACCTTGCTCGGTGAACAGAGGGGTGAAGCGGTAACAGGTAATTACTACGTGAAAAGAATGAGGATGGGATCTAAGGTCGTTGCTAGCGGGACAGTTTAGGGTTCAGTTCACAGCCCGTTGTCAACACAACACAACAGGATGCGGTCACATATCATTGATGGTGAATAGAATGGTTATGGGTTCACAGTCTGTTGCGATGGTAATGTAGTTGATATGCGTTCATAGAACTTTGTGACGGGAAAAGAACCAGAATGCAGTCACAGGCCTTTGTCAGGAGAAAACATTTGAGGAATTGTAACAGACCGTTGCTGGGATAACAGAGAGCGGGAGTTATCACAGGCAATTCCCAGGAAAACAGCGTGGGAATGGGTTAACGGGCTGAAGCTCGGGGAACAGAGGGGCTCTGGGTTCACAGGTCATTTCTGCGGAACAGACTGCGGATGGGAAAACAGGCTGTTGCAAAGGGGACAACCTGGGGATGGTTTCAGCTTGAGGAACAGAGTGAGGATGGGGCTACAAACTGTTGCTACGAAAAGAGAGCGGAGATGGGGTCGCAGGCAGTTGCTAGAGAACTAAGTGCGGACGGGGTCAGTGTATAATGCCAGACGAACAGACTAACGATGAAATCACAGGCGGTTGCTAAGGCCACAGAGCGGCGATTGGTTCACAGCCCGTTCTCGAGGGAGAGCGCGAGGTTCGGTTCATAAGCTGCGAGGAGGAAAGCTTGGGAATGTTTTCAGACATCGTTGCTCGCAGAACAGAGTGCAGATGGGTTCTGAGGCCAGTGCTAGGGGGAACAGATTGAGGACGGAGTTACAGGCTGTTACGAGAAAGACAGAGTTGGGAAGGGTTCACAGGGCATGGCTGGAAGAATAGAGAGGGATTGAGTTCACAGGGCGCTGTCAGTGGAATAATGTGGGTATGCGATCGCAGGCTATTGCTGGGGGAGCAGAATAAGAATGAGGTTAGAGTCCGTTGCTAGGAGGACAGCGTTGGAATGAGTTCACTGTCAGTTGCTCGGTGAACAGATTAAGGATGAGATTACAATCCATTGCTAGGAGGCCAGAGTGAGGTTTGGTTAACAGTCAGTTGCTAGTGGAACATAGTGGGGATGAGTTCACAGGCCATTGGTAGGAGAACAGCGTGATGATGTGTTCATAGGCAGTTCCTTGGGGAAGGCTGTGGGAATGGTTCGGTCTGATGCGAGGAAAACAGAAAGGGAATGAGACCACAGCCCGTTGCTATTGGAACAGGATGAGGATCGTTCACAGGCCGTTGCGATTAGACCAGATTGGTATGGGTTCAGAGGCCGTTATGAGTAGAACAAAGGCAGGATTGGGTCGCAGGCTCTTCCTGGGAGACGAGCATGGGGATGGGGACACAGGCTAGTGCCATGGAGACCAGAATGGGTTTGGACTCACAGCGAGTTGCTGGGAGAACAGGATCACAGGTCGTTGTTCTGGATGGGTTAAAAAGTAGCTGGAAGGACAACAGAGCGGGTATGCGGTCACAGTTAGTTGGTTGGAGAGCAGAGTGGGGATGAGATCGTAGGCTTTTGCTAGAGAAGCAGAGCAGTTTGCTTTTATAGACCGTTGTGAGGAATTCAGTGTGGGGAGGGAGTTAAAGACCTAAGTAGGGAGCACAATTCGGTTCCAGGACATTGGGGGAGATCAGAGTGGGGACGGGATTACAGACCTCTAAATGCTGGACACACTGGGGAATGGTAACTGACGAATCTTGCGACTACAGACAGAAGTTGGTTTCACAATCTGTTATCATAGAGTCATGGAGTCATAGAGATTCACATCATGGAAACAGACCCTTCGGTCCAACCCATCCATGCCGACCACATATCCCAACACAATCTAATCCCACCTGCCAACACTTGGCTCATATCCAACCAAACACTTCCAATTCGTATACCCATGCAGATGCCTCTTAAATGTTATAATTCTACTAGCCTCCACCACTTCCTCTGGCACCTCATTCCATGCACGTACCACCCTCTGAGTGAAAAAGTTGCCCCTTAGGTCTCTTTAATATCCTTTTCCTCTCAACCTAAACTTATGCCTTCTTGTTCCGGACTCTGAAACCCCAAGGGACACGACTTTGTCTATTTATTCTATCCATGTCACTCATGAATTTACAAAACTCTAAAAGGACACCCCTCAGCCCTCGAAGTTCCGCGGAAAACAGCCATAGCCTATTCAACCTCTCTCTATAGCTCAAATGTTCTGGCCCTGGCAACATCCTTGTAAATATTTTCTGAACCCTTTCAAGTTTCTCAATATCTTTCAGATAAGGAATTGCAATATTCCAACTGTGGCGTAACCGATGCTCTGTATCGTCACAACATGATGTCCCAAGTCATGTACTCAATACTCTAACCAATAAAGGAAAGCATACCAAACGCCTTCTTCATTATCCTATCTACCTGCGACTCCAATTTCAAGAAGTTATGAACCTGAACTCCAAGGTCTTTTTGTTCAGCAGCACTCCCTGGAAACTTATCATAAAGTATATGAATCCTGCTAAGGTTTGCTTTCCCAAAATGCAGCACGTTACATTTAGGTAAATTAAACTCCATCTGCTACTTCTCAGCCCATTGGCACACTTGATCCAGATACCATTTTAATCTGAGGTAACCATATTCCCTTTTCTCAAAAGCTCCAATTTTGGTATCATCTACAAATTTACTAACTATACCTCTTATTCTCACACACAGATCATTTATAAAACCGATGAAAAGTAGTGTACCCAGCACCGATCCTTGTGGCACTCCAATGGTCACAGGCCTCCAGTCTGAAAAAACATCCCTCCACCACCTCCCTTTGCCGTCTTCCTTTGAGCCAATTCTGTATCCAAATGGCGAGTTCTCCCTTTATTCCATGAAATCTAACCTTGCTCATCAGTCTCCCATGGGGAACCTTGTCGAACCCCTTACTGAAGTCTGCATATATATCACATCTTCCGCTCTGTCCTCATCAATCATCTTTGTTACTTCTTCAAAAAACTCAATCAATCTTATGAGACATGGTTCCCAGTGATTAAAGCCATGTTGACTATCCCTAACCAGTCCTTGCCTTTCCAAACGCATTCTGTCCGTCAGGTTCCCTGCACCAACTTGGCCACCACCAACGTCAGACTCCCGTTCCCTGGCTTGTCCTTACCCCATTTCTTAAACTGTGACAGCACGTTAGCCAACATACAGTCCTCCAGCAGCTCGTGGTGAGCATCGATTAATCGGTTCAAAGGCTGTTGCGCGGTAAAATGGTTGAAAATGTGTTCAGAGAGCGTTGCTCGTCGATAAGAATGTGGTCAGGCTAAGAGTACCTTGCTCAGGGAACAGAGTTATGGTGCAGATTCAGGCTGTTCCTCGAAAGACAGATTTTGATTGGTTTCACAGGGCATTGGTCGGACAATACAAACGACATGGGTTCACAGGGCTTTGCTGTCAGAATAATGTGCTTATTGGATAATGAGCCGTTGCTGGGAGAAGAGGGTGAGGATGCGGTTTCAGTCCATTGCTTGGAGACGAGAGTCGCAACGGGGTAACAAGCAGTAGCTAAGGGAACAGAGTGAGAATGGGATTACAGTCCATTACTAGTAGACTAGAGCGGGGATGGGTTCAGAGCCAGGAGCTAGGGAACAGATTGAGCATGAATCCACAGACCGTGGCGAGGCGGAAAGTTGTGAGAATGGGTTCACTGGCCGTTGCCAGTGAAACAGAGTATGATGGTGTCACAGGCATTTGCTCAGAATACAGAGTGGGGATGACTTCAAAGTTCGTTAGGAGGAAAGCAGACTGGGCAGAGTTTCAGAAGCGATTGCTAGTGAAACAGAGTAGCGATTTGTAGAGATTATTGCTAGCTGAACAGAATGGGGATGTGGTCATAAGTAGCTGGTAGGTAAACAAAGCCGGGATGGGGTCACAGCTTTTCGTGAAAGTATCAGACTGTGTATGGAATAACAGTTAGCTGCTAGGGTAACAGATTGAAGATGGCCTCACAGGCCGTTGCGAGGAGATCGGAGTGGGGATGAAGTTACAGGCCTTTTATACGTAACAGATAGGGAATGGGTTCACAGGTAAACGAGGGAGATGGGAGTGGAGTGGGCATAAAGACTATTTGTCTGGTAACGGATGGCGCCTCACGCTGTTGCTGCAGGGTGCAGAGCAAGAAGGGGGTTAGCGCTGTTGGTAAGGAACAGAGAGTGGATGGGGTTATTGGCCGTTTTTAGAGAAGCAGATCAAGAATGGTTCGCAGTTCATTGCCACGAGAACAGATTGGTTGTGGTCACCTGATGTTGCTTGGGTTGGTTTTGCATAGGGTTGCTAGGACAACCGAGTGCGAATGGAGAGACAGGCCGTTGCTCGGAGAACACAATGGAAATGATTCCACAGGCCGGTTCTCGGGGATCAGTGCAGGGATGGGTTCACATGTGGCTGCGAGTGAAACAGAGAGAGAATGACTTCATACGCTGTTGTGAAGAGAGTGGAATGGGGATAATATCACATGTTTTTGCTTGGGGTACGGAGATGATGAGGGGTCACAGCTGGTTCAAGGGAAAAAAAGCTTGGGCTTGTGTTCAAAGACCGTTGTTAGGCGAACAGATTACCAATGGGGTTAGGCACCATTGCTCGGGAACTGAGTGAGGATAGGGTGACAGGCATTTGCAAGAGCAGCAGAGTGACGATGGAGCAAAGTCGATTCCTGGAATGACAGTTTGGAGATGGGTTCACACGCCGTTGCTAACAGAACAGACAAGATGGGTTCACAGGGTGTTGCCAGGAGATCCGAGAGGTCTTGGGTCATCGGTCGTTGCTTGAGAAGAGAGTGGGAATGGCGTCATATGATTTTGCTTGCAGAAAACAGTGAGGATGGGGCTATAGGCCGCTGTTATAGAAATATGATAGGGATGGGTCACAGGACTTGGCTATGAGAACGGACTATGAGTTTGTCAATGGAGCAGTTGTTGGTGGAATTAGGCATTTGGGTAAATGGGGAATGGCGATAAACTTCAGGCATCGCGGCGTGCGTTTCCCTCAGGAACACAGTTGAGACGATTTTAGGTTTTGCAGTAAGGAGCGATCCAAGTTTGTCTTTGGCCGTGGCGGAGATGGAAGAAGGCTGAGTGCAGTCCCTCAGCCTCAGAGAGATGAGTAATCCATAGAGGGCGATTCTGCCCCCGAGTGGAGTCCCATGAGGAATGAGGAAGAGAATAGCAACGATAGCAGAGTCACTGGGGACATTTAAGCGACTGCTGGACATGCACATGGAGAGCAGTGAGTTGAGGGTTGTGTCGGTTAAGTTACAATATTTGACGTTAGGATTAAATCTTGGCAGAACATCGTGAGCCGAAGGGCCTGTTCTGCGCTGTACTTTTCTATGTTCTATGTTCTAGAAGTTCAAGTTTCTAAGGAGGCAAGAGACAGGGAGTAAGTCTTTTTCTGATTTAATACGACCCAACTTCAATACTCACAACTGCTGGGGAGAGTGAAGGGAACCAAGGAATTGTCCAGCAGTCCAGAATCAGAGGTTAGGCCCGATCTCGGAGCAATCATGGAGTTGGCAGACTTAGAGAGTGGGTGTATGGAAAAGAGGAAATTCCAGAGAAAGAAAGGTATGCAGGACGTGCAGGAAGTGAATGAGAGAGGAATGGATTTAGGAGATGGAGGACATTATAGAGATGGTGAAGTTGTAGGCACAGAGAAGATTACAGCGAAAGGGAGGCGGTGCAGGAATAGCAGGATATAACAGAGATAAGGATGCGTTTCCGGGAGAGTAGAATTAACAAAGATGACAGTGTCGAGGCTAAAGT
This sequence comes from Chiloscyllium plagiosum, assembly GCF_037043375.1. Taxonomy (NCBI): domain Eukaryota; kingdom Metazoa; phylum Chordata; class Chondrichthyes; order Orectolobiformes; family Hemiscylliidae; genus Chiloscyllium; species Chiloscyllium plagiosum. The sequence goes on from NW_028270152.1 coordinate 108,101,411, forward strand.
AGCTATGGAGGTAGGAAGGAGTTATAGGTATAGGGAGCAGGTGTCTCGACAGGAGGAGGTCATGCTACCAGGGGACACATAGTGAAGGTGAATGTTTAATTATTTAGAGGAGAACGCAGGTTCAAGGCCAGACAGGGAGTTGGAATTGCCTCTCGCCTACATCCACCAGCACACGATGAGAAGGAAATACCCAGGCGTCTTGTCGGGCCTGGTGCAGCACATAGCATCTCGTGGATGAATAATGCACCATGCAGTCAACCAACTGACCGTACCATGTATCAGCATGCCAACTGGGAAGGAGGGAAAAATCTCATCCAATATTGACCAGTGTTTAAATTCTGATTGCTGATCTTTCATCAAATTCCTTTGTGTAAATTACCACTGACGCTTACCAAAAACAGTCATAGAGTCATAGAGACATAGAAATGTAAAGCATGGAAACAGACTCTTCCGTCCAACCCGTCCATGTCGACCAGATATCCCAACCCGATCTCGTCCCACCTGCCAGCACCAGGCCCATATCCCTACAAACCCTTCCTATTCATATACCCATCCATATTCCTCTTAAATGTTGCAATTGTACCAGCCACACCAATTGCTCTGGCAGCTCATTCCATGCACGTACCACTCTCTGTGTGAAGGAAGTTGCCCCGTAGGTCTATTTTGTATCTTTCCACTCTCAACCTAAACCTATGCCCTCGAGTTCTGGACTCTTCGAGCCCAGGGAAAAGACTTTGCCCTGTTGGAGTGCAGGTTAACAGCTCCTTGAGAATGTAGTCGCAGTTAGAATGATGAAGAAGGCGTTTTGCATGCTTGCCTTTTGTGATCAGCTCTTTGACAATAGCGTCATGTTGGGAGGTCATGTTGCTGCGTACAATTCTACTTTCCCTCCGATAAGAAAAATGTTGTGAAACTTAAAGAGCGTCAGAAAGTATTTACAAGAATGTAGTTCGGAGTTAATCTACGTGGAGCTGCTATACAGGTTGGAGCGACATTCCTTGGGGTGTGAGGGGCATGGACAGATTGAATAGCCGAAGTCTTTTATCCAAAACTAGAGAGCTACGATCGAAGGTGAGATGGGACACATTTAAAAGAGAACTAAAAATCTTTTTTTTTCATACATTGCCTTGCACATTTGTGGAATGTGCTTCCAGAAAATATAACGGAGGGGTATAATTACAACATTTGAACGATATCTGGATTCGTTCATATATTAACAAAAAACTTTGAGAGTGATATGGGCTAAATACTGGCAAATGGAACTAGATGAATCCTACCACAACATTGTCTCTCATTCTGTCTCCCTCTGTCTACTTTCCAAACCCTCCCATTTACTGGTAATTAAACAATCACTCAGTTTTAATTGTCCAGTTTTAATGTGAGTAACTGTACCGCATAATCTTTAGTCTTGCTCATACTGGAACATCAGTTTCAACCATTAAGCAGTTAAGGAACATTTTTTATTAATCATTGTTGTGTTTTTTTGACCTGCCGGTGACCTGCACCGTTCTTCATGTTGGACAGTGGGATTCCAGCAACGCTGAGGGACATATTTGGAACTTGTTCTATGCCTCTCCAATGAAAGACTGTGATAGTCACTCTCTGCTGATCATGTGCTCAGTAAGATGAGGAATCCCCTCATCGGTTAGCGATTCAGTCCAGGATTATTACTTGAATTTGAGAGGTATTTATTTTCGTTATGATATTGAAAAATGATACAAGAAATGCTGGGATGAATTCCTCGAAGTTATGTATTAAACTGCTGTGGACATTCAGTAAGTTTAGAGAATTTAGTGACCCACTCTGGATGGGTCATGACGTTTTGAAATTGATGATGTGTACTGTACCGTTAAGAGAGATTGCAAAAGAAAAACTGGCAAGCACCTGTCATGTAACTGACCGCTGGCTCAACAGAGAAATTTGAAGGTGTAACATTTGAGTTGTAATATGAGATACTTCGTTGATTTTACAGCAGTTCGAAATCAACCAATCAGTTTAAATTATGCCCCAAGAAACTAAAACCCAATCAAATTTGAATTTTACTGTTTTGACAACATCAGTCATATGAGACGATCTGATGTTTTGGGGGATAAATACAGCATTTTATGGCAGATAGCCACAAAAAGAGCACCTTCTGCCATCGAACAACTGTTATTCTCGCTCAAAGCTACCTGTTATTTTCTCAAAAAAAATCTGTTCAGCAGAAGGCCAAAGATTAGCTCGGAAGGTCTATAGAGCAGGATTGACTTTGCTGCCTCGTTGTGAAAATCGAGTTGTTGTAAATTTAATCGGTGCTTTTGGGATCAGTCTATTGTTCTGGAGAGGGAGATAGATAAATATTTAAGACAAAGGATGCTTGTAGTTGTAAATAGTTGTTGTTTACTGTACACTTTTAGAGGTAAAGAATAAAATCAATATTTTTTACCTTAAATATTGAAATTGGGGCAGCTTTCTATCATTATAACATGAACAGATTTCGAGGCGAGGTGAGCTTTTCTGTGTGTTTGATTTACTTTTCAGAAGGGTTTGCCCCATCATGTAAGAGTGGTGACTGTAGTTATAACATCTGTGTCCTCAACGTGTCCAAAAAAGGAGCAGGGGCTGTATACAGTCGATTCTCTGTAACATGGAATGTGGTATTCACAATCAGTTTAGCCATGTCTCTCTGTAACAGGTTTGAAAGGATGAATGGCCTCTTCCTGGCCCCCTGTAACAGGCTTGAGAGGCTGAAATCCCTCCACCTGTGCCTCGATAACAGACATGAGAGGTTGAATGCCCTCCTGTAGTTACAGCATCTGGGTCCTCAACATGTCCAAAACAAAGGAGCAGGGACTCCGGAGAGAGATTCTCTGTAAAATGGAATGAGGTAGTCACAATCAGATCTGCCATGTCCCTCTGTAACAGAGAGGGTGTACGTCCTCCTGAGAGGTTTAATAGCCTCGAGAGGTTGACTGGACTCCTCCAGTTCCTCTGTAACAGAACAGGGCGTTAAATGATGCAGCAAACCCGGCATTATGAGCAACTGGTAAACTGAATCTTATGGGTGTCTCTCTCTTCTCAGTTAGAGAAACCAAACCAACACAATGTGCACCAGGCGTTCTATCAGCAACACCTCATACAGTTGCAGTGACACTTCTCTATGTTTCCAATGATTCCCTTGGGAAAATGTGCCATCATTTCTGCTGTCCACCGCTTCAAGTGGCGAATGGCTAATATGGGCTGAATGGCCTCCTCTTATCCCTCTGTAAATGGCACATGGGGTTAAAATTATTTCTCCCTGTTCCCGATCAACAGTCTCAAAACTCTGAATGATGTTTCAAGGTTGTGAAATGGCTTGTTAACAGGGCATTTAAAACTACGAGCAGTATTATACAAAATCAGCGAACAAAAAATATTGTTACCCTGCATTAGGGTCCCTAGAAATATCCCCATTAGTCATTTTATGGATCTGGTCAGTTATTTTATTCCTGTCTCTTTTTATAAACAGGGTGGGACATCGAGATACTCCTGCAGGCTTCTGGCACTACTCCCAAATAATAGGAAGAGAAATTAAAAAGACTGAAAGATTTATGGTCCATCCGTCAGCAATCCTCAATCCTCATCTTTTCCACACAGATCAATTAAATTTTCCCTTTTATTGTGATATGGAAAGTGATGTCAGGAAGGTGTTAACTACAACTGTTTATTCTGTGGATACGAATACTGTCATTCTCCATGGAATCTAATTATCTTAGTGGAGGGTCTTTATCTTTTAATGAGAAATGGGTTCAATAGGTTGTCCCAAAGTATGAGCAGGAGCAACACCGACTGCACTAACGGGGATCAGCAGTTCCAGAGAGAGGTGGAGAAGAGATCGGAAATTGAGAAGCATAGACTGGAACAGTCTAACAGAATGTGAGAACAACAGACTGGAATGTTACACAATGGTTCAGAATCTGAAAATATTCGACTGTAATGTGTAAACAATGGATCAGAATCTAGAACAGTACAGAGAATACTCCACCAATGGTTCTGAATCTGAGAACGATAGACAGGAATGTTCCAACAAAAGACAGGAATTTATCTGATCATGTTTGGATTCTTCCTACGAATTATTGGCAGTCATTACCATGGCGGATACAATATGGACTTTAAATTATTCAATATTTTTATTATCCTATCCTGGCGATATTTGTGCCCCTGATAAATCTCACATTGTTTGCATTGACCACATGGGACTCGAAAACTGTTCGCCTCATTTACTAATCTCTCTCAATAACCACTCTCCAAACCACTACTAACAACAACAGTGAACGTATTAACTCTTTCTCTTCCTCCTCTTTCTCGTACTGAGCCTTGTGTGTTGACGTACTCAGTTTTAGCAATGAACAATGATTCATTGTTTCACTGCCCTTGCTGTTTAAATATTCAAAGCATGGAGGTCAATGCCTTCTGTTGTGGTTACGAACTCGATTTCCATCCTCTCAGTCCATCCCATACCTGGCCAACATCTACACCTGAAGCAGACGAGTCAAAGCTATGATGATTCCTTTGGCCATGAGCTGCTTCCTGACATCATACCCTGACCATTCCTAATTAAAAGTACTGACACCTCCAGAATGTACTTCACTGGATCCTCCTATCTGCTATTTGAAACTTGAACAATGAAATACTATTTTTACTCAATAATTTTATTTGGAACTTTCTCAAAACTTTACAAAGCATTTATATACAAATGAAAACAATACCAAAATACAAAACGTTTGAGGCAATACAGCAGAGTGAGTGTATGTGGGGAAAGGAATCTGCCGCATCTGTCTGTTTCTTAACGTGGACACACACATTCTCACTCTCTGCCTTACATACACCAACGCACACATAAACACTCCCGCTCTCTCACAAGGACGCACTCTCACTTCCTTCCCTCTCTCTCTCAAACACAGACACACACACACACACACACACACACAGACACACACACACACTCCTGTCTCATATACAGAAAGCTAGTGTTTTCATATAAACCTGTTGTACTATAACCTGGTGCAATGTAATATTTGACCTTCTCCAGCTCAGTAAAAGTCCAGTACTTCCATATCATGGCTTTTACTGGTTGGCCCCTCTCCTAGCAAATAAGATTTTCTTAACTTGATGCACTCTTGTTTTCCATACTAATATTATCTGTTGCACATTATGCAATGCTGCCTGGAAGTCAAGAATTAATACATCTGTCGCATCCCCTTACCCACCTTGCCTGTCCCATTAAGAAAAATACTAGTCAAATCTTTCAAACATGATTTATGATTCATAAAATCATGTTGGTTATGCTGGATAGTGGTTTTACTTTGGAAATCACCTGCCATTATTGCATTAATAAGCGATTATAATAATTTGCCTTCAATCTCTATAGTTTGTTCATGACTTTTCTTTCCCCAGTAAAGTCGGTTATTCTTAGTCCTTCCCTTTCTATAACCTTTATGTTTCATTTCAATTTCTGTGTAACAGGCACGAGGCTTAAAAGATCTGCTTCCATTGCTATGAAAGAGGCATTAGTGCCTGATTGGACTCATTCTGTTCCTGGTTCACACGCTCAGCGGGGCGAATGTCCTCCTGCTGCTCCAACATTATAGCCTCCATGGTTTGAATGTCCTGCTAATGTTCCTGACCCAGCCGCTCAAGACCTCAATGGTCCTCCTCCTGTTGATCAATGGTAGATTTGGGGACTGATGGAAACCCTTAGCTGTTATGTCACATTTGAAGGATTGGGTTGTGCAGGTAACTTCCGTTTCCCCATTTGGATTCTTCAAATAGTTATCTGTAAGGTTGTCACCCAGGTTATCTGTCGTGCCTCACAGCACCAGAGATCCGAGTTCAATTTCAGTCTCGGTACGATGTGTGTTGTTTGCACATTCTCCCCGTGTCTTCGTGAGTTTCTATCGCGTTCTCTAGATCCTCCCACACTCCCAAGATGTGCAGTTTAGGTGGACTGACCAAGCTAAACTTTCCATATATTCGGGACTGTGCAGGCGAGATGTATTAGTCATTGAAAATGCCAGTGGACAGAGATTGGGTGGGAGTGTGGAGGCGGTGCAGAAATTTGGATGGGATGGCCTTTGCAGGATCGGTGTGGACTCGATTGGTCAACTGGCCTGCTTCCGCACCGTTTGGATTCTATGATAGACACGCTCATTGCAAAAAGAAACGAAACAGTAGAGGGAATAATCTCTGTGTTAGTTCCTTCAGCAAGGAGCTTAAATCTGTGCATAATACTCCAGATGTGATGTCACAAGGTCATGTCCAGCACCATCAACACTTTACCAGCCTTCTGAAAGGTTGTCACCCACGTTAGAGCAGTCTGCGAGAATGCATAGCATTGTTCAAAGGTCATGGTCCTTCTCGACTCCTGTTGAAAATGTGACAATGACACAGCAGAAGAACAGGTAAGTTGTGGGGAGATGATGCAAAGGTTGAGTTATGTCTCACTGAACATCTCGCCCTGAATTGAATCTTCCATTAATTTCCCCAGAGCCCACTCACTCAGCTTCCATAGAATCATGTGAGGTGGAGCTCAGAAACAACAAGGGGAAGCAAACAATGATGGAAATATTCTATGAAAGTGAAAATTGCAATTGAAATGTTGAGCATTTATAAAACATGAAATTAGATAGACAGGTTTGTGGGTACTGCAGTAATAATGGACAGCTTCAATTACATCCAAACTGCATTAATCCAAGGAAATGCTAATGTTGGGTAAATTGATTTGAAGGGCATGTATGGGATGATTTCATTCCACATTATATTGAACCCTGAGCTAGAGATCAGGCAATTTTGGAATTGGTGCTGTGTGATCAGAACAGAGAATTGAAATCTTTGCTGTAAAGGTGTTTTGGGGGAATTCAATATCTTAATATATTGAATTTTACATGATGACTGAACATAAACCGGTTTTCTTTCTAATATTACAACATGTCCCTGTGTCATGCAAGCCATGAATGCACGAGGAACAAGTTGGTTTCGGCGAATTTGAAATGATTTAATGAAAGGCAGACAATGTCTGTTATTTAACGAAATTCTGTTACGTGAACTATATATATATATGTATATATATATATTCCTCCTAGGTTTAAATAGCAAAAGCAAAAGGTGATCCAAGGATGTTTAAAAAAAAAGAAGCAAGAAGTGCATTTGATCAAAGGAAATGCCTCAGTAAAATGCCAGATATTGTGGTTTCATTGAAATTTGGGACGCATGATGAAGAAATCAAAAAGAGAAAAAGAATGCAAATTGACAAGAAACACAATGAATAACGAAAATCCTCTATCAATATTTGGACTGAAAACAAAATGTAGGTCAACTGTGGAACAGTGAATGTGTAGACAGGATAATCTATTTTTGAGAACAGAAAAATGAAAGGGAAATTAAACAGTTTATTGATGCCTGTCTTCATGGGGAAATATCCAGATAATATCCCAGGAATACCAAGTGACTGTAAGACTTGTGTAACTAAACACGACAATCATTCATGTCAGTGAGGAGGCAGTGTTTGAAAACATAACTGGATTGACCATTGATGATTCTGACAGACCAGATGTACTTCATATCAAAATTTCACAGAAAGCGGCAGTGGGCATGTAAATTGCATGAGGGAATACTGTACTTATTCAATTTAGAAGGTTTTTACTTCATTCCACGGATTTAAGAAGGGAAGAAAAGGGAGAGTGAAGAACTACAAACTAGTTAATGTATCATCCACAGTGTCGAACCTGTGCGATATTGGGGATTAAGCAAGTTATAGCAAACGTCTCGAGAACGATACTAGTTTTGTGAAAGGGAAGTCAAATCTGCAAACCTTTTGCATTAAGATATCACTTGCAGATATAAATAATGGAGAATCCGTGTCTATGGAACAGTTGGATAGTCAGGATGGTTCTTTTAATGAATTCATGCAGTGCCATATCAGAAAAAAAAGGAAAACAAATTGCATTGTGAAGAATATATGCAATTGAGTGGAAATAAAAGTTAGGTTTCCCTTTGTTTAAGGGGAATCAAAATAAAGACGATGAAGAGTTAACGAGACTCAAAGCGTTAGCTTTCTCTCTCTCCACCGATGCTTTCTGACCACTGTGATCTCAAGCATGTGTTGCTTTAAGTACAGATTCCAGATTATTCAGTAATTTGCAACTAGTATCAGTAAAGGCGTTCTGTACCAGATATGCAGAGTGTTGGTGAGACTGTACCTGGAACATTGTGTATAGTTTTGCTGTCCTGATTTAAGTAGAACGCACTGATCCCATATACTGAATGGAAGTTCTCAAGATTAATCCCTCAGATGGCAAGATTGTCTGCTTAGGAAGTTAGGCCTGTGCCCTCCAGACATTCAGAGAATGAGAGGTGATCGCAGTTAAACTTAAAGTAAAAATCGCACAGAGCAGAGTGACGAACATAGGGGTATTGACAAGTGTGAGCAAGGTTAGCGAAATCCCAACATATTGCACAAGAACATCAAGCAGAACAGAATGCCTAGGGAACAATTCAGGCCTATTAAAAAACAAGGGGAAATCTGTTTACGTCGCTGGAGAACATTGATAGATTGGGACATGTGAGCTTCACATCTGTTTTACTTGGTAAAAGGATGCAGATACAGAATTCGTGAAGATGGACTGGCAAATTGTTGAGCAGATTGATAGCAGATGTGAGCAGTGTTTGATAGTTTTGGCTTGTATAAAACTGGACACTCCCACGGATCTAGAGCTTCTGTTGGAGACAAGAGACGAAAGGCCCAAACCCTTCAGGAGATTTCAGTACAATCTGGTGACAGGAGAGGTGCTATAGAACTGGAGAACACCCTTTACACGCTGGGTGGTGGAGATAGACCAGGGAACTATTGACCACTGAGTGTCAGATCAGTGTTAGGGGAAGTGTTGCGGAAATCGGGAGGGACGAAATTGATCTTCATTCAGAGAAGCAATGTTTGATCAGTGTTTGCCTACTCGAGGTCATCAAAGAGAAGTAATGCTGAACTAATTTTATTAAACTTTTTGGAGGAGTTCATTTAGACGGTTTTTCAACCAGGTCTTTGACAAAGCCCCACATGGGAAACTGATAAATAAAGTAACATCTATGTTATCAAGGGTAACTTGGGATACTACATTCAATTTGTCTCAGTAGCAGGCAACAGAGGGTGGTGGGGGAAAGTCTGTTTGTGTGACTGGAAACGAGTATCCCCCTGGTGTACCACAGTCACCAATGGTATGCCCCTTGTTATTTGAGTTAATCCTAAATGATGTCGATGTGAATGTTAAGGGAGGTAAGGGAGGCTGATGGGTAAGTTTGGGTTTGACACCAACTTTTGCTGTGAGGAGGAAGGTTTTATGTTTCAGGAAAGTATAGACGGAATGGTTAGATGGGCAGATCATTGGCAGATGAAATGTAACCCTGATAAATATAAGATGATGCACTTTGGAAAAAGGAACCATACAGGGGAGCGCTCAATGAATGGCGGCACACAAGGAAGCTCAGAGAGTGTTTCTCCACAGATCTCTGAATGTGACTGGATAGTTTAAAAGTCGAATTAAGAATTGTGAATAGTAAGCATAGCCTTTACTCATCGAGATACATATTATAACGGTTATACAGGACTTTGGTTAGGCCAAGATAGAATACTGTGCGTAGGTAGTGGTGCCACATTCCAGGAAGCATGTGATTGCACTAGATGAGGTGCAGAGCAGATTCATTCGTATGTTATTTGGGATGGAGCACATCAGCAATGAAAAGAGGCTGGATAATCTCAGATTGTTAAAATTGCAGCAGGGAAAACTGAGATGGACCTGATTCAGATGGACAAGCTGTATACACAGCAGCTGTTCCCTCTATTCAAAGGATCAAGGGCAAGACAGCACATTTTTAAAGTGAATGAATGAGTTTTACAGAGGATTTGATCATTGTTTTTCATCCAGAGGATATTGCGATCTGGAATGCACTTCCCGAGATGAGAGTTGTCACGGCAACCACACAAACGTTAAAATGTACGTGGATAAACTCTTCAAGTCTCTTAACATCCCCGACTACGGGCCTGGTGCAGAAAACTGGTACTAATGTAAACTTTGCTGTATTTCTGATCGTACAGAGTTTACGATCCTATGATTGTCAGGTGTGGACAGGAATTGCTGGTTTTCAGAGGTGTATATTGACAAGAGTTGTAAGCATAAACTGCCAATGAAAAAGGTAAAAGAACATAAGTGCAGCTTCCTTACAGTCTGAACTAAGAGAACAGCGGAGAGCAGGGAATTGGCAGAACTATGAAACAACTACTTCAGTTCTATCTTCACAGAAGAAAACTAACCAAACAAATCAAATCTTCCCAGCAATAATGGGAGCCCTACGTCTTGTGAGAAAAAAAATAAAATTCGTTAATAAATGCTGTGGTAAACATTCTTGGGACTAAAATTTTGGTTAAATTAAGAATACAAATGCAAGGTGAGAAAACAAAATCCAATACCAGTGTCCTGTACTTACACAAAGGAGAATACCATAGGATGAGGGAGGAGTTGGTTAAAATAGACGGAAACAAATACTTTATGGTCGGACCATTAATGAACAGGGGATGACTGTCAAATCATTCTTTTTCAACGTGCTCAGCAAAATTATATACGAGAGAAAAGGAAGGACTGCCGGAAAGGGATGATCTACCATGAATGCCTGAGAAAATAAGGGAGGTAATCAAGTTAAAAGATATGGCATAAATAATGGTAAAGACTAGATTGAAACTAGAAGATTGGGAAACCATTAAAGGTCAACAGAACGTCACAAAAAAAAACTGTCAAGAAAGTAAAGATAAAAACTCAGAAAACAAGACAGCTAGCCAAAGTTTCCATAAATCTCTGACACGAAAAGAGTGGTTAGGCTAATCATTGGTCTTTTAGAGGATGTTAAGGGGGATTTAGTAACGGGATATGATGAAACAGCCGCGGCATTGAACAGGCATTTTGCGTCTGTCTTCACCGTAATGGACCAGTAATAACATGCCAGTAATTCACAAAGGGACGAAGGGAAGTGAGAACCTGGAATTAATCATTATCAATAATGAGGTAGTGTTGGGCAAGCTAATGTAACTAAAAGTAGATAGGCCTCCTAACTTTGAAGGTGTGCATCCCAGTGAAATAAAAGAGGTGGTGGAAGAAATAGCAAATGGACTTGTGGAAAGTTTCCTGACTCTGGCAGAATTCCAGCAGGTTGGTAAACACTAAATGTGACGCCACTGTTTAAAAAAAAGTGGACAAAAGGTGGGGGATTATAGGCCAAAAACCTAGCTTCTGTTGTGGGGAAAATACTTCGTTCTATTATCAAGGAAGAAGCAGCAAGTTATCCAGATAGGAAGCAAAGAATGTGAGTAGCGAAGATATAAGGGAGAGGGCAAAGTTCGGGCAGATGGAAAAAATATTGCGAAATGCGAAGTCATTCATTTTGGTTGGAATAATATTACAAAAAATGACTATCATTTGAATGATAAAAAGAAATGCGGCATGCTTCTGTGTAGAGAGACCTGGCTGGCCTTGTGCATGAATCACAGACGGTTGGTCTGCAGGGGCAACAGTTAATTAAGAAGTCAAATGGAATTTTGTCCTACATTGCGAAACAGATTATGATCAAAAGGAGAGAGGTTATGTTGCAAGAGCATCGATTGCTAATGAAACCATACCTGGAGTACGTGAAATTTTGGTCTACTTACTTGAGAAAGGAAATACTGGCACAAGAGCGCATACAGTGGAGGTCCATTCAGTTGATTCTGGAGTTGTGGGGTTGGCTTATGTGGAGAGACTGAGATCACTGCAATTATGTACTGGTTGGAATTTAGAAGAATCAGGGGAGAGTCTTATAAAAACATGCCTGAATATGAATGGAAAAGATAAGATATAAGTAGAAAGGCTGTTTCTACAAGCAGGGGAAACTGGAACAAAGGGCACAAACTCAGAACTTAGGGGGAGCAGATTGAGGACTGAATTGAGAAGTAACCTCTTGACCAGGAGAGTTGTGAATCTGTAGAATTGTCTGCCTAGTGAAGTCGTTGAGGCTTTGTCGTTGAATTTTTTGAAGCGAAGATAGCTTTTTTTTTTGAACAGGAAACGAATTAAGGGTGATGCTGCGAGAGCAGTTTTGTGGAGCTGAGGCCATGAAAAGAACAGACATGATCTTCTTTAATGACGGAGCAGGCATGAAGAGCCAGATGGCCTACTTCTGCTCATATGTCTTATGTAATGAGTCAATATGTACGCAAATCAACATGAAATGGGAATCATATAAGAGAAACTGACTCGTCTCTATACTTACAGAGAAGCAAAGAATGCAATTCATTTGGATTTTCAGAAAGATTTTGCATGAAGACTAGGCCTAGTTTATGAAGACAAATGTTATGGGATTGGGGTTAGAATATGAATCTGCTTATAGAATAGGAGAGCTGACACGAAACAGTGAGCAGTAATAAAACAATCTGTTTTCTCTTGGAAGAGTCGTGGGACGTTGCATGGATTGCTGCTTGTGCACCAGCTATTCCCAATAGATGTCACATATTTGGTTGACGGAATCAACTGCAACATTTCCCATTTTGGCTGATGGCACAAAACGGTGTTGGATTGTAAGTGGGTGACGGTGAGTGAGACAATTGGATTGAATGGGAAAATACGTGGCAGATGAAGAACAATATGGGAAGATTTGATGTTGTGCACTTCGGTTTGAAAAGTAGAACGGCAGCCTGCCATTTCAAAAGGGATTGGTTAAAAGCATTGATATTTAAAGGTGCTTATACTCCTTTCCTTGGTTTCTTCTGCGCAGACCTCCGAGGTCCATGCAGGGCATTGAGTTCTGAGGGCAGAAGTCAATAATGGGAATCGTACTGTTACACCGACCAAATGATTATGTATCCTCTTGAACAGGGTCGGGGTCTGGGTCGATTGGGCGTGTATTCCCTGGGTTTAGGAAGATGAGTGGAGATCTCAGTTAAATATATAAAGATCTGACATGGTGAGGCAGATTGGAAGCAGGGATGACAATTCCCATGGCTGGGGCATCTAAAACAAGGGGCCAAAGTACTAGATATATGCAGGTCGCTCTGCATTGAGATGAGTATAAATGTCTGCACTCGGGTGACTGGTGAATCTGCAGAATTCTCTGCAATGAAATGCTGTTGAAGACAAGGCACCGCATATAAATAAGGATTTCTAGACATGAAGGGGATAGATAGAGAGATGAGTATGGTGTGGAAATAAAGGATCAGCCATTAATATTTTTAAATAGGTATAAAGGCCGACGGACCAAAGGGCCTACTGCAGTTCCTATATTGTATTTTCTAAAAGTCAGTCACATAAAGGGATATGTGAATCGTGTGGAACAAATTGCATTGGGGTGATGTTCGGCTATGGATGAGAATGGTGAGGGTTCAGTGTGCTAAACTGACCTATTCCTTTCCCGATGTTTCTATGCAGTCTGTCGGAAAGCTGTGCAAAAGTTGTCACCAACTCACAAGGATTTGATATGAGGTCTCTTCAGGGTCGACAATACTGTGTTTCCCATTTCCTTTTCCGATACTGAGGTTGGTAACGTGTGTTCTGACCAGTTTTGTCCCTTGAGACGTCGGAGCAATTTGATACAGTTGAGTGTCTTGCTTGTCTGTTTAGAGAGAACATTGAAGTTTTCTCACATGACTCTATGTCTGGAATAATGTTTAGGCCAGACCAGGAAAGCAAGAGAGATTTGTATTCAGAAAGTACATTGTGGAAGCAAGTTGGTGTTTACAATTGACATTGACTTCAAGGACATTTTCACTGACACGAGATTTTAGATCTCGATATTTTATTACTTTATTTTAATTTCCATTAGCTGCCAGAGTATTAGCATGGTCTGGATGAGTAATTCAATGATAGCTCCACAACAGCGCCATATCCATGTGGGGACCAATCGTAAACCAGACTGAGCTGGTTACTTCAGTATTGCTTCAAAGCTCTATGAAAAAGAACTCTCACCACTTTGACTCTTGTGAAGAGAGTGCGGAAGTGGTAATTGGTCAGATTGTAATTGCGCTCCTCTTAGAGGGCTGGACACAGTCGAGTAATTTCCACATTGCCAGGGAGATGTCAGAGTTGGAGCTGGAGTGAAACCGCTTCCCCATAAACATGGCATGTTGTCAAGCAGAAGTATTCTGATCTATTACAGGAATAGTGTCAGGGTCCATTGCCTTTGTCGTACCGACTGTGTTCAGCTGTTTCGTGATGTGCAGCGAATCGAATTGTTTGTAGACTGGCATCTGAGATTATATTGCCGTCATCCATGCAACACTTCTGCAGAGGATGGTGCAGATACTGCATCATTGTTTTTATACCGAAGCGAAGAGCAGTTCCATTCTTTAGGCGAATGGCAAATAAATAGTCTAGTGGTGTTAGATCAGTGATGCAAGTAATGGTCTGGTAACATGACTTCCAATACTGTCACAGCAGGTGGTGAAATTCAAATTCAATAAATGTTTGCAATTAAAAGTCTAATAATGATCATGAATCCATTGTTGGTAAAACCCATGAGGTTCACTAATGTCCTTTAGGGAATGCAACTTCCATCTGCACCTTGTCTGGTCCACATGTGGCTCCAGACCAACAGGAATGTGGCTGACTCTTAACTGGCCACTGGACAATAAAACATGACAAATTCAGGGACACCCTACTCCCTTGAACACTTTTCTGTTAAAAATAATATTTGTGGAACCCTCTTCTCAAGTAAGATGTTTCAGAGTTGAATTCCATTTCTGACTGGATGTGCCAGGACTGCAGAGCTTCGATCTGATCTATTTGCTTTGGAATCAAATAGATTCAAATACCAAAGATTCCGAGATGCTTTGACGAAAAAAGGCGTCACCTCCTCTCACTCCCAAATAAGCTTTTCGGTGTCTTGAGATTGTGTTCACGTTTTTAAGATTACCACACCCGCGGGAATAATTTCTCAGCATCTCCACTATCAAGCCTCTGTCGTTCAGAATCTTATGTATTTCAATGGAATCGTTTCTCAATTTTCTGATAACTGAGTTTATGGACGCATGGCATGCAACCTTGGCAGCAAATAGTGAAATGATTTTATAATTTATTCATGGGGTTTTGGCATTTCTGGCTGTCTGCTGGCTTTTATTCCCTATACGTAGCAGGTCTGGAGGAAGCGGTAGGAAGTTGCTTTCTTGAACGGTTGGATTCCATTTTGTGCAGTTAAATGCACAGTGCTGTAAAGAAAGGAGTTCCAGGATTTTCAAACAATGGCACTTCTTTTGGAACTGATGTTTTTTCAATCCAAGGTGGTGAGTGGTTTGATGTGAAATTTTCAATTGGTGGTTTTCCCATTTATCTGCTGCACTTTGCATTCCAGATAAGAGTGCTGTGTGTTCAGAAGTTGCTTTGTATGGAATTTCTGCCGTGTATCTTGTCTATGGTACGCACTGCTACTATCGGTCGTGGAGACGGGGAATTTGTTGCTGTGATGCTGAGCAAGCTGCACTGCAAGTTTATTCTCCCTAAATATTGAGCGCACATCTGCACCATGTGGTTACACATTGCCTGTTTGGCAACTTTATTTTAGTTCAGATTGTTTACTTTCTTGCAGGAGTTTCGTTTAAAAATAAACACAAAACTGTGGACAACCTCAGCTGGATGGAGAGAACAGATGCAGGAAAACAGCAGGCGTCATTCCTTGCCCATTAGAAAAAGAGTATTGTCGTATTTCTACTCCTTCTTATCCTTTCAGTCTTTTCCTCACGTAGACTCCTCGTTCCATTATTTGCTGCATATAATCTTGTTTCTCAATTACTTGGATTTATTCATTAATTGAATTATTTTTATCACTGGATATTTAGCAGCATACTTTATCTGGTCTCTGAACTTTTTCTGTGTGACCACATAAATAAATGCATTTGTGCAGCAGCTTAAGTTCCGCAGCATAAATATAATTAGTTCAAAGTGACGATAAACAGCATAATCCAATGAATAATCAGTATTAAAGTAATATAAAATACAGCCCAACCAGAGGAGTATGAAGCTGGCAGATATGGCAAAGAGTAAAATCACAGACTTCTTTCTGACTCTCTACCTCTGGATCGTTTTCTATTTTTCTCTGATTCCCCAATTCCTCATGCACCTTAATAGCCTGGAAGATGTGTCTGATAGTCAGAATATTGAGAAAGAGAATAAAAATGAATGGGAACATTGGTGTTAAAAATTGTTCAAAATATCTGAAACTTATCCACCGACGGTCGTAATAATAACTGGACCAGACATGACAGTACCATTTAATGTTGTTTATAATCGTTCCAGGTTTAACTCGAAAGTACGTGGGAATGTTCTTTAACGAAAAGAAAATACAGATGATTGCTGGAACCCTCATTACAGTTTTCTTTGTGCAAGACGTAGTTTTCATCTGATGAAAACAAATGGCGACAAATCGATCGAAAGAAAAGGCAACAGTGAACCAGACAGAACAATCAATGGTCAGGTGGTGGAGGACATTGATAAGACTGCAAACCGGAGTGATGCTCAGGAAACACCGTGGATAAGAAAATTTTTGAAATCGAAGTAGTATGACATAAAATACAATGAATAGTAGATCAGACGTTGCCATGGCCACCAGGTAGATAGTGCTGCATGTGGAAATACCACATTTGCCTCGAGCAGAAATTACAATCACCACGAGACTAACTGTAAGAGAAAGGACAAGAAGAGATTTCAAGTTGCTGATGGAGCATTATTCATGTACACTGGATGGAAAGACAGAAAGATGATTGTTGTACCCTGTAATATAAATTTTAAAGAATCTGAACCACATAACAGAACACACGTTCTAAATGGATCATTTGCACTTGTAAAAGACATAGTGAAGAACATGATCAGCGGATTGCTCATGAAAACACGATCATGTTTTTTTTGTGGTGTCGGCAGTGGTTGGTTTAATATGCTTCATAGACTACACAGACTGGCTGGGGTCTTCCCATATAACCACAACATCCACCACAAAGACAATTTAGATCAGTTTAAGCAAAGAATGGGAGACACCCTACATACATATGGATTGCAAAATTTCTGCATTTCGTTTTGAAGCCAATGCATGTCACTTATCAGACTAAACGAAATTTTATCTTACTGTATATTAGCACAGACCTCTTCCTTACCTAATGCATCATACATGGTGCTAACCATTGTGCAATCACAAGAAAATATCTTTTATTTGGAAATGATGGTGGAAGGAAATGCATTGCTGAGGCAGATACAGATTTTGGGGCCGAGTAAATGACCCTGAATAGTTGCTGCAGCGATGTTTGACAGTTGAGATGATTGCGTTCCAACAGCCGAAACCATTTTCACCTGTGGTCAGGATGAAACCAGGTAGAATGAGATTACCAGAATGTAATCTCATTGAGTTCTTTGTTTTTTTGAGGGCTGCCTTATTGTGAATCACTATTTGTGATTTGTATGTGAAATGATAGAATCATTTTTCAGGAATTAAAATTTAATTGTAAATATAGGCTAAATTGATTGATAAACGGAAAGCCAATCCTACTGTAAATGCAAGGCAAACAGTCCTAAGTGTGGCGCAAGACAGATTTAAGATGTGAATATTGGGAAGGTCAGAGGTCATCGTCGAAAATACAACAAGCAAGTGACAGAATTTGTGTTCCAGAGCGTCGGAATGTTTGCCATTATGACGCTAAAAGAAGAGAAATGCTTATAAATCAGGAAATTGGATTTGTAAGCTGTGAAGTGGCATGGAGTATGGCAGATGGGTAGAGAATAAACAGTGCTTTGTGATGTAATTACGGAAATGATATTTCCACTAATGATGGAGACTGCAACTGAGGTTCATTAGTGTGGAATGCTCATTCAGGGTTAGAACACTTCGTAAATGGAAAGGCTTAATTCGATGTGATGCACTTATAGTCATTTATTATATAGATGTAATACTGCAGCTACTGAATTTAGTTATTTGTTGAAACAGACCTTTTTCGTATTGCTATTCGTATTTTTATTTTTATATGTTGCCTTAAAACTCATTGATGCACCCAATTCTTATCGAGAGCTCTTCCTCCTAATGAAGCCACACATCACAAAGTGCAGGGCAGCGATCGCTGAACAATTAACTGTAGGCAGATTATGAAGTGCAGATTTAACAATTGTTAATCTTATTCTAACCAAACACAGATGGCATGTCGTGACAACATTTTTAACTCTATATCCATACTTATTAATGTTCAGATAAGACATTAGTGTAGACATAGAGCACAACTTGTCCTAATCTTGCTAGAAGATTAATCAGCATCGAAAACATTGCTTGAATCAACATTATATGTCTTCATGGCATTTTGTTGAATGACCGTTATTGCTATCGGAAAATATTGCATCTGTTTATCTTCAATGGGACATTTCACTTTGTAAACTTAGCATCAAACATAATCAACCAGTTGCGACTATTTTCCTAGTAGCAAACCATTGTATATTTACAAACTGCATTGAGAACTTCATGACTGGACAGTACAGAAATGAGGAAGGTCATCCAAACGAAGCACTCACTGTTTCATATTCTTATGGTCATAGTTACCTTTGCAGTCACTCTGTCACTAGAATTGGGTGTCAATTTATTGACCCACATGCAATATAGGTCTACAGTAAAAGATATTCTTAGCAAAACTTACAGTTGGAGTCACAGGTAGTCTCCGCTCAGTGCTCCACACTTACGACAATGCTACATTTACAGGTCTCCACAGAAAAGCAAGAATGTTGTCTCATAAGTTTCTATTTGAGCAGTTACCCACACGCAGCGCAATTCAACAATGGAATATCCTCCTAGTACCATGTGGCCACTGGAGCCAGAGGATCTGGGCTGAAGTTCGTGTTCCTTGTTCAGTACAATGACACAATCAGTAAGCAATTCCAACAGAGTCATTCCTGGAGATCTAGATCAATTGGACACAACATTCCAGTTGATCGTGGGATAACATAGAGTGCCTGAAAGCTGCAGACAAAAGGTTTTCTTTATTTCAGTTGAGAAGTTACACGACAAAAATGGTACGGAAATATTAACCGCAAACAATAATATCACACATGAAGAACTCATTCCGCCCCAGTCCAGTGCCCATGAAGTGAAGGGATAAATATAACCATTATTCATGTCGATGGATCAGTATTCAGACAGCACTCCATATCAGGGTGTAAGATGCTCTGGGGAAGGAAAGACCAAACTTCAAGACACGATTATACTCCAAGACCCCATCGCAGAATGCTTTTGCCCCAGAACTCTCAGTCTACTGTGTTGTACTAACTTCTTGCATTATGATAGCAATCTGTGTTCTCTGAAACTTACAGTGGCTTATTGGGTACGAAATAAAATTTATTTGACTAACAAGTCTCCATTTTCCTTCAAGTGAACCATTTTGGAATGGAAGAAGACAGGCCATTATTGCATCAAATTACCTAATCCTCTCCCGTGATGTAACAAACGCTGTGCCAGAAATATCCCAGCAAGCAGTGTTGATGTGGCAACCATGACATTTGGACAAAACAGCAGGTCCCTGTATTCTTACTTCACTCTCACCATCAAGATAATCTCTATCCCTCAATTGCCTCAAAGCATTCTGGGATAGCTCAGCACCTAAATGTGATCTTCAATAAATCACCTCACTTTAAACAGTGATTCGAAAAATATGAATCATTTCATCGAAGCAGAAGGAGCTGAACATGATGAACTGCCTTGCGTGGGGTCAATGCCCAGAATGGTCATCCACACCCAGCACAGGTTTAGTCATAAACAAGTTCCCACATAGTAAACACAGGTGAGTCGTCATTCCCACTCACCTCTGCTTTCCAATCATTCAGAGAACAAGGAACATATGACGTTATTAAAAAGTAGTTTGGCTCAAATCGGCCAACAAGATCTTGAACTACATCGATATAGCATAGATATAGCAAAGCAATTATAACTGTTGGCATTTATATCTATATATAAATTTGTCTCTGTGGTGTAAATCAAAATCACTGCTTGGACAGATACGCCACATGAAAATCGCATTGATGCCCCACACCATGTGGCAAAGAGCGTCATTCAAAGCAGGGTCGAGAAACGGTACATATTATTTTAGCAGTGCGCTGCTGATGGATTAGAAATCAATTGGTGACCCTGATACGTTGTCCAACTCACCAAGCATCTCAATTCTGAATATCAGCACACGCAGCAGGGCTAAATTTTACTCCGTTTACCCAGATATCCTTGAGCCTTATTGGAACCTTGGAGCAGTAAAATAATATGAAATATCTTAAATTGTACTTCAGTCACCCCAAACCGACTACTTTCCCATCAGGGAAAATCTGTTGTACCACACAAGCTCCAAAGATCTGAATCCTCTGGATAACAGGAATTTCTCAAAATTGACGGAGACCTGCAGTCCAACGTATAACATGACGGTTTCACAGTGAATCGGTCTAAATTATATCCAGGATGTTCATCTCCAAAATTGCATATCAGCGACGATAATAATAATAATAATAATAATAATAATAATAATAATAATAAATATAAACGTAAATTCAGATCCAAATACGGAGTAACAATCCCAATCAAATGCCCTTATATGCTAATCATACAGACCGGTATCGTTTAGGAACATTGAACTATAACACAACAAAGGGAAAGTTGGGACATATCTTGTTTGATAAACCTGTTTCACCACTGTTGGATTGCTGTTGCCACAAAATTCAAGATCTCATTATTTTTCATATACGACTCCTCCCTACAGTTCTGTGCATCTTTTTACAAATGACACTACTCACATGTCTTTTGTGGAAGCAAGCAATCCCGAAATACACATCATATTTGGAACCCTGTGCTCAACACCATTCCCAGCAATCTGTCCACACATATATCGTGGCACCCCACACCCACTGATTGATGAAAACACACAAGATGTTCAAAGCCACCTGTGCTGACACTCACTTATTACTCCGTAATGACATTCTCAAACCAAACATTGCCCACCTGGTATCTGCTCTCCCATTTCGAACAAGATACCTGATAGAGATCCACCAACAAAATACCTTTGCATCAAGGAATTCGAAACACCTTACTCAGAGGTTCCTAAGATGCCGGTCGTTACAAGAACCATCTGACTGATAGTAGGGTTTGAACTACCACGGAGAGAGATCAGTCTTCCTCAACACTCTCTCGACCAGCCAGGGCCGGTGCTAATTCAAACTCCATCAGTGTGGCCTCAGTGCCAACCCATTCTCCGCGGTATAGAGAAACAGGCAATGCTGCACATTACTGAGGAGCCTCCGAATCAATAAACTATTCACTTTAAAATCAGTAAGTGGGGACATTGTCATCTGCCATCGGTATTGGCCATGCTAAATGGAAAGGAAGTAACTATTAATCATAGAGTGGAAATAAGTATGATTTAATGCAGAGATTTGTAAAACTGAATTGTTTCAAGACTTACCAGGAATACCAAAAATGGCAAAGACGGCATAGTATGGTTTTTCGATCATTATCCTTGGAACATACATTTCGCTGTTTGTGAAATAGCCTTTGATGTCCTGCTGCTGACAGTCTGTCTGAATTGGAGAATTACCAGGCGCTGACACAGTTCAAAAGATAATATTTTATATCATGTGGTGCCCCACTGGGAAACATTGAATTTTTGTCCAACATTTTTAACAAACAGTTTGTTACAGAAGGTTTATTTTAAAATTGTGATAGAACATAGAACATAGAACATAGAAGAATACAGCGCAGTACAGGCCCTTGGGCCCTCGATGTTGCGCCGATCCAAGCCCACCTAAACTACACTAACCCACTATCCTCCATATACCTATCCAATGCCCTCTTAAATGCCCATAAAGAGGGAGAGTCCACCACTGTTACTGGCAGGGCATTCCATGAACTAACGACTCGCTGAGTGAAGAACCTACCCCTAACATCAGTCCGATATCTAGCCCCCCTTAATTTAAAGCTATGCCCCCTTGTAATACCCGACTCAATACGCGGGAAAAGGTTCATACTATCGACCCTATCTAACCCCCTAATCATCTTGTAAATGATGTCATTAGGATTTAAGCCTGTAATTGAAATACAACAAAGACTAGATTAATCTGATCCTGTTAGATCTCAAATATTAATTGTAAATCTTCTTCAAACTTCAATGCTTGTATAAAATCATATGCAGTTCATCCCATCAATACCAAAATATTTTTCGATATTCTTTTCAGTGACGGCATTCATTTTGATCAGGCTTAACAGTCATTCAATAGTTCGTGCGGTGGAGCTTTTTAAGAGCTGTTCTACTGCATATTGTTGTATCCCGATTTTCCTTGTTAATCCAATTTTACAACACATTTGGGACATTATATCTGTGAATGAGCTCTCTCAATCAGAACCTGGAGCTGATAGAAACCACAACAGCTGGAACGTGTACTAAGTGATATAGTTCGCAAAACAAATGCAAAACTTAACAGAAAAGGATCTAGACCATTGACGTCATAATCCAGAATGACAGAATGATACATAATATAAGTGACCCTTCGACTCGTCCTGTTCATTCCACCAAAATGAATGTAAATCTACATTAATCCCACTTTCTACCACTTGGCCTATAGACTTGCATGTTATGGCATTTCAAACGCTCATCCAAGTAATTTTAAAAGTGTGTCTGTTTTCCCATCTCAAACACCCTCCGAGACAGTTCATTTCAGGTAAATACCATCCTCTGGACGGAACGAATTTCCCTCATGTCCACTCTAAACCTCCTGCCTTTAGCTTAAAATTACGCAACCCTGTTCCTGACACTTGGACTGAGAGAAACAGCTGCTTTGGATTCACACTGTCCATGCCCCTTATAACTTATACACCTGTTCTAGATAAGTCACTCCGAACTTATCCACCCTCCCTCTGCACAGCTAAATTGTTGCAAACTGAGCACCATTATGGTGAATCTCCTTTGCACTTCCTCCAGTGCAATCACACCCGTCCTATGGTGCAGTGTCCAGAACCACACACAATACTCCAACTGGATTAAACAAAGTTCTGTACAGCTTCAACATGCCCTCTCCTTTTATAATCCTCCCACATTTCTGATGAAGGTATTATGCCCGAAAAGTCGACTTTCCAGGTCCTCGATACCGTCTGATCTGCTGTGCTTTCCCAGCGCTACACTGTTTGACTCTGATCTCCGGCATCTGCAGTCCTCACTTTCTCCTTATAATCTATGCATCGACTGAAAAAGGCGAGTGTCCTATAAAGTTAAAAATCACACAACACCAGGTTGTAGTCCAACAGGTTTAATTGGAAGCACGCCAGCTTTCGGAGCGACGATCCTTCATCAGGCG
The DNA here is from genome assembly GCF_037043375.1 of Chiloscyllium plagiosum. NCBI lineage: Eukaryota > Metazoa > Chordata > Chondrichthyes > Orectolobiformes > Hemiscylliidae > Chiloscyllium > Chiloscyllium plagiosum. Next base: position 108,124,777 of record NW_028270152.1, read on the forward strand.
AAGGAGCGTCGCTCCGAAAGCTAGTGTGCTTCCAATTAAACCTGTTGGACTATAACCTGGTGTTGTGTGATTTTTAACTTTGTACATACCAGTCCAACACCGGCATCTCCAAATCATGAGTGTCCTATACGCATTCTAAATTACCCAAGTATCTTGTCATTCCACCTGCAGGGATCTGTCAACAGCACCTCAAGTCCTTTTGGATCTTCTGATCTTCCTAATGTCGGACTATTCATTGAGTACAACCCTTTCTGGTGACTGCGTTTTTTTTTAAAGTGCATTATCTACCATTTCAGAAGGATTACATTTCATCAACCACTCATCTGCCCATCTGACCAATCTATCTATTTCTATTTGTCACCTAAGAATGTATACCACCCTGACATTGACCCAGACAATGCTAGTATCATCGAAAATCCTATTTCTCATTCCCAATCTCATCAACTGCGTCTCCCCATTCCCCAGCCACACCCACTCTGTAAAACATACACGCACACACATTCTCAGTCCCCCATGTGCGAACTTGTCAATGGCTTTGCTCAATTCCTATGAACTACTTCAACTGCCCTACCCTTATCTACAGATCTGGCCTCCTCATCGAAAAGCTTCACCAGATTTATGAGGCATGACCCCCTCTGACGAAACCGTCCTGACTATCCATGCTGAAAACATTCCGCACTAAATGGAGATTAATTCTATCCTTTGGTTTCTTTTTCTCCAATCGTGTCCTGAACACTGATGTGAAACTCAGTAGCCTGCTATTCCTGTTCGATCTCCACCTCCCTTCTTGAAAAATGGAAACACACCAGCTGTCCTCCAGTCCTCTGGCACCCCCCCCCCTCCCCCCTCCCCACCCCACCGTGGCTGAGGAGGAATTGAATGTTTCAGTCAGAGTCCCTGTAATTTTTTCCGTTGTTTCCTTGGTTATATATCCTACGCATATCAGAATTTTTACACATTTAAGGTCTCCAAAATCTACAATAGCTGCTCCCATCATATAAATGGTGAGAGATTGAGCGAGTTTCGTTTTTTTTTTAACTCTTTCACTTCCCATTCGGTTTCCCAACCATACAAAGGGAGGAATAAATGTGTTCCAAGAAACTTGATTTCCGAATTCTATTTTTTTGAAAAAACACATTGCAAAGTCCTTTCAGACTAAGGAAAAGCCGATTTCCGAACAGGAGAATTGTACACTGTGAAAGCAGGCCATTTGTATGAACGATTCCACACCGACTCACTGTACAGCATTACAATTGACTCACCGTTTATCCTATCGTTACAACGATAAGGAACGTTGCACAGGTTGGACGATGAAGCAGTGAGAGGTAGATTTACGGGGATTGGAGGAGATAACAGTAATATTGAAGGGTATAGGGACTGCAGGAGGTTCTAGCGATGACCGGTGTGGCAAGGATGAGAAGAGTTTGCAGAGATAGAGAGGGCAGGAGTATCTGAAGGAGATGACAGCGATAGGGAGATGTGTCACCGCTGGAGGAGTTTTCAGAGATCTCGACGTTTGCCAGTGTTGGCGAAAGTTCCATAGATGGACATTGCTGCTGCATGGAATTATACAATGAGGGAGGCTCTTGGGTTGGAGGACGTGACAGAGGATGTAACTGAAGGTGTGAATGGACTTGAGCAGATGATGAAAAAACGAAGCTTTGTGGGGTTAGAATATATCACTGAGATAGAGAATGACGTAGATTATGGAGTCGGTTCCATATATATGGAGGAGTGTAGCTGCTGGAGATCATTACTCAGATAAGGAAAAATGTCAGGGCTTATGTGGTTTCCAGAGATAGGGAGAGATGTAAATGCTGGAATAAGTTAATGAAATACGGAAGGATGTAGATGCTCTCGGAGGTAACAGAGATCTGCTGTGTGTTTGTGCTCGTAAGTGTTACAGAGATAGGGTGTCGACTTGGGACTGACTGATTTAATTTGATTTACTGTAGGCAGGTGAACCTAAGTACAGTGAAAAGCTTTGTTTGTAAGCAGCATTTGGTGGATCATAATGATCAAGAGCATACACATAATAGGCTGCTTCGATAAAGTGAGGCACAATGTTTTCATTGCACAAGGGATGCATGAAGCAGTATCAATATTATCAAGTTGAGCTGAATTTGAAGTTAGGGAGTCCATCCAACATTCTAATAACGGCAGGGAAGACGCTGCTCTTGAAACTGATGGTGCCAGATCATACTTCAGTATCTTCTGGTTGACGGAAGATGTTACAGGAGGATATTACCGAGGTCGGAGGGGGCATGATTTTGCTGGCATTATAGAAAAATGTGGGAACTTTAGAACATAGAACATAGAACAATACAGCACAGAACAGGCCCTTCGGCCCACGATGTTGTGCCGAACACTTGTCCTAGCTTAAGCACCTATCCAGGTAACTATCCAATTGCTGCTTAAAGGTCATTAATGACTCTGACTATGCCACTCCTACAGGCAGCGCATTCCATGCTCCCGCCACTCTCTGGGTAAAGAACCTACCCCTAATATCCCCCATACCTTCAACCCTTCACCTTAAATTTATGTCCCCTTGTAACACTCTGTTCTGGCCGGGGAAAAGGTCTGACTGTCTACTCTATCTATTCCCATGATCATCTTATAAACCTCTCTCAAGTCACCCCTCATCCTTCTCCGTTCTAATGAGAAAAGGCCAAGCACTCTCAACCTATCCTCCTACGACCTATTCTCCATTCCAGGCAATATCCTAGTAAATCTCCTCTGCACCCTCTCCAAAGCTTCCACATCTATAGGTATGTCAGGAATAAAAGAATGACTAGGGTAGGAATAGGTCCAGTCAAGGATAGTAGTGGGAAGTTGCGTGTGGAGGCTGAAGAAATTGGGAAGACACTGAATGAATACTTTTCGTCAGTAACAGGAACAGGACATTGTTGCCGATGTGAATACTGAGTCACAATTAATTAGAATGGACGGCTTTGAGGTATGTCGGGAAGAGGTGTTGGAAATTCTGGAAAGGGTGAAAATAGATAAGTCCCCTGGGCCTGATGGTATTTGTCCTAGGATTCTCTGGGAAGCAAGGGAGGAGATTGCAGAGCCATTTGCCTTAATTTTATGTCCTCGTTTTCTACAGGAATAGTGCCAGAAGGCTGGAGGATATCAAATGTGGTCCCCTTGTTCAAGAAGTGGAGTAGGGATAACCCGAGTAACTACAGGCCGGTGAGTCTCACTTCTGTTGTGGGAAAAGTCTTAGAGAGAATTGTAAGGGATAGCATTTATGAACATCTGGATAGGAATAATGTGATCAAGGATAGTCAGCATGGTTTTGTGAAGGGCAGGTCGTGCCTCACAAACCTTATTGAATTCTTTGAGAAGGTGACTAAGGAGGTAGACAAGGGTAAATCGGTAGACGTGGTGTATATGGATTTTAGTAAGTCGTTTGATAAGGTTCCCCATGGTAGGCTACTGCAAAAAATACGGAGGTATGGCATTGAGGATGAGTTGGAGGTTTGGATTAGGAATTGGCTGGCTGGAAGAGAACAGAGGGAAGTAGTTGATGGTAAAGGTTCATCTTGGAGTGCAGTTACTAGCGGTGTTCCGCAAGGATCTGTTTTGGGACCATTGCTGTTTTTCATTTTTATAACTGACCTGGAGGAGGGGCTAGAATGTTGGGTGAGCAAGTTTGCGGATGATACGAAAGAAGGTGGAGTTGTTGACAGTGAGGAAGGATGTGTCAGGTTACAGCGGGATATAGATAGGTTGCAGAGCTGGGCAGAAAGTTGGCAAAAGGAGTTCAATGTAGGTAAGTGTGAGGTGATTCACTTTGGTAAGAGTAACAAAAAGATGGGGTACTGGGCTAATGGTCGGATACTTGGTAGTGTGGATGAGCAGAGGAATCTTGGTGTCCATGTACACAGATCTTTGAAAGTTGCCACCCAGGTAAATAGTGCTGTGAAGAAGGCATATGGCGTACTGGCTTTTATGGTAGAGAAAGTGAGTTCCGGAGTCCTGAGGTCATGTTGCAGTTGTATAAGACTGGTGCGGCCGCATCTGGAGTATTGTGTGCAGTTTTGGTCGCCATACTATAGGAAGGATGTGGAGGCACTGCAACGGGTGCAGAGGAGGTTTGCCAGGATGTTGCCCTGTATGGTATGAAGATCGTATGAGGAAAGGCTGAGGCACTTGGGGTTTTTTTATTGGAGAAAAGAAGGTTTAAGGGTGACTTGATAGAGGTGTACAAGATGATTAGGGGTTTAGATAGGGTGGACCATGAGAACATTTTGCCACGTATGGAGTCAGCTATTAAAAGAGGGCATAGCTTTAAATTAAGGGGTGATAGATATAGGACAGACGTTTGGGGTAGATTCTTTACTCAGCGAGTTGTGAGTTCATGGAATGCCCTGCCAGGAGCAGTGGTGGACTCTCCCTCTTTATGGACATTTAACCAGGCATTGAATACGCATATGGAGGATAGTGGGCTAGTGTATGTTCGGTGGGCTTGGATCGGCGCAACATCGAGGGCCAAAGGGCCTGTACTGCGCTGTATTCTTCTATGTTCTATGTTCTAGTAAGTTCCCATCAGTATATCATCTCTTACACGTTCAATTGAAAATAAAATTGTAAAACTCAGCTCTGCAATACAGAATCGAAATTTTGCCAGGCAATTTTAGCTCCTGTTAAACATGTTTTCCTTCTGGTTCCCTTTAAAGTTATAATTCCATACACCACACTCTCCACCAACCTCTACCAGAATCCAAATTCCGCTTTGGAAACATTTTTTCGAAAACACAAGTCACAATTCGAGACTGCAATGTCTTTGATAATTAACTTTACTCACTCACCATCACAAATAATTAATCTGATCACGCTTGATCGACCAAACAAAATGTCAGATATTAGTGATATATTCCTTACTAACAGTGTGTAGTTTCAGTTCTAAATTGTGATTCACCGAATTGTTAAGGAAAGAAGGAGGCCATTCAAATCATTGCATGACTACATCCACGCTTTCTGACTTTCAGCAATTTCCTAGCATTCTCCAGGTAATGATGTACGTTGTATCTGATTAAAAGTTATATAATGTCCTTGAAAGAAACCGCATCAATACAATAAATTCTTGTATAATTACTCGCTGTGTGAAGTTTCTTTCTCACATCACATTTAATTCTGTTTTATTTATTTGTCATCTCCACGGTTCTTGTCAACATTATTTTTTTCCGACTGGAAACAGTCTATCACTATCTTTTCTGTTCGGAACTTGCATGACTTTGAAAACGTTTTTCAAAAATGTTCTTTCAGCCTTCTCTAATAGAACTTCATTTCTAAAATGTCTCATTGCTGGAGCCTGTCATGGCTAGGTGGTTTCTCCTAACCTGCTGAAGTATCCATTGTTCATTTTTTCCCCACCCATTCTTAATTACATCTGGAAGCAGTCTCGTAGTCCATCCTGATTTCTCATTCTCTTCATTCTGATTAATAAACTCAAATATGTGTTAGGCAGAATTAAGGCAATGTTTCCAATCCTTGTTCCAATCTGCATTCCCACACCATCACTCTCTGTTATAATTCACAGATTCAGCCTCGACTGCTAACACATGGCTTGCTTCCTGAACAAAACGGGCAGCTGACTCCAACTCAGAGCAAAGACAAAATCGTCTGCTTTTAAATTTCCGGCAGATGCTGGGTATTTTCTCGCCTCACGCTGTAAATATGCCTCAGCCCAGTCCATTCGGCTGCAGCCCGTGGATTGTGTCGCCCTCGCCGGTATTCTCCAGCGCAACCGCTTCACACCACTCTCTGCAGCCCGATGATTGACAGCAGCGACTGAACAGCAAGTTTGGTGGCAGGGTGGCTTATCTTCCAACCACGGAGTGAGGGAGGAGCGGGGCTGAGCCGATTGACAGTGCAGGCTACTGAGTGAGACAGTTTGATCTGTGCTCACTTAAACAAGATGGACTGGAAAGGAGCAACTCAACTCAAAGGCAGTTTCTCTTCACAAGGAAGATGGGGGATCCCATCACAATGCGTGCAACAGATAACGCTAAAGTATTGCCAAGAACCTTCAGGCAGAAATGCGGAATGATATAAATCTGTGCGATTCGGTATCAGTCCCCTCTGAAGCTCTCCAGCATCGACGTGTCGGAAGAGCAGGCAGTCATTTGGACCTTTGAGCTTGGCCTGCTGTTTAGTCCCAAGATGAATGGTCATAATATTCAGTGCCCTGCTATCGTTTTCACAACAGCGAACCTGGTCCAACATTCGGATTGACGCACATTCTTTAAAACTGGTCTTGGTAATGTCAACTCCACAAAAACAGGACAAATCAACCCCACCGATTATTCTCCTAATGTAGATGAACTCTCCATTATCAGCAAAGTAATGCAAGGCAGTAACTACGGTGCAACCAGGTTGTACTCAATCGTCAATAAGCAGATCAATGATACTGTGCATTCAATCAGAGCCAATCCGTTTTATTTTTGTCGTCAGTACACAGATTTTTTTTTACCAGGATTCTGTCTGATTTCACGTGAATGACGTCAGGGGAATGTCTGACTGGCTTGAGACTGTCTTCGTTCGAGAGAGGACGATTAAGAGGTGACTTAATATACACAGGCAATATGATCAGAGGAGGAGAAAAGAGGACAGTGGGAGCCCATTACTTCGGGTGGTGATGGCTAACTCGAGGGGACATAGCATTGATCTGAGGGGAGACATATATTGGGCAGATTTCAGAGATAGCTTCTTTACTCAGACAGTAGTAAGGGTGTGAATACTCTTCGTGCAAAAGTACCAAACTCTTCAATTTTCGATCGAGAGTCTGGTGCTGGAAAAGCATAGCAGGCCAGGTAGCATCCGAGGAGCCGGAGAATCGACGTTTTGGGTAAAAGGTCTTATGCAGGACAGTCCTGATGAATTCTGCCTGATCTGCTATGCTTTTCAAGCACACCACAATGGACTCCAATCTCTAGCATCTGCAGTACTCGCTTTTACCCTCTTCAAACTTCAGGGCATTTAAATGTTCATTTGATAAATAGATGGATGGCATTGGAACAGTGTCGTTGAGATGGGCTTAAGGTTGTTTTAAAGTTCGATGCAACTTCGAGGGCCGAAGGGCCTGTACTATGCTGTATTGTTCAATATTCTATGTTTTGTTTTCAATGTACGATGTTATATGTGCCATGCTCTAACTTCAGCAGAAACAGGCCCCCAACATGCATCATTCGATCATCAATTAAAAAAAAGAATTTGATCTCTTTGACGGAACTTCACAATAGATTTGATTTGAAAACCAAATCGTATGGCCGAGATGGAGGGACATTATGAAGCAGGTGCATATTCACAGTAAACTGCAGTCGCTGTCATTACTCATGAACTTGTTGTTGATTCAGCATTTTGGATATTGCAGCGATTCCCTTCCCACACTGAGTGCAAGTGTACGGCCTGTCCCCAGTGTGAGGTCGCTGTGCATTTGAGATAAACATTCGATCTCACTCCCACAGTGATAAAAGCCGAACGCTCTGTCATTAGTGTGAACATGTTTACGGGACATCAGAGCTCCAGAGCATTTTCAGCACTTGGCACAGTCCGAGCAGTTTTCAGGTCCGTCCTTTGTGTGAATTCGCGGTTGTTTGAGCAGGGTGGATTTCCGATAAAATGTTTTCCCACATTCTGAACAGGTCAATGGTCCCTCCCAATATGAATCTGCTGGCCTTCAATGAGATCAGATGATTGTTTGAACAAATTTCCTCAGTGAGAGTGCCTGAATAATATCTCATCACTGTGCACATGTAGATGGGATATCAGTGACCCAGAGATTTTAAAGCATTTCCCATCTTCTGGCCAATTAAATGGTTTGTCATCTGTGTGAACTTGCTACTGATTCAGCAGGGTGGTCTCACCACCGCGACTGTGTTTATATTGTGAAAGGGCAGATCAGAGAAACACTTCAGTTTTCATATCTTCCACTTCTCGGTGAAATGAGATGATGAAATAAATATATTGAGAGACATTCAGAAGAAACAAATATATCTCTTCGTTTGAGTCTCAAACATGCACATGTTAAAGGGCTTTCTAAAATCCTTCACCGTCAGTTCAGGATGGGAATTTACAAAATGTTTTAGGAATCAAGTATTTTAATGCCAAGGTTATGTTGTCGAGAGGATTTAAGAGATGTGATAGATATATGCAATTTGAGTTGTCTATTTACCCGCCAATTTTGTTTTCTAAAGATTAGTTGGAACCAGAAGATTGAAATGCAGGAAAAAGAAAATTAGGAATGAATATATTTCAGCATTCTGTAACAATTGGATTCAATGGCTGGGTAAGTACCCAGCTTTCCACGCCGTGAGACTGTACTCGCTACAGAGGAAGGCAGTCCATTCACATGCTGGCTTTATCTCCGTGGTAAATGAAAAAGATGCATTTTTCCAGACGGTAAGGCTGTAGAGGCATTCAGGCCAACAGCGTTTAAAAACGCTTCCAGCGAAAAGCATGCACCTTGCAATCAACCTGTTCGTTCTGTTGAAGCCTTTACACACGGACAGCACGTTTACGGTTTCTCCCCGCTGTGAATGATGCTTTTCCATTCCATTTTCAAAATCCAATGATATTCAGGCTATAATAAATTGTATCGTGACAGATACAGAAGTGATGTTTGGTTTTAAGACTCCTCACTGCAAATCTTCCTCCCCTGTTAATTTCGCTGAAAACATTTTAAAAAAGGGACTGGTGAGTGCCCAGTAAAAGAAGAAATCAAGATAAGTGGAGGTGAAGAACGGGCAATTCAACCGATAGAGTCTACTCTCACCATTCAATGAGATCAGGGCTAATGTAATAATCGTCAGCTCGACTTTTCTGCCTTATTCCCTTAGCCTTGATTCCCTTACTAATTAAAAATCTGTTTCTCTCAGCCTTAGATACACTGATCAGCCAATCTCGAAAGCACACTGCGGAAAATAATTCCATAGATTCAGCACCCTGAGAGATGGAATTCCTCCACATCTCTATCTTAAATATGTGACTCCTTTCTCTGAGATAATGTCCTCTGGTCCAAGACTCACAGACAAGTAGAAACAAAAGCTCTGAATCTATCCCGCCAAACCCCTCGTATTGTTTTTTTTTTACCTACCAGTAACGTCTTGTCTCATTCTTGTAAATATCGATAATATCAGAAGCAGTCTGGAAAATCTCATCCCTCGAAAAAAATGAATTGATGTCCGCCATCACTCCTGTGAATTTTTTCTGGACTGCCATTCCTGAAGTAAGGCGATGTGCATCTTGTGTTGTTTTAGCAAAACTTCCATAGTTTCCCGGCATTTTCTTTGCGAAAAGATAGATATATCATTTAACTTGCTTATTACCATCAGAACATGGATGCGATCTTTTCATCTTTCAACAGAAGGCTCCACAACTCTCTCTGTACTGCATATTTCTGCATGTTTTCCCCATTAATTAATATTCAACTCCTCGATTCGTCCTGCCAAAATGCATAAACCTCAATTTTTCCCAAACCATATTCTATCCGCTATGTTTATTGTCCACTTGCTTAGTTGTCTATACCTCTCTGTAATTTGTTGTCCCATCCTCACTAGCTGCCTCCATGTCCGTTTGGTTTTCTGCAAACTTGACGACAATGCATTCGTTTCGATTGTACAGGTGACTTGGAAGAAGTGCAAAGAGAATTGGTGGTTAGTATTTATTTTAAATAGATGTAGCTTCAACACTGATGAACGTAGGTATCTACATGTAACAATTCGCGATCATAAAGATACTCTTTTAGTCTCAACTCAGTGTCTTCAATTCATTACCTAAGTCTTGATCAATATCCTTGGCTGACCTTTCTCCTCAGCAGTGTTAGCTCAAGGGTTCTTCCTTTTTGAATTAATCTCACATGCAATACCATGCAGAATCAAAGTTTGAAATCCAAACATATTCTGTCTGTTGGTTTCCCCAAAATCTATCTTGCTGCTAACTCCACCAGTTATTTTAATAAACGTGTCAGCTATGGTTTCCTCTTCACAAAATCATGCTGTTTCTGGTTGATTTGATCATGTATTTTTAATAGCTCTGTTACTTCCATTTTTACAACAGAGTTTCATTTTCCCAATCACAGAGCAGTTTGCAAAATGCAGCTGAAAGTATCTGCTATTCTCTCAGGCTGCACACAGAACAGGTGAGTAGGAAGCTACGATATTTATTTGTGAAATGCCCCAACTGATCAACAAATGTCCTTGTGACTGGCTACCGGTGTGGCCAAAAGGACTCTGGGCTCCATGGGATGGCAGGGCTGTGGGGAGCTGATGAAGAGAGCTGGCTGAAAAGAGGAGATAGTGAGGTCTGCAGATGCTGGAGATCAGAGCTGGAAATGTGTTGCTGGAAAAGCGCAGCAGGTCAGGCAGCATCTAGGGAATAGGAGAGTCGACGTTTCGGGCATAAGCCCTTCTTCAGAAAAGAGGAGATGGTGACTGAGAGGGGTTTTATTGAGCTACAGCTCAACAAGAACTTTCGTGAACCCCCAAACCCAGCCACTTTCACGACTACTAAATTCCCTAGTTAGCAGGTTTATATCAGTATCAGCAATAAGAAAATAAGACAGAAGCAGAAATCAGGCATTTACCTTACCGACACTGGTCCAGCATTCAGTGATAGCTGGTAAGTTTCTCAGCTTTCTCCCTGTAACCCTTAATCTCCTTGACAGTCAAGAACCTATCCATCTCGTTCTTTAATACACTGAATGAGCTGGCCTGCACACCCCTCTGTAGCAATGAATTCCATGCATTCACCATTCTCTGGCTTAAGAAGTTTGTCCTTATCTTCGTGCTGTAAGTTCTTCCCTTTACTCTCAGATTGTGCCCTCGTGTCCTCGTCTGTTTTCGCAATGGAAACAGCTTGTCAACAACTGCTATGTCTAGCCGATTCAGCATTATGTCTGTTTCAGTCGGATCCCTCCTTCATCCTCTGAACCGAATCGAGTGGAGAATAAGTATCCTCAAACTTTCCCCAAATCTTTAAATTCCGAGGGCCATTCTCATGAACCTCCTCTTAATTCGCTCCAGGCCAGGACGTCCTTCCGGAGATATGTGACCCAAACTGAAGATAACACTCCAAACATGTTCTGAATACAGTCTTACGGCGCCTCCGAAATAAATCCCTCGTTTCATATGCAAGTTCTCCCAAAATAAATACCATCATTGTATTTATAGCTATTACCTACTGACTCAATGTTCAAATTTACTTTGAGAGTCGTGGAATAGAACTCGTGGGTTTCTTTGCACTTTTTGATCAATAGAAATTCAACCTGGCCTTTCTTTCCCCGTACCACGAGCACCTCACTTTCTCGAATTGTATTATACTCACTCCTTCATCCCCAGTTTGGTTGGAATAACGAGCCGAGACAGGAGACACTGCAGACTTACTGCAGAATGCTGTACTCATGGCAAACCTGACAAACTGATCATTCTCATTATCTCCAGTCACCATTCTTTCATGTTACACCAACAATACAGACATCATTGTCATTATATTATTGTGCTGGCATTGCGTTTACTTTGCAGTTGTCTATGGATTGTATATCGAAATCTAAAGGCTCATGATATTTTGAGGAAATACATGTTTCCTTCCCTGAGAAAGAAGTAAGAGGCAGTTTTCGGAGCACGTCAGTCCTGTGCTGCACACTGCAGTCGAGGGTTAGGAGTGCGTCGGCGGGGGGGTCGGGGGTTCTCCTCCGCAACTCCAACCTCAAAGTGTGTCCAGCTTTTAGAGTTTACACAGAGCAGAAATCGGAAATGACGTATGTGGATCGAGAGTTGGAGAGTGAAAAAATGGGCGAGTTCCATATGCAGAGATAAAGATTTGCAAATAGAGGCAGGTATTGTGGTACACAGTGAAAGGCTCAATTCTTCATTCGACAAATTTGCTAACGATCAGAAACGAAAAGACAAGAGCTAACCATTTATTCAAAGCCTTTCACCAGCTCAGGGCAACGGACGCAACATTAGACCGGGTAGACTATTTTTATTTTTTTTTAATATTGATGGTTTTAAGCTTTAGATAGATTTTGATATATATGCTGCTTTGCAAGATAAAACTGATGATTTCTCCAGCATTATCATATCGAAAAAATAACAAAACGGTTTTGTCCATCTGAAACTTTAACGATGATTCTCTCACAGATATTGTCAGGCCTGCTGAGAATTTCTAGCAATTCCTACTTTATTTTCAGATTTCCATCATTCACGGTTCTTGGTTTAATGTTAACCTTGGTAGTGTTTGCATCAATATCAATTACGTGCCAACTACAGAGAATATTTCCTGATTCTAAAAATCCATCAGAAATGCTTGTCACCATGATGAATGAACAGAACCGAACTCCTTTTTCATGACCGGGCATCAAGCCCGGGTGGCAGCGGTGAGAGTATCGCATCTTGACCACGAGACTACCAGGGAGATCAACACGTGCCGTGATATCTTTGTTCCTTGACACTGTGTTTGCCATTTACTTTGTGACCATTTTCGCTGCAGACCAGATCCTCAATTTCTTCCAGTTATTACAGTGTGAAGAAATGCTATGTGGACCATCGTTCGGTGTGGCTCACATCCATTTATCTATTCCATTGCACGTTTCCAGTATTTATTTGAGAGCTTCGTGTGCTCTGGTGTTTCCAGGGCAAACGGGAAAGTATTCCTCTTGCGATCGTAAATGACTTAATAATGGGCCTGAGTTGAATTGGTCCCATTGCGTTATAATCCCCTTAAGTAACACGTTCTCATTTTAACTCACGCAGACGCTTGCCCGAGAGGGGTAGATGCCTCACGATTATATCCACTCCATGTCCTTCACGTCAAGTCTTTGGACCCCCACATAATATTCTTTGACAAAAGGCAACTTTTGGTGTAACGGAAGCCATTTCCCCAGACAATGACAAGCGTTGTGGTTAGGTGAGATATTAAATGGGCGGTGAGCTGGGATAGAGCCTCCAACCTTCTCATGTGCACAAGAAATTTCAAAATCTCACTGACCCAAGGAACCTGGCAAGACAGCACTCAGCGAACATGTGTCAGGAAAGTTCCGTCAGGAAATTTGTCAAATTCAAATATGGGAAAGCAGAACGCTCCACTCCAGGTAGGAGTCAAACTGACAATCTTCGTAGCCAACGTTAGACACGTGACCCATCACGACATTGCAATACCGCAAACACTTGCGTCATAGCTTGTTGGTTTGTAACGGGGAGATAGGCAGAAACAGGAATTACAAGGTGAACAACCAACAAATGTAATGGCTGCCATGAATAACGACCCCAGATCTAACAAACGGTCCCTGTTAACTTTGTTTTCTCCATAGGTTCTGTCAGACCGCTGAGTTTCTTTGAATTTGTTCAGATTTATGTAAATCAGAATGAAGCTTGAGACAATTCAGCGTAGATGCTGCTTCTGAAATTTAATAATTAGTGATGTGTAACGACACGGCAGTGAACCCTTCTGTTAATTAAACTGAACACCCAGATTACCTCATCTCGCCTCTTAATATGTTAAAATATGAGTGATACAAAACTCCAAAATTCCACGATTTAACGAAATGGATATCTATTCATTTTAACAACTATTCACAAATCAACCCTCGCTTTCTCTTAACTGCTAAATATCTGCCTCTAACTCAATAAAATTGTCCAGTTCCAATGGAACACTTATTGAAATTATAGCAACTTAATCTGAAATCGATGCAGGGGCTGTGGTTGTCAGTATGTTCCTTTTTCTGGCTGAAGATCTCCATGCATCAACTTCGTCCTTTTACTGCAAATATGTTTCAAATTATAAAGGTACCTTGGATCGAGAGTGTTTCGTTGACAGTTACACTCTTGATATCAGTTACTCTGTCTGACTTTGAAGCTACCTGCCTTTTTTATGCCTCCAGCACTGGATCGTCTAATTCCTGGATGTTGGCAAAAGCCATAAATTCAAGTTGGATTGGGTTTGCATTTCCTGGGGCATAGGAAAGAACGAATTGTTAAAAGGTAACAAACTCAGGTATCTATTTCACAGTCAAATCTGCAACATCTTCAATTTTCCCGAACACTATGAGACTGCTGGTTAGTCATGTTGCAGATATTTGTAAGCTCTCAGTTCAGAACAACATTCACTCTCCCTTAACGGTACACTATACGCCTTCAACTTCATAACAAGTGTCTTCACGATAAATTAGTAGAATTCATGAATTCGAACTCCCTGATCGGGAATGGAACACTGACTGTGGATCTGAGTGCACCAAATCCTCACCAGTAAGCTATCAGGGAAAAAGACGGCTCTCTTCTGCCTTCTCTCACTGATTCCGTTTTTAACTTTTCAGTTGCGATCATTTTGCCTCCAGATCACTTTCTCCCTGTCGGTGTGTTTATCCGGCATGGAAAATGAGCCTTTGTGACATCGTCTCGATGAAGAACATCATACAGTCCCAGTTTCCAGCGCTTGTGTGTTCTGACCTTTCAAATGCTCATGGCAATGAGGTTACCCCTTAATCGCCAATTGCAGAGGAGGGAAGTTCCAGACTATCAAACTCCGTTCTCATCCCGTGGGGAAACTGCAGGTTTTGGGTCGGTGCATTTTGGAAATTGAAATTTGCACAAGAGCAGCGAGTACAACTATTTCAGCTCACTGTCCTTTCGATATCCCAACTGACCTCAAAACATTCTCATTATCTGGAGAAGTAGGTTGTGCTCCACCTAAAGCTGCCTTTTGACGGAGGACCTTGCCGACGTGAAGCACATGGAACTCTCAGGAGATATACCAAAATATTTCCTTCTGAGTCTGGTACACTTCTGGTTCAGAACTCGAGTTTCCTGATTATCAATAAAAAATGTCTAGACCTGAGAGAAATGGGCGTTGGTTCAGATGGGTTTTCAGTCTGTCAAAATGAACACAGCTGGAAGTCCTTTGAAATTTGTGATCTGACTAAATGCAACCCGCAGTCCCAATGGAATCATAACTCATCACTTCAACATAGAACATAGAACAATAGTCTATCTGTAGTTGTGGCTGAGTGGTGAAGGCAATGGACTTGAAATCCATTGGAGCATTCCCATGCAGGTTCGAATCTTGTCAACTACAGAAGAGGGTGAAATTGGCGTGGGTGGCACAGTGGTTAGCACTGCTGCCTCACAGCGCCAGAGACCCGGGTTCAATTCACGCCTCAGGCAGCTGACTGTGTGGAGTCGTGCACATTCTCCCCATGTCTGGGTGGGTTTCCTCTGGGTGCTCCGGTTTCCTCCCACAGTCCAGAAATGTGCAGGTTAGGTGAATTGGCCATGCTAAATTGCCTATAATGTTAGGTGTAGGGGCAAATGTAGGGGAGGGGGTCTGGGTGTGGACTTCTTGCGCTGAAGGGACTGTTTCCACACTGTAACTAATCTAAACTCTACAGCACAGAACAGGCCCTTCGGCCCACGCCCCCACCACTCTCTGGAAAAAGAACCTACCCCTGACATCCTCCCTATAACTTCAACTCTTCATCTTAAATTTATGTCCGCTTGTAACACTCTGTTGTACCCGGGGGAAAAAGTCTCTGACTGTCCACTCTATCTATTCCCCTGATCATCTTATAAACCCCTATCAAGTCACCCCTCATCCTTCGCTGGTCCAATGAGAAAAGGCCTAGCATTCTCAACCTATCCTCGCACGACCTATTCTCCATTCCAGGCAACATCCTGGTAAATCTCCTCTGCGCCCTCTCCAAAGCTTACACATCTTTGCTAAAATGAGGCGACCAGAACCGCACACAGTTCTCCAAATGTGGCCTTACCAAGGTCCTGTACAGCTGCAACATCACCTCACGACTCTTGAATTCAATCCCTCTGGTAATGAACGCTAATACACCATAGGCCTTTTTACAAGTTCTATCCACCTGAGTGGCAACTTTCAAACAACTATGAGCACAGACGCCAAGATCCCTCTGTTCCTCCACCTTACTAAGAACCATACCGTTATTCCTGTATTCTGCATTCTAATTTGTCCTTCCAAAATGGACAACCTCACACTTGACAGGGTTGAAGTCCATCTGCCACTCCTCAGCCCAGCTCTGCATCATATCTAAATTCCTTTGCAGCTGACAACAGCCCTCCTCACTATCCACAACTCCACCAATCTTCGTATCGTCTGCAAATTTACTGATCCATCCTTCTACTCCCTCTTCCAAGTCATTCATCAACATTACAAACAGTAGAGGACACAGAACTGATCCCTGCGCAACTCCCCTTGTAACTGGGCTCCAGGCTGAATACTTGCCATCTACCACCACTCTCTGATATCGACCGGTTAGCCAGTTCTTTATCCAACTGGCCAAATTTCCCACTATCCCATGCCTCCTGATTTTCTGCATAAGCCTACCATGGGGAACCTTATCAAATGCCTTACGAAAATCCATGTACACTACATCCACTGCTCTACCCTCATCCACATGCTTGGTCACCTCCTCAAAGAATTCAATAAGTCTTGTAAGGCAAGACCTACCCCTCACAAATCCGTGCTGGCTGTCCCTAATCAAGCAGTGTCTTTCCAGATACTCATAAATCATATCCCTCAGTACCATTTCCATTACTTTGCCTACAACCGAAGTTAGACTAACTGACCTATAATTCCCGGGGTTATCCCTGTTCCCTTTTTTGAACAGGGGCACAACATTCGCCACTCTCCAGTCCCCTGGTACCACCCCCGTTGACAGTGAAGACGAAAAGATTATTGCCAACGGCTCTGCAATTTCCTCTCTTGCTTCCCACATAATCCTAGTCTCCAGGTACTTTCTCTCTACAACTGACGCATCCATCAGCAGCAGTCGATGTCAAGCAATGTCAAGCTCTCATAATTATTTATGTATTTAACTGATACTTTATAGCATTGTTTGCAAACTGAATATTTCCACATAAGAACACAAATGAAGGCACAGAAGGAAGATCTATAACGAATTTCTCCTTGTTGTGTTAAAGAATATCACAAAAGATACATATTTGCTGTGAAAGTTCAGATAGGGCAGGAACAATAGTTCGATTTTTCATTCTTCGTCATTTCTAGGAGGTGTGTTTTGGTTATTATGACAGAAGTTATCGCTCATTCCTAATTAGCCAGAAGTCAACTCGGATAAATGCTGCGGATTTTCAGTCAATAATGACATTGGGCAACATGATCATATAAAATACACGAACACCTGATGAGGAGCCAAATACTACTGTTAACGGATACCTATGAACGTGCATTAATTGGGAATATCGCAATGATGAGAAGAAACAAAAAATAGTGATAGGGGCACGTATCAGCATTTAACATAAGCGATTCTAAGATATGGATTCATGCAGGCATGGTCTGTGGCAATTGTGGCATTTGCAACATTAAATTTTCTTAGATGTTCTTTGAGGTGATTCATCTTTCTGATGGGAAAGAGAGTTGGGCACACATGGGTGAGTTAACACGCTGGTTCAATAAAATATTCTGAATGCACGTGTTGTCAGTTATTTGCCCCTGTGGACTTGCTTACTCTAAATAAATGAGGGATGATTTGTTTGCGTCTTAGAGATAACGTGTGAAGCTTCGGGAGTACTTTCACCTTTTGAAAGACAATGCACGGTGCAGCGAACGGCTCATTCTTTGCCATTTGCTACACCATTCTCGCACTTATTGGTGTCCCTGGTAACTAACGTTTACAACAAACCTTTGTATTTTTTTAGCTACGAATGTGTTGCGTCTTTTATTCATGATCAAGCACATGTTCTTATATGTATTGAAAATTTTTCAATTGTCTGTTAATGTGAGCACGTGGTAATTTATATGGTTGCATTCTATGATATGATACAGTTTAAGGTTGAACTAGAAATTAAAATTGCAGGGGTTCTATTAATATTAATCCACTATTTTCAGAGCATTGCGTTTTCGTTTTTAGTGTTGCACAAAATAATCCCGTCGTAATGCAGAATCACGGATTACGACGGGGTTGTGCGATTATTATATTAAAATAATTCTACTTGATAGTTGCGAGATCAAATATAATTTAGTTTATTGGCATAGCAATCTACATTTTGATTACTGGACCGATGCAAATATTGCAGTCTAGTACGTTCACACTGGAGATTTTTAATGAGATTTGGGGACTTCCTTTATTCATTCATGGCACGTGGTCGTTGCAAAACTTGATGTTCAACCATTGAATTTCAGAAAGGGTTGAGGAATTGAGTGGAAATGCAATTTTAAAAAAATGGATCATGCATTCAAAATGTTACCAATGGAGTATATTCCGTATGGGTTTTGTAATGGGTCAGACTATTTTACTTGTGTTCGATGTGGTTGACACTGACATCATGAATGTTGGTTGCTTATCTTTGATTTATATTTGAAATCGTCGGGTTTGACTTGATCCATAGAGGATTGCCTTAAATACGAAGCGGCATTCATGAGACCTTAAACAAATGAAGGTCACCATGAGAGACATAAGGATAAAATAGAACAGTGTGCACAAAGCTTGAATATTTCATAACATTACTCAGATAATTGGAAATCAGATGCAACGATGGAGCCATTGAGACATGAAATCGCACAATATATCTTATGGGCAGTGGAAGACATCATCACCACTTTTGGACATATATCAGGAATTCAAGAAATGCCAGATTTAGCGACCAGCTGTAACCTCAGTTATTAACAATATATGACACCGATTGATGTGACGAGGATATGTATTAATTGGAAAGTTAGAAAGTTCCATCGAAATGCTGTTGGATGTAGACATATTTTACATCAGCAAACATAGTGTTGCTGGATGGATGGGACATGGTATTCATCAAAACGTCGCAGCAAATATTTTGCATTTTGCAGATGCTTATTTTGATAGCGAGACGTGAGTAATAGTTCACTGTCAAAGGTGGGGTGGGGGAGGCGTTGAATTTATGAAGGGGTAGTTTGCGTTGACTCCATGTGCGGAAAAGTAATTAATCCAGCACTGGATGTTGAACATTCATCAACGGATTTGACAAAGCCAGATTCTTAAAGGGTAAACTTGAGCAATACATTAGATGATTCAAAAGCTGGTGGCATATGTATCATAACATATCTCTGTCCCTACTCCTCACAGAAAACTTGATAGCAATTGCAATCCTCTCCTGAGGATGGTGTGGACTTTCCCGGTGCATCACCTATTACTTGGTGGCAATAGCAGTGAGTGACTTCATTGTCATCATTACCGCTGTTGTACTGAACCGGATTGGACGCATTCACTTTCGGGAGAGTTCCCTGTCCACCACGCTTGCTTGCAGACTCGGTGCAGTGCTGGTCCGTTGCAGCCGGGATGGTTCAGTCTGGTTGACCGTGGCCTTCACCTTCGACCGCTTTGTAGCCATTTGTTGCCAGAGATCGAAGGCCAGATACTGCAAGGAGAAAACTGCATCGTTGGCGATTGGAGTAATCTCTGCCTTGAGCTGTATCTAGAACATCCCTTTCTACTTCATCTATCAACCTTTGTACACTGTGAATGGAGTGGGCTTGTATTTGTGACGTTCGAGTGCTCTTCTATACTTGGCCAATCTGGCAAGTCTATGACTGGTTGGACCACACATTTACACCTTTTCTACCATTCTTGCTTATCCTGCTTCTGAACAACTTGACCGTACGGCACATCTTAGTAGCAGAGCACGCAGGAGGCTCCGGGGTGCCGACAATCGTGGTGATATGGAGATGGCCAATCGCAAGAAGTCCATAGTCGTGCTCTTCACAATCTCCATCAGCTTCCTTCTCTTGTGGGCAAGCGATCTCGGGCATTTTCTCTACGTGCAAATTACAGGTGAAGGCTACTTCTCTGGCCTGGATTTTAATGACCCACGGTATATCATTCAAGAGATGATTAATATGCTTCAGTTGCTCAGTTCCTGCAACAACGTCTTCATATACGCAATCTCCCAGTACAAGTTCCGAGAGGAGACAAAGAAGGTGCTGGTGTGTCCTTTCAGCACGATCACTGCTGGATTTAAATAGGAAAAAGTGAGAAGAGAGAAATGCTTGTCATGTGTCATATCCTGCAGAGCGACTCTGTGTCTCATCAATCTCTTGAAACAGCATGCAGTGGGTGCAAACTCAGCAAATTCAAGGAAGCAAAGCCAATAGTCCAGCAAATTCTGTTTCTTGTTGACTACGCAGAAGGATCCGAAACGTTCAAATGTGATGGAATGTGACGGAAAACCTCGATCTGTGAGTGGCCTCTCAAATTTAAATAAGCCGTCATGATGTTAATATTTCAAAATTGAATGGGAAACGGTCTCCTCAGCTCCTTTACAAAATATTTGTTCGGAAATTTTCACCACTGAAACCAATCTTATTTTTTTGTGCTTTTATCAATAATTCTGAACGATTCTGTGCACGTTGTTTTATTGCAAGTCCTGCTTAACTTCAGAAAAATAATCAATTGTCTGTCAAAAGTTCTGCAGTAAGAAATAGAGCATCTCAGGTAATCGAAACGGTTAGGCGATGGGCTAGAACAGTTGCTACATGTCATATGGAGAGAGTCGAAAAGATGCATCATTTCATGCAAACGCCGAATAAATTCATGCCAGTTCCACGTGAAATATAATACAAAAGAAGACATGTTTTGCATCCTTTGCAATTGAAAAATATTGAGATTATGTTTGAATATGGACCACAATAAAATTTAAAACAATTTAAATCAGAAAACATCGCAGATCAAAAGAAGGCTATGAAACACAATTTGTACAAAGTAGCTCATGAAAGAGCGAATCAGCGAAGCCTATTCTCCAGGCCGAGTTTCGGAGCCCTCTGATGTCGTCACTTTCAAACGTCTATCCAAATCTCTTTGAAACGTCATATGGAATCTGTCTTACACTTTCCTGGACAACACACTCCAAATTCGAATAACTGTATGAGTAAAGAAGTCTCTCTTCACCTCACTTCTGGCTCTCATGTTAACAATATTGGTACTTTTACTCCTTTGTTTCTAATGCACCATTTTGTGGAAACAGAATGTCCTTCGTTGCACTGTAAATATTGTCTGTAATATTGAGCTGTTCAATAAGGTCTTCTTTTAATTTCTCTGCTCCAAGCAGAATAAACCTTTCTAACCTTCCTTCCCAAAGGAAATTTTCATTTCTGGAATAATTGTAGGAAATATCCCTTGTCCTCTGTCCAGGTTTATGATATTCTTTTTTCAGTTAGGTACCAGGAACTGAGCCAGAGACCTGGTTCTGACAAATGTTTTTTTAGAGGTGTAGCAGCACTTCTTCCTTTTCAGCATTTTACCTCAATGATAAATCCAAGGATCCAAAACGACTTCTTAACAACTGTTTAAGCTTTACTGGTTAACTTCAGAGAATGCTCTTTTTGTGCTTTGCCAGGACCACACTCTCGACCCTGTTCTCCAGCATCTGCAGATCTCACTTTCACGTTATTCCAGCCTTAGCCTCTCTCCTGCATTTCCGAATCTCTTCCAAATTTCTAGTACAATTAATATTGCAGAATGTATAATATGCCTCCTTTTTCTTCCTTGTCTTCCCATCGATATCGTGATTTATTCACTCTATCATTACGTAGCCTACAATTATTATTCATATGCACATATTTAGTTTCCACCAATATTCATCTTTCTTTTGAAATTCTCACATTCTCATCCAATGATTTATCAACCATAATGCATTACTAATCAGCTTCGTCACGTTCAAAGTTCAGATGCCTAAGATCCAGCCGAGGATCTTAAACACAGCCTGATTTCGACCCACTTCCAAACAATTTTCAGTATTTGCCGTATTCTGATTACTATTTTCCAAATGCTCCGCCATTCTGCTGTTCTCCACATGGCCTGCCTCATTTACTAGAACCAGATTCCGGACAATTCCATGTCTGGTACGACTGGAAATGTACTCTTCCAGAAACGTATACAACGTACTTTGTCGACATTTCAGACTTTCATTGTCCCATACTTTGTACTTCTCACAGTTCGCCCTAACGTATGTAAAGTCACAAAATATTACAACCCAAATTGCCCAGCGAAATACCCACAAGCTCACCACTCTCTTCCTGCTTCTGACCTGCAGGCATGCAGGGCAACGGCATCATATGACTGAGATGCTTTCTGTGAATTGCTGCCTCGCTTGCCAACTTCATAATGATTTTGAAGGAAAGTTGTGTTCAACAGGAGGAAGAACATCCAACAGAAGGTGGCACTGAGAAGAGACTGTTGAGGATTCTGAGAGAGGTTGCTTGCTCATCATAATTGTGCAAGGCCCCTTGAAGGACCCAGTGACCCAGCGGCTGGAAGGCAGATTAGTAATGGTGTGTGACTCAATCGTTAGAAAGAACTACATTTAGTTTTGCAGCTACATTGCGAGGACCTTATGATGTCCTGTCTCCGGGCGCAAGTGTTTGAATCATAAAGAGAATGATTGCATAAGTTAGAGTAAAAAGGTCAGTCATTGGGGTACATGTTGGAACCAATGTGATGGCGATGGACAGCGTGGAGAACATGAAGGAACCGTTCCGTGGATTTAGATGTAGATTGAAATGCAGGAACGAATCGATAGTAGTAATGTGGCAAAAATCTTAGAAATGTTTTGCATGCTACGAGTTTCACCATTTACGCAAAACCCATCAGCATGACTTGAGGGGTGACATACAGTGGAGGAGTTCTGATTTCTCAGACACTGGGATCATTGTTGCGCAAGAACAATGTTCTCCTGAAGTGATGGGCTTCTCTTCATCACAAAGAGTACAAAATTTGTTGGGGGGGGATTTAAACTAACAAGGTCAGAGAGTGAGATGGGTAATGGGCGGAGATTCCGAAAAAAACATGTGAAGGCAAAAAATGAGAGTGTGGAATGTGGAAGAAGAAGTGATGGAAGTCATGGGTATTGACAGTGCCAAAGAGATGGGTGTATTGAAATGTGCAAGAAATCTAACAAGCAGGTGTGTAAATAATCGTCAAGTAAGAACAAAACTGGGGAGCAAGATTGAGATATTGCTTTCTGGGTTATGATATTGCTGCATTGAAAGAAAAGGTCTTGTATAAGTTAAGCAACCTGTGCTCCTGTGCAATATTAAATAAGGCAGCTTCCAGTGTATCCTAAATAGCAAGATCTATTTGCAAAAGTTCAGAATAATGTGCTTTTAATGGCAGTTAATGGAACTTGAAAGGTTTGTATAAACAAGTGGAGTCATATTACAGGAGTTTCTGTTGTACCATGCATCTTTCCTGCACTTTCAGTGGAGGAATATTTCCGGAAGGAAGTCAAGAACAACTGTAATGAAATAAGACTGGATGAACCATCTTCACAGACATCTTAGTGCACAGATAAGAGTACACAGAGCCAGAAGAAATGTACGCATTATTTCCCTCTCACAACCACATATATACCCGTACATATGAAAAGAAACGATCGAATGTAACAACATAATAAGTCAGATGACGCAAACAACCAATTAGAAATGTCATCAGCATGATCATTTACCACAGTTTGTTTTTCTGAATTGACTGTGACCCATGAATGAAACGGAAAAGAATTATCACGTAAACCTATTTGGAGTTATGATTTGGTCGTTTCTCTTGTCAGAAGGACTAAATTTAAAGGTATACATATTGAATTGTGTTCTCATTAAGATTCAATAAATCGCCTCTTTCCTTGAAGAACTGAAGCTGTACACTTACATGTTCCCCACTGGGAAATATATTTTTGTAATTTTATGTGGTTTGTTCGACTTAGAACAGGTAATGTTTCCTGTACCTTTGCTATCCTGCGTGGGTTTAGGAACTACTTATATTATAACAAGAATTCGTTTTTGCACGCAGAACTATGAAAACTGTGTTATGCTGTCAGACCACAATGATCCCCTTTAGGAACTATTCATTCTGTGAGGATTATTTTCGCACAATCTCACTCTCTGGGCACATTCCCACCTATCGTTTACTCCTAACCCCCGCCCCTACACTTCCTCTAATATATATATCTTTCCTAACTGCAAACAACTCTGAAGATGGATACTGCACCCGAAGGACAAAGAACAAAGACACTTAGAGCACCGGAACAGGCTCTTCGACACTGCAGGCCTGCGGGGATCCAGACCCTCTACCTAAACTTGCCGCCTATTTTGTATGGCTCTATTCCCTTTGCTCCCTGACCATTCATTTGTATGTCCAGGTACATCTCACCGACCGCCTTTATTCTTGTCCTACCACCTCCGCTGGCAACGCATTCCAGGCACCCACCACCCTCTCTGTGAATAACCTTCCCCTTACATATCCCCTAAACTCTTCCCATCTCACTGTGAACTCGAAACCCCTAGAACTCCCCGAATGTTAAGTCTGGTTCTTTCTCCATAGAAGGTACCTGAGATGCAGAACCTTTCCAGTAACACACTTCAAGATTACTTAATGAAAAGTATGATGAAGCACAGGTGGATTGGTTGGGCCGGGAGAAATTGAAATAAACAAGTGTACAATCTCTCTTGCTTTTGTAGGTGAGCATTATTAAACAATGGGTCAAACTCGCAGTCTAGGAACGGAAGGACAAATAATAACAAAATCAGAGAGTTCTGCAGGGCAGAAGGGAACCATATGATCATCTGCACCCACTCCAGAAAGAGGTCCCCAGGTAGTACCACTGTCCAGCGCTGGCTCGGTCGTCCCCTATCTTCATCCCTTTAAAACATATATTCAACTCTCTTTTGAAACATTCCATGTATCCTAGCTTCAACACTCTCCCAACCAATGCATTACAACTCAGAAAATCTCTCTGTGTGATGACATTTCTCTTAAACAATAGACAATAGGTGCAGGAGTAGACCATTCTGCCCTTCGAGCCTGCACCACCATTCAATATTATCATGGCTGATCATCCTTAATCAGTATCGTATTCCTGCCTTATCTCCATAACCCTTGATTCCACAATCCTTGCGAGCTCTATCCAACTCTTTCTTAAATGAATCCAGAGACTGGGCCTCCACTGCACTCTGGGCAAGAGCATTCCACACACCCACCACTCTCTGTGTGAAGAGGATTCTCCTCATCTCTGTCCTAAATGGTCTACACCGTATTTTTTAAGCTGTGCCCTCTTGTTCGGAACTCACCCATCAGCAGAAACATGTTTCCTGCCTCCAGAGTGGCCAATCCTTTAATAATCTTATATGTCTCAATCATATCCCCTCTCAGTCTTCTAAACTCCAGGGTATACAAGCCCAGTCGCTCCAGTCTTTCAGTGTAACGTAATCCCGCCATTCCAGGAATTGACCTCGTGAACCTACGCTGCACTCCCTCAACAGCCAGAATGTCTTTCCTCAAATTTGGAGACCAGAACTGCACAGTGTACTCCAGGTGTGGTCTCACCAGGGCTCTGTACAGCTGCAGAAGAACCTCTTTGCTTCTATACTCAATCCCTCTTGTTATGAAGGCCAGCATGCTATTAGCCTTCTTCACTACCTGCTGTACCTGCATGCTTACCTTCATTGACTGGTGTACAAGAACACCCAGATCTCTCTGTACTGCCCCTTTACTCCATTTAGGTAGTAATCTGCCTTCTTGTTCTTGCCACCAAAGTGGATAATCGTACATTTATCCACATTAAACTGCATCTGCCATGCATCTGACCACTCACCTAACTTGTCGAGGTCAACCTGTAATCTCCTAACATCCTCATCACATTTCACCCTGACACCCAGCTTAGTAACATCAGCAAATTTGCTCATGTTATTACTAATACCATCTTCTATATCATTATCATATATTGCAAAAATCTGCGGTCCCAGTACTGATCCCTGCTGTACCCCACTGGTCACTGCCTGTCATTCCAAAAAGTAGCCGTTTATCACTACTCTTTGTTTCCTATCAGGCAAACAACTTTCCATCCAAGTTAATACTTTGCCCCCAATACCATGCGCCCTAAATTTGCTCACTAACCTCTTATGTGGGACTTTATCAAAAGCTTTCTGAAGGCCCAGGTACACCTCATCTACTGGATCTCCCTCGTCCATCTTCAGAGTTACATCCTCAAACAATTCCAGAAGATTCGTCAAGCATGATTTTCCCTTCACAAATCCATGCTGTCTCTGACCTATCCTGTTACTACTATCCAGATGTGTCGTAATTTCATCTTTTATAATAGATTCCAGCATCTTTCCCACCACTGAGGTCAGACTAACTGGTCTATAATTTCCTGCTTTCTCTCTCCCACCTTTTTTTATAAAGTGGTATAACATGAGCCACCCTCCAATCTGCAGTAACTGATCCCGAATCTATCGAACTGTGAAAATAATCACCAACGCATCTACGATTTCTCGAGCCACCTCCTTCAGTACCCTGGGATGTAGACCATCAGGCCTCGGGGTCTTATCAACCTTCAGACCGAACAGTCTCTCCAACACCAATTCCTGGCAAATATAAATTTCCTTAAGTTCAGGTCTTTCAGCTACTTTTACCTCAGGGAGATTTCTTGTGTGTTCCCCATTGAACACAGATCTGAAGAACCAATTCAATTCTTCTGCCATTTCTTTGTTCCCCGTAATGTATCCCCCTGTTTCTGTCTTAAATTTTAGTCTTAACCATTTTGTTGCCTTTTACATTCCTAAAATAACTTTTACTATCCTCCTTTATATTATTGGCCAGTTTACCTTCGTACTTCATTTTTTCTCTGAGTATTTCCTTCTTAGTAATGCTCTTTCGTTCTTTAAAAGCTTCTCAGTCCTTCGTTTTCCCACTTATCTTTGCTATGTTATACTTTTTCTCTTTTAACTTTATGTGTTTCTTAACTTCCCTCGTCAGCCACGGCCACCCATGCCTCCTCCTAGGATCTTTCTTCCTTTTGGAATGAACTGATCCTGCAACTTCTGCATTATACACAGACATACCCGCCATTGTTTCTCCACTCTCACCCCTGCTAAGATATTGCACCATTGAACTTTGACCAGTTCCTCTTCACCTCATTCCTCGGAGTCTC
Source organism: Chiloscyllium plagiosum (assembly GCF_037043375.1). NCBI lineage: Eukaryota > Metazoa > Chordata > Chondrichthyes > Orectolobiformes > Hemiscylliidae > Chiloscyllium > Chiloscyllium plagiosum. The sequence goes on from NW_028270152.1 coordinate 108,151,701, forward strand.
ACTAACAATACTGAAGTTACTACTACATATCACTCACATATTAATTAATCGAAATAAAATATGCTTTTTACACAATTAAAATCATACATAATTTTAATTATGTCATTGTGGATCACCTCCTTATCTTCTCAGCTTCTAAAAAAACAAGACCAGTGTCTCCAATTTTTCCTTGTATCTAAACACTTTTTTCTGGTACGATTGTACGAAATCTCCTTTGTACTCTTTCTCGGGCCTAAATTGGCGCCATAATTGAAAACGATACTCTAAACGTGGACGCACCAATGATTTTTAGCGACGTGGCATCATTATTTACTTGTTGTTTTCCTCCAGATCCCTGTTTAAAACCTCAAACATCCTACAAGTCTTCTGAAATAATATTTCAAATTATCTGTTCACCTTCAGAGAATTATGTGGAATGAACCCTCATTATGTCCTCTCCTGTACTGATCTCAAAAGTGTGCTTTTGAGCCCAATTTGTCTTTATATGTTTCTGACACCAAACTGTAGTACCTCACAGATTTCAGCATTAAATTTCATCTGACAGGTAACTGATCATTTGAACAAATTTTCAAAGTCCGTCTTAAGTCTCTCAGCATCGTCCTCACAATTCGCAACTCTCACTGGCGTCGTATCATCTTTAACTGTAGATCAATAAGCAACTCCAAATCAGAGAAAAGCAAGATCCCAAAAGTTTGCAAGGGAACACCATTTTCAACTCATCTTCAATTTGAGAAATGACCAGCTGTAACTATCATCTGTTTCATTTCCTTTCGCCAAAATCGATTGCATGCTGCCAGACACACACCAATCCTAAGCATTTCTCTTTCGGTAATTAACCTGCGATGAGGAACCGTATCAAAACATTTATGAAAGTCCAAATGTACAGCGTCCATAGCGTTATCGTGATCTGCTACTTGCGTCAACTCGTCAATGAAATGAACCAAACTTTTCAGACATGAACTGCCTTTCGCAATGCTATGTTTGACTGTATGGAATTACTTTAGTTTTCTCTACCTGTATATATACCTTATCCCGTGTTAGGTCTGCCATCAGTTTTCTAACCCCGATGCCAAACTGACTGGTTTGTCGTTTCGTCAGTTATTCTTTATCCCTTTCTATTGAACAAAATCTAGGGAGACAGACATTAAGAATTAACACGATGCATAGTGGGAAGTCTCAGCGTCATAACAGTGGCTCGGTAAGACTCCGAAGTACAGCAGCAAGTTAAAGGGTTACATGGGATACAAGGTACTTGCTGAGCTACAGGCTTACCATTTATTAAAAAGTGCCAGAATGGTTCGTGGAGGTCCCAAATCAGGACCCAGCTCTCGGGGTCAGCTCGAGTTGATGCTACGTATTCCAGAAGTGGGCAGGAGTGAAAGTTACCAACTAACATTTTGTTAACAGAGATCAATAACAGATGTTCTTGATTAGAGGAACATTGTAAACTAATTGACGGGGCTTTGCACGCTTGACCAACCAAGCTACATGCACGAGTAATACATCACAATGGGAAAACATTAAGCAGAAGGAGGGAGGGGCCTTTGAACAGAGACGCTACACTTCGGCATTACCTTCTAGTGAGAGATTAACTAATTTATGTACAGGACGCTGTGAGACAGCTTATTAAAGCTGCATGCCAAGGACTAATGTTCTGCTGGGTTAGTGGCATTTCAGCGAAATGGTTCTTAACCGGGAGGGAAGCCATTAACAGCAAAATGATTTCCACATACTCTCCTTTTTTAACATAATCAGTTGAGCAGGGTCAGGAGGTTCAGTTAAAGAGGAATGTCAGCAGAGCCAGGAGAATGTATGGACAGGGAAGCTCAGAATCGGACAGATAGTCATCAGAATAAGAGGTCTCAGCGCTGTTAGATCTGGAGTCTGGGGTTCAGTGCCCGGACTAGCCAGTTGGATGCTGATCAGCTGAAATTATAATGGGACAGGGTGTAGCAGCAGTGAAACAAAGCATCCACAACCTGCTTAATGAAATGATCAAGGACCGCGAGAAGTGAAAAGAAAACAAGGACAATACATCCTTGCAGTAGGGCGCTGCTGCAGGACCCGAGCGATGAGCCCACCCAACTCCACATGTCCCACCGGGAGCTGGGCTCCCTTTCAGGCGGTGTTCTCTTGTAACGACATTTGTGCGTCCACACGAATATTGCTTTGACTTTGACTACTGTGTGGCTTGCTCTCAGAACCAGGTACCGGCCTTGTCCACTCGGTTCCAATTTTCCCTGGTCCCAAGACTGGGTGTACCTGTGAATATAAACTTTGAAGAGTTTTGGTTAACTTGTGCAGATATTTCACACTTGTCCTCTACTATTGTGGAAGCAGTATCAGACGTTGGAAGGGTTCCCACTCATCTACTAAATATATTTGCTATCATTAGGCAATATTTGCAACAACTTACTCGAGGTAATTCTATGAAATTAATTTGCGAACAAGTTAAATGGCCGACCACGCAAGCGGGTGGCTCGAGAACCCCCCCTTTCCAAAGTGTGGGATGACGCTCATAATCAGCTAAAAGAGGCAGGATGTTTCCACATGGCTCCGTAATGGTGGGTCACACCAAAATCTCAACGAGAGTCAGTGACTGGTTTTCCAAGTTTTCCTTATGCGTGGATGCAAGCATGTTGGTCTTCGCGTTAGCTCCAAGGCAGCCACACTGGCACTTCGCTCCTCAGTGGCCGCATTTCCATAGTTAAAGTAAGGGCCTGACATTGGTCCGGGGGTTTTAGCTGGCTTGTTCCCAGTCCCAAAGCTGCAGTACCGGGTCCTGCTGTCACGTTTTCCAGGTTCCTCTCTGGAATCAATTCTCAACAGTCGTTGCTGGGCGGACATCTAAGGTTGATTCCGCCCCCCACGTGCATGTAATCTCAATCAACCTCTTCAGTGTTCGCACACGGCGTGCATGGATCGCGAGGTTTGTTGGGCATATTGTGTTTTACCTGTAATTTGTATCGTGGCATGATCTTGTTCTGGCCATCGCAATAGACGATCATTGTTCACCCCATTTGCGAACAGAAATTATTAGACGATTTAGAAATTGACAGTACTGAATTCATGATCTGTGGGAAAAAAGACATTCACGGACCTCGAGCTCCAGGCAGCAAAACATAAACATTCAGTGACCAACAAGAAAATGTGATTTCAACGCAAACCACAAAACGTTACCTTTTCTGCAAGCTTCAGTGACTCAGCGCTGAGGTGGGATCTTTTGCTCTATGTCAACTTTCATCCTTTTCCAGTTTTTGTTTAGCATCTGTTGCTTCCTTGCTCGTTCGGGGAATGAAACATTCACATTTCAGAACAGTCAAAATGAGAGAGTTTCAATTCTAACAACATTTTCACGCCAGATTGTCTGTGCTTCTGATTTAATCCATGGCCCAGGGGAAATATAATGGAGTCTTTAGTGGCCGTCAAATGTGTCGCCTAGACTAAATTCATCAATATTTGGAAATGCTGAGGCATGCAACTATAGGTACAGCAGTTTTGAACTCGCCAATTAAAAAATGTTGATCACTGGAGTGGATCAGGTCTTCTTGCATCATGCTCCAGACTTCAGAGCGGATCCAAGACTTGTGAACTTGGATTTATCTCTCATAATCCTTGGACAAGAAATTTAAAAAAAAAAAATTATCAATCACCGTAAATCAAAAGATGCTTGCACCATCATGGCCTTTCCAGAAATTTAGACCCTGTTGAATATTAACACGAAGAGCTTGTGGACAAGTATCGTGAGCTGCAACAGTATTTCGAACAGCTTTCTTCCCCTGGCCATCCCTCCTGCTCGTTTAGCAAGCGATAACAGCGGCAATCCGGTCTGGGACGGTCGTTGTTTGGAACATAGGGGATTCGGGTGCTGGTATGGTGGGAGGGTTTACGAAAGAGTTCCCTGGACGCTGATCTCGATTATGTTTATCGGGGTTGATGGCTCTTTGCCACTTCCTTAAACTCAACAACTGAATTTCTGACCTTAAATGTTGCACCTCGTCTGTTTACCATGGCAAAACATAGTCTCCTCTGAGCGGGCAAAAGTACGGCGACACGTCTACACGAGATTGTCTCGAAACCCAGGGCTGCACTTTGATCTTGTTTGTAGAGTGATTCGATCGCTTCCTCACCTCAGCGGTCCCAGACGCATAGCAGTCGCCTGCAGACAAACAAAGAAGACACAAGCAAAGCCAAACAACAATAAAAAATAGATAACGCTCTGGCACCGGGTCCAATTCAGCAAGGCTTCACCAAGCCTGGCAATCAGCAACGTTTTTAATCCTAGGCATTTAGATATGCCCATCTTCCATCGCGCCACAAGGAATGAGCCTTCAGGCTGAGATCAGGAGTTTGCCAATTTATACATTAAGAGACACTCTCTGCCTATTATTTTGCCTTGCCTTAGGGGAACAGCCAGCAGGGGCAAGTCAGGATTAAATCCTTAACCAAATGTACGACTTTAATGTGATCATTTCATTATTTCGTCTTCCCTCAGGGGATCAGCCTGCAGGATCAGGTCAGGATCATGCCCTTAATCAATTTTAGCGATTTAATTAGCTCTACACAATACTCACCCTTTGTCATACACCAATTCAAGTTATTGATGACACGAACATCGGTTCGCACAAGGTCATCTATTGAAGGCGAAAATGCCAGTTGTTCAACAAAATCTTGAGAGGCTGAACGCGAGCAGTAAGGATTTTATTTCAAGCTGAATCATAGGTAGAACCTCTGTCCTAACCGTGGATCGGTAGGACTCCGAAGCACAGCAGAAATTTACAGATCTATGTAGGAACCAAAAACCAGGCTGAGACACAGGCTGACCATTACTTACGAAGTGTCAGGATGGTCTCATGAGCCCTAATTGGTGCTCCGTATTACAAATGTGGACCGGAATGAAAGTTATCACGCAAAATGCTTTTTACAAAGATCCGTTACACATATCAAACAGATGTCCTTTATTAGAGGAACCACACACATTGGTAATACACCATAAACTAATATATGGAGCTAAACATGTTCGAGCAACGAAGTTACTTGCTCTCTCAATACATGACAGTGGGGAAACATTGAGCAGGCAAACCGAGGCGCCTTGAACAGAGAAGCTGCACATTGGCATTATTCCTAATGAGAGAGGAAAGAATCTATGTCTACGATCATGCAAGCCAGACTCTCACAGCTACATGCCAAGTACGATTGTTCTGCTTGGTGAGGGGCACTTCAGAAAAATAGTTCCCCCACTGAGAGGATAACCATAACCAAAAAAATGGCTTCCACACTCTGGTTTCCTCAGACCCCGAGTCTACCTCTCTTATGTTCTGATGTCTTAATTGCTTATTCATTTATGTTTTTGTTAAGATGTTGCAATTTTGTTATTCATGTATTCCCTTTTACGCTTACCATCTTATGATCATATTCTCTGATGCTCCTGTTTTCTTATTCTGTGACTTTTATTCTCCTCAGTTATTACACTATTCTATTCTTTTGTCTGATGTTATTATCTCCTACCCTTTTCTGTTCTCATTTCGTTATGTTGTTATTCTGTCATTCATACCTTTCCTGAGTTCCTTGTGTTATTATTCTATTGTGTTGATGTTCCGTTCGGTACTTCTCTTATGTTCGCATGGTCATATGTTCTCATTATTTTGTTCACTTTCGATCTTTTGATTCAATTCTCCTCTCTTCTTATTCAGTCTGCTGTTCATTTCTTATGTACTTGTCTTATTGTGCTCTTATGTTATTATGTTCTTATTCAGTTTTATCGTTATGTTCTCGTACTTTCATGTTATTATTAACTTACGTTCTTGTTTTCCGATCCTGTTAGGTATTTTTTTTTACTATGCTCATTATCATGTTCCATTATTCTCTGCTGTTCTTATTTTCTCATTCGGCTCTGTATTTACTCTCTTCTGTTATACTCTATTGTAACCGCATGCTATTAATTCAAATATTTTTATTCTTTTCTTTTCTCATTCTCTTATGTTCTTAGTCCTTTATGTTCTTCTAGACCTGTATTCTTATTCATGTATGTTGTTACTCATGTACATTATTCTCGTACTCGTGTGTTATTTTATTAGATTCGTACTGTCTTATTTTCTTACGATCTTTTACTCTCATATTCTTATCATTTTTTTCACATATTCTCTTCTGCTATTTTCCATTATGTCCTTATTGCCTTATATACCATCCTCTTTTTTCTTGGTTGGTAATCTTATTCTCTTATTCAATGATGATTCTATTCACTTATATTCAGAATCTACTTTTCATATGTGTTTGTATTCAATCGTTAATATCTGTTCCTCATCTCTTCTGTTTTTATTCTCTTGTATTCATTTTCCATGATATTCTTGTTCTCTTGTGTTCGTAATCTCTAATTTACTCACATGCACACGTATATTTTGTGGTGTGAATTTACACTTGCAGAGTTACATTGTACTTTGCTCAAAAAATGCATGAATTTATTCCCTACAGTTATTTTCCCTTATCTTCTTATTCTACAATGCATTTCACTTCTTATCCTTTTATTATTATTCTTTTTTTCGCTTATTCATTACTGTTCATTCATGAATCTTCTTATTCTTGTATTACATGTTAGTGGTAGTTTCGGATTCCCTTATATTCTTAATCTATTATGTTGTTATTTTATTGTGGTTCTATTTTCTTATTCTGTTATGTACTTATATGATTATTCTGTTCGGATAGGTATAGGTTTGCTCGCTGATCTGGAAGGTTCGTTATCAGACGTTTTGTCACCATACCAGGTAACGACTTCAGTGAACCTTCAAAAGAATCACTGGTAGCGGTGCCCATTTTCTTTTTCGATGTTTGAGTTTCCTCGAATTGGTGATGTAATTTCCTGCAGTGATGTCAGTTCCTATGGTGAAATCATTTCCTGTTCTTTTTTCTCTGGGCGTAGAAAATGGGATCCAAGTCTGTGTGATTGTTGACAGAGTTCGGGTTGGACAGCCATGCTTCCAGTAATTCCCGTGCATACCTATGTTTGGCTTGTCCTAGGACGCATGTGTTGTCCCAGACGAAGTGGTGTCCGTCCTCATCCGTGTGTAAGGATATTTGGGAGAGTGGACTCTTTAGTTGTGTGGCGAGTTGATGTTCATGTTTCCTGGTGGCGAGATTTCTGCCTGTTTGTCCAACGTAGCTTGGGGCGACACGGTGGCTCAGTAGTTAACACTGCTGCCTCACAGCACCAGAGTCCCAAGTTCGATTCCAGCTCCAGGCAACTGTCTGTGTGGAATTTGCACATTCTCCCCCTGTCTGCCTGCGTTTCCTTCCGGTTTGCATAATGTAAGGCATCTAATCTAGTGTTTGTTACAATTCTTGCAAGGCATTTTGTAAAATATATTGATTTTACTTGTGGTATGTATCGGGTCTTTCAATTTCATGTTCCCATGTCCTTGTTCAGTTCTGTCCTTACAACCTTATGCCCCTATGATCTGCCACAGTTACGTTCTTATTCACCTCAGTTGATTTCCCTTACGTTTTATGATTTATTCTCTTACGTTCATCTTTCAAAATCATGAATGTTCTTATTTACCTATCACTTACGTTCTTATTCTTTCATTCTCTAATTCTCATATTTTAACTTCTTATTCTATTTTGCTCTTAAGTTGTTTTTCTTTGTTTTGTTCTCTTATGATTTTATTGTCTTACTCTCCTATGTTCATATGCGTTTAGCTTTTTAATCTCCAATGTACTTATTATTTAAGTTCTGGTTCCTTTGTATTTTTATTCGCATATTCACTTTGTTCTGGTTCTCATATGCTCTTGTTTCCGTATTCTGTTGTGTAATTATGACCTGACTATCTTATGTTTTTATTCTGTGCTCTTTTTATTTTCTTCTGTTCGCATGTTCTTATTGTCCTTTGTTCCTATTGTCTCATTCCTTTATGTTATTTCTCACTCATATTCTTATTGTAACCTTATCTAATGTATTTATTCTCTTAGGTTCTCATTATCTTATTCTCTTTTTCTCTCATGATATGATCATATTAATGTCTTACATTCTTATTATCGTATTCTCTTCTGTACCTACCATTGGCTGGTCTTACTCTCGAGTAATCTTATGTTCTTACTCCCGAATATTCTTTTTGTTTTATTCTATTATGTTCTCATTGGATCCTGTTGTATTCTCATTTACTCTTATTCGGTTATTCACTTACTGATGTCTTTTTTTTATTATCATTGCCTTAAGACTGATGATATCCAATTCTCATGTTCTAATTCTCTCGTTCTCTTAGGCTTGCACTATTATTCTCTTCATTTTCAATCTTTTATTTTCTAATCATATTGTCTTCGTCTATGATTGGCTGATGTCCTTATTCTCTTCTGTTTTTATTTACTTATGTTTTTATTCTTTTGTTCTCTAATTTTCTTATTCATATTCCAATTCTTTAATGCTCTTATCTTCTTGATCCAATATGTTCTTATTCTCTTAGTCACTTACGTTCCTATGTTCTTACCCATTATGTTCTTCTGAACTTGTGCTGCTTTTGTCTTTGAACCTTATGTTTCACTCTGCTGTGTTCTTATTTTCATATCCATAAATGCATCTATCTTCTTATTCATTTGTTCTCATATGTTCGTATGCTTTTATGTTGTTATTATCGCAGGTTCGTATTATCTTACCACCCTATTCTCTTACCTTCTTGTTCACCTAATCACTTGTGCTCAAATTCGCTTACTCCTTATGAACTTGCCTTCCAATTCTATTATGGTCTCATTCACAATGTTCTTTATCTCCTAAGTTTCTATTAATATCAATTTGCATTTTCTTATGTTCTCATTCGCAGATTCATATATATGTTCAGATTCACTTGTGTTCTGATGTTCTCATTCGCATTTGTTTCCTGTCCTCACGCTGTTGTGTTCTTATTTAATGATGTTTTATGATCGTATTTTCTTTGTACTTATTCTGTCACCCTGTCGTTATCGTTTGTTTTATATTCTGTTCTGTTCTTGTTTTCGTATGTTCTCCTGTTCTTCCTTTCTTATATTCTCGAATTCTCTTCATCCATTATGGCCTTGTTCTCTTATGCTATTGCTCACTTGTGTTCTAATTATTTTGTTCTTGAATTCTTTTATTTATTTTTTACTCTCTGAAGCTCTTATTTTCTTGTTCTACGTTCTTATTCTCTTTTGTTCCTATTCTATTATTTTCATTTGTTCCGACGATCTTTCAGTCATATTCACTTAATTATATCTTAATTATCTTATTCTCATCTGTTCTTACGGTCTTATTATGTTAGTCTCTTATGTCCTTATTATATCATCTTTGCTTTCACTTATATCCTCAATCGCATATTCACTAAGGATGCGATTCTTTCATGTTTTTGTTATCTTACCGTCGTATTGTCTTATGTTCTGAATCACTTCTGTGCCTACGCTCTTATGTTTCCATGATGTTACTTTCTTAATCTGTTCTGTTAATATTATTTGATTCTTATTACAATTTTAACTCTTTTGTTATCATGTTCTCAATCCCTTATGTTCTTACTCAGTTATATTTTTATTATCCTATTCACTTATGTACACATTCCCTAATATTCTCATTCTCTTATTCTGTTACTGTCTTCGAGCCTTGTTCTCTTTATCTCGCACATTCGTAGACGATTATGTTTTTATTTTCTTATCTTAGATTCTTATTTGTGTCTTGCTCTATTAGATACAGATTCTCTTATATTCTGATGAACTTAATTTCTCATGGTCCAATTCTCTTATTCTCCAATGTTCCTATTTTCGTCTATTCTTGTTCTCTTATATTCTCTGTGTTTTATTCATTTCTTCCACTGTTCATGTACTCGCATTCTCTTCTGTTGTGATCCTCTTACGTTCTTAGGTTTTTAGTCTAAAAGTTTAATTGTGTTTCTCAAGCTCTTATTATCCTATGTTCTTACTACCTTCTGTTTCTATAATCCGCTTCACATATATTCTTTTTCACCTTTGTTCATTTATCTGCATTTTTTTTGTTCTGTTTCCTTATTGTTGTGGTTCTGTTTGCCAAGCCGGGAATTTGTGTTGCAGTTATTTCTTCCCCTGTCTAGGTGGCATCCTCAGTGCTTGGGAGTCTCCTGTGAAGCGCTTCTGTGATGTTTCCTCCGGCATTTATAGTGATGACATCACAGAAGCGCCTCACCGGAGGCTCCCAAGCACTGAGGATGTCACCTAGACAGTGGACGAAACGTCTGCAACACAAATTCCCAGCTCGGCCAACAATGAGCACACAAGATACAAATCTTCTCCCAAACTCTGTTTCCTTATATTCTTCTTTTCATGATTATAAATCGTCTTATGGTCTTCTCAACTTATTTTCTTGTTATCTTGTTCTCTCGTACTTATATTGAAAGCTTTGTTCTCTTATGATATTATGTTGTTTTTGACTTATTATTTTTCTCTTTTTTCTTTATGAGGATGCGGGCATCGCTGGTGAAGCAGCATTTATTGCCCATCCCTAATAGCCCAGCGAGTAGCTGAATGTCAGCCACTTTGTTACTGAGCTGGATTCACATGTAGGCCAGACCAGGTAGGTATTGACAAGTTCCTTCACGAAAGGGCATTAGTGAGACAGATGGCGTTTTTATTTCGAGCAGAGGCAATGGATATAGAGCAGTCATTAGATTTTTAATTCCAAATATTTGTTGAAATCAAATTCCACATTCTGTCATGGTTCGAAGGATTTACAGTCCACTGATTATACAATTAAGCCATCACATCCCCATCACATTTTATGAGCATGCTCTCTGGTGTTATTCTGTTCCTCCTCACTTATGTAGTTTTGCACTTATGTTGATTTCTCTTTAATTCTTATAATTTTAATTTCTGCATTTATTTTGTTATTCATAAATGCTCTGACGTCTCATTTCTATTACTCTCCTATGCTATTCTCCTCCTACATTTTAAACTCGATTTTGTTTCTTATTTTAAACTCATGTACCCTTGTGTTGTTATTCGCATATTCGCTTACGTTCTGCTTCCTTTATGTCCTTATTTTCTCATTCACCTTTGTGCTTTTTCTCTGGAGTGCTCATTATCTTAAGAGTTTATTCTTTTCTATTTTTATTCTTTTATTTTTCTTAATCTCTTTTGCATTTATATTCTCACTTTCTTACGCTCTTATATTCTTATTATCTTATTACCAGATGCACTTATTATCTGATGTTCTCAATCTCTTATTTGATCATTGTGCATTCTGTTCTTACGCTTTTCTCACCCTTTAATATTCTCTTATTCATAATCTCGAACATTCTTATTCTCTTATTCTTGCTTATGTATGTGCTTATTCTATTATTTTCACAATGGGTCAAGTTTAAATTACACAACACCAGTTTGGAGGTGAACAGATTTCCCTGGAAGCATTATGTTTCGAAGCGCTGCTTCGTCATCAGGTGGTTGTGGACCAGAATCATAGGACACAGAATTTGAAGCAACAAGATTGAATTGTCATGGAATTAAATATTTAACAAAATTAGCTTTAGTCTTTTATCATTAGGAATAATCATGTTATTTTCAGTTCCTTCATATGTAAATCCCAGATTTTTAAAAACGTTATATGATCAACACAGTTTTAAAAATAGGAGCCATTTCAGATCAGATAATGCATTGAAGGTGTGAGCTTAAAGTCGGTGTCCCAATGTTCGTTCAGACTGATTGCATTTCTAAAATGGGATTTGCAGAATTATAAATGAATAATGCAGTTTTCGCGCAAAATAAAATGTTGTGCAGCAAGTACAAATTCATACAAAAAACTTTATATATGTGTGAGTGCAGGGTAGGCCAAGTGAGTGTGTTCATGTGGGTGTGTTTGTGGACACGTGAGTGTCCATGAGAGCGTGTGTGTATGTGTGTGCAATGGGGTATATGTTATTGAAAGGGTGCGTGCATGGATTTTAGTGTGGGGATATATGTGTGTGCGCATGAGGGAGAGCTTTTGTGTGAGAGAAAGTTTGTGTGAGTGTCCAGGTCTATGGCTGTATGTGTGTGTGTGCGCACGCACCTATATGTTTACGTGCATGCGTGTGCTCGTGAATGCACTTGTGTGCATGTTTGTGAGATAAATCTCAATGCAGTGAGGTCATCTGTAGTGTGACATGAACTCAAGTTTATGCTTGACGCCATCCCCATGGGTACCAAACTTGGCTGGCAGCCTCTCCACGGCCACTGTGCATTTTTGCCTAGCTCGCAGTCAGCCTTGGAGGATGGAAAACCGAAGATTCAAGGCCGAATGTCCTGGACCACTGAAGAGCTCCCCGACTGCGAGAGAACACTCCTGGTTGGTGATTGTTTCCGGTTTCGACTCAGCCTTTGTTGTTGCCTCTGCTCTTTATCGCCAAAAACGCGTATATCAGTGCACCACGGTTTATGTTGCATTCTCATGGACTCCTGTTCTATTATTGTCTTTTTCATTTTTCATTCTTTTAGTTTGTTATGTCTTATATTGTTATGATATTCAGATCTCATGTTCTTATTGTCTCGTTCTCTTCGTGCTATACCTTTCCTCTGTTTTGTTTTTATTCTCTCGTGTTCTCATGCTTTTAATCTTATGCTCTTATTGTATTATTTGTTTACGTCCTAACTGTCATGATCTTATTCATTCATGTGTCTATGTTCTGATTCTGTTATTCACGGTCTTCTTCTCCAATGTTCTTATTCTCTTATGTCTCTATATTATATTCTTATTCACTTTTCGATTTTTCACTTCAGTTCTAAAATGTTTTGTCTTATGCGTTTAAGTTTATGATCATAAATGATATTATGTTCTTATTCCTTTATTCTCGTATGTTTTAACTCGTCATTCACTTTGGTTCTTATTTAGTCACAATGCTATTCTCTTATGTTCTAATTCACATATTGATGTATGTTCGAATTCACCTATATTCTTATTATCTAACTTTCACATTCCCTTATGTCTGTATTTGGATACTCACTTATGTTGTGCTGCCTTCATGTATTCTAATTCGCTTTTGTTCTCCCGGTCACACACACCTGTGTTCTTATTCAAATATTTTCTTATTTTCTGTTTACCTTATGTTCACATGATATTATATTCTTATTCAGTCCTATTCTTATTCTCTTGTGTTTTTATGTTGTTTGTCTCTTATTTTCCCCTTTATTCTTCCCCATGATTTTACGGGCGTATTTTACCAATCACTTATGTTCTTATTCCTTTGCTCTTGAAATATCTTAGAGATGTCCTTGTTATTTTATGCTCGTCTGTTCTTGTCTTTGCGTGTTTTTATTCTCTTGTGTTTTATTCTATTCTGTTCATATGTTCCTACTGTCCTATGTCCGCTCTAACGTCTCTATTTTTTCTATTCTTGTCTTGTTCTCATTTTAGTGTTCGCAAATGCTATGTCGGTGTTATTTTCTTATTTCCGTATTATCTTATGCTCTGACCTTGTTAATCACTAATGTTTGTACTGCCTTATCTTCAAGTTCTCTTTTTGTTCTTATTCACCAAGACACTTATTTTCTATGTCGCTATTGTACGTATTCCATTATATTCTCATTATGTTATGTTTTTATTCTGTTGTGTTCTTAGTCTCTTATGTTCTTCCTCTCTGATATTCTGTTTTCTGTTCGACCCTTATATCCTTATTGTATTATTTTATCAGTCAGTGTTATTCTTATTGTTTTGGTCTTGAATTTGAGTATTCATGTTCTTAATGGCTTGTGCTGTGATCTTCTTGTTCTCCTGTGCGCTTATCCTCTTGTGTTCGTTTTTCTAAAATGTTCATATATTCCTGATATGTTATGTTGGTCTTGAGATCTGCTGTTTTTCTCTTTTTTGTGAATTTTCATTCACTTACGTTCTTACCTGAATATTTACACATGTTCTTATGGTCTTATTCTCTTTGTGTTATAGTTCACCTATGATATTATTATTGTACCTTCCTATTCCCTGATGTTTTATTTGCATATTTACTTCTGTTCTGATTTGCTTCTGTACTTATTCTCTTTCTTTATTAACTTACGTTTTTATTTTTTTGTATTCTTATTCTCCAATGTTAATGTACTTATTCTCTTTTGTTGTCGTTTTTCCATTCCCTTATTTTCTTCCTAATTTATTGTCTTATTAATTTACTCTCATGTACTGTCATTCTCTTATGTCCTCATTCTCTTCTTCTGTTATTCATTTGGAGTGTTATCGTCTTCATCTCTAAATTTCTTATTCACTTACGTTTTTATGCTGTTATTTATTATTGCCTTATGTTGTATTCTCACGTATTCCTATTCTCGTCAATTCGTTTTCTCCTACGTTAAAATTCTTTTATTCTCTTTTTCTAATATTCATATTCTATACGAATCTTTTGTTTTCATTCTTTTATGTTCATATGCCACTAAACATATTCTTAATTTGTCTGTTTCAAATTCTTACATTCTTATGATTATCCGTGTTATTCTCTCTTATGTTCTTACTGCTTGACGTTCCTATGTTCTGCTCACTTATGTTCTTAGTCAATTACTTTGACTTCTGTTTTAATCTCCCAATTTTAGTCTCTTATGTTCTTCTTTTCCTAATCATAAATAATCTTATTTACTTATTCACTTACATTCTTATTCTACTTTTCTCTAATTCTGATATTCTTTATTTATTCTCAAATGAGCTTGTGTGTTATTCTTATGTTCTTTTTCTTTTATTTTCCCATGTTGCTGCTCTCTTATGTTCTTGTTCACATCGATTGATTTCTTTTTTGTTCTTATTATTTTATCTTATGTACTCCTTTTCTTGTTCATAAAAGCACTTTGCTTTTGTTTTCTGAAGGTCTTATTCTCGTACCATCGTACGTTCTTATACTCTTACATTTTAAACTCTACTGTACTTTGTATGTCCTAGTATATTTATGTTCCTATTCACTTATTTTCGTATTTTCCATTTATGTAATTCTCTGGTTCATGTGCTTATTCTCTAATGCTCTTCTGTTTCTGTTCTCCTGTTTAATTGTTCCACTGTGATCCTATACTGTTATGGTCCTATTTTTATACTCACTTATGTTCTTACTCACTTAGATTGTTTTTTTAGATTTAGATCTCATGTTATTTTATTCTATGTTCATATTTGCATATTCATAAATGTTCTTATTTTCTTATTCTCTTATACTCGTATGTTGTCATTCTTTTATCTTTTATTCTCATAGGTTCTTCTTATTTTATCACCTTCTTCCCTTTTGTTCTTATTCGCATATATAACTGCTCAAATTTTCTAACATTATCATTGTCTTGCCTTCCCATTCTCTTATGTTCTTATTCATATATGGACTTATAGTCTGATGTTTTTGTTCCCTTATGTTTTTGTTCACTGTTGTTCTCACAGTCTCACGCTCTTATTTGCTTACTCACTTGTGTTTTGTTTTTGTATTTGCATCTGCACATATTCCCTTATGCTGTTCTTATCTTATGTTTTCATTTCCTTCTTGTATTATTTCCTTATGTTCTCCATCTCTTACATTCTCATATTCTCTTCTTCTGTTATATCCCTCTTCACATATTTATTACTCACTTATGTTCTTATTCTTTTGATCTCGAATTCTGTAACTCTTTTTTTATATGTACGTCTTTTCTCGTTCTCCCATGTTCATGTGCCCGTGTGTTCTTGTTCTGTTAAATTCATATATTTCTCCTCTCTTATTTTCGTATTCGTTTATGTTGTTTTTCTCGTTTGTTTTGTGTTTATATTCTCTTCTGTTCTGAGTTTAATATTCATAAAATGTCTTGCGTACTTATTCTACTCCTTCTGTGTGTCATATGCTCTTATCATGTTGTCTCTGACGCTCTTATTATCTTAGATTTCTGTTCTGTAATGTTCTTATTTTCATGTTCACTTATGTTCTGATGCGCATAATACTTAATGTTGTCATTATCTTACTATGTTAATCTGTCCTCTTCTAATTCACTTTTGTTCTTCTATTCTTTATCATAGTTTTATTCAGTTCTCATTCCCTACTGTCTTATTCGTTCATATGTTATTATCTCATTGTCTTTTGGGTTCATTCTCCTTTGTACTCATGCTCTTATTCTGTTATTCCTTCTGAGAAATATTCTCTTAATCTCTGATTTTATTATTAGAATTCAGAACATAGAACATCACAGCACAGTATAGACCCTTCGAAACTCGATGTTGCGCTTCTCATGTCGTCCATGTCTGAGGTCCATCTATCGTACACTTTTTATTTTCATCCCCATGTCTAACGAAAGACCATTTAAATGCCCTTAAATTTGAGGATTCTAAAACTACTGCAGAGAGTGCGTTCCACGCGCCCCCTACTACCTTCTGAGTAATGGAATTACCTCTCACATCTGTCGTACCTCTACCACCCCTCAATTTAAACCTATGTCTTCTCGTGTTCGTCATCAGCATCAGAGCAAAGAAGGCTCTCACTGTCTACACTACGTAATCCTTAGATTATCTTGTATGTCTCTATTAAGTCACCTACAGCGTTCTTCTCTCGAACGAAACTGCCTCAAGTCCCTCAGCCTTTCCTCATGAGATCTTCACGCCACACCAGGCAAAATGCCTCCATATTTTGTGCAATCGCCAACCGTCTGGAACCTTATAAAACGCCTTAATGAAATCAATATACATCACATCAATCGTTTCAGTCTCATCCACGTGTGTGGTCACCATCTCAAGAACTCAATAAGGTTTGTGGCGCATAGCGTACACTTTAGATACTGTATTGATAATACTGAATCAACTTATTCCTCTGCAGATGGTAATAAATCCTGTCTCTTCTATCCTTTTCCAAGACTTTACCCATAAGCCAAGAAATGTGCACTTGTCAATATTTACCAGGGTTACCTCTACTCCACTTATTGAACAATGGAATAACATTTTCAACCCTCCAGTCGTCTCGCACGATTCCTTTGACAAAGACAAAAATTAACGCTCTGTATTCTCCTCGCTGTCTCCCAGGGAACCCTCTGGCACAGGGGTTTCATCTATTTTCACACATTGCACAACGGCTAACACTTCCTAGTTACAAACGTCATTTCCATTTAGTCTAGTTGCACTTATCTCAGTGTGTTCCTCGAAATTATCTTATATTCCTTAGATTTTGATTTATCTTGTTTTATTCTCTTATTCTGTTGTGCTCGAATTCTCTTCAGTTCTTTTTCTCATACCTTCTGATGATCTTACTCTCTTATCGAATTACTCCTTTACACTTATTTTCTTAAGATTTTTCATCTTCTGTGTCTTTTGTTTGGAATCGTTATCTCCATTTGTCTTTTCTAAGTTCTTATTCTCTTATGATGTTACGTTCTTGATCTCATATATTCTTACTCCCTTCTGTTCCTGTATTTTGCCTCACGTATATTCTTATTTACCAATGTTGATTTCTCTTTAGGTCTAATGATTTTATTCCGGTATGTTATCTTAAATGTAATAGTGGCTTGAGGTAACTTTACTTAGGACATTATTTGCATCAGTATATTATTTTGGGTTTCAAGGCAGAAAATGTTAAGAGAATGTGGGTTAGAATTAAAATTGTTGGTTGTCTAATGATGAATTTTAGAGTTAAGAGACAAATTGTTTTTTACAGTGGAAATTAGGAGTTTTCTGTCACTCCTACTTTACCAGATTATGAAGTGAGATGGGATTTTTTGGGTGATTCCTTCATATAGCAGAAGTGCTCACCGCCGTGTCGAAACAGTTTGGGGCTCGAGTCCATGGTTTCGACGGTTTTAGACAAATCCAATCTGGATTTGGAGAGATTTGAGTTGATTTTTGGTTGGAAAGGTCCAAACAAAATGTAAACTCATGCCAATTAGTGAATCACATCTTTAAAAAAAAGTGAAGGTGAGATTTTAATTTCGGTTACTTGTGTTCGGTTAAATGGAAAGTGAGATAATTGGCTTTAATATTGCAAACATCGCTCTGGGATTTGAAGACTATTCCCAAATATGTTGGTAAAGTTCAGAAAGACAGAAATACGACACAAGTTTTAAATTAGCAAAGAGGTTAGAATGCGGTTTAACAAAGGACAAATGTAATACTGAAAGTGCTAGTGAGTTAATCAAGCAGGTAGGTCTGTCAGAGAAACAAACAAGTGCAGCAGAGTTAGAAAAAACACTTATATTACATGTTCGGAAAATGGAGTTAGAAGATAAAGAAAAGGAAAGAGAGACACAAAGAGAGAGAGAGAGATACGAGATAGAAAGAAGTGAGAAGAGACAGAAAGAGTAAGAGAAGGAAAAAATAGAGTGAAAAGAAATAAAGAGAAGGTGCTGAGTTGAACAAGGAGACATCGAAGACGGAAAAAAAGAAGAGCGAGAAAATAAAGAGAAAAGGAGAGAGAAGTTAATCTTCAGAATTTGCACCATATCCAGGAAAGTCAAGTTAACCATGTGGATATGAAGAGAGAAGATTGTGATACACACAAATATGTTAAAGCGCATCCACATTTTGATGAGAATGATTTAGAAGCCTTCTTTATTTCATTTGAACAATTGACTCGGCATTTGGAGTGTTTGAATTGTGGGAAATGTTCGTTCAAACTAGGTTGATAGGCAGAGCGAGTGAGGTATTTATAGTGCTGTCAGTTGAGTGGTCAAGTGATTATGAAGATGGGGAGAAAGTGAGGTCTGCAGATGCTGGAGATCAGAGCTGGAAATGTGTTGCTGGAAAAGCGCAGCAGGTCAGGCAGCATCCAGGGAACAGGAGAATCGACGTTTCGGGCATAAGCCCTTCATCAGGAATTCCTGAAGAAGGGCTTATGCCCGAAACGTCGATTCTCCTGTTCCCTGGATGCTGCCTGACCTGATTATGAAGATGTCAAGCAGTATGGTTTTGATTACTTATGAATTCGTACCAGAGGCGTATCGCCAGCGGTTGAGAAAAGTAAGGAAGGAACAAGGTCAGACCTATGTTGTGTTCGATAGAATTAAAAATCGTAATTTTGATATTTGGTTGCTATAGTTACAATAGCCAAGGCCGACGTGGCTATCAGAGAGATTAATCTTCTGGAGGAGTTTTTAAGAACTCACTCTCAGAGATGACAAGAATTTGTGTGGATGAACAATAACCAATAAGCGAGAATAGCAGCAGAGATGACAGATGAATACGCACTGTTGCATAAGGCAACGTTCAGCATTTGACAAGAACTCCATCCTGTGAGGGACAGAAATTTGGAGACGTACTGATCTCAATCTACAAAACAAAACTAAGAGTACGTTGGCACTAGTCTACAACAGGTTAACAAAGAAGCCCAAGAGGAGGAAAAGGAAGTGATATCCGGCAAGTGTTTCCACTGTGGCAAAGGAGGACACATGAAGTCACTGTACTGGTCATTAAATTAAGCTACTTTGGGAAAAGATGTGATGAAAGACGCTAAGCCATTGGCATTCGTGAATGTAGTAAGAGAATCCCCGAAGTAAAATCGAGGAGCTACTGGATAGTGCACAGCTCATATACGAGCTGGGTATGGAGTGAGTCCCTGATCTGGAAAATCATTCATCTCTCTGGGTAAAGTTTACTCAGAAAGAACACACAGATAAGGGAAATATGTTACTATTTTCAGAGATACAGGATCGAGAAGTGAATGTTTTTGCACACGTTCTGACATGTTACCGGAGAGAACAGTGATTTGTGGGATAGTTGGACAGGAATTTAGCGTACATTGTAAGATCAGTTTGGAAAGCAAACTCAAGACATGTTGGAGTAGTGATCGAGTGTGAGTTCCAGGAATACA
This sequence comes from Chiloscyllium plagiosum, assembly GCF_037043375.1. NCBI lineage: Eukaryota > Metazoa > Chordata > Chondrichthyes > Orectolobiformes > Hemiscylliidae > Chiloscyllium > Chiloscyllium plagiosum. The sequence continues at coordinate 108,171,401 of NW_028270152.1, forward strand.
GTTTTTTCTTGGGATCTATTCATCAGTATCCAATGTGGGAGTGCCACCAGTGTTGTGGCGACACCAACGGAGACCAGGGAATTGAAGAGTTAAAAGGTAAATAACCTGGCATGTTTTCAGACAGTGTAGTAAAACGATCCCGCTATCATAGGTCACTGCACGAAGCAGAATGTGAAGAGAAAGACGAAGAAATTGAGCTTCAATTAGCGGGCACACTGTTTGATGTAATGGTTCAGGAAAACTGGAACTGACAGGAGGTCAGGCAGAAGTGACGAAATGGAAGGCAAATGGACTTACAACTGAAAGACGAGACAATAACAGATAGATATGTCGACGTATACTCAGAAAATATGTCAGAGTTTATTCCTGATGGTTATTATTTTAAAATGGACACCATGCAGAAGAACGTAGGGGAGAACTGGGCTGAAATGCACAAGCTTGTGTTGCAAATAGCAATAAAGGAAGTATTATGGGTAATACATGAACTACAAGTACGAGGTCAACTGTGTGGAAATACGAGTCAGGCTGAGGTACAAAAGCATTTATATTGGCCTCAAATGCAATTAGGATGTAAATAACGTTTGCCATACATGTCATATGTTCCAAATGCTACGTAAGCGACAGCAGTAATAAAAACAGCAACTTTATTGCCAAATAACACATTGGAAGAATCTTTCATGCAGGTGATGACTAATTCTGCACGTCCCCTCCCCAAATTAGAAGCGAGAAGCAGTGCTTGCTAACCATAATGGAAATGGCAGATTTGCGGAGGCAATTCCATTATGGAGGAAGAAGAAAATAATAATGGTCGTGGAATCAATAGCTTTCTTCACATGGTATAGGCCACCCAGGAATATTCAATCAAACTAAGGCCAAATGTTACTACTCGGCTATCTGACGAAATGGTGGATGGATGAGGAATACAGCACTTTTAAACAAGTGCGTTCCATCCTGAATCCCAGTGAGCTTCAGAAAGGAGGCATCAGATGCTGAATACCGTGTGAAGAGGGTACTGCCAGGGCTGCCCGAATGGTTGAGATAAAAGTATCCTATTTGCATTGTTTGCAATTGGGCATGCCTCAAAACAAATCTTCTAAGTTTATGCCCTTTGACGTAATATTCGAGCATGGAGTGAGAGGCCTTTTGCAAATAATTACGGAGAAATTCATAGGGCCAAAGGAGGAGACCGCGTACTTGGATTATGTATCAGAGGTGATGCAGGGATAAAATCGGGTAGGTGAGTTAGTTAAACAACACCTGAAGTGGCACAGTGTAGGAAGGTACGGGGGCAGATAGAATCTTAGAAATTCGGACGTTGTCCCGTGGGAATGACGTATAACCAGTTGTAATATTCACTCAAAAGCCAGCTGTAGTGATCCTTATCAAATTGAGAAGAAAAGTTGAGTCAGGAAAAACGGTTTCATAAAGATGATGGATTCAGTATTGGGGTCCCAGCTTCACTTTATACATAAATGATCTGGATTAAAAGGCTGGTGGCACACTGGCGAAGTTCGTCGATGATACAAAGTTAGGTGAACAGGCAGGTAGTTCTGAGGTGTTGGGGAGGCTACAGAAAGGCTTGGACAATTTAGGAGTATGGTACAAGATATAGCTGATGGAATTTAATGTGAGAGAACGCGAGGTCTTGCACTTTGGAAAAAAAGAACAGAGGCAAGGACTACTTTATGAACGGTGAGAAAATTCATAAAGCCAAGGCACAATGGGATCTGGGAGTGCTAGTACACTGCGGAGTGATTTGCAGGTTGAGTCCGTGGTTAAGAAAACAAATGCATTCTTGTCATTTCTCTCGAGAGGGTTGGAATGTAAAAGCAGTGAGTTGCTACGAAGACGTTATAAAGCTTTGGTTAAGCCCCATTTAGAATACTGAGTCCTGTTGTGGACCAAACCTTAGGAAGGACATACTGGCACGAGAGCTTCTCCAACGGAGATTCACACAGATGTTCGCTGGAATGGTATGTCTAACAAACGATGAATCGTTGAGGATCCTAGGATTGTAATCGTTCGAGTTCAGAAGGCTGAGGGGAGATCTAATAGTAACATACAAGATGGCTTGGAAAAGGTGGACGCTCGGAAATTGTTTCTGTCTCGTTAGGATACTAGGACTCGTGGGCCCAGCGTTAGACTGACAGGGGGTCAACTTAAAAAGGAAATGAGGAGACATTTCATCAGCCAGAGAATAGCGGACCTGTGGAATTCACTAACTCGGAGCACAGTGGAGGCGGGGGCATTAAATGTCTTCAGTGAAGAGATTGATAAATGCTCAATCTCACAAGGAATTAAGGGATACGAGTAGGGGGCGTCGAAATGCCCATCAGCCATAACTGAATGGTGAAGAGGACTCGATTGTCCAAATGGCCACTCTTATCTCTTATGGTCTAATGGTCTTATGCGGATAGAAGAAAACTGTGACGGGCATGTAATATGAACACGTTTAAACCTTGTTACAACAGAGAGAGGGCACTGAAAAAAAAGAGTTAATTACTGCCCAACAGAATGAGAAGACAAATTCAGATGATGGGGCTTTTGATGGACCGCAAATTAAACAATGAGGAAGTCCCTGAGCACTGTGATGCGTCAGTGAGCTAACTGTCAAAGATAGCAGCAGTATGACGACAGTTGCAAGAATAACATGGGGAGGACTAATGCCATTGTGCATGGGGTAGAAGTAGGCAATTCTGTTCTGATAAAACAACACCCCTATAGGATTATTCCTTTCAAAGCCACGCAAGTGTGGAAGGAAGTGGATGGGAGCTCAACGAAAATATTACCGAATCGACTCAGACTGTACCAAGAAATTTGGATAAGCTAGCAACATTAGGTAGTGGGAACTACTACGTTGTGATGGGCAGATACGTTTATCAGAGAAATACAAAGAGGTTTGAGTGTTCCTGACTTCAAATTGGTTACATCAATTCGAAGTGATGCACATTGGAATGAAAAATGCACCAGCCACATTCCAAAGGCTCATGACCTTATGGCTTATGGCTGCGTTAGGAAACCGTGCAGTCCATCCAGATGATGTCGTGATCGTTAGTAAGTCATGGGGAGATCACATGCTGCAATTGGCATAGCTCTTTGAACGATTAAGAGAAGCAAAACTCGTAATAATCTGAAAGAAATCAACATTCACGAAAGCAGAGGAGAGGTTCTTGTTACATAACATCGGTCATGCAATTTGGACACCAACAACATACACGTTGGAGCTGTACTGCTGTTCGAAGATCATGATGGAATTGAACGCCAGTTGTTTACTGCACACTAAACTCCACACCCCACCAGAGAAAATACTCCACCATCGAAAAAAAAGAATTACTGAGTTTCGTACTGGCCTTCCACCAGTTTAATGTTTATGTGACAGATTGAAATCCTTTTACATTCTTGGAACGAATAAAAGACAAGAATGTGAGTTTTATGCGTTGGAGTCTTTTGTTGCAGACTCTTAATTTAGACATTGTACGTGTTATGGCTCATAATAATTTGGTTATAGGTGCGTTATTGCTGATTTAACAGAAAAACTATAGATAAGGTTGAATGGATAACAATATTTTGTATATATATATATATATATGTGTGTGTGTGTGTGTGTGTGTGTGTGTGCGTGCGTGTGCGTGCGCGCAGGAATTAGTATGAAGTAAAATTAAGCCCCAACGTATTTCCTTGCAATGGTGGATAAAACCTGAAAAAAAACGTTTTTCACTGTAATGGTTCATATCGTTTTCGTAAGTGGAGAGATGTTATAAATTTGCGGGTGTCAAATGTACATTAAAAAGAGAAGGAAGGCTGTTTGGCAATGAGAGCTTGCAGGTACCAATCATGTGACTGACTAGCAGTATCAGAGTGTACTGGAAATTTGAAAATATACCATATTTCATTGTGAAACAAACACCTGAATATCGGCTGTTGTTTTTGCAATGATTCAAATTGATTAAAAAAAAACATCAGCTTAAATTAGGCCCAGCAAATTAAAAACTGATTATTTTGAATTTATTGTTTCGCAAATATCATACCACTGATATAATCCAATGCTTGGGCAGTAAAGAATCAGACATCTTGACAGTTAGACAGAGTGAGACTTAATGTCATCGATAGAGTAAACTGTCCACAAATTATTCCCTATCGAAGTTCCTTTTTCATACGAAATATCCTTGAACGAAAATATCGAAGATGACCCAGGGAGATCTATAGCCAGAGGGAGATGGAAACTGTCACTGAAAGCCGTTGTGTGGTTTTGAAATTAAGTTGATGTATTTTTAATATATGGTTATTGGAAAAGTATGTTGCTGTACAGTTGAAGGCCAATAACAATTAGTGAAGAGAAACTGGTTTTAAAGTTGTAAATGGTTTTGCTAAATGTTCACTTTTGGAGTTAAGGAACACATTGAGTTTTTAAAATGTACTGGAATTTAGGAGTTTTTTGTCACTCATACTGTCACAAATTCTGAGGCGAGGCCAGTTTCCTGGGTGTTTGGTTTGTTCAGCAGGAGGGTTTTCCACCATGTCGAAGCAGTGTTAAGCAAAACAAAGCTGACACAACCAATTACCGCAGAGTATCCTGAAAAGTTAACAGAATAATCTCAGTGATTCCTATGGGCAGGGACTACTGAAATGCCTTCCCATGCTTCATATGCAACAACGACACCATGTTTTCTTTTCTCTGTGACTGCCTTTGGGAGTTTGTGGTGGAAGCTGTACGAGAGAGGAAGTCGTCCGAGGATAGGTTGAGAGTTCTCGGCCTTTTCTCGTTGGAACGGCGAAGGATGAGGGGTGACTTGATAGAGGTTTATAAGATGATCAGAGGAATAGATAGAGTAGACAGTCAGAAACTTTTTCCCCGGGTACAACAGAGTGTTACAAGGGGACATAAATGTAAGGTGAAGGATGGAAGGTATAGGGGAGATGTCAGGGGTGGGTTCTTTACCCAGAGAGTGGTGGGGACATGGAATGCGCTGCCCGTGGGAGTGGTAGAGTCGGAATCATTGGCGACCTTTAAGCGGCATTTGGATAGGTACATGGATGGGTACTTAATCTAGGTTAGAAGTTCGGCACAACATCGTGGGCCGAAGGCCTGTTCTGTGCTGTATTGTTCTATGTTCTATGTTCTATGTTCTATGAGAGGATTAAGGTTGTCAGCATTCCAGTGATATGTTATCGTTAGTTATTGTTTATCTGCAGTTGATATACTATCTACTGATAAATGTACATTCTTGTTTCATATAGAAATGAAATCCCTGCATGCTGTACGTGTTTCTGTGTTTGAAAACACACACACACATATATATATATATATATATATATATATATATATATATATACACACACACATACACATACACACACACACACAGCCAGATCTGATTGCCATTGCAGTAATTACTGAGGCTAATTGGATTTGTGTTAGCCATGTGAATTGGAAAATATGTCAGCTCGGGAACAGGCAACTGCAATTTGCTGACGACATTAAAACAATTACTATCTGAAAGTTCAGAATGTTTGACGCCGAGCAGAAGTGCATTGGCATAGTCGGGTCTGGGCACAACATAGAGTAATCGGGTCATAGAGATGTACAGCATGGAAACAGACCCTTCGGTCCAACCGGTCCATGGCGACCAGATATCCCAACCCAATATAGTCTTACCTGCCAGCACCCGACCCATATCCCTCCAAATTCTTCCTATTCATATACACATCCAAATGTCTCGTAAATGTTGCAATTGGACCAGCCTCTACCACATCCTCTGGCAGCTCATTCCATAGAGGTACCACCCTCTGCGTGAAAACGTTGCCCCTTAGGTCGCTTTTATATCTTTCCCCTCTCACTCTAAACCTATGCACTCCAGTTCTGGACTCCACGACCTCAGGAAAAAGACTTTGTCTATTTATCCTCCCCATGCCACTCATAATTTTGTAAACCTCTATGAGGTCACCCTTCAGCGTCCGACGCTCCAGGGAAACCAGCCCCAGCCTGTTAAGCCTCTCCCTGTAGCTCAAATCCTCCAACCCTGGCAACATCCTTGTAAATCTTTTCTGAACCTTTTCAAGTTTCACGACATCTTTCGGATAGGAAGGAGACCAGAATTGCACGCAATATTCCAACAGTGGCCTAACCAAAGTTTTTGTACAGCCGCAACATAACCTCCCGACTCCTGTACTCAATGCTCTGACCAATAAAGCAAAGCAGACCAAACGCCTTCTTCACGATCTTATCTACCTGCGACACCACTTTAACGGAGCTATGAAGCGGCACTCCAAAGTCTCTTTGATCAGCAACACCCCCTAGGACCTTACTAATAAGTGCATAAGTCTGCTAAAATTTGCTTTCCCAAAATACAGGACCACGCATTTATCTGAATTAAACTCCATCTGCCACTTCTCAGCCCATTGGTACATCTGGTCAGATCCTGCTATAATCTGAGGTAACCATCTTCGGTGTCCACTGCACCTCCAATTTTGGTGTCACCTGCAAACTTACTAACTGTATCTCTTATGTTCGCATCCAACTCATTTATATCAATGGCAAAAGGTTGAGGACCCAGCACTGATCCTTGTGGCACTCCACTGGTCACAGGCCTCCAGTCTGAAAAGCAACCCTCCACCACCACCCTCTGTCTTCTATCTTCGAGCTGGTTTTGAATCGAAATGGTTGGATCACCTCACTTTGCTAACCAGTCTCCCATGGGGAATATTGTCGACCTCCCTTATAGAAGTCCACAGAGATCCCGTAAACGAGTCTGCCCTCATCAATCCTCTTTGTTAATTATTCAAAAAAGAACTCATTCAATTTAAGGAGACATAATTTCCCACGCATCACGCCATTGCTGACCATCCATAATCAGTCTTGCATTTCCAAATACATTAAATCCTGTCCCTCACGATTCCCTCCGCAATTTACCCAGCGCCGACGTCAGACTCACAGGTCTGTCGTTGCCTGGCTTTTCCTTTCCTCCTTTCTTAATTAGCGGTGTCATGTTAGCCAGCCTAGTCTTATGGCACCTCACCTGTGATGATCGATGACACAATTTTCAGCAAGTGATCCATAAATCACTTGTCTCACTTTTCACAGAGTTCTGTGGTGTGACCTGATCACGTCACAGGGATTTATTAACTTTTAGCCGGTCCAATACATCCGGCGCTTCCTCTTCTGTTACAGTTCTTTTACTGCAGATAACAACATTCATTTCCCCACAGACTACATCTTTCATGCCACAGTTGAAACGTTATCGATGGGGCAAGGGCAATTATAATGCGATTAGGCAAACTTAAGATGCATAGAACAGGGTAGCAAAATGCGCGGGATGCAGACAATGGAAATGTGGAGCTGGTTTAAGGAACAGATATTGCGTTTCCTCGATAGGCATGTCTCGGTCAGACAGGGAAGAATTGAAAAGGTAAGGGAACCATGGTTTACTACAGAAATTGCATCTTTTGTTAAGAAGAAGATTGAGGCTTATGTGTTGAGAGACAAGGTGGTTCAGATGATGCGATGGAGTGTTACCAATTAGCTGGGACGGATTTAAAGAGATTTTTCAGAAGACGAGCAATCTTCAGCAAATAGAATAAAGGAGAAATCTAAAGCCTTCTGTAGGTATGTGAGGATTAAAATGATGACTAGGGTAGGAATAGGGCCAGTCAAAGACAGAAGTGGGATGTTGATTGGGGACCCTGTGGAGATGGGAGAAGTACTAAACGAACATTTCCCATCGGTGTCCACTCAGGTAAAGGAGAATAATGTCGGGGTGAAGAATGAGATAAGAGATATTAGAATAGAAAGGATCGATGTTAGTTATGAAGAGATGTTATCAATTCCAGAAGGAGTGAAAGTAGACTAGTCCCCTGTGCTGGTTGTGATTTGTCCGAGGATTCTCTGGGAACCTAGGGAGGAGATAGCAGAGCATTTGGCTTTTATATTTGAGTCGTCATTGTCTACAGGTTTAGTATTAGAGGACTAGAGGATTGCAAACGTTGTGCCCTTGACAGCAGAGATGACCAAGGTAATTATATATCAGTGAGCCATATTTCTGATGTAGGAAAGGTTTTGGAAAGGATTATAAAAGGTAAGATGTATAATCATCTGGAAAGCAATAATTTGATTTCAGATAGTCAACATGGTTTCGTCAAGAGTAGGCAGTGTCTCACAAACCTCATTGAGTATTTTTTGATAATGTGCCCAAGCATGTAGATGAGCGTAGAGCAGTTGTCGTGGTATACATGGATTTCAGACAATCCTCTGTTAAGGTTCCATGTGATAGGCTGTTTGAGAAAATGCAGATGCATGGGAGTGAGGGTGATTTAGATATTTAGATTAGAAACTGGCTTCCTGAAAGAAGGCAGCGAGTGGTAATTGATGGAAAATATACAACCTGGAGTCCAGCTACTGGTGGTGTGTCACAAGGATCTGTTCTGATGCCACTGCTGTTTGTTATTTTTATAAACAATTTAGACGCATCATAGGTGTATGTATGAGTCAATTTGCAGATGACACTGAAGTCGGTGGAGTAGTGGGCAGTTTGGAAATATGTTACAGGTTGCAGGGCGACTTGGATGGACTGCAGAATTGGGTTGAGAGGTGGCAAATGGAGTTCAATGCAGCTAAATGTGAGTGGATGCACTTGGGGAAGAATAACAGGAAGGCAGAGTGTTGGGTCAATGGAAAGATTGTTGGTCGTGTGGATGTGAAGAGGGATATTGCAGTCCATGTGCATAGATCCTTGAAAGTTGCCATCCAGGTTGAGAGTGCTGTTAGGAAGGCATGCAGTGTGTTAGGTTTCATTTGTAGAGGGATTGAGTTCCGGAGCCGCTTTACCATGCTGCAAATACACAATACGCTCGTGGGGATGTATGTCGGGAAGAATGTGAAAGCATTGGAAAAAAGTGCAGAGGAGATTTACATTAGATTCCCTACAGTGTGGAAACAGACCCTTCGGCCCAACAAGTCCACATCGACCCTCCCAACATAAACCCACCCAGACCCATTCTCCTATATTTAGCCCAGCTAATGCACCTGGCAATACGGGCAATTGAGCATTGCCAATTCACCTGAATTGCATATTTTGGAACTGTGGGAGGAAACCGGAGCAAACCCACGCAGACACAGGGAGAATATGCAAACTCCACATAAACAGTTGCCTGAATCTGGAATTTTAACCGGGTCCCTGGCGCTATGAGGCATCAGTGCTCACCAGTGAGCCAGCATGATGCCTGGTCTGGAGGGAAGGCCTAATGAGTAAAGGCTGAGAAACGTGGGTCTGTTCTCATCGGAAAGAAAAAGGCTCAGAGGGGATTTGATAGATACACACAAGATGATCAGTGAATTAGATAAGTAGACATGAAAGTCATTTTCCTAGGATGATGGCGTCAGTTTGTATGAAGGTACATAACTACAAATTGAGATGTGATAGATTTGAGACAGATTTCAGAGGCAGGTTCTTTACTGAGACAGTGGTAAGGGCGCGGGATATCCTGCCTGTCAGTGCAGTTAACTCAGCCACATTAGGGAGATCTAAACAATCCTTGGAGAAGCACATGGGTGATGATAGTATTTTGGAAGGGGATGCGCTGAGAATAGTTCAAAGGTCGGCGCAACATTGAGGGCCGAAGGGCCTGTTCAGCGCTGTATTTTTCTATGTTCTGTGTTCTATGTCCTTCCCCACAGTAAGCATTCATACAAAGCACAAGTTTCATATCTCCCCCATCTAGAGCTGCACCAAACAGAGATGGGCTTATTTAATTTTATGGTGTCCCGGTACTCTTCGCAGACTCCTCTTTGGCCTTAATGAATTTATAAAACCAGTTATGACTGACTTCAACAAAGCAGCATGCTGCAATTGAGCTAGGTAGAACTCAAAACTACAATAGACCGATTCAAATTAAGACGTGTTATCCATTACACCACAGGGCCGACCCACCGTCGACTTCCTTTCACCTTTTCCATGTATAATGGCGAGATTTATATCGGGGGGGATACAAGATTACCAAAGTGAAGAACCAGCAAAGATAATTAGCGTCACTGCTTTAATTCAATACGTCACACTTTGTGAAGCAGTGCCTTTCACTGGCAACTTGAACACATTCGTCTTCACGTGCCTCCTTCAGTGTTGCCTGCATGTCTGCTGGACGTTTCCACTGCTGTATTCACAGTCACTACGCTATTACATGATCCACTCCAGTGAAATGTACTTTCATAATCTGAGTCATTGCCTCTTCCTTTCAAGACCCTAAACAAGTTCAGCGAGAAAACTCTGGTCATTTCTAGCCCGGGGTGTGGAATCAGACAAGTATCACGACACCCTTATTGGTGCTGCCTGCTCACCGGATACCAGCACATCAAAATGAGGCCCTGTGACCACCAGCCTGTTCTGTGCCTTCCTGCAGAACATCTTCTGAACAACATCATATTATCACAGCTCCTCTTTCTTCATATTGAAATCCAGTGCGATAATTTGAACTTTTTCGAAACTTGGAGTGAGCGACTTTGCAGCTGAAGTTTGTTATGGAGTCAACGACAGACACAAGAGTGTCTACAAGTCAGGTTTTAATTTTACAGTCAGCATCACAGGAGGTCCCTGTTCAGTAGTACGAGTTTGCATCGCACAGACCTGGATATAATTCCCACTCAGGTAATGAAGATTAATTTTTCTTTTTGTGAATTATTAGAATGAAAACAAATCTTGCTTGCATACAGAGCGCACATCTGGATCCTGCCAGAATCGCTCAGTAATTGTTTCCATCCGTATATAACGACAAAGGCAGCAGATACACGGGAAACGACCACCGCAAATGCCCCTCTAATCATATCATCTTTCCGAGTTGGATGTATCTCGCTGATCCTTCAGTGTCGCTGAGTGTAAATCCTGGAAATTCCCCACGAGCGGTATCATGGCTGCATGTCTGTGCTGAGGCGTTGAAAGCTTCAGGAAAGTAATTCATCCCCTCCATCACTGTGGTAATTCTGGATATGCAGTGAATCCTTTCCCATTGAGTGACGACTATACTCCAGGAATCCGTTTCGAAAATTTAAAGGTTTCTATCAGACATCTGCAATCGTTTGAAATAAGTTGAGACGTGGACGAAGACAGTGAAATAAAGTGATAGACAATGATGCCTGGGAGGCATAAGACAGGAAGTGAGCGCGGGACTGATGGTGCAAAACTCAATGTCGGTGCCATTGGGTCAGCTTTTACTGCCCAATATTTATACTTGCTTACACATTACAGCTAGTCAATTCACCGCAATGACCTTGTTCCTCTTGATGTGAGGTCCCCTCTATGTGTATTAACGTGGTTCATGGGCCCCGATAGAATGAACACATCCTCTTTCTCCTGTCACTTTAACCAGGTGAAAATACCAGTTTTAAATGAATCCAAAAATAGATTATGTTTTTTCTGTGCCTTTTCAGTGGAGAATTTTCAGCTATAAACTGTTTGTATTTGAAAATTCGAGGATTGAATACAATTCTCTGTGAGCAACATTCATGCGAAAACACATGTCCAAGGACTGTGAGGAAGTGGTTAAGCAACTCCACATATGGATGAGTGAGGGGATAGCTGCTGTGGTGCCGTGGCTTAGTTGGTTAAAGCGCTTGTCTAGTAAACAAGAGATCCTGGGTTCAACTCCCAGCGGTGCCTACTTGTCACGTTCATACATGGGCTTGGTGTTTCAAGTCTTCGTGAAAATAACTGAGCATCTTTTTGGACTTTCACCCTGTTATGATTTGGTGATCCAGGTTAAGTTCCAACAGTGAATGCCATTTTTTAAAATATTCCGAACTATTACTTATGTCTGTGGTTTCTTTCCATTATTCCACAAGCACTTCTGCTTCTCCTCCTCTTTTATTCCCCATCCTTCATTCCCAGTTAGGTCGGAATAACGAGATGAGGCAGGAGACGCTGCAGATTTGCCGGGGAATTTTGTGGTAATGGCAGAGATACCACTAGCTGATCACTCTCATTCTCTGATGTCACCGTTCATACATTTAAACCAACAATATACACATCGTTGTGCTTCTTTATTTGTAGTGTAATTGCATTTTTCTCTTGTGGATTAGAAATTCTATTTTGAATTCGGAACAGTCATAATTGGTTGAGGACGAAGTGTCGCCTTGCCTTGTTTGAAGTGACAGACACATTATCCGGAGAATGTGAGCCCAATTCAACGCACTCCAGTCAGTGGGCAAAAAACCTCTCAGCAGCTGCACACTCAAATTGTCTTGAAATGTCAGACTTTTCATAGAGCCGAAATAGGTAAAGAGCTGTATGGACAGGCAGAGTGTCGGAGAATTTGTAACAGGAAGAGGGAGAGGTGGATGCACAGAGACAAAGAGAGTCATATGGAGACACATGCTGAGTTAGACACTGAAATGACCAATTCTCTATTCGACATTGTTGCAAACTGAGAGAAAGGAAACGAAAGAAGGCAATCATTTCAGCACAGCCTTTCACCAGCTGAGAGCAACGGAAACAGCATTACAGTCAATAAAGTCCTTTGAATTTGGAAAGGTGACGGTTGTCTGTCATTGAGATATTTTGATAAAAATCCTGATTCAACAGATAAGACTGATAATTTTACCAGCATTATTATATAGAAATGAATAATTAACGTGTTTCTGTCGATCTAAAACTTTAACTCAGTTTCTCTCCACAGATGCTGTCAGGTCTGTTGAGTTTCTCCAACAATTCATATTTTTGGTTCAGATTTACATTATCAAAGTAACATGAAAATCAACATCCTGTTGATCGCTTCATTTTTAAAACCCATCTGAAAATAAAACTGGTTACACTCTCAGACACAAATATACACTACAACGACTATGCACATGCAAACCCACTTTCAAATTTAGGCCGTGGCAGACCCAAGACCGAACGTCTCCGTATCGTATTCGAGTCTGGACAACGCGTTGGGAATTCACGTTTTCGCGACCTGCCAAATGCACAACTGTCAAATTGACTGGCTGTAACAACAAGCTCCATCGAAACAGCCTGTCCTTGGCAGAGTGGGAGCGGGAAAATAATTTTGATTCACGGATAAGTTTTCAACTACAAATTCACTCTGACATCACGACCACGTTATTACATCTCTGGAACAGTACCTGACTGTACCGCACCTCAGCAGAAAGTGATAACTTTAGATGCTGGAGATCAAAGTCAACAAGTGTAGCACTTGGAAATCACAGCCTGTAAGGCAACATCTGAGGAGCGGGGAATCGACGATTCAAGCATTCCTGACGAACATCTTGTACGCGAAACATCGAATTTTCTGCTCCTCGCATGCTGCTGGACCAGCACCACACTTTTTGACTCTATTCCCACCTCAGCTGATCTGCTTCGCAAAATTGATGATGAACGTGCCAGCATTCAGTTTGAATCTTCTGTCACATGTTTGACAGTTTGCAACATTCCATTCCTCATAAAACTCAGATTATCCAAATTACTAAATAAAAATAAACTGTGGATGCAGGAAATCTGAAACACAAGCATACTTGCTGGAGAAACTCTGCATTCTCTGATATCAACTGAATAGTTGAACATTAAAATGTGAACAGGAAAAGAAAAAGCTGCAATTTGATAACTGCAACACTTCGTTTCTCCAAAAAATGACATCATGAAATGCAGTGTTTCGACTAGACACTCACCATCTCAAATACTGATAGGAGTGAGGAAATAAATGTTGGCCCAGTCATTGCTGAACAAATGAATAAAAAGACTTATTGCGTTCCTAGTCAGTTGCTACCCCGGCAGACCATGTTAATGTGATCCACAAAGCAGGACAGCCAGGTCCCTCTGTATTTCAGAGTCCTGCAATATATAATTTAAATAAAAGGGTCATTATTGAATGTTCCTGCGAACATCTCATTCTCAACTTCATACTGCATTGGTCAATATTTTACTCACAAACTTCCTCATCTCGACATCACTCAATTTTTATATCCTTTACGTTCTCTTCATGGTTTACCTTTCAAACCATTTTCCCAAGTACATGCCCATTTTTATTAAGTCGAAGACTAAGCTGAAATGATGTCTGTTGGAAATCCAAATATCGCTCTATCACACTTTGTCCCTTGTTTAGTGTGTCCGTGTAAAACACGTTAAATTTGTGCCCTCTCGTTTTGAATTCCACCATCCTGGGTAAAACCATGGCCTAGGCCAGTCACCGATCCAACCCCAATCATGATTTTATCAATGTCTAGAAGTTTACACACCAGCCTGGAACACTGCCGGGAAAAGCCCCTGCTCAAACACTCCCTACTTACCACTCAAGCCCTCTCGACACTGTAACATCCTTGTCAATCTATTCTGCACTCTTTCAAGTTTTACAATATCTTTCCTGTTGAAGGTGATCGGAGTTGTCAGCAGTATTCTAAATGTGGCTCCACTAATGTTCTGTACAGCCAGAACATGACGTGAACTTCAATAATCAATGTTCTGACTAATGAAGGCAAGCGTGCCAAATGCTTTCTTCACGAACTTTTCTACATGTGACACCTATTTTCGTGCTCTCGTAATCTTTGCCTTGACTTATAAAGTTGTGCCTGTCTTCTTAACTACTATATTCTGCTGCCTTCACAAATCTGTGGACCCACATGCAAAGTCACTTTGTTCCTTTGGGTTTCCCAGTGCCCTACCGTTCTTTGAGTACTCCCATGACGTGTTACTTACAAAATGCATCATCTGATGTTTTTATTGTTATTTTCAGCTCCCCTATCTGCCCATTTGACAAATCCAGGTCTGAAATCCTGGAACCTAAGATCTTCTTCCTCACTGTTCACCACTTTGCCAATCTTCATATCCTCCTCAAATTTTCTTATCATTTCCCCAACATTATTTCTGTATTGTTTATGTGCAATCACAAACATTAAGGGACACAGCATTGATCCTTGTGGGACACCACTGAATACCAGTTCCACGTCTCAGAAACAGCACTTTCCTTTGTCTGCAACCACCCAAATAAGTTTGGAACAAACCTACCACGTGACCCTGTATCCCTTTTATATTAACCCTGGTACCAGTCTCCGTTGGGGGAACTTGTCTAAGGCTTTCTAAAATCCTCATAAATTAAATCCATTTCACTATCCTTGTTTACACATCTGATCACTTCCTCAAAAAAATGTAATCTGATCTATCAGGAATGAATTCCTCTGACATAAGCATGCTGACTCTCGCTGGTCAAACTTGCTCCGAAGAAGTTGCAATTAATTCTCTCCTTAAGAGGCTTCTCCAAAAGTTTCCCTACATGTGATGTTCGACTCACTGCTCTGTAATTTGCTGCATTATCTCCGCCAGCCTTATTGAAAACTGGAACCACGTTAGTAGTCCTGAAATCCAATAACCACTCCCAGGTGGCTAAAAAGGAAGGTAAAACATTGGTCAGAACACGCGTAATTTTCTCTCTAGTCTCACAAAGCAACGTGAGACACAACCCCATCCCGATCTGGGCATTTGCCCAATTTTAGCCTGTCAAAACCTCCAATGCCATCTCTGTCACCATGTGAAACGGCTCAAAAAACTCTCAGTCCCTCGTCCCTGCATTCTGTACCCATATATTACCACATAAGGACTGTTCCCCGGCTGCATATGTAAGCTGATTCACTCAGTTATCCCATTTACTGACACAACTGTACTATCACACGGGAGGGAGATCATTCAGGTATTATAAGTGGGAAAAAAACTGTTTCAGCCTTTGCGCCTACAAATGCTTCAGCTTCGATAACTCATGGCACATTGTCACAGTGAAAAGGGGTCTTAGTGTTATCTATCTGAAGAAAAAGTCACTAAGTTGCACCTCCTGCAGAAACTCCAGTCTGTTCAGATTTGGCATGAGTTTTTTTTTCTCTCTCTGTTGTTGATCGCATTGAAAATAGAACTGCTGTACAAATCCCATACACATGATTGCTGGATTAATAGACCTAAGAAGTTTGATGCCTATGGCTCACATTGCAATAGAAAGAATCGACAAGAGAAGTTTTCAAAAGGAACAGAGTACTGTCTTCGGTGCAGAGGATCATTCAGCACGGACGATCTCAGGCTACCAAAAGGGCACACGCACGACCTTTATTCCTCGATCATTCACAGTGTCAGATGGCCTGAGATAGAGATGTGTGCCAAGGAACATGTTCAAAAGCAGAAGGTGCTGGAACAGCTAAGCCGGTTTGGCAGCATCTGAGAAGAGAAATAAGACCACCAAATAAACGATTACATTGGGGAGGTGAATACACAAAGAAATAAGTAATGCTGGTCAAAATGGGCCGGATATTAACTTTGGAGATTTTAATCGACTTTTTGATTGGTCGAACTAGATCAGTCTGTGTTGCCTTGAGGAGGACAATGTTGGATTTAATCGTGATGGTTTTCCTGAACAGTGTGTCAAAGAAACGGCGAGGTAGCAAGCTATTGTCGATCTGGTCCTGTGTCGTGAGACAGGAATAATCAAATACCTCATCGTTAAGGATCCGCTTGGAAGGAGTGATCACAGTATGGTCGATTTGAGAATGCAGATGGAGAGTGTGAAGTTAAAAAACAATGCCAGATTCCTGTGTCTGTACAAGGGGCTGTACAATAGAACGGGGAATGCCTGGCTAAAGTAGACTCAAAACAAAAATAAATATGGTGGGTCAGCCGATGAGCAGAGATTTCAATTAGATTTTTCAAAGTGATGATCAAAATTATATTCCAATGTAAAGGAAGGACAGTAAGAAAAACTATAATCTAGCATCGTTGTCTCAAGAAATAAGGGAGATTATCAAATTGAAGGAGAAGGCATACAAAGTGGTTAAAATCAGCATGAAATTGGAAGATTCGGACAGCTTTCTCGGTCCACAGAATGCCACAACAGTGCTGAAAATAACCGCAAGAAAGAACATGAGAAAAAAGAAACTCGCACAGATTATGGGGATGTTTCGCTGAAGTTTCAACAAAAAAACGAAAAAGAGTGGTTAAAGTGAACATTGGTCCTTTAGGCGTTTAGTTATGGGATGTGATGAAATGGCTGAGGCATTGAACAGTTATTTTGCATCGTTCTTCACAGTGAAAGACACTAATACATGCCAGTAATTGAAAAGAGATGGATGTCGGTGAGGACCTGGAAACAATCCTTATTTCGTAAAAGCTAGTGTTGGGCAAACTAATGCAGCTAAGAATAGACAGTCCCCTATCCCTGATGGAATGCATCCCAAGGTGCTAAAAGAGTTGGCGGGGAAAATAACAGGTATCCTGGCGTTAATCTTGCAAATTCGCTGGACTCTGGGGCAATTCGAGCAGATTGGAAAACAGTAAATCTGGCGCCACTGTGTTTGAAAAAAAATGGAAGGAAGACAAGAGAGGGGGTTATAGACCCACTAGCTTAACTTCTGTAGTAGAGAAGGTGCTTGAGTCTACTATCAAGTAAGGAATAAGAGATCACTGCGATAGAGATTGAAAAGACACAGGATTCATGTAGGGCAGGTCATGCTTTACAAATATATTGGTATTCTATGAAGACATGACGAGTATGGTGGACAACGGGGACTCAGCGAATGTGGTGCACCTAGATTTCCAAAAGATCTTCGACAAGGTGCACACAAGAGGCGGATGCATAAGGTAAGGATGCATGGTGTTAGTGGGCGAGTATAACCATGGATATAAGAATAATTAACTAATAGGAAGCACAAAGTGACGATAAATGTGTACTATTCTGGCTGGCACACAGTGAGTAGTAGTGAGCCTCAGTGATGGGTTTTGGAACTGCAATTATTTACAATTTATATAGATAATTTGTAGTTGGGGACAATGTGTTGCACGTCCAACTTTACAGATGACACGAAAATGAATGGCAGAAGACAGTGTGCAGAGGAATGTGAAACTTTGTAGAGGAAAATAGTTACATTGACTAAATGGGCAAAGGTTTGGCTGAAGAAACGTGAAGTCATCCATTTTGTTAGAAGTTACAGGAGACAGGGTTATTACTTGTCGAATAAAATGTTGAAGCATGCTGTTGTACAGGGGGAATTGGGTGTCCTTGTGCATGAATCACAAAGGTCGGGTCTGCAGGTACAACAAGTAATTAGGTAGCCAAATGGAATGTTGTCTTTCATTACTAAAGGGGGTGAGGTTAAAAGAAGAGAGGTTCTGTTGCCGCTGTACACGGTGCTGGTGAGGACATTCTTAGAGTACTGTGAGCAGGTTTGGTCTCATTACTTGAGAAAGGATGGACTGGCACTGGAAGGGGTGCAGAAGGGGTACACTGGGATAATGCTGGAGTTGAGGGGATAGGGTTATGAGGAGAGACTGAGTAGATTGGGATTATATTCATTGGAATTCAGAAGAATTAGGAGAGACCTTATAGAAATATGTACAATTTTGAAGGGAATATGTAAGATAGAAGTAGAAAGGATGGTTCCACTGGCGGGTGAAATTTGGAAAAGAGAGCACAGCCTCAAGATTAGACGGAGCAGGTTCAGCACAGAATTGATAAGGAACTTTTTAACCAAAGGATTGTTACTCTTTGGAATCTTCGATTCCTGATGAAGAATTTTTGCATGAAAGGTCAATTTTCCTGCTTATCAGATGCTGTCTCACCTGCTACGCGATTTGCAGCACCACACTCTTACCTGTAATCTCCAACATGTGTAGTCTTCACTTTCAAAATTAGAATTCTTTGCACAGTGAAGTACTTGACACCACTTCAGTAAACGTTTTTTTTGGCCATGATCTTATTTTTGAACAATAAAGGAAGTAAGGGATACAGTGAGAGGACGGGTAAATGGATCTGAGCGCACGAAATCATCAGCCATGAACGTATTGAATGGCGGAGCAGGCTCGAAGGGCTGGAGGGCTTACACCTGCTCCTATTTCTGATATTTCATAACTGCATGTTTAACATCTTCAGCAATTGCAACGGAAGATTCCACAGTGCCATGTGGGGAGGTGTTGGGACTGAAGGCAGAATGCACCAGTGTGTCCCAGATGGAAGGTTACATCCGGAAGGCAGAGAAGGGAGGTGAGAGGAATATGTGTGCGGTGATGGCATTTTGCTGGAGCTGGTGGAATTTCAAAAAGCAATCGATGATCACTTGAAGCACCACAGCGCATAAAGCTACAGAACAAGTTCTGGAAAATGGGATGACAGTGGATAGGCGCTTGATGCCTGACATTGGCAAGAAGGGCCAAAAGGCCTCTCTCCTTGCTGTGAAAGTCCCAGTCTCTATGAGAAATTAATTGAACCAGCCTTTTGTGGCCACAAGATCAATCAGAATCCGGGACTTCTTCAGCAAGTAATGCAATTCTTTATTCCTTGATGCCTATCTATCAGATTGGCTGCCATTACACACCACCTACGAATAGCAACTAAAAACTCCATTAACCGATTTTCTCTCTCCTAGCCAGATCGTTATCCATTCCATCGTCCAACTGTTCTTCTCCTTCTTTGGGTTCTTTCCCCACCTGTCGTTTATTCCTTTACAAGCCAGAAATAAGAAACATAACTGAATGCTCCTTACTTGCCTGAATAAGTGCAGTATTGAAAAGCATGTTGCAGGAGAAGCACAGCAGATAAGGCAGCATCCAAGTCGGAAGATACATTTCAGTCAGAACCTCCTTGAGGACTGCTCAGTGCTGTTCCAACAGTAATGCATCACCCAACACCACCCAGAACAGAACAGCCAAATTGATCAGCACCGCATGAAAGAAACAACATCGACACAGATCCACTTCCTCCATCGCCAAACACTCAGACATGCAGGTTGTACCATCCACAAGATTAAGTGCAGAAATTCCCCACGTCTCCTTAAACCGTACCTTTCACATTCACAATCACGTCCATCTCAAAGGTAATGGACGACAGGTGGTTAGGACAACCCATAAAAATAGTTGCCATACTGATCTGGAAATATTTTGCCATTCCTCTCCTGTCACTTCGTCAACATTCTGGAATTCCTTCCCTTACAATGTGGATGTACTGATAGCCCATGGACAACAAGGGTTACGGAAGGCTGTTCATCATCACCTTGTCTAGTCAAATTAGGAATGAGCAATGCATGCTGACCCTGTCTTGAAAATACACATCCGAAAGAAGAATGACAATTAAATGCTTTGTTGTTTTTTTAAAAAGCGAGCTCTTACTAAGCTATTTCTGTTTTAATTTCAGAATTATTCAAGATGAGGATTATCATTGGAAACTGAAACGACACATCACATCGGTGTCTGATGGAGTTGTTCAGTTTAAAGTAGCCCGAACTCGTTGGCATTTGAAAATGAACGAGAAAACAACATTGCGGGTCGAGTGAAGCCATTCACGTGTGCTGTCTATGGGCGGGGCTTCAGCCAATCATCTAGACTGCCAAGATATAAATGGAGGGACACTGAAGAGAACCTTTGGAAATGTGCTGACTTTGGAAAGTACTCAATTATTCGCCTACCATGACAATTCATCCGGCTATACTGGGAAAAAGCATTTCACCTGTTCTGAGTGTGGGAAGCGATTTGTGCAGTTATCTAACCTGGTGCTGCACACATGCATTCACACTGAGGAGAGACAGTTTATTTTTTCAGAATGTGGGAAATGCTTTCAAAAAAGTTCTCGGAAACTGAGGTATTACCAATGTGTTCATACCCGATGATAAATCATTCAAGTATGCTCACAGTGGAAATTGGGTCAGCCTGTCATCTGATCTCACTTTTCATCTGGGAACTCACTGAAGAGAGACCGTACACCTGCTCTTAGTGTGGGGAAGGATTCAGTCAAGCATTCGGTCCGCTGAGATACCAATAGTTTCACACAGAGAAGAAACCATTTGTCTGTTGTGCCAGGTAAGAAACCTGCTGAAATACAAGCGAGTTCACACTCCATTAACACACTTGCGGTGATACCAGCGAATTAACATTGGCAAGGGAGCATTTAAATGTAGCATTTCTGGGAAAGGATGCACTTAAATCTTCCATTCTGCTAATACACCAATGGGTTACAAGTGAAAAGAAACCGTTTAAATGTCCAGAGAATGGGAAGTGCTTTATATGTTCCCAGGAACTGAACTCCAATCAACGTGTTCACATTGATGAGAAACCATTCACGTGCTCTCACTGTGAGACTGACTTCCCACTGTGTATCGACACAATTTACCTGCTGCATCTCCTCAAGCAGTGATTACACTTCTCAAGAACTTCCATTGCAGTGAAACACAGTCAATAATTCTGAATGTATCAAATAAATTTTTAATACACATCAAGCTTGAACAACGAAGAAAATGCCAAATAACAGAGTGCAAATGCATATCCACCAAATTCTTCCCATTTGAGAGTAATTGGGGAAAACTGTATATTTGATGTGACTGATACTTGAGCAATTAAAACCCAGTTCAATTAAAGAGGCTATTCACATCCAATGAAGTAAACGCCAGCTGATAGAATGAACACAGTTCATTTCTGGATGCAATAACAGCAACATACAATCACATTTGACCTCACTGGAATGCGTGTGCCACCGTCGATATGCAGACCATAGGAGCTGCTTTCTGCATTAGAGACAGAAGTGATTGGTGGTGATTTAACCAGTAGGCTCCAAGACTCCAGCAACGGAAGAGGTTGAGAGAACAGTTGCTTATGGTATTCTCAACACGTTGATGGGAACGGGACCCATGCTGTCCGCATCTGATAGCTTTACAAACAAGCAACCCAGCCAACTGAGCTAAACGAATACCTCCTTACTGGTGTGTCACATGTGCGGATGAATTATTGAATCCATTGCTACACATAGTATCGGTGAACGGCCTCTACCCACAAAGCGTTTACTGTTGCATCATCAAAGCATTGTTACTCCTGAAGCTCTTCTCACAGTCAGAGCATTTACTTTTTTCTCGCAATGGTATGAACAAGCCCATATCTGTTGAGACTGGAGAACCAAGTGAATGCCTTTCCACACAAGGGGCAAGTGTTTGTCACTAATGTGAATAATCTGTGCTCACTGAGTACAGATGATCACGTGAATCTCTTCCAACACTCAGTGGAGGTGTATGGTCTCCATACAGTGTTTATCAAGTTTGTGCGTCTGAAACTTTACTGATTTAATACACCTCTTCTCAAGCACAGAGCAGAAGGATGTACACGCTCTAGTTTCAATTCGACTGGTTGACATTAGAGTGGATTGTGGAGGTTATCACTGCCCAAACGGAGCGGAAAAGCTTCTCTCCCAGTGACGAAGACATATGTGCGACATTAGGCTGGATCCCCTAGCGAAAATTTGCCCACTCACGGAACAGCTGAACGAGTTCTCGCCCATGGGAATAACTTGATGTTGAATACAAACCTCTGAATTTCAGATCTGAGAAAATCTTAAAGATTTTTTCCCACAACCAGAGGAAAGGTCTCTTATCAATTTAAACCCACAGATGTCACGTGAGGCTGAATGACAGAGCAAATCCCTTTCCACACATGGAGCACGTGAACAGTGTATCCTCAGAATGTCTGTGTCACTGAGCTTCCAACTGCTCTGAGCAGCTGTAATCCTTCCCACAATCCATAAATTTCCATTTTGCTGATCTCCTTATGTATCTCCAAGTCCGATCGATGATCTGTTGAATCCTTGCCTTTAAACACAACAAAGGTAAGGCTTCTCTTCAGATCTTTTAAAGAATGTTAATTGGATTATGTGAAATAATTTCTACAGTCATTGCACTGGAACACTCACAATGTAGAGTGTGTGAGTGTGTGTGTGTTTGCATGTGTCTGTTTGCATGTGTGTGTCTGTATTGGCGTGTGTTTGTGTGTGTGTGTGTGTGTTGGCGTTTTACAATCACACTGTCATTTGAAATCTTTTCCCACAGACATACAAGATAAATATATAGCCTTCATGGCCTGCTGAATTTAATGATCCGTTGGATCTTGGATCAGTATATCATGCTTGATTTGACTCATTCAACTTCATTTCTTTCAATCTCGGTATTTGCCGAGAGGTGCGAGGAAGGAGCGAAGGACTTCTGGGAAGGTGAGTATAACGGTTAAAAATCCTTAGTTCAGGCGTCGGGGCCTCCATTTGACCAGATGTGTGAGGCAGGAGCGAAGGACTGCTGGGACGGTGAGTCTGACCTTTTAGAAACCTTAGTTCAGGCGTCGGCACCTCCATTTGCCGAGAGGTGCGAAGGAGGTGCGAAAGACTTCTGTGAAGGTGAGTCTAAACGTTTAAAAACCTTCGTTCAGGCGACGGGTCTCCATTTGCCGAGAGGTGCGAGGGAGGTGTGAAGGAATTTTGGGAAGGTGAGTCTAACGGTTTAAAAACCTTAGATCAGGTACCGGGGCCTCCATTTGCCGAGAGTTGCAAGGTAGGAGTGAAAGACCTCTGCGAAGTTGAGTGTGACGGTTTAAAAACCTTAGGTTCGGTGTCGGGGCCTCTATTTGACGACAGGTGCGAGGAAGGTGCGAAGGACGTTTGGGAAGGTGAGTCGAACGTTATGAAAACCTTTGATCAGGCATCGGGATTACCATTTGCCGAGAGTTGCAAGGGAAGAGCAAAGGACTTCTGGGAAGGTGAATCTACCGTTTTAAAAAACCTTAGATCAGGCTTCGAGGCCTCCATTTGCCGAGAGGTGCGAGGAAGAAGCGAAGGACTTTGGGAAGGTGAGTCTAACATTTTAACAACCTGAGTTCAGGCATCGGGGCCTCCATTTGCCGAGAGGTGTGAGGGAGGAGCGAATGAATTCTGGGGAGTATTTAAGTGTGTGACATCTAAACCCGAGGTCTTTCACCGTCAGGCCACCCTCCTACTTACCTCCTCGAACCTTACGAAGATTCTGTAAACTAGGTACGTTTTCAGGTTTCTGTTTTTTATTTCCCTCTTCTCTTTCTTTGTTTAGATCTGTGCGGATTTTCATACTAGCGGAATATGGATGTCAGGGCAGTTGCATGTTCCTCCTGCTGAATGTGGCAAGTGAGAGACTCTCCAGATGTTCCCGTCGACTACATCTGCGGGAGGTGCAGCCAATTCTCGCTCCTTGACAACCGAATTAGGGAACTGGAGCTGGAGGTGGATGAACTTCGGATCCGGGAGGCTGAGGGGGGAATTGAGAAGATGTACAGGGAGGTGGTCACTCCCCAGACACAGGATAAGGACAGCTTGGTTACTGTCCGGGGGAGTAAAGGGAACCGATGGTCAAAGCAGGGATCACCTGTGCACAATCCCCTCAGAAAAAAGTACATCGTTTTGTGTACTGCTGGTGGGAACAGCCTACCAGAGGAAAGCCACAGTTGTCAGGTCTCTGGCACTGTGGCTCAGAAGGGAAGCGGGGGAATAGAAAAGCGCTAGAGGTAGGGAATTCAATAGTTTGGCGAATTGACAGGAGATATTGTGGTCAGGAAAGGGAATCCTGGAAGGTATGTTCCCTCCCTGGTGCCATGGTCCGGGATGTCACCAATCGAGTTTGCAAGATTCTGAAGTTGGAGGGTGAGCATCCAGAAATCATAGTACATATTGGCACCAATTATATCGACAGGAAAGGGACTGAGGATCTGAAAAGTGACTACAGAGAGTTAGGTTGGAAGCCGAAGAGCAGGAGGAGGAGAGTAGTGTTCTTAGGTTTCCTACTCCTGCCACGAGATAGTGAGATGAGGAACAGTTGGCGAATGGAACTTAACACGTGGCTGCGAGGCTGGTGCAGGAGGGACGGCTTCAGATACCTGGACCATTGGGATACTTCTGGGGAAGGTGGGACCTGTACATGAAGGACGGGTTGCACCTGAACTCTAGGGGTACAAATGTCATGGGTGGGATATTTGCTCGTGCGATTCGGATGGGTTTAAACTAGTTTAGCAGTGGGGTGGGAGTCGGATCCACATGTCTGAGAGGGGTTCAGCTGCAGACAGGACCTTGACAGGATATATGGAATCTATCTGGAAGGTTTCTACTCAATAGTACACCCCAGAATGTTGTTCATGGAGGATTCCAGAATAAATTTGGTGTTGAATGTCAAAACGGGAAACTCAGATTGTATCTTGATGAAGATGGACATTGCCAGGCATATATGTGATCTGACTGTTACTTGCCACTTGTGCAGATTTTGTATGATATGTAGGTGTTGTTACAAATTAATATATGATTTTGGGAAGTTTTTTTAGCGCATGTTGAGTCTCCGGTTGAAAAGTTGATCTCAATTAGGACACATCTACCAGCTCAGCTAGCAAACGTACAACCTGAACATATGCATATGAGCGACTTCAGTATCTGAGCAGTTGAAAATGATGCTGAATGTTGTCAAGCCGTCAACCAACATTCCCACCTCTGAAGGGAAAGTCATTGACAAAGCAGGTGAAGATGGTTGGGCAAAGAGCCGACCCAAAGGATCGCCAAAGGGAAAGTGTGGACTGCAAATGTTGGAAATCAGAGGAGAGAGGTTGATGCATGGAAAAGCGTGGGATGTCAGGCAGCGTCCGAGGAGCAGGAGAGTGATGTTTTGGCCATGTGCCCTTACTGCTTATGAAGTTCGGATGCCGGAAACGTCGACACTCCTGCTCCTTGAATGCTGCATGACCTGCTCTGCCTTTCCGGCACCACACTCTCGACCCTTTGTAACTCCAGTCTGACAAAGAAGGTCTGGATTCTCAAGCACCACCGGCTTCACAAGTGTGTCATGACACGTCTGAACAGGTTGATTAAAAATGTGACCTGCAGAAAAATCCAGTGTTTAAAGCAGACTGTGGTATTTTTTGACAAATGCACCTGTATGTTATGCTGCTCTTAGGATGATGTGCAGTGCTACCTGCCCATTAGTGTAGAAACAGAAAGGTATATCGGGCAAAGATATGGCCAAAGAGAAAGAGTGGAGTGGACGAGGCTGTGATGATGGACACCATTTCTTGCAGTGAAGGAATCAATCCACACTGGAGGCATGACAAATGGGCAGGGACTGAGATCATTGGGGTCGTGGGGCTGTGTGTTGGTTATTCACCCAGGCATATACAAGGACTGTTTAGCTAGAATGGCAGTGTGCACCGTGTGAGCAAACCTGGTAAGAATGGGCCGCGGGAAAGCAAAACGACCGTATTCCATAGAAAACTGGACAGTTCACTTTTTAAAACGCTCAAAACAGCTCTGAAGAGTTCCAACTTATAATCCTCTGTTTTAATGAGGACTGTGGTTAACAATGCCATTTATAATGTGAGTTTAGCAGTTCACTGCTGTTTAGTAAGAGTCTGTCCGACGATCTGGAGAAATAGAGGCCATTACCTTTGGTCTAAGTCTAGCTGGATCTGAAATGATGAGAATCGTTGCGTGCAAGTCTCTTTCTGAGTGAGGCTCTTTCCTGGAGCAGTGCAGCTGGCGTTAGCTGCGGTGGTTTGGGTCCACATGTGGACATGAGCAATGCAACAGCACTCACCGTGAATGGCCTAGTGAAGCACTGCAGGAAGAAACCTCTCACTCAGCGTTAAGTCATTCGCATGAGGAGCAGAAAATTGAGCAAAGTATCGAACAGAATTGCTAACAGATGTTTCGATGACCCTATCCATGTGCAATGTCGTTTGTTTGCAAAAGTTTATTCAGCAAGTGAATTAATTTTCTAACCAGTAATGAGATCTAGAGGACAAGGCGAAAATTTTCATGGAAGATGTTACTGCGTCAATTTACATTCACAAGGATCACATCAAATGCGTTCAGATCTCCCCCACCCCAACAGCCCCTCATTCTGTTGGAAAAGCTGCCATTTTGTTTCCCTCGTGGAATGGACAAACGTTTATTCATCTTAAGATGTGTTAGTGTTTGACAATGTGTCTCTGAGAGTCGTTGAGAGCAGATATAGAAAGGTACGTTTTAAAATGACAGAGCGTCGTCCAAACTCAGGATGACTTTGAAACTAGCAAAACTGTGCCAGAAACAAGAACCTATTTTTAGACATGCTTGGCCAGTTTTTAAACCTTTGGACGAAATGTATTCAGTTTTCCAAATATTGGCTGGATGCCTGTAATGTTTACTCCAACTCAAGGTGTACAGTTGCGTGCCAATGTTTCAATCACATTTTTTGTTTTCAATTTCTGTAGACTGAAATTACTCCATAGAGGCCAGCATCCTATTACTCAGACAATCCTCATGACAAGTACGCAACATTTGACATAAGTTCGTCTTCCTCAGAGCCAGCTCTCAGAGAGGAAAGAGTCTCCCACACTTTAATTGGACCTGCCAGCCAATAATCACTGTATGAATCAGATCAAATCATCCTCTACGAATTACACATGGCTGACCTTGTTTTCATCCCTACAAAACAATTACCATTAGCTATTCAAACATAGAAATAACTCATAAGCATCACACGTGGAAAAAAAGCTAATTCAGTTGCATTGATTGCCTCACTTGCAATTGTGGCAGCAGGAAGAAGAACTCAACTTTTAAGTGGAATAAACAGGAAGACAGAGAGAGATATGGGTGCGGGAGCGATAGACAGAGAGAGAGAGAGAGAGAAAGAGAGAGAGAGAGAGAGATTTGTCGCTTGCACAACCACAACAGCTACAGAAAGCTGAAACTAAAACTGTGATGTTGTGGGATGCATCACAAATCTGGTTTCTTCTTTTGCATCAAAATAAATACAAGGCTTCATAAACGTTTTGATTTTGTAGGCTTCAGGTAGTGATCTCGCCAATTCTGTCTCGACTTCCATTTCTTTCAGTAAAAAGACAGCATAAAATGTACCTGTCAAAGCCATAGCATCGCCCCATTCAGTGATGGTTATGGAACAGATTTGTTTCGGCAAATGTGATTGATGTAAGGCTTAGTGCGGATCCTGATGATAATGTTCTGAAATGTCTACTGTCGTTGCTGTTGTAGACAATAGAGAGTATGAGTTTGGAAGACGCTGTCTGAACAATATTGATTATTCTCTAACTTATACATGGCTGCGACTTGTGCGCTGGCGTTCAAGGAAGAGGAATTTTAAGTGTTTCCAAAGACGACAGCTACTTTGCCAGGGATGCCATCAGACGTCTTGAGCATTATTGAGGAAGCATTCCAACTAGTACGTTTTGTTGATTATGCTTTGCTGATAGTTGGATTCCATCTCCGGGTGACTGTCTTTGTGGACAATGTGCATTCTCTCCGTGTCTGCAAGGGTTTGCCTGAGTTTTTTAATTCCTCCGACAGTCCAAAGATGTGGTGGTCAGGTGATTTGGCCTTGCTAAATTGATCACCATGTTAGGTGCGTTAGTCAGGCGTAATTATATGGTAGGGGAGTGGGGCTGGGTGGGTTATGATTTGGACTATTGGTGTGGACTAGTTGGACCGAAGTTTCCACGCGGTCGGGAATCTATGGTTCTCTTGCGAAAATTACTTTGCTAGAATGTTGTTGCAATGTCTGGCTCAGAAATAGTGGTTAAACAGCATTGAGTACCTTGAATTGTTGTGTTTTGTTGAATTAAACAAAAGCAGCACATGTGGGTGGACTCAGGCTCACCGGGTCACAGGTTTTTAGATGTCCCGGCAGTTTAAGTTGGGGTGGGTATTGGAGAAAGATTGAAGCAGATAGACACAGATCTGTCCATTTTGCTGAAAAATAACTGTCATACTCTCTCTGCTGTTGTAGAGTTGTTTTTTTTTTGCATTTTTTATTTCTCCATGACTGAAGATAACCGGTTAAAAAAAAGAATCTGTGCTTATGGGAACAAAAACAAAAAATGTTGGAAAACACAGCAGGTTTGGCAGCATCTCTGGAGAGTAACCAGAGTTAAAGTTGCGTGTCCACTTACACTTCATCAGAACTCATAGTTTTTGGTGATGCTGTTGCATTTTAACAGTTGAGGATTTGTAGTTGAACAAAATGTACGTTTGGTCAACCTTTTAATGGATTGGAAGTGATGCCAATTTTACATTCTTTGTTGGATGTTAACTTTTTTTTAAAAGAATAATGTGTATTTTGCTTAAAGCCATGTAGCTTGAAGAAATCATACACATCTGGAGCACTACACTTTTTGCATGCCTTTAAATCAATACAGGTCAGTGTCTAGGGTATCTTCTTGATAAGTTTTGAACGGAGCTTGTCCAATTCGTTATACTTCCCACAGATATCACTGGACTAGATTCTGAAGTTTAAATTAAATCAAATATGCATCAGAGGAAAGATTGAAAATCAGAATGAGAAAATGCAGGAAGACAATGGAATCGGTCTCACTCTGTGAGTGACTTCTCTACATTTGGCAACTACAACAGTAACATTTTTAAAAGAAGTACAAAAGATGTGTACTGTCTGTAAAATATAAAAAAAATAAACAAAATCTGTTAGAGAAACTCGGCAATTCTGGCACCATCTGTGGAGACAAAGCAGAGGCAACGTATCGAGTCCAGTGACTCTTCATCAGAAACGTCATTGAGATAAGTTGGTACCATGAAGCTATCCACCATTGTTGAGGGATCACTCCTTAACGAACTCCGCTATGTGTGTTTTGATCGGGAAGTTTTGTCGTCAATTTGTGTTTTTATTTCTTGAGCAGTTATAACATGTTTTTGAAAACAGTATCATTGCAGCTGATATAATGTTTTTGGTCAAGTAAATGCAGCGAATATCAATGATGAGATGCACAGCCATATTAGTGAGGATGTATTTCAATAGCATTCCAGGACCCACTTGATTGGATCCGTTCAGAGGATCTTGTTAAACCATCACTTCCAGTCGAATTAAAACAGCTGCTTATTCAAGAAATAGAACATGCAATAATTGGTGAGTTGGAAAACACTCACTATTCGAATCTGGCAGCTGTTCGGGTCCCCGGTACGCTCCTTTTTATTTGCTGATCTTGAAAATCGCTGTGAGCTCTGTACGTTCCTGTCCGCAGTTCTAATTGATTTATTGCACAACTCCTTGTTGTCCATAACAATTGAGCAAAGTGAGTTATTCTGTCCACAATGTTACATCGCTTTAGATTGTGTTGTATCAGCAACGAGTTTGCTTTGTTAGTTTCTAGCATTCAGTCCTCGTTTAACAAAAGGGGGCATACTTCTTTCAAAAATGTGCTAGTTCTTGTTCTCTCGGGGGTGGTTGTGACTCGTCAGAATTCTGGGCATCAAATAATAAATGATTCTTTTTTATGAGAATAAATCAGGAAGGCAGTGCTAGTTTCTTGATGACCAATGAAGTGAAAGAAAAGCAGAGATATTCAGAAATATTCAGGAAGGTCGCGATGAGGATAAACGTGTGTGAGTTATGAAATTATTGAATAGCAAAGGAGGCTCGAAGGGAAAAATGATCAACTTATGTATTTTTGGTTGTATCTTCAAATGGTTAATGAAATGTGATTTTCCTTGAATGTTTGTGTTTAGAAATGGCTTCTGGTCAAGTGTCAGGGAGCGCAGAGTCATGAATTCTTTCTACTTTTTACTTGTGAGCCTGGCGATCAGAATAAGAATGATCAAATACCTTTCGTATGGAAGCAGGCCATTTGGTTCACGGAATCCACACCAATCCTTCAAAGAATATCCAACCTAGCTACCCAAAACCTGTAACACAGATTGCACATGGCTGACACTGCACATCCCTGGATATTCTGGGCTATTTACCAAGTGTAACCCACGTTCTGTGCACATCCTTGCACTGTGAGAGGAAATCGGAGCTCACAAAGGAAATCCATGCAGACACAGAGAGAATGTACTAACTTCGCGTGGTCGCCTGGGGATGAAATTAAACCGAAGTTTCTGGCACAGTGAAACTGCTGTGTTAACCACTGAGACACTGACAAGAAAAATCGTTTAATATAAATACTTTCAGGAAGAAATCTGTGCTTTCCCGTCCCAAAGTTACGCAGAGGAAGCTGGAAATCGTCTCACCTTAATCAGAGGCTTATGTGTATTAAGATTTAACAATATTGACTATCAATCTGATGTTTAATAATATTGTGCATAACTAAGCCTAAAACAGATTGGCATAAGATTTCAAATAAGTTGAAACAAAGATGAGAGATTAAGGTAAGTAAGAAAGAGAATAACGTCGAGTACATGCAGGCACAGAATTTGATCAGGAAGAAGTCAGTACAGGTATGAATCTGGGTGGAGCGAGAATGATCGGTAACAGATTAGGAGAGATCAAAGGATGAAGAAATCACACAGACAGAGTGAAGAAAGACACAGGAGGAAGCAACTGCTGGTTTGAGAGGAGACTATGTTTTGCAGAGTTGAGCTGCATACGCAAAACGGCAATTGGGAGTGTCTGAGAGAGAGTGACAGCGAGGGATGTAGAGTAAATTATAGGGATAGAAAGAGATAGAAAGATATGAGAAGATGTGAAACTAACAGACCATGCACAGTCATTCACGGGAGAAGTTGTGTTTTTTTTTTTGTTTCTTGACAGAATCCTGTCTTATTGAGTGATATTGCAATTTGGCCTTACTTTCTACAATTATGTTCCTTTCAGTATGACAGTCTCTTTCATAAAACTGCTACCATTCCAAAATCTAAACCGCATTCCTGTCCAATGTCGGATCAATTCTTCATAACACAGGATTTGAAACTGAACATAAAAAGGCCTTTCCAACAGAAACCGGAAACAGTCCAACCCTGATGGGCTGAAAAGCAATTTAATTCTATAAAAATCGGCCGCGTGGAATTAATAAACTTGGTTTGCACCCTTCGCTTACCTGTCACTAACATCAAAGGCCATAGGGATTAATGATTGATACGGCTCTTGAACCATTTACTGTTAGTTTAGTTAAAGAAGCACTGCTGCACTTTAATCCTCCACAGATTGCTGTATTACTCAAGCTTTGCTCCTGACTTTTGAACTAACCTACATACCCTTTAAACTATGAGCAATTTATCATTTCCAATTCACTTTACCAGCATATCGTTGGATTAAGGAGGAAACGGAGCTCCCGGAGGAAACCCGCACACACAGGGAGAATTCTTCTTTTTCTTGTTTTTTTAAATGGAATCCCTACATTGTGGAAACAGGCCACTTGGCCCAACAATTCCACATTGATCCTTCGAAGAGTATCCCATTCAAATCCAACCGCCGGCCCGATTACTCTGAATTTAGCCTCAGGAATGGACCTGAATTACACATCCCTGAACACTATGGACAATTGCGCTTGGCCAATTCACCTGACGTGCATGTCTTCGGAATGTGGGAGGAAAAACACTCACACGTAGGAAGAACGTGCAAATTCCACACAGGCTGTCTCCCGAGGCTGCAACTGAACGTGGTTCTCTGGTACTGTGAGGAAGCCGTGCTCACAGCTTAGCCATCAGGCCACTGAGCTTTGATTGCGTTGAAATATAAGCAAATGTGGCGGAATTGTGGGAGCACCACAGATATCATAATCTCAGCGTCTCTGTAGGCACATCGATTCTAATCCGTTCGTAATAGATACATTTGAATTTAATGATTAAATAAACTCGCATAATTGGCAAATGTTCTCCCTTGTTTAATTTCGTGGAGGAAATCAGTCGGCCTACGTGCGACATCAGAAGAGAAAAACAAACTGCAGATGCTGAAATCCAAGGCAGACAAGCAGGAGGCTTGAAAAACAAAGGAAGTCAGGTAGCATCAGGGGGTGAAGATATCAACGTTTCGGGTGTAACCTTCCTTCAGTCATTGGGCTGTGTGCAAATGGATCCGCAGATTAATCGGGGTAGTGGTTGAGGATGGCAGTGTGTTGTGTTCAGGGCAGGTGAAATAAAATAGAGGGCACGGTCTGTTTGTTTTTTTGGAACAATACATTTGTTTATTTCTGGAGGAAATGCTTGATGAGAGGAATGGAAGATAGGGAGAGGGGAGGGGCTGGAAATGGTGCTAGCGGATAGGAAAGGAAGCTATTTGAAGCTCAAGAACGCAATGCTGCGTGTCCGGGCTACATTGTCCAAAAGCAGAGGGCGAGGTGCCATTTCCCAGAACTTGCAGTCAGATTCGCTGTGGCAAAGAAAGAGGCTAAGGATGGTCATGTTGGAAAATGAGTAGGAAGGGGAATTACAACAGACAACGACTAGGAGGTCAGGTCGGTTCCAGCAGGCCAGGCTGAGATGCTGAGTGAAACGTGGACTCGATTTACGCTTGCTCTCATTGATGACGAGTAGACCTCATCGGGACCACTGGATACAGTAAACTAGTTTGCAGGAGGGGCAGGTGAACATCGGTTTCACCTGGAAAGGTTGTTCGTGGCCCGGGATGGAGGTGACTGAGTGGTGGTTCAGCATTACGTTTTGCATGCCTTTCAGTCGTATGGGAAGGTATCTTTGGGTTCAGGAGTATTTCTAGGGCAATGTCTCCAAACATTTGAGGAATGGAACGATACTTGACGTACTCAGGAGAGGTGGGGAGAGCAAGGTATTCTTGGTGTTGTGGTCTAAATAGAGTTGTCAGAAGGGTTTAAGGATGATCGGTTGAATACAGAGACTGGTCAGCTGTTCGGTGAGCACAAGGTTGAAATTATCTTTACTGTGGGCAAACGGGTTTTGAGAGCAGTGTAATGGGGAATGTAGGAGGTGCGCTCGAGTGCTCTCTGGATGACAGGGCAAAGCAACATGTTTACCAAAATGGGTGGACATCTATGACGCTTGAGAGTGGAAACACTCCTCATCCACGCAGATGCGGTATATTCTGAAGAACTGCGTGAATGCTGTGGACTGCTTGACGGTTATTGGCAGGGAAAAGTTGTCAGTCAGGTAGCGATGAGAGTCTGTGGGTTTTCTTATACTCATCCACCTGGCGATTGCATCCGAGATAGAAACGAATATGTTAAGGCAGGCGAGAGTGATGTTCAGGATGGACCAAGTGTGACTCCTGCAATATGCCTCATTGTTAACTGACCTGATGCAGTTGTGGGCGAGTGATAAAATACTACATATTATACTATTCAATGCATGAACTATTAATAGAACATTTCCATGTTTTCTTCAAGTATTTCGAACTACCTAACTCAGTCAAGCTGTCTTCACTTGCGTTTCATAACCGTTGCTCTCTTGAGAAACCCAATGTTCGTTTCAAAGTTAAAAATCACACAAATCCGAACTTGTACCATTGGATAATCTGATTGACAAAACATTTTGCCAGTTGCATACTTCACTGCATTTTACTTCAGCAATTCAAGTGGATCCCGTGTATTTTTAAAAATTAAATTACGGTACTGAGTAAATAAATGATAAGTTTTTTTATCAAAGCAAATTGGACAGAAATACAGAAAAAAAATATCATCGTCCATAATAGAAATGGCGAAAAACGATTTTAAAAAGTCATCCTAGAAATGTTATTTGCGACTTTGACTCTGCTTACGATCCAAGCATATTGTGTCTCGTTCGGTTAACCTCAGTTTAATCCTTTTCATGTCCTGCTGAAAGTGTGCTTTGATACTGTCGAATAGCCCGATTTATAAAACATTTAATCTCTTCCTGACTTCACTGCACCTGACTTCGGTTATTCAAATATTTCTCGTGCTTTTCTTCCTCATTTCCAGTATTAAATACCTCAATGAGAAGTGCTTTCCCATTTCCACCAAAGAAAATTGAACAGAATTACAGAACAAAATTTTACTTTCCTCATTGGTGGTGCAGAATTTCGTCTAGACATATAAATTGCGTCGTTGTCTTTGTATCTGATAAGGAAACTCTGAGATTATTTTTCAGTCTCCTTCAATTAATTACATTTCAGTTGTCTTCCTTTCCCCCGCAGCAACTGTTCGTTCTTCAAAATCATCCTTCACAATCGCCTGGTCGTTCTCACGGGAGTTATATTGTGGTGGATAGCTGCAATTTATTTCCTAGATTTATCCCTGCTCATCACACCTGTTTGTTCTCTCATGGCCACTTTGTTTGCAGCCCCCTTGTTTCACTGGCGCACTGTGGTTTGCCCCTCTGATTTATTTTTTCTGGCCAATTGCTGTGAAAAGCTTAAAACAAAGCTCTGCACTGAAAAAAGTAAGCAGTGATTTTGGTTCTAACAACAGTGAGCGTACTGGGCTGTTTGGAACCTCTTCCCCGAAGCTTTACACAAGAAGCTCTATTTATGATTGGTATTATTCCCTGGAAATACCGGTTGAAACACAAACGTGTTGGTTACACGTCATGGACCGCATTTATCATGTTTCATTGCTCCCGTTCGCTCTTGTTCTGCTGCTCCCTACATTCGCAACATAGTGACTACTACAGAATGACATGGGCACCAAGACTGCACCACTGGAGAGAATGACAAAGACCGAGAAATGGTAAAGGGAAGGAGATACCTTATTTTACTCTTTAGTATATCTGAATCTTTCACGCTTTCATTGGCTACTCGGCTTGTTTATGATATGTATGTGCGAATTGAAAGCATTGAGTTTTATCCCTCTGATTCATATCACGGAATGATAACAGTACGTGTATCTGCCATGATACAGCTCATCAGCATATGTGCTAACATTTTCCATTGCACTGTAACACAGCAACAATTCGGAAATGAGCTCAATTATACTCTGAAGTATCTATGCAAATGCATTGTAAAATTAGTCATAGCTGCTGACCGTTTACAGCGAGTGTGGACTTGCCCCTGGCTCAAATATGCTGAGTACAACACTGGAACAATGTCGAAGACAGAGTAATCCTCAATGTGCAAGCAAGTTTACATATCACCGCAGTCATCAGCTGGGGTATTGTCTTACTGAGTGACAAGTATGAGGCGGTGAATTCCTTGAATGGACAAGTTTAGTATTACAGCGGTGGAAAGGACGATGGATGAGGACTTGCCATCTGAGGTGGTTTGGGCTGAGGTTAGGAATAGGAAAGGTGAGGTCACCCTGTTAGGAGTCTTTTACAGGCCTCCTAATAGTCCTAGAATCATTGAAGAAAGGATTGGGAAGGTGATTCAGGAGATGAGTGACAGTAATAGGGTGGTTGTTATGGGGGACTTTAACTTTCCTGATATTGATTGGGAAAGCTATAGCTCAAGTTCGTTAGATGGGTCAGTGTTTGTTCAATGTGTGCAGGAGAGTTTCCTGACACAATATGTAGACAGGCCAACAAGAGGTGAGGCCATACTGGATTTGGTTCTGGGTAACGAACCAGGCCAGGTGTTAGAATTAGAGGTAGGTGAGCACTTTGGGGATAGTGACCATAATTCGGTGATTTTTACACTCGCGATGGAGAGGGATAAGTGTGTACTACAGGGCAAGAATTATAGCTGGGGTAAGGGAAATTATGATGCGGTGAGGCATGACTTAGGATGTGTGGCTTGGAAAAGTAGACTCCAAGGCAAGAGTGTAAATGATATGTGGAACTTGTTCAAGGGGCAACTATTGAGTGTCCTTGATAATTATGTACCTGTCAGGCAGGAAGGAAAGGGTCGTGCGAGGGAGCCGTGGTTTAATAAGGAATTGGAATCCCTTGTTAAATGGAAGAGGGCGGCCTATCTCAAGATGAGACGTGAAGGTTCAATTGGGGCGATTGAGAGTTATAGGGTAGCCAGGAAGGACCTGAAGAGAGAGCTAAAAGCAGCAAGGAGGGGACATGAAAGGTCCTTAGTAGATAGGATTAGGGAAAACCCTAAGGCTTTCTATAGGTATGTTAGGAATAAAAGAATGACTAGGGTAGGAATAGGTCCAGTCAAGGATAGTAGGGGGAAGTTGCGTGTGGAGGCGGAAGAGATTGGGGAGACACTGAATGAATACTTTTCTTCAGTATTCACTCAGGAACAGGGCATTGTTGTCGATGAGAATACTGAGGAACAAATAAGTAGAACGGATGGCTTTGAGGTATGTAGAGAAGAGGTGTTGGAAATCCTGGAAAAGGTGAAAATAGATAAGTCCCCTGGGCCTGATGGCATTTATCCTAGGATTCTCTGGGAAGCAAGGGAGGAGATTGCAGAGCCATTGGCCTTGATTTTTATGTCCTCTTTGTCTACAGGAGTAGTCCCAGAAGACTGGAGGATAGCAAATGTGGTTCCCTTGTTCAAAAAGGGGAGTAGGGATAGCCCTAGTAACTATAGGCCGGTGAGTCTCACTTCTGTTGTGGGCAAAGTCTTAGAGAGAATTGTAAGGGATAGGATTTATGCACATCTGGATAGGAATAATGTGATCAAGGATAATCAGCATGGTTTTGTGAAGGGCAAGTCGTGCCTCACAAACCTTATTGAATTCTTTGAAAAGGTGACGAAGGAGGTTGATGAGGGGAAAGCGGTAGATGTGGTATATATGGATTTTAGTAAGGCGTTTGATAAGGTTCCCCATGGTAGGCTACTGCAGAAAATACGGAGATATGGCATTGAGGGTGAGTTGG
The DNA here is from genome assembly GCF_037043375.1 of Chiloscyllium plagiosum. Lineage (NCBI taxonomy): Eukaryota > Metazoa > Chordata > Chondrichthyes > Orectolobiformes > Hemiscylliidae > Chiloscyllium > Chiloscyllium plagiosum. The sequence continues at coordinate 108,208,577 of NW_028270152.1, forward strand.
AGGTTTGGATTAGAAATTGGCTGGATGGAAGAAGACAGAGGGTAGTAGTTGATGGCAAAGTTTCTTCATGGAGTGCCGTCACTAGCGGTGTTCCGCAAGGATCTGTTTTGGGACCATTGCTGTTTGTCATTTTTATAAATGACCTGTAAGAGGGGTTAGAAGGTTGGGTGAGCAAGTTTGCGGATGATACGAAAGTCGGAGGAGTTGTTGACAGTGAGGAAGCATGTGGCAGGTTACAGCAGGATATAGAGAAGCTGCAGAGCTGGGCAGAAAGGTGGCAGATGGAATTCAATGTAGCTAAGTGCGAGGTGATTCACTTTGGGAAGAATAACAAAAAGATGGGGTACTGGGCTAATGGTCAGATACTTGGTAGTGTGGATGAGCAGAGGGATCTTGGTGTCCATGTACACAGATCTCTGAAAGTTGCCACCCAGGTAAATAGTGCGGTGAGGAAGGCATATGGCGTACTGGCTTTTATTGGTAGAGGAATTGAGTTCCGGAGTCCTGAGGTCATGATGCAGTTGTATAAGACTCTGGTACGGCCGCATCTGGAATATTGTGTGCAGTTTTGGTCGCCATACTATAGGAAGGATGTGGAGGCATTGGAACGGGTGCAGAGGAGGTTTACCAGGATGTTGCCTGGTATGGAAGGAAAATCGTATGAGGAAAGACTGAGGCACTTGGGGCTGTTTTCACTAGAGAAAAGAAGGTTTAGGGGTGACTTGATTGAGGTGTACAAGATGATTAGGGGGTTAGATAGGGTCGACAGTATGAACCTTTTCCCGCGTATTGAGTCGGGTATTACAAGGGGGCATAGCTTTAAATTAAGGGGGGGTAGATATAGGACTGATGTTAGGGGTAGGTTCTTCACTCAGCGAGTCGTTAGTTCATGGAATGCCCTGCCAGTAACAGTGGTGGACTCTCCCTCTTTATGGGCATTTAAGAGGGCATTGGATAGGTATATGGAGGATAGTGGGTTAGTGTAGTTTAGGTGGGCTTGGATCGGCGCAACATCGAGGGCCCAAGGGCCTGTACTGCGCTGTATTCTTCTATGTTCTATGTTCTAAGTTATGAGTTGAAACCTGCGGTGTGAATGTGGCATTTAGTGTGTCGTACATTCGGCTCTGCGTTGTTTCCTTAATTCTTTTCTTTGTTTTTGTAGTTAAAAATATGCATACATAAGCAATGCGTTAAATATTTATCTCGATACACAATTAGCCTGTTCTCTTCAGTCACTTTCGACTTGTTTTTTTATTCGTATCCCCGAATGTAGACACAATTACATGAGGCAGAGCTGCACTTGGGGATTCGAGAATACCGCGATTCTGTCTGAAGAGGTATGCAAGGGACTGATAATATCGAACGGTCGATTTTAATAATGAGGATGCGCTAGAAAATGTTTCAACATGATAATGCATAAATCCCTTGGGGAGACGGGTCGTATCCAGGGTTTGCACGAGAAGGGAGGGAAGACATTACTGTTTCGGCTATGATCTTTTCAGTCCACTTGAGCAGTGCCAGATGATGGACGCTGGCGCGTGCACTTCCGTTGCTCAAGAAGAGGAACAGGAATAACCCTGGGAATTATTGACAAGTCGGTCTTTTTCATTGGTGGGCACAATATGGAAGAGGATTCTGAGAGTTAGGATTTATGATTGTTCGTTAAAACATAGTTTGACTAGAAATAGTCATCGTGGTTTGGTGAGTCGAAGAGTGTGGTGCTTGAAAGCCATAGCAAATCAGGCAGCATCCGAGGAGCAGCGGAAATGACGTTTCAGGCATTAGCCCTTAATCAGGATTGTGGCTGGGAAAGGAGCTGAGAAATAAATGGGAAGCAGTCGTGTTGCGGTGAAGTTAGCTGGGTAGCCGATAGGTAGATTCAGCTTTGCGGGGGGGTTAATGTGATAGGTAGGAACAGTGGGTGATGCGGATAGCTGGGCAGTAACATGCCGAGGTGGAACTGGTTAAGAGAGCAGTACCACGTTCAAGGTTTGAATGAGGGATGAGGTGGAGGGAGGGAAGAAAAGAAAACTGGCGAAGTCAACATTGATGTGTGCCATTCGATGGTACCAAGGCGGATGGTGAGGTGTTCTTCCTCCTGGCGTTGTCTGTCAAGTATTTGGCAGTGGAGGAGGTCCAGGACTTGCATGTCCTTAGTGGAGTGGGAAGGGAAGTTGAAGTGATCAGGGACAGGGCAGTGGGACTGTTTGTTGCATGTGTTCCGAGATGTTCACTGAAGCATTCCAAGCGTTGCCGTCTTGTCTCCACAAAGTAGATGAAGCCATATCACCACCAATGGACAGAGGAGATGAGGTGATTGCACGTACCGGTAAATCTCTGCTGGTTGTAAAAGGATCGTTTACGGCCTTGGATAATTTGAGGGGGGGGGGGGCTGATATGAGCGCAGGTGTTACACCTCTTGCTGCGGCAAAAGAATGCTGCCGTGAACAGACAATGAGTTGGAGGAATGCGTGGATTTCGCTCGGGATTCGTGGATCGCATCATCTCTACAGAATTCTGAGAATGGTGGGGAGGGAAATATAGCTCTGGTGGTTGGTTGTGCCTTTGGTGGCGGGAATGGCAGAGGATAATGCGCTGTACCCGTATGTTTGGGGGTGGGGAGGTGAGGTCCAGTGGGGTTCTATTCTTATTATGGTTGGAGGGTTGGCGTTCAAGGGCGAGGGTCGGGAAGTGGAAAAGATCCGCTGGAAGGAATTCTGACTCTGTGGGAGGAGATGTTGCTCTCCTGAAAAAGAAACCATCTGGAATGATCTGGAGTGGGACTGCTCCTGCTGGATACAAATATGGCCGGACGGAGGACTTGGGATGAAAGAACAGCGTTTTAACAGGAGGCGGGCAGGAAACAATTGTAGCACAGTTAGCTGCGGGAATGGTTGTCCGTGTTGAGATGTTTGCCAGAAATGGAAATGGAGACGTCCAGGAAGAGAAGGGAGTTGTCTGAGAATGTCTGTGAACTTGATGAACTGTTAAACTTCCTCACGCTCGCACAAGGTGTAGCCCACAGTGTCATCTGCAGACAGATGGGTGACAGTGCGGGGGACTGGGAGGAAGCAGCCAGTGCAGGGACCCCCTGCGGCCGTTCCCCTCAAGGACAAGTATACCGTTTTGGATAATTGTATGGGGGGAAGACTTACCAGGGATAAGCAATGGGGTTCAGGCCTCTGGCACGAAGCCTGTCCCGTTGCTCAGAAGGGAAGGGTGGAGAAGAGCAGAGCAATAGTTATTGGGGAATCGATAGTTCGGGGCACAGAAAGGCGGTTCTGTGGGGGCGAGAGAGACTCACGTTTGGTATGTTGCCTCCCAGGTGCAAGGGTCCGTGACGTCTCTGATCGTATTTTCCGGGTCCTTCATGCGGAGGGGGAGCAGCCCGAAGTCGTGGTCCACATTGGCACCAACGTCACAGGTAGGAGGACGGCTGAGCATGTTAGTCAGGCTTTCAAGGAGCTCGGTTGGAAGCTCAGAGTTAGGACAAACAGAGTTGTTGTCTCTGTTTTGTTACCGATGCCATGTGATAGAGAGTCGAGGAATAGGGAGAGAGAAGAGTTAAATGCGTGGCTACAGGGATGGTGCAGGAGGGAGAGATTTCGGTATCTGGATAACTGGGGTTCTTTCTGGGGAAGATGGGACCTGTATAAATAGGATGGTCTACACCTGAACCTGGGGGGCACCAGTATCCTTGAGGGGAGGTTTGCTAGAGCTCTTGGAGGGGGGGGGGGTGGTTAAACTAACTCTGCAGGGGCATGGGAACCTAGACTGTAGCTTTCGGGTGCAGGACCTGGAGTGTAGGAAGGTTAGGAACATGGTATCAATCTCAAAGGAGGGTGCCTGTAAACAGCAAAGTGGCTTGAAGTGTGTATACTTCAAGGCAAGAAGTATACGATATAAGGTAGGTGAACTTGCAGCGTGGGTTGTTACCTGGAATTTCGATGTTGTGGCTATTACAGATACGTTGGTAGCACAGAGACAGGATTGGAGTTGCAGGTTCCAGCATTTAAATGTTTTAGTAGGTGCAGAGGTGGGAGTAAAAGATGGGGAGGTGTGGCATTGCTTGTCAACGATAGTATTACAGCGGTGGAATGGACGATGGATCAAGACTCTCCATCTGAGGTAGTTTGGGCTGAGGTTAGGAATAGGAAAGGTGAGGTCACCCTATTAGTAGTTTTCTACAGGCCTAGAGATGTAGAAGAAAGGATTGCGAGGATGATTCAGGAGAAGAGTGAAAGTAATAGGGTGATTGTTATGGGGGAATTCAACTTTCCAGATATTGACTGGGAAAGCTATAGCTCGAGTTCGTTAGATGGGTCGGTGTTTGTCCAATGTGTGCAGGAGGGTTTCCTGACACAATATGTAGACAGGCCAACAAGAGGTGAGGCCATGGTGGTTCTGGGTAACGAACCAGGCCAGGTGTTAGAATTGGAGGTAGGTGGGCACTTTGGGGACAGTGACCACAATTCAGTGACTTTTACTCTAGTGATGGAGAGGGATTAGTGTGCACTACAGGGCAAGAGTTATAGCTGGGGGCAAGGAAATCATGATGCGGTGAGGCACGACCTAGAATGCGTGGCTTGGAAAAGTAGGCTTCAAGGCATGGGCACAATTGATATGTGGAGCTTGTTCAAGGAGCAACTATTGAGTGTCCTTGATAAGTATGTACCTGTCAGGCAGGGAGGAAAGGGTCGTGTGAGGGAGCCGTGGTTTAATAAGGAATTGGAATCCCTTGTTAAATGGAAGAGGGCGGCCTATGTATAGATGAGGCATGAAGGTTCAATTGGGGCGATTGAAAGTTATAAGGTCGCCATAAAGAAGAGCAGCAAGGAGGGGACATGAAAATTCCTTAATTGGTAGGATTAGGGAAAACCCTAAGGCCCTCTATAGGTATGTCAACAATAAAAGAATGACTAGGGAAGGAATAGGTCCAGTCAAGGATAGTAGTGGGAAGTTGCGTGTGGAGGCTGAAGAGATTGGGGAGACACTGAATGAATACTTTTCGTCAGTATTCACTCAGGAACAGGACATTGTTGCCGATGTGAATATTGAGTCACAATTAATTAGAATGGATGGCTTTGAGGTATGTAGGGAAGAGTTGTTAGAAATTCTGGAAAGGGTGAAAATAGATAAGTCCCCTGGGCCTAATGGCATTTATCCTAATGGAGGCACTGGAACGGGTGCAGAGGAGGTTTACCAGGATGTTGCCTGGTATGGTAAGGAAGATCGTATGAGGAAAGGCTGAGGCAGTTGGGGCTGTTTTCTTTGGAGAAAAGAAGGTTTAGGGGTGACTTGATAGAGGTGTACAAGATGATTAGGGGTTTAGATCGGGTTGACCATGAGAACCTTTTTCCATGTATGGAGTCAGCTATTACGAGGGGGCATGGCTTTACATTAAGGGGTGGTAGTTATAGGACAGATGTTAGGTGTAGATTCTTTACTCAGCGAGTCGTGAGTTCATGGAATGCCCTGCCAGTAGCAGTGGTGGATTCTCCCTCTTTATGGGCATTTAAACGGGCATTGGATAGTCATATGGAGGATAGTGGGCTAGTGTAGGTTAGGTGGGCTTGGATCAGTGCAACATCGAGGGCCACAGGGCCTGTACTGCGCTGTATTTTTCTACGTTCGATGTTCGATAACGAATGGAAATGAATCAGAAATGGTCGAATGCTAACTCCTGAAGGTGGGTTGATCCACATATCCGATGAAGAAGCAGGCATACCTTTGGCTCACAGTCTGACCATGGCTGCTGTTTTGGTCTGAAAATAAATGGAAGTATTCAAATGAGAGGTTGCTGAGACTGAAGACCATTTTCGCATCTTGAATGAGTGTGTCGGTGGAGGGATAATATTTGGATCAGCGGGAGAGGAGGAAATGGTGGTTTTAGAGGGTTGCACCACGGTGTAAGGATGTGAGTATGGAGTGATTGTCCATGGTGAAGATGAGGCATTGTGAGCACCATGGAAAGGAAAGCCTTGAGGAGGTGGAAGGCGTGGATTGTATTACCAATTTATATGGGAATGTATTGGACCAAGGGGGATAGGACATTGGCAAGATAAGGAAAGATAGGTTCTGTGGGGCATGGGTTGGCGGAGACGGTGTTTCGGCAGTGGCAGTAAGGTTTATGAATTTCGGTTCAGAGATAGAAACACGCACCGTGAATTTTCAGGACGCTGAGACTAAAGGGTGTGCATGAGACATCCCTGAGATGATGAGGTTGTGGATAGTATGGGAGATCATAGTTTGTTGATGGAAGGCGAGGTCATAGCTGGGGGGAATAGGAGGAGGTGAGATAGCACCTGGATTCCGTGGTTTCGAAGTCAGGACATCAAATGAATAGAGCCCACCCACAACGTCCCGTCACATGGTTTTATGCTACCTTTTGGCTTGGAGTGAAGGGAAGTGAGAACTGAGCATTTTGAGAGTGAGAGGTCAGAGTGCGTTCGAGGGGTGGACAAGTTGAGGTGACCAAAGTGATGGCGGCAGTTTGTGGTGATGCGGGCTGGGACGGGCAACAGACCAGCACAGTGTATCCAGCGGATATCGTATTTTGAAGGTCGCAGAAGGGATCCTCGGAGGTTGGATGGACAAAGTAAGGCAGTAGTCAGAAGCAGAAGAAAAAATTGGGATGTTGCAACACCTGTTGATTTTTTGTATCCCGGAATGTAGTGCAATGAAGGTCAGAAATTTACTGAGAACTGAATGTTCATGCTCAGTAAGGGGGAGGTGTGAGGGATGGTTTAAAAAAGGACTCATCAAGGACCTGGTGCAGAGTGAGAGTTGAGAGTTGTGGTAGAGACTGTCTCGGTAGCAAATGTGATCATGGCATTGTTTGAGACTTCATCAAAAGAAGTGCAAATAACCATGTTCATTGGAGGGTGGAAGTGCTGCATTCAGTGGCATCCACGGCAACGGAAGTATCCTTACACATGACGTTCGTGGTGTCTTCAGCGGTGGCTGCATTGATTAACTTCACTGAGGGTGGAAGTGCCTTACGGGCCAGCAATATCTGGGCTGGAAGTGGCGTTGCGAGAAGCATTGGAAGTGATTTAATCAGAGGAGGACAATCCTGCCTTCGAATCATATCATGGTTCCTGCAGTGTGATCGAGTTTATCTCCTGGAACGCCCTCCCTATTGGAAATGAGGCTGCTCCTATAGCACGACCTTGCTACATCGTTCTTAAAACTCTTCCCCTCTATCACACGTAACATACCTTTCCTATTTTTCAAATCTGCCCTTTCACATCATTGTATGCCCTTTTCAGTCTTAGCCTTTTCTGTGACAGCAAAATACTTGCATGTCAGTCTTCTCTTCTCTTCATGTATGTTGCTGCTTGACTCTCCATCTATCTGTCTGTTGCCCCCTCTCTCCCTCTCTGTTTTACCCTCTGTCAGTGCACCTCTCTGTCCTTCAATGTGTGTGGTGCCTCTCTCCATCAGTCTCCCTCCATTTGTAAATAATTTGATGGATCACGTATGACAAGTATCAATTTCGGTACTTTATACCTCACAACACGACCCTCCAGTATTCCAGAACACACAATGTTACAGTGCAGACACAGGGTGCTTAATCCATCCTGTTCGTGCCGTCAATAGTGCAGTTCAAATTAATCACAATGTCCTGCACTTTGCCCATTTCCCTCTACGTTCACGCCCACGCTCGCCACCGATTGTTCATGCGTCTGCCGATATGCTCCTTAAATGCTGAGACCATATCTGCTTCTACCTCTCCCCTGGAAGCTAGGCCCACGCCTACTACCAACCCCTGTGTTGAAAAAAAACATCTATTCTCTCATATCTCCTATAAACGTGTCACCTTCCACCTTAAGCATTGCATTTGACACTTCAAGTCTCGATCAAGAGATTGTGATTGTCCACCCGATAGATGTCTCATAATTGTAGGGGCTGTTGTCAGTTCTCCAGTCAGCTTCCGACTCCAAGCGAAGATAATCCAAATTTTTCAAACTTCTCTTTTCAGATATTACATTACGTTTCAAGAAACGACCAAGAAACTTCGATTGCACCCGCTTGAAAGCAACCAGATCGTTGTTCTGCTGTAGTGACTGCAACTGTACTCATTGCAACAGTTTGCAAACTTCCTGAAGTATTATGGAGCTGCAACATGACTTAGCAAGTTTTATACTCAGTGCCTCAACCTGATGAAGGTAAGCATGTTGTTCACCTTTGTTACCTTCTTATGCGATGATAAAATCACTTTCAAGGAGCTACGGACTTCCAACAAAGGCCCATCCTGTGTCAATAGTCCTCTGAGTCATAATATGTTTTCATACTGTCTTCTTGCATCAACGTCCTGAAGTGCGTCTGCTGCCACTTGCACAGATGACGTTCCATCTGCCATTTCTATATCTATCTTTAGACCAGTGGACTCTGGCCCGGCCCGTCTTCCACTGTGGATCCACTGTTTGACCACAATGATCTGAAATCTGGTGCAGTGCTGAAGTCTTCTTCCGATGGAGACACCTGACTTGCATGTGCTTCACGCGCATTTAGATTATGCGGGGTCTTTGGGTCTTTTTTACTATGCCAGTAATTTTGGGACAAGTTTTTGACCTGTGCTTCCAGGTGCAGAGGAAGGTTCCTTTGAAATCTACTCCCTGGAAATTGTTCTTGACCGGTTTTGCGACTATGCGAATGGATTTGGTCTATGTGCGTCCAATTTCCTTTTATTCTTTCTCTGCATGAGAGCTTTTGATCTCAAAGGGGTAAATGCATGGATGGTAATTTGGCATTTATACCGCTAAGTTAGTGTTGCAATGCATGCGCAGGAACTATCAGATAAGCACAGGAAAAACAACTGTCTCAAGTGCAACAAAACAAAATGCGCGTGTGCAGACAGGGAAGCGATTTTATAGCTATCACAGCTTTGATTTCACAAGATTAAAGTTTAATTTTTTTTGAAGGATATCCCGTGTGTCCTGGGGTTTTTGTTGAAATATTGAGTGATTCTCCCACAACAGTACACCGTGGACCCCATGCGACTTCATCTTCTCCATCAGCCTACCATGAGAATCCAATCAAAATGTTTTATTGAGACCCATGGAAATGACATCCAGGGCGCTTCCCTCATTCATCAACTTTGTCACTTCCTTAAATAATTCTATGAAGTTGGGAAGATGTGACTTTTCCAGCACTAAAGCATGTTACCTGTAAATGCTAATACCTTTTATTCCAAGTGGGAATATATCCTATCCGTCACTATCTTCTTCAGCAGCTTCACTACCACTGACGTCAGGATCACTGGTATGTAATTACCTGGATTATCGCTGCTAGCATTCTTCAACAAGGGTACAAAATTAACAATTTTCCAGTCTTCCGTATCCCCACCCATCTTCAAGGATACTGCAAAGATATCTGATAAGACCCCAGCTATTTCCTGTCTTGCATCCCTCAGAACACTGTGATGCATCCCATTCGGATTTGGGGACTTTACCACTTACATGCCTTTCAGAATATGCACCACTTCTTCCCTGCTGATTCCGTTATGATCGAGAGTAATCAAACATCTATCCCTCCCGTCAGCATCCGTTATACCGTTCTCCTCGATGAATACAGAGGTAAAGTACTCGTTAATAATCTCACTGGTTTTCTCTGACTCCACGCATAACTTTCCTCCTTTGTCTTTAATGGACTAACCCTTTCTCTGATTAACCTCTTTCTCCTTCTATATGAATTTAAAAAAATGGAGAAAGTTTTCCTTAACCCTGCTTGCAGAACTTATTTCATGACCCCTTTTAACCACCGAAATCCTTTGTTTCAGATTGGTCCTACATTTGCGATATTTTTCCAAAGCTTTGTTTGTCTTCAGTCGCCTCTAGCGTATGTACGCTTCTGTTGCCTCTTTGCTAGTCTCACGATTTTACCTGTCATTCAGGTTTCCATAACCTTGCCATTTCAGTACCTCATTTTGTTTCTAAGAGCCAGCGTGACGAGGATAAGGATTCTCTTTAATTCTAGATTATAGGTACATGGCAGGAGATCAAATCATACCGTCATGCATAACCAGAATTGGAGGCAAATTATTTGAACATATGCACACTGTTGGTCGTAATGGAAAGCAAAGTTTGAAAAAAAAACTTCGCAGAGCAGCATGGATCTTACAGCTGCTCCTGGAATGGCAGACATAGTTAAATATTAATTATAGTTTTACTGCAGTTAATACACATATTATAGTCTATTTATAAAAGATTAGTTTTCTATTTTGTTTTATTAACATGCAAAACAAGCAAAATATCCAAAAATAATTCATGATTATTTTCAAACTACCATTTTTTTAAGCAAGGTGGAATATAATAATATTAGAAATGTCTGTATACGTTTTAAAATGTTTCTTTTTTTCACTGCAAATGTTTCATTTTAGTTTATGAAAACCAAACAGTTCAGTGTTAAATAAGAAGTTGTGCCTAGTCCTTTCTGTCTGCTAGCCAATATCATATTCATTCTATTCCTGACTCATTAATCCTTGAATTTTAATAAAGATGGTTATAGTACGTTGTTATGGAGCAGGGCCGACCCCTGCATGCATTTTAAAGCTAATAGCTCAGACCATAACTTCGCCATTTGTTTAAGGTAAGTGTATCATGGATATCCCCAGAGCGAATTAGCTGGTCCGACGGCCGAGTTTTAAGTGATCGGAACTTATTTACAAAATTATGGAATGAAACACAAAGAACACAAAATACAATACTGGATAACTTATCCTGTCCGAACTTGACAGGCTACAGAGACTTAACGATGCTGTTCCAAACTATTTACAACATTCCCAAAAAACAAACCACTGAGTACAAAGAATAAAATGGCAAAAAATTACAGGTTACGATGTCAAAAGGACAGAAGGAGGGGAAAAGCGTCCAGTTTCAACTGTGACCCTGACTCAACTAAACCCCGAACTGAACTTACCTGCGCACTCAGAGTGCTGGCCACACTCGCTTGGTTGTACCAGTTCATTTTTAAGTCATTTGCATGAAACATTATACGCTTGGTATAAACAAAAGGGCCCCAATGATCCATTCAAACTTCAGACATGCTGGATACTTGGGTTGGTTTGGAAATCTCTGAAAAAATCAAGGACATCATAACATTGTAAAAGGCCCAGCTTTTCGACACTCCCCACCCCCTAAAAAATTGACCATCAATATCCAAAGAACGCTTCATTCGTCAAAACCGCCCAATGTTTGTTTAGTACTCTAAAACACTCGTATATTCACTGACTGTAAATATGCAAATATGTACAACGAACTTCGGATTCAGACTGTCGTACTCCCACCACTCCCACTGCCTTAATCACTCATTCAGGTCTCGACTATGGGACAGCAAACACTTTTTCACGATCTGCCACTTACACAGTTTTCAAATTGAATGGCGGTTACAACAGGTTCCACCTAAACAATCTTACATTTTTGTTTTTCAATTCCTCCACAAGATTTAATGAGTTATGAATAATGTACGAAAATATCTCGGATGCGTTGCTGGTCCGTATAAACATTGAAATGTTCTAATGTTAGCCCCAAGCACAAAGTCTCTTTCTCAGCTGTCTAATATTTCTGCTGATGAACGTGCAACATCCTGGAGAAATATCCGATAGGTATTTCTATCTTCTTGTAGTCTTTCTGAAAAAATAACCATCAACACCTACGTCACTTGCATCCACACTCACACTGAAAGGCCTTGTGTAACACCAGGCCAGATGTCAACACAGCTTTGAGACTGTCAAATTCGATTTGTCAGTCCCCTGTCCATTGAAATTCCTTGCTTTTCTTGAGCAACTCAGGGAGTGGAGCAGACAAATACCTAAAGTTCGACAAAAACATTCGATTACATCCAACCAATCCCAGGAGACTTAGTACAACTCTTTTTAACGATGGAGTGGGAAATTACACAATTACCTTCGTTTTCGCATCTCTGGGGCCGTTTGGCCGTGTCCAATAACACGGCCCGGTAAGGTGACTTGGCCTTTGACAAATTCAGCTATGGCCAGGTTTATCAAAATGAAATAGATTGAATTCGTCTCATAAATGTTGCAAATATTCCTTCCATGAGGCTTGAAAAATCATCGTCATCAATGCAAGAGAGTTTGGTAATCTGGCAATTACTTTATTGTGTTCTGAGGGTCTTTAATCCCAAACAGTTTGATTTCAAACTGATTCAGTCCATTTGGCGTTATGAAAGCCGAAATTGCCTTTGATTTCTGACATAACTACTAGCCAGTATTCTCAGAGCAAGTCCAAATTATAAATGTAAGTTGTTTGTCCTACCTTTTCAACACAATCTTGCAACCGCGAAATTGAATGTGCAACGGTCTTTGTAACTGCATTGACTTCTCCATAGTACACACAAGAACCTTGGTCACCATCTGGCTTTGGTAGTATGACTTTGAATGAGCTCGAGTCACTACATACTCACTTCAAGTATTTCCTCTTGGAACATGCGTTGAATCTCCTTCCGAATTTGTGACAACCTTAGATGGTTATGCCTGTAAGGATGTTGGATATTCGGAACAGCATCGCCTCAGTCTACATCAAGAACAATAATATGAGCGTTTTCAAGTTTGTTTCTGCATATGTACCTATATTTTAGTGATAACTCTTTCAGGTCACTTTGATTTTTCTTAGGAATGTAACTCAATCATTTTTCCGAAGTTTTCACAATTTACTCATTGTCAAATTAAAATTGACGAATGTCCAATTCAGGTTTGCTTGAACTTCGTTCTTCCTTCTGTGTTGTAATCATTAACATCTTCTCCAATTGCTTTCCTTGCTCATCAACATACCATATGTGCCTATTCACATGATACACCCTGTGAGATTTCTTTCTGTCTGGAGTTCCCAACAAGACCTTCACCTCATCAATTTCCTTTAGAATTGAATGTGTACACAAAAAACTTAGTTTTAAAGGTTCACGTATCAATTAAAGTAACAATATCACCTTAATCCTGAGAACACAATTTCAAATTTTTGATTTCTTGCCCGTTGGCTATCTATTTGCATGATGTCATGGTTTAAAATGCGGTCGAGCAAACTCCCCAGCTCTGTTTAATCTCTGCCTAAAATTTGACACAATATCCAATTCTGTGGTCCCTGCATACTGACTTCCGAATTTCTCCTTTAACGTTCCTCTCAATTTATGTACAAACACTAATTCAAATGGACTGAATTTGGACAATTTATTTGGTGCATCTCTGATCATAAAAGGTACAAACGGAATTCCTTTATCTCAATTCATGGGACAGCCTTGACAATATGCTTCAAAATCGTCTTTAATGTTTGAGGACACCTGTCTAGCCCTCCATGAGATTCTGGGTGGCATGTAGATTTGAGTTGTTTTATACCTAAGCTGTCAAGAAGGACTTTGAATACTAGGGATGTGAAGTTTGAACCTGGATCTGACTGTTTCTCTATTGATAGTCCATTTCTAATTGCAAATTTGAGTAATTTGTCAATAATTCTTTGAGCTGCAATAGTGCATAATATGATGGCCTCTCGAAACCAATTAATACATGTATTATGGTTAGGAAATAGTGATTCCATCTTTTCGTGTGAGTTAGGGCACCGAAGAAATCAATTAGGATTCTTATAAAAAGATCCTCAAATACTGGAATCGGTACGAAAGGTGCAGATTTTATTATCGCCAGTGGTTTTCCAATTCTCTGGCATGCATGGCATGTCTGACAAAATTCAACTGCATCCTTCTGCAATCGAGGCCAGTCAAACTGTCTTTGTACTTTAGCCTGTGTTTTCCTAACTCCTAAATGACCTCCAAGTGGTTGCACATGCGCCACTCACAGCACGTCCCTTCCATACCCCACTGGCAAGATAATGTAATGAATACATGCCCATTTGTCATCAGGTTGAATATGTGATTGTCTGCATTTCCTAACTAAGACATGATTTTTCAAATGATAACACCCAGAGATACATCCAGTGCCTCCCCCCGCCACACTGTATATGCTTTTTGATACCAGTGCTTTAAATGTTCATCTTTCTCATGTAACTAAGTTAGTTTAGTTGAGTTAAAATGTTACATGGTCACCTGTTTGTTTCTGTTTTGTCTCAAATAGATGATCACAGAGTCTGCTGATGCGACTTCAGCTTCCTTATCTGAAGCCTCTCTATCCTGTTTCAAATGGTGAATTTGTGACCTTGTTAAAACACAATCAGGCAAGATTCCAGAATGAGTGCCCTGCCTTGCTTCAGTTTCCTGCGTGTCCACTGTTCAACCACAGTAGGCAGCATTCCAACTGGTCAATCAGCTATATCATTCACAAGGTCAAATTAGATACCCGGAGCTGAGAGTTTGTCCAGTTCTCCTATCACAAATTCTCAAAACTTTCTGGACGTTCTCACCTCACGTTATATAACTGAGCGCGATTTTGTCTTAAACGCTCTCGGTTTTTCTTTTTCCTTTTTCTTCAATTAAATAATTTGTTGTTTTACTATTTCCTCTGCTAAAACCGTTCTCTTGCTTTCTCTTCTGATTTTCATAGGAATTCATATTGTTTTATTTCTGGGTCTAGCTCAAGCTACTCTATTTTCATTTGAGGTTATGCCATCCCAACAGATCCTGATGAATTTCCAGCAAATTTAACAGCTGAGATACTGCCGCAAACCTCCAACCTGTCCTCACATTCGGAATTAGCTTCAATTCCAGCTTGTCTCCTAATTCCAGAAGCTTGGTGTTATGAGGTTTTTGTGAAAACCCCAATGTCACTGCTTCCACCTCCAGAACGTTCTTGCTGACTGAAATATTCATTGCTGTTCGAAGATATTTTTACTCAACCAAATGAACACCTGAAATAAAAGATACTTACACTTACCACTCGCTAACTAAATCCTGCATAGAACCCACAATGTATTATGGACCAGGCCGGACGCCTGAAAACATTTTTAATCTGGTAGCCCTTGCCGTAACTTATCTTTTTGTTGAAAGTAAGTGTACAGTGTCTACTCCTAGAGTGAATTAGCTGGTCAGACTGCCGAGGTTTAAACAAACAGAAATAATTCTGAAGAATACGGAATGAAACACAACGAACCGAAAACAGTATACCCGAACAAACTATCCTCTTAGAACATGACAGAATTCCCAGAAGTAATAAGTTTGTTCGAAAGTACGAGCAAAAATCCCAATAAACGAACCCCTTTGCACAAAGAATATGCGTGACACCAAAAGAACACTAGTCAGAAGCGCAGAAGGAGGCGTGAGCGTTCAGTTTCAAGTGATATTCTGTCAAAGAACTCCCGAACTGAAATGAAATGCCCAGCTGTAGACATGTCCATGCTCCCTTGATTATAAGTCTTTCTTAAGGCATTGAAAGCTTTCTGACTGCGGCATTATCTGTTGGGTATAAACAAATGGCCCTCTACTTACCATTCAAACATTTTAAAACTTCGGTCGTTTAGTTCCTCCCTGAAAAAAAAATCAAGGATAACATTACCTTGTCAAAAGAGCAGCTTTGTTACAGCATGCCACATTTGGCTTTATTAAGATACAGATTTGCCTCATTTGAACTCCGAGATGAATGTCCAGCGAAACCACACTTCCTGTATCTCCTCAGGAGAAATATGTCCACTGTAAATCTATTGGTAGGTGCCTGTTCCAGTGAAGGAGAGCTCAGCACAGTCGCAAAATGGTGATTGTTTTTTTTTCGTGGGGTGGGGGGGCATGGTATGGAATTCAGGCAATTGTAGCTTTGAAAACGGACAACACAGCAGAATCATCTAGCCAGCGATCAGAAACATTCATCATTCTCCCTCCCGACTAACGTCACGATGGAAAATGGGAATGGAACATTAGACCAATTGAAAGCGATCTGGATTAGTGGTGCTGGAAGAGCACAGCAGTTCAGGCAGCATCCGAGGAGCAGTAAAATCGACGTGTCGGGCAAAAGCCCTTCATCAGGAATACAGGCAGAAAGCCTGAAGTGTGGGGAGGTAAGTGAGAGGAGGGCTGGGGGAGTGGGGAGAAAGTAGCATAGAGTACAATAGGTGAGCGGGAGAGGGGATGAAGGTGATAGGTCGGGGGGGAGGGCGGAGTGGATCGGTGGAAAAGAAGATAGGCAGGTAGGACAAGTCAGAACAAGTCATGGGGACAGTGCTGAGCTGGAGGTTTGGAACTGGGGTGAGGTGGGGGAAGGGGAAATGAGAAAACTGTTCAAGTCCACATTGATGCCCTGGGTTGAAATGTTCCGAGGCAGAAGATGAGGCGTTCTTCCTCCAGGTGTCGGGTGGTGAGGGAGCGGCGGTGAAGCAGGCCCAGGACCTCCATGTCCTCGGCAGAGTGCGAGGAAGATTTGAAATGTTGGGCCACAGGCCAGTGTGGTTGATTGGTGCAGATGTCCTGGAGTTGTTCCCTAAAGGACTCTGCGAGGAGGCGTCCAATCTCCCCAATGTAGAGGAGAATGCATCGGGAGCAAAGGATACAATAAATGATATTGGTGGATGTGCAGGTAAAACTTTGATGGATGTGGAAGACTCCTTTAGGGCCTTGGATGGAAGTGAGGGAGGGAGGTTTGGGCGTAGGTTTTGCAATTCCTGTGGTGGCAGAGGAAGGTTCCAGGATGGGAGGGTGGGTTGTAGGCGGGTGTGGACCTGACCAGGTAGTCACGCAGGGAACGGTCTTTGCGGAAGGCAGAAATGGGTGGGGAGGAAAATATATCCCTGGTGGTGGAATCTTTTTGGAGTTGGCGGAAATGACGGCGGATGATTTGGGTTATACGAAGGTTGGTCGGGTGGAAAGTGAGCACCGGGACATTCTGTCCTTGTTACGTTTGGAGGGCTGGGGTCTGAGGGCGGAGGTGCGGGATGTGGATGAGATGCGTTGGAGGGCATCGTTAATCACGTGGAAAGGGAAATTGCGATCTTGGACGCCATTAGCCATGCGGCTGCTGCAGCTACCATCAGCACGCTGATTGATGATGTTATTTCCGTCCCCATCATGGCTACTCCCACAGCCACTTCCGCACCTCACAATTCCTCATGCATCACACTTGACATCACTTTCGACCCTCACATCAACGCTGATGTCCTACACTCATTGACTTCTGCCCCGCCATTGCTGTGGTCACTACCACTTCAACCCCCACCAACGCCACTCGCCTGTATTCTGCTGACACGCTCCCCACAGATCCCACTGTCACCAACCCCGCCTCTTAGAACCCTGAGGGGAACACTACCCCAGCTTATGACTCCACCCCCATTCCCCCCACCACACCCATTCCAGTTACAGGCTCCACCCCAACTCCCAGTTCCACATCCACACCAGATCCCTGATCACAGCCCTGTCGAGTTTTCACCGTCCCTCCATACCTTCCCTTCACTGAGGAAGAACGATCAGTCCTCAGCAAAGGACTCACCTTCATCCCCCTCCGTCCACGCATCAATGAATTTAATACACACCGTGACGTTGAACAACTCTTCTGCCGCCTCCGCTTCTGAGCTTACTTTCACAATCAGGACTCCGGCCCCCCTTCTGAGGACCCCTTCCACCACCTCCAACACACTGAATCCACCTGGATACCCCGCGCTGGTCTATTACCCGCCCTAGAACTGTTCATTTATGATGCCGCCGGGACATTAACCGCCTCAACATGTCTATCACCCTCCCTCACTCCAACCTCTAACCCTCACAACGCGCAGCTCTTCAATCCCTCTGCTCAAATCCTGACCTCACCATCAAGCCAACAGATAAAGGGGGCGCAGTGGAAGTCTGGCGTACTGACCTCTACACCGCTTAAGCCAAACGCCAACTCGAGGACACCTCTTCCTACAGCCCCCTTGACCATGACCCCACCACTATCACCAAACCATCATCTCCCAGACAATACAGAACCTCATCAGCTCGGGAGATATCCCACCCACAGCTTCCAACCTCAAAGTCTGGGAACCCCGCAATGCCCAGTTCTACCTCCTTCCCAAGATCCACAAGCCTGACCACCCTGCCCGACCCATTGTCTCAGCATGTTCCTGCCCCACTGAACTCATTTCTGCCTACCTCGATACTGTCCTATTCCCCCTAGTCCTGGAACTCCCCACATAGCTTCGGGACACCACCCATGCCCTCCAACTCCTCCAAGACTTCCATTTGCATGGCCCCCATCACCTCATCTCCACTATGAATATCCAATCCCTCTACACCTTCATCCGCCCTGACGAGGGCCTCCAAGCCCTCTGTATCTTCATCTCCCGACGTCCCCAACAGTACCCTTCCACCGACACTCATTCGTTTGGCCGAACGGGTCCTCACCCTTAATACTTTCTCCTTCGAATCTTCCCACTTCCCCCAGACCAAAGGGGTAGCCATGGGCACCCGTATGGGCCCCAGCTATGTCTGTCTCTTTGTTGGCTACATCGAACAGTCGATCTTCCTTAATTATACCGGCACCACTCCCCACCTCCTCTTCCGCTACATTGATGACTGCATTGGCGCCACCTCGTGCTCTCGTGAGGAGGTTAAGCAATTCATCAACTTCACCAACATATTCCACCCTGACCCTAAATTTACCTGGACTATCTTGCCACCTCCCTCCCCTTCCTCGACTTCTCCATCTCCATTATGACGACCGACTTGATACCGACATTTTTTACAAACCCACCGACTCCCACAGCTACCTGGATTACACCTCCTGCCAGCCCACCTCCTGCAAAAATGCCATCCCGTATTCCCAATTCCTCCGCCTCTACCGTATCTGCTTCCAGGAGGACCAGTTCTAGCACAGAACAAACGAGATGGCCTCCTTCTTTAGAGATCGCATCAATGTGGACTTCAACAGTTTCCTCATTTCCCCTCCCCACCTCACCCCAGTGCCAAGCTTCCAGCTCAGCACTTGTCCCATGACTTGTCCTGACTTGTCCTACCTGCCTATTTTCTTTTCCACCTATCCACTCCACTCTCCCCACCCGAACTATCACATTCATCCCCTCCCCCACTCACCTACTGTACTCTATGCTACATTCTCCCTTCCCTGACTCTCCTCTCACTTATCTCTCCACCCTCCAGGCTCTCTGCCTGTATTCCTGATGAAGGGCTTTTGCCCGAAAAGTCGAGTTTACTGCTCCTCGGATGTTGCCTGAACTGCTGTGCTCTTCCAGCACCACTAATCCAGAATCTGGTTTTCTGCATCTGCATTCATTATTTTTACCCAATTGACAGCGATGTCAGCATTCATTCCAGTACAGTTCTTATTGTCAAATAAATGTGCCATGTTGCAAGGAGTTAACCAGAAGTGTTTCCACTGTGGCTGTGATTGATGTCAGTCTCCATAGATTCTAATTTTGTCACTGGAGGGTTTACCTTTTCTGTTAGTAAGGGGGTTCTTGAAATGTTTTCTCCCATTGTAACAGTAGATGTATGACCTCCGACACTGATAGGGATCAGCAGCTACAGATACACGGACAAGAGAAGACAGACTCCGGGGATAGTCTGGAATGCTACAGCAATAGATCAAAATCAGAGAACAGAAGCTTGGTATGTTGGAACAATGGATCAAATTTTGAGAGCAGCAGACTGCAATGTTGCAACAACGGATCCGAATCTGAGAAAAATAAACTGGGAAGTTAATAAAGTGGATCCATATCTTAGAATAGCAAACTGGAATGCTGCAATAATAGACAGCAGTTTATCCACGGCTATTTTCTATCTTCCCTAGGTTTGGTCGACATTATCAGATCGGATATTCGGTGCACTGCTGATTATTCCGTTGGGCTACTATCCCATTCTCGCTACTGTTGGTATTTCTGATATGTTTCTCCATCACTATTAATTTCTTAATCCCAAGCACCTGTGGTGAACTTCTTTGCAATTTCATTATTTTTCTTTAGCAAAGATGGAAAAAACTTGCAAACGACATTTATAATCACAAATTTGCGAAGGGCCCATACCACCCCGCCCACTACTTTCAAACATCTGAGAACAGGACTGATCGCATTCCCAAACACAAATTTCAAAGGCCTTGATCATTATCCGAAATTCACTGCTCCTCACCCACCTACAGATGACAGCGACACCTTCTGAGAGTAGTAAATTCGTTAGAGATGTAATAGAGAGGCGCAGGATATTACATTAAAAACAATGGTTCACAACTTCTCACAGAAGATAGAGACACTGTGCCAGAGTAGTAAGGTCACTGGAGACGGAATTAAAAGGGAAAGGTTATTCCACTAAAGACACTGTTTCACATACTCCCACCGACGATAGTGGCACTGTGTCAGAGTAGCAATGTCGCTGGAGATGTAATTCAAAGGGACAGGTTATTACACTAAAAACACTGTTTACCTTCCTCCCACGTAACAAGGACACTGTGTTAGAGTAGTAACGTCGCTGGAGATGTAATTTAGAGGGAAATGTTATTACACTAAATTTTGTGTTTTGCATCAGCCCATAGATGACAGTGTCACTTTGTCGGAGTAGTATTACCACTGGACATGTACTTCAGAGTCCCAAGCTATTAAAATAAAGGTACTGTTTCACTTCTTCCACATGTAGGAAGGAAACTGACAGAGTTTAATGTGGTTGGAGACAAAACTCAAATGGAACAGGTTATTACAGTAAAGACACTGTTTCATATCCTCCCACAGATCACAGGGGCACCGTGTCGGAGTCAGGATGTTGCTGGAGATGCAGTTCAGAGGGAAATGATATTTCACCAAAGGAACTGTTTCATAGTATCCCACCGTTGATACGGGCACTGTGTTAGAGTAGTAACATCTCTGGAGATGTCATTCTCAACGACATACTATTGCACGAATGATATGTTTTCACATCTCCCACAGATGATAGAAACACTGTGTCAAAGTAATAATATCACTGCAGATGCAATTCATAGGCCCAAGTTATTGCACAAAGGACTCTGTTTCACATCCTACCGCAGATGCCATGAGTACGTAACATCAAATGGCAGCAACTAGAAATAAAATCGAATTGCACGAATATCAACCATAAGACTGCCAACATTTTCGCTATTTTACAATATTTTTCACTTCTATCATTTGGTAAATAAATCTTTCATTATTACCTAACCTAGCTTAAGACTGATTCCAGACCCACAGAAATATGCTTGGCTCTGGACCTATGTGAAGAAATAGTTTCATAGTAAATGGCATTTAGTGAGGTCAACAAACGTCTGCATTGCTAGCAGCCTATATAATAACAACATTACTTATGAATTAATTAAAGAATGATGCTAAATATCGGAAACAATAAAGACGAGCAAGTGCCAGACAATATAAGCAAATTTTGCTGGCTCGAGTGAAAACAAACAGGTGGCACTGTGAGTCCGATGACCATAGATCAGAACTGACCACAGCTGGGGAATAGCGTGATTGATGCAGGTAACAGGGACGTCTTTTCTCAAGTGGAGCAGGAGCGAGTTGAATGGGTAGAGAAAGAGAGAGATTGAAGAAAAATCAAAAACTGGAATTGTTGACAATCAGTTAGTGTGGAACTGAAAAACGGGATTAATCTAATTTATTTTTCTCCTGTTCCCATATTCGAGAATATCGTGCCCATGTAGGTATACATTAAAGTCATTGTTAAAGTGAGACATGTCCCTTTGCCTCTATTCCCTGAGTGTGATCATTTTCTTTTATTCATTAACGGGATGCTGTGCCAGCATTTAATTTCCTTTCACAATTGTTCCTGAGAAAATGTTGGTGAGCTGCCTTCCAGACACACTGCAGTCCGCGGGTTGTATGTAGTGAGTGCTAAAATACATGTGGTTTCATTTCTTTGAGGCTTTGTAGTGGAGTAATATGACTGAGTGGCTAGCCTGCCATTTCAATGTGAATTCCAAAGTCAACCACACTGCTGGAGTCACATGTCACAACCAGGTGAAGATAGTAGATTTTCTTTCATGGAGGACATTATACAGCCAGATAGGGCTTTTTTATGACCGTCGGTAAGGGTTTCATTGTTTCATTTAATTCTTCATTCCCGATATTTTATTGAATCCAAATTCCACCATTTGCTGTAGTGGGATTTGTGTCCGTGACCTCGGACATCACCAGGGTCCTTAGATCAATAACCTTGAAATAATACCGCGAGGCCATGGTCTCCCAGTATCTCCAAACATCTTCATTGGCACTGATAAGGTGTTGTTACTGATAATGTGGTTGTGCTTGAAGCAGAGCTGTTTGCAAGGTAGAGTAATGTTTTGGCAAAATATACGATCATTCGTAATTTTGTATTTACTAGAAGGTTAGAGGATCGGACGTGGTCTCGGCGAAAATGAACTGGTTGGCCTTCGTGATGATTCAATGACAGAATTCACAAAGAGCAGCAGGTAATCTGCACATTCCATGATGTGGCAAAAGTATTAAAGTATAGGGGTGAATATGCCTTCCTATAGTAGTAATGTGCTGTTATGACAGTACTTGTGACACTGTGTACAGATGTTCCCATCTTTTAAAGGAATGATCTTCTTCCCACAGATGGACAATGTAAAGTAGATTCACCAGAAGAATGTCTTTGGTGATGGTCCCATGCGGAAAGCGTGAAGGAAACGTGGTTTTAGTCTGGATGGTTACAACTGAATAAAAGCTGTTAATATTAAAACTTGAGTGCTTTGGACCAACAGCCGTTAATTCAGAAACGAAACATTGATAGCGAGAAATATAACACATGTTTTCGCGCAATTTGCATGTTCACATTTGGACAAAGAAATAGAAAGGAAATGTTTAAAATGTGGGTTCAAGCGCAGGAAAATGCGGAAAGCGTGGATGTACATTTTCGTCGTCAAGGACTAGTTTGGGCTGAAGAACCTGTCTCCGTTCTGTAGGACTCTATGACTGTAAGATATCTGCTGTAAGTTGTGCGAGTAAGAGCTTCAGGTTCTAAATGTCTCTCACTGTCTCAATGCGCAGTTGCTGTGTGTCCCTGCATCAAGCGTCATATTTTTTCCCAAGTCTGTTAACAACCACTCTCTGAAAGAGTTAGACATTCCCACCCGCTTCTGACTTCCAAACCGAGCACTAACCTATCTTCTCCGACATGGAAGATGCCTCTTTGTGACTTGGCACAAACCATCCATTGTCCCTCCTCACTGTCAGCAAACTATATTAACGTAACACGTATGTACCATTAGCATCATAGCCAGGAGGAGTAATGTGGAGAAGTCTTCCTGTGCAGTCTCTGTTTCATTGGATTGTCATCTCGGAGCATCAATGTCAAACTCCTGCTATTGTGTTTCAGTATGGAGGTGCTGAATGGCCTCTTCTGTTAATGTGTTCGTGTCTCAAGTGGCTGAATGACCTTCTCCTTGTCCCAGGGAAGACGTTCAATGACAGTATTGGACGACCGTGGTTCCTCCTTATCAGCGTGCTGGACTCACTGGATACCTTAAATTCCTTTGTAATTGGAGGCAAACAGTAGATTGAAGGCCTCTGCACGATAGACAGCAACATAAGGTGGAGAAGTCAGCATTTCAGGTAAAACCATTCTTCAGGACTTAGGGTGGTTTAGGAGCACCTGCAGTTAAAGAGGGAAGGAGTGGTTCGTTTGGCGAAAACAGTAGAATGATGAGGTAGGAATAGGTGAACAGACGTCGTGGGTTCAACTTGATCGTTTGATGTGAGAGGTGAATCTGGCAGGTAGCTGGGAGACAGGACGATTCGGTGGAATGGAAGGCAGGGCGTAAGATTGGAAAGGGAGTTGGGGCATGGTTGGGACGAGTATTTGAAATAGGAGAAATTATTGTTGAGTCCTCCAGATTGTAGACTGCCAAAGTGAAATGTAAGCTGTGAGAACATTGAACATCGCAGTACCAATTTGAAGGCATTCAAACCCACACTATTCGTTTTTCATTCCTATGTCTATCCAGTGATCATTTTGACTAGTTTACCACAGTTGTAGGCAGCGTGTTACACACTCATTCGACTCTCTCAGTAAAGAAACTACACCTGACATCTGTCCTACATCTATCGTCCCTCGATTTAAAGCTATGCCCACCGTGTGAGCTATCACTATCCAAGGAAAACACTCTCACATCTCCCCCATCTAACCCTCTGATTATCTTGTATGTCTCAATTACTTTCCCTCTCAACCTCTTCTCTCTGACGAAAACAGTCACAATCTTCTGCGTTTTTACTATTAAGAACTTCTCTCCGTAACAAGCAACATCTTCGGAAATCAATCTCCTCTGAACCCACTCCAAAGCTTTCACATCCTTCCGATATTGCGGTGATCAGTGCTGTACACAACACTCAGAGTTGTGTAAAGCTCAGCATGACGTAGTCGTTCCAAACACAATCCCTCTATCAATTAAAGGTTAGGGCACCGTATGCATTCTTAACAAATGCACCAACCTGCGTGGCAACTTTCAGGGATCGATGTGCATGGACACTGAGATTTCACTGCTCATTTACACCACCAAGAAGCTTACAATTAAATCCGCAGAATTTACTCATTTGCTCTTTGCAAACTGAATCACCTCACACTTTTCCGCATTAATCTCCCTTTGCCTCCTCCCAGACCAGCTCTGCAGTTTATCTCTGTCCCATTGTTACCTGTAACATCCTTCAGCGCTATCCACAACGCCATCGACCTTCATATCATCCGCAAATTTCACTCACCCATCCTTCTATGCACTCATTCAGGTCACTTACAAAAATGACAAACAGCAGTTGCCACAAAACAGGTCCTTGCGGTACACCACTAGGAGTTGAACTCCAGGATGAACGTTTCCCATCAATCGCCATCCTCTGTCTTCTTTCAGCTGGACAACCTCTGATATAAACCAATAAATCTCCCTCAATCCCATGCATCTGTATTTTGTGCAATGCCCTACCTTGGGGAAACTTATCAAAAGTATTACTGAAATCCACATCAACCGCTTTACCTTTATACACCTATTCGTCCACCTTCTCAAAGGATTCGATAAGTTTTGTGAGGCACAACTTAATCTCCATTTGTTGTCAGACTCACTGTTGCAATAGAGGAGGCCAGGTCTGTTTACGTCTGCGAGAGAGTGGTTGGGGGTTTTGAAATTGGTGGTGAGTAGAAGGTCAGGTCTGCCCTGCGGGCCCACCTGTGATGCACAGCAAAATGTGCCCTTAGTTTATATTTGGTCTCCGTGATGGAGAAAATACAAGATCGGAAACACTGAATGCAGTAAAACAGGTTTGAAGAGAGGGAGATGATCCTCTGCCTGAACCTGGAAGTTCTGTGAGAGGCACTGGATGGAGGTGAAAGAGATATTGTGCGAGAAGGCCATGTATCTATCCGGTTGTAGGAGACGATACCTGCAGTGTAGTGATTCGTGGGGAATGTAGCACAAACCGAATATTACCAAAGGGAAAGCTGCGTGTGGAAAATGTGTCAGTTGGTGGGATCCTATTTCATGGACCTCATTTGGTGTTCCAGATGAGATTTCTCTACCTCTGGACGACCAAACGTAAACTAAGCGAATGTTTTGCTGAGCATCTCAGCTGGGTCCCTAAGGGATGATCAGACTGTCCGGTCCGCACCTATTTCAATTCGCACTCTCAATCCCTATTGAACATAATCATCGTTCACGATCTCCATTACCACAGCGAACGACAGAAGCACTTTGGAGGAACAATACCTTATCTGCCGCCAGCGCAGCCTGCAACCCAGAGGACTCTAAATTCAGTCTTCCAACTTCAAATAGACTCCCTTTAAATCCCTAAACTCCGTTCCCAGCGCCTCCCCTTCTTTCCATTCCTCTGATAAACCCTTATTCGAACTCCAAACCAGATTCATTCCTCCCATGAACAACGCATGCACTCTACCTGCGTTCACTTATCCCCAGCCCTCCATCCTGCCTCCTCATCCTTCCCCCCCGCCTCTTTATCTGCAGCTCCCCTAATGCTTACGCCTCGGCCTGAAGAACAATTATACCCAAGACGTTGATTTCTCCAACTCCTGATGCTGTCTGGCTTGTTGAGTTCTTCCAGTTTCCTGCATGTCTACTTTGGATTTGAACACTTGAGTTTTATTCTTTAAACACTTCTAGTGTAATAGGCAGGAGAGTGTGAATGGGCTGTGCCTCTTCTTATCCAATGGCATTGATGGGCTTAATAGCTTTCTCAGATTCCTGTCAAACCAGCTTGAGATGCTGAATGATCTCCTCTTTTTTAATGTGGAAATGTGCTTGCTGAGCTGCACACTTACATGAGTATTACCGACACGTTAAAACCGCAACTTTGAATGTTGTCCTCATTTTATACTTTAGTACCTGTGGAATTGAGAAATTTATCTATACATTGTGTGGTCGAACTTAATATCCTAACAACTTATCTTATGACAGAGGGAAAGGCATTGATGAAGCTGCTGAAGACTTTTGTGCTGAGGAAGCTATCCTGAGAAATTTCCTTCGTGACATCATAGACTGAGAAGACTGAAACCTACCAGCCACATTGTGTTCCGATTGACGCAACCAGAAGGGTTTTACAACTGATTCCCGTTAAATTGCATTTTGTTCAGGCTCTTTAGCGCCTTGTTCAGTCAAATACTGCCGTGATACCAGTGCCAGTCACTCTTACATTATGTTCATGTCTTTTGTTGATGTCAATAGGACACGTGAATGTCTGGAGAGTGTGTCCTTCACACCAAGGGGAGAGATTGCTGAGACTTCTCTATTCCAGAGAGCTGGGAAGATTGATCACCGAGATGTTTGGAAGGCGGTTACAATGGATACTTGAGGCATCAGAGAGTTGAGGGCTGAATAGATTGGACATTCAAGATTACTTGAAGCCATGAACAGATCAGCCATGATCTGCTGGAATACAAATACATGCTTGAGGGGCTGAACGACCTGATCGTGTTTCCCATGTGCTTTTATTCTGTTATTGGGAAGTTATTTTCCTGGATGGCCTGTTCTTGGATGTTGCAGTCAGAGAGACCGTAGGATTCTGTGAGTCATCCCTGGATGTGTTATAGGAGCTATTTTCAGTGAATATGCGTCTACAACATGAACAACGCATGAAAAAAAAACTGTTTCAAAGCGTCATCTGCTGCTTCGTTCCCCAAGGATATTTTCCAAGACCACACCAAACAGCACGTGACCGTTTTCAGGCGCAGTATGGTCTTCGGGTCTGTGCATAGATTATTTGAGTAACTGGCCTCGAGCTGCTCTTGTGTAGCATGTTTCCGGGGCTGAACGGAACACTGAGGAGCAGGAAGTGGGTCATAAGCCACTTTGAGCGTTCTCCACCAGCCACGGTGATTGTGAACAAACTGGTTGTGGTCTCAGCCTCAAGTTCACATCTGTACATCAACAACGTTTTGTTTTTGCGACATCTGAGCGACACAACTTTGAATAAATGCAAAAAAAAACCCACAAGCACGACAAACTTCTGGCAAGAGTATTCGCACTAAAATAGCCCTTTATGAATTTCTCCACATCCCTGTTCACACTGAAGTTGGAGGGATGTCAGACAGCTAGTCCGTTTTTTTCTAAAAGTTGTTCCTTTTCCGAAGGATACATTGTAATTGTTTTATTTTTTCATAAGGGTCTTCTAACAATCCAGTTTGATACAGAGCTGAAAGTGTATTAGGAAGTCTTTCTATTTATACGTAAACAGATGAGACTTTAGGCCAACGCGTATCTTTTTGAAGTGAACTGTGTAATGATAGTGGAGTGGTCAGTCCTAATAGCTGAATTGTTGATTGAGTCAGTTCAACTGTGGGCTGTGAGGAAACAAGCTGCTAGACTCTCTCACCTTCTCCCATTCTAACTTTGTCCTGCAAACTCTGGTTTCTTTTTTTTTATCTGAGTTAAATGGGTTTGTTTGTTGGGACTGTTGTGTACATTTGGAACAGCATAACTAAGTCGAATTTGGATAGATTGAGTTCTGCGGATATTCGATATTCTGCTCTTTGTGTTTCATTCCACAATTTTGTGAATACATGGTTGTCAGTTTTAAAACCTGTAAATCAACCTAGCTTACTGCTCTGGGCAATTTTCAACTGTACACTTCACGACACAAATTAGAATATTACAGTCTAGGCTGCCTGCTGAAGAATGTTTTGACTGGTCTTGCCTAGTCCAGAAGGTACTGGCTCTTTGTGCGATTTTCAACAGCCAGTGTCATGTGCTAGTCTGTTTATTTCGCGTGTTGGTTTGTTTGTGTAGTCAAAAATGGGCTAGCGATTGCTCTTGCAGTCGCCAAGAGATTTTTTTTTTTGCCTGTGGACAGGGTGAACTTGGTAGTTTTGCAACAGGTGATTATGACGAAGCTGCAGGAATTAGAAGACAATCTGGGGTTGGAGCTGCCTCCTTCTGTGTGGAAATGAGAAATAATTACAACAGTAGAACTACGTTTAAAATGCTGGAAACACCATTCGGATCTATTGTGGTGATAATACTTCACTTGCAAATGAAGAGACAGCAGTTCGAGGCGAAAGATAAAGAAAGGGCAGCAAAATTGAAACAGGTTGTGTTCCGAATACAAGTAGAAGGGAGGGCAAATGAGCGAATCAGAGGTGAGAGAAAAAGAAAGAGCGTTTGAACATTAGATGTTGACACTCAAATACGGAAGTCAGCATAAAAAGGTGGAGATGAAGGCTGATGTTAACGTTAGCGAGGAAGAAGGGCATACTCATGTGGAAGAGCAGAGCATTAGAACGGCATGTGTAGAAGCTGAAGTGGCTGATTATGATGGGTTCATCTAAACAAAATGGCTTGGCTTCCAGAATCAATTTCGTTGGACATAAGAGCTAGAAGTTCGTGAAAACAGGAAACCTCACGTGAAAAGGGATAGATCTCAGAGACGAAGGCAAGGGGAACTTACCACAGGGTAAAAAGGAATCCCTTGACTGTTACAAAGAAGGCAAAAAGCTCCAGTGCTTTAATTGTAATAATGTGAGTCAAATAACACCACAATGTTGGTAGGCTTGGAGAAAGCCAGATGTAGGAAAAGAAGATAACGCTGCATGTTTTGTTGGCGTGGTGACAGAAATTCCAATGGAATCTAGAAAGCGGAATCATGGGTAGATTAGGGAGAAAGTCCCAGATCTGTTAAAAAAAACAAACAGACGTGAAGCTCATTCGCATAGGTCAGGAGTAGCAGGCAAAGAGGTTATGATATGAGGCGATAGAAGATCACCTCAGTCTGCAATGCTGGAGGATGACGGGATTTGTATTCCTGAAAAAGTATTGATGGAAAAGCTATTGGTAACAGGAATTCATGGTGAGAGTACAAGTGCTCAGTTATGTAAAGTGAGGCTACAATGTCAAGAGAAGAATGTAGAATTTGTGATAGGGGTCCTTGACAAACTCTCAGCTCGAGGGATACAGTTTCGCCTCGCGAATGATATATTTGATTCACCGGTAGTTGTGCTGCCAGCTGGAGTTGAAATGGCAGTGGAGATGCAAGCAACTGAAGAAATTCAGAACATTTATTCAGGAGTATTCCCTCATTGTGCAGTAACACGATTGCAGAATCACAAGCTGAAGTAGGAGAAATCAAACGGCACAGATAAGTAAGCTGAAACAGCTTTCTCAGAGACTTTGTTTGATTAGGCAAGTGCGACAGAACAGGAGAAAATAAGTAAAAATACAAATTCCTTTACCTCTGCTGAGTCTATTGAGTTGCAGCAGGAAGATGAGATCTGAAAGTGCTTAGAACAAAAGCATTTGGAGAAGGAGTATATTTGTTTCCCTGTGTCTGTTATTACATAACAAGTCGTGTCTTAATGAGGAAATGGAAACCGTCACATATTGGAACAGATGAGAATTGGGCACAGGTACATCAAATTGGTTTGCCAGTAGGCATAGAACGGATGTGCTGGGAGTAACACATGTGCTTCTACTTGGAGGTAATTGACAAGTGAGGAAAACACCGACCATAATACAAGGACATTTTTACTGTCCTGGACTAAGCAAGAATTTAGTTGGATTTTGCCTGACATGCAATACATGTCAGCTAATCGGATGTTAGTTTTTAATAGGTGAACATTGAAAAGCAACTGTTCGTGA
This sequence comes from Chiloscyllium plagiosum, assembly GCF_037043375.1. Classification (NCBI taxonomy): domain Eukaryota; kingdom Metazoa; phylum Chordata; class Chondrichthyes; order Orectolobiformes; family Hemiscylliidae; genus Chiloscyllium; species Chiloscyllium plagiosum. The sequence continues at coordinate 108,238,527 of NW_028270152.1, forward strand.
CGCTTCTTAAATAGAGAGGAAATTGAGTGAGGTGAATTTCTTGATAGGGATTCTAGACAGAGAGAACTGTCACAAAGTGTGTCATGACGACATGCTCAAAAGCATTTTGACAGGGAAGGAAAGAACCATGTTCAGAGTATTCTGTACTGGACATTAGTCATATCAATTTGGACAACGGAGAAGTTGTCAAATTTGAGATAAATTATTAAGTTACGTTCAGCAAGAAAATCGAAACGACCTGAAAACTTTATGACCGTCACATGTGGAGACATGCAGCAATAACCTGGGGATTAGTAAGCTAGTTGTGTATGATGTAAATATAAGCGGTTAGACTGATGTATTTCGACTTCTGTGGCTGGTCACCTGTGTCAAAAATTTGGGCCAATAATGCATTTCTAAGTTGGACTTGGTTAGAGGCTATTAGCAATTATCTCTGATGGAGAAGGCAAAACAGATTCAGATTTCATTACACCTATTGAACTGTGCTGTTCAAAGCCAGGCGAGTTGGTATGACAAACGCACCAACCATATTGGAGAGACTGAATAATAAGGTCACTGCCAACTGTATGGTCCTTATTGTTGACCCTGTAATTTTTAATCATTAATGGAAGGAACATTCACAACATTCAACAGTCTTGTTTGATCAATTTTGGAGAGCAGGTTTGGTGATAAATCTAGCTAAGAGTGAATTTTCCAAAGCTCAAGTCAGTTTCCCGAGCCATGTTTTCGGAAGCAGAAAAAATGGCCCCAAGAAATGCGAAAGAGAAAGTAGTTAGGGAATTTCCCACACCGTCGACGAATTGAACGGTACTAAGGTTCCTGGGATTGAGTGCAATTTACCAAAGGTTGGCTCAGGATTTTAGCAGTGCAGCTGAACGACTAAACGAATTCTTATGAAAATAAGGCAAGGAGTTTCATTGAACAGGGAGCTGTTAAAAGGCATTTGTCAGCCCAGAACTGTGTTAACTACTGCCCCGGTATTAGTCACACCAAATACTCAAATTCTTTCAAATTGTATATCAATACCAATGATGTCTGTGTTGGTGCAGTGATCCTGCAAGAGGATGGCTAGCGTAGAAGTATTATCAGGTATTTTTCAAGGCAGTTGAATGTTCATCAACAGAAATATTCTACAGTGGTGAAAGCGATTGTGAGCTTGGACTTGATATTGAATCATTTCAGTGTTTAAATGACCAGCAAAGTATCCCAGACAATTGTATACACTGGTCGTAACTACTGACACTTGTGGAGAAATTTAAAAACAAAAACGCCAGACTGTTTAGATGGAGATTGTTGTTGCTGCCATTCAATTTGACAATTGTGTATGAGGCAAGTTGCGAACACGTGATTGCTGATGCATCACCAAGACTCCAATGAGATACAGAGGCGTTCAGTGGGGAGTGTGCCACGGCCTGAAATTGAATGTGTTTGCTTGTTTACATGTGAGTCAATATTGTAGTGTACATTCGTGTTTTAGAGTAATAAACCATTGTTTTTGAGGCGTTTTAAAATCAGCCATCTTTAGACATTGATGGTTCATTTTTTAAGGGGAGAGCTATCAGTAAGCTGGTCTTTTTTTCTGAAAGCTGTTCATTTTCTCAAGGATACTGTATCCTTTTTTTTTTGTTCAGAGAAGCTGTTAAACACTCCCAACTCATAATCGGGTGTGTACAGAGAGAAAAGTGCATCAAGAGGCCATTTTCTTTATACGTAAACACGTGACTTTAGGCCAAAGCTTATGTTTTAGAAGTGATCTGGATAATGAAAGTGGAGTGGTCAATCCAAAAAACTGAACTCTTGGTTGAGTCGGTTATACAGTGGGCCGTGTGCAAACGGCTGCGAGACTCTCTCTCCTTCTGTCCTTCTAACTTCGAAATAAAAACCTTTGAATCATTTTTGCTCTGTGTTTAAGGGGTTTGTTTATTGAGACTGTTGTGTATGTTCAGAACAGCATAATTATGTCTCGTTTCGAGATATTCTGAGTGCTGTGGGTATTCTATATTCTGTTCTTTGTGGTTCCATCCGCAATTCTGTAAATAACATTTTTTTAGTCTGTTTTCTAACCTGATAGTCAACCTAACTAGTTTACCCCAGTTGTTTTCACTGTGCACTTACAAACACGCATTGCAAATACACAGTCTGGGCTATCAGCTAAAGAATGCTTTGGGTGGTCAGGCCCAGTTAATAAAATAGTCTCTCTTTCATTTACTGGTCCTGCTACTTCATTGGTCATGACTAATTTTAAATGTTACCAGGTTAGTGATATGGCCAATGATATCGGTCTCAGATTCTTTGTTAGGGACAATTCAGATATATATCTTAAATTTACAAAAATAACTCATCTTTAACCAAAGCAACGTTACTCAAGTTATGAATCAATGATACATGAGAAGCAATTTGTGCAAATATGTGCATCAATTCTTCTATTTCAATGCATGCAGAGATGCACTTCGTTCGCACATACAGACATACACATACACAGACACACACCGAGACATACACAGAGTCGCGCACACAGGTGTACACAAACGCATACATACACATACCTGAAGACAAACAGAAAAGAAAAACCTGCAGACTATTAACTCGAAAGTATTTGTCCAAGCAACAGTTAAATTCCAGAAAGGAGGCGAAATTAGATTGCCCCAAATGCTATTTTCCCTGTCTGGTTATTCTGCTCAACCAATTTGTGGGCAATGGTATTACTTCCTGGAAAAGTTGTATTTTGCTTCAGGCAGTGGAAAGGTTCCAATGAATCATCAACAGGAATCTTTCACTTTTGTTAAAGATGAATGGCATATTTTCACCTCTCACATTTTACTGTGAGAAGGAACAAGGAAAGAGAGTGAGCAATAAGCCGTGGCTTCTCCAATAGATTACGTTTTGACAGTCTCTGACTGAAATTGACAATAATGTTATCTGACCATCAAACTGGACTACGTGAGGCCTCATTGAAAATTATCTGGAATGTATGACTCCATCCTTGTTCCCTGCTCCATGTCGAAGCAACCTTTAATTTATAATTATACTCTCTTGGTGGCTAAGCAAATTTGAAGATATGTTCAAATGTGTTCTCCTGTTTTTTGTCCAATAAATTCATGTTGTCATAGTAACTGTGTTAAAATGTATTCATTATTTTCTTAAATTTGAATCCTTAGCTCTAGTGTACCATGCCAGGGGAAATGTCCATCAGCGACGCGCCTCTCATTCTCGACTCTGAAGTGTTTTGGCCTTCTAAATGTGTATTAAACCAAGAGGGGCATAGAAATGGTAAATCACCAACGTCATTTTCCTACTTAGGCGGACTCCAAAACTGGAGCACATAGATTTAAGCTGAGAGGTGAAATATTGAAAAGGACAAAAGTGGTAACCGTTTCATGGAGTGCTTGGAATTATTGCCATAAGTTCTGTTGGAAAATGCGACCAGAACAGCATCTAACAGACATTTGGATAAATACATTAAGAGGAAAGGTTTAGACGGAAATGGGCCAAATGCTGCCAAATGAGACTTGATTAATTCAGGACATCTGGTCAGCATGGGCAAGTTCGACAGAAGGGTATGTTTCCGTGCTTTATGACAGAACATGGTTTTCTTCCAGGAGCAAGTAAAGTGAAATATATTTGCAAAGCTTCGAAAACAATTGGGTATATATTTATTTTCAGTTTAGGGAATCATAACTACATACAATACATCAGATGCGGCCTCAGAAATGCTTTGTACATATGCATTAAATCATTCTGATAGCATTTGTATGAAGTAGAATCATTCCATATACGGTCCTAATCACTTGGTGCATCTGCATACTAACCTTGTGTGATTGATGTAACAGGCCGCACAAATGCTTTCTACCACTAAAGTTTGTGATCTCTCTCCATTTAAATAGTTTACTGTTGTCTTACACTCTGTCACAGCATGAATTTCGTTATTCCAGTCTATACTGTTTCTGCTGAAGGTTTGCACATAACCCAACTGTCTCTATCCCCTTACAGACGCTCTACCACCAATTGACATCTGATTAAATTACTATTTTGTTTGCTGAGCTAATTGAGCTCAATCCAATCAGTACACACATCTAAAACATTGACAGATTCTAAATAGTTGCTAATCTTACAGTGTGGAAACAGGCCCTTCGGCCCAACAAGTCCACACCGACCCGCCAAAGCGCAACCCACCCATACCCCTACATTTACCCCTTTCCTAACACAACGGGCAATTTAGCATGGCAAATTCACCTGACCTGCACATCTTTGGACTGTGGGAGGAAACCGGAGCACCCGGAGGAAACCCACGCAGACACGGGGAGAACGTGCAAACTCCACACAGTCAGTCGCCTGAGGCGGGAATTGAACCCGGGTCTCTGGCGCTGTGAGGCAGCAGTGCTAACCACTGTGCCACCGTGCCGCCCTAAATAATTGACTCTGTGCCATTCCACCAACGTAAATCTTTCCAACCTGAAAAGAAACATCTAACCCTCATGTCGATTGTCTGACAGTATCCAGTGCTCCCCTGTTCCTGTGCAGCAGGCTAGAAATGTTGAATGACCTCCTCCTGTTCTGTGTAATGTACTCATAAGGCTGAATGACTTCACCCTAACCATTTGTAAAAAAATATAGGGGAACAGAATGTTATCATCCTGTCTTATTGCATCGATGCTGACTGGCTGAATGGGATCTTCCTTTCCTTCTGTAACAGCATCGAGAGGCGAAAGTGAATGCTGTAGATGATGGAGATTAGAATCAAGTGTGTGGCGTCCGAAAGGCACAACAAGTCAGACAGCATCCGAGAAGCAGGAAAATCGGCGTTTCGTGCAAAAGCCCTTAATAAGAAAATAATGCTTATGATGTAGGGCTTTTGCCCAAAACGACGAATTTCCTGCTGTGCATTTCCGGCGCAACACTCTTGACAGCATCAATGGATTGAGTGAGAGTACACCACATGGATTGCGAGCAGCAGTTGGTCATTTAGCCCCTCGAGCCCTCTGCACCGTTTTGAATATGCAATGTTGATGTGAATATTGCTGCATCACACTTTCCTGTTTGTTCCCAGTTGGCATGGATTCTTTTGATCATCAAAGATCTATGGACCTGAACCTTGAATGTTTTCAGTAACCCATTCTTCACTGCTCTTTGGGGATGAGAACTCCACAGCTCACACAACGCTAAAGAGAAACGAACATCCCTTCTTCAGTCTGAAGTGTGAATGCCCTTATTCTCAAATGTCTTTCTCTCTCGACAATCTCCTGTGTTTTGAGACACAAGGATGCAACAACGAGGAACAGATATTGACTAATCACCCTTGATAACTGTCCACATGTCCATTAAATCTCTTCAATGAAATATATACCAAATTTTGCCTCCATTGAATTTAGCAGAATTCCAGATAGGATAAGCTCACAAGAGTATAAGAAATTGGAACATAGAACATAAAAGAGTACAGTACAGCGCTTCAGCCCTCAATGCTGCGCTGACCTTTTATCCTACTCTAAAATTAAACTACACTACATACCTCATTTTACGATCATCCATGTGACTATCCAAGAGTTGCGTAAATGTCCCTAATGTATTGATTCCACGACACCTGCTGGCACATCATTACAAACACATCGGATCTCTCTCTTCAACCTTCCTCCAATCACCCTAATATTCTGGTCCCTTTGTGATCGCTATTCCCACCTTGGGAAATACATTTCTGGCTTTGCACCCTATCTATGCATCTCGTCATCGTGCACACCTCTGTCAAGTTCTCTCATCATTCATCACTCGAATGAAAAAAAAGCCCGAGATCCCACAAACTTTCTTCAACAGTCATGCCCCTCCCCCTCCCAGTGCAGGCAGCATCCTGGTAAATCACTCCTGCACTCACACTAAAGCTTGCATATTCTTTCTATAATCGGGCTCATAGCTCATGCCCACCATTATCTAAACTGTTTGTAATCCGCATCCAACTTTATAACAACGTAGTATTCCAACCAAAACTTGTATTAAGAATACATAAACATAATTTCTGAACCAGACAGCGGTTGTCATATTCAATGCCCTACATCTTCGGCTAAACATCTCCCTGGGTTGTCTCCGGTAAAAATGCTTCATACAAAAAATGTACCCTTGATAGAGAGTGTTTTAAATATCAGTCTCTCTGGATGGCGGTTTACTTCTGTGTAACATTCAAACTGACTGCCTCTTTATCATCCCAATATCGATCCTCCCATTTGTTCAATTTTGGCAAAACAATGAATACAAAATCGATTGAATTTTAGTATCCTGTGACATAATTTAAACTGCTTGGTTAAATTCGAATTATTGTCAAAATAGCACATAAAACCTAGCTATCTATTCCACAGCGAGATTTACATATTTTTCGTTTTTCTGGAAACTCTGAGAGTGCGAGTTATTCATAACAAAGGTGCTTGTGAACACTGTACAGAATACCATTCACTCTCTCTTTAAGCTTCAGGGCACACTTCCACATTCATAGCAATGGCTTAATGCGGGCTTTATGCAGCTGCATCACAACCTCGCGGCTCATAAAGTCAGTTCCCTGGCTAATGCAAGCCAGCGCACCAAGTGCCTTCTTAACAACTCTAACAAACTGGGTGGCAACTTTGATGTAAATTGACATAGACCCCAAATTACACTGTTCTTCCACATTACCAAAAATTGTGCCTTTAACCCTGCATGCTGTATTCAAATTCATATTTGAACACCCGAAGTGTATTATTCAACTTTTCCAGATTGCACTTCATCTGCCAATTATCAGCTCAATTCTGCATCCTGTCAATGTCTCGGTGAAACCTACAATAAGACTACACACTGTCCACAACTCGAACAATCTTAGTGTGATCAGCGACATTCCTTATCCACTCTTCCAATTACACATCGAAGTCATTCATAAAGATCAGAAAGAGCAGATATCCCAGAACCGATCTCTACAGAACACCACTGTCCCTGAGCTCCAGGGTGAATACCTTTCATCTTCTGTCTTCTGTGGGACTGCCAATTATGGATCGAGATATCTAGATCAACCTGCATCCCATGTCTCCTTACTTTCTGAATAAGCCAACCATGCGGAAAATTATGAAGGCCTTGGTAAAATCCATTTACAACACATCCAATGTTCTACCTTCAACAACGTGTTTTGTCACATCGTCAATGATTTCAAATAGGCTCGTGAGGCATGAACCGCTCCACAAAAAGCCATGCTGAGTCTACCGAATCAAACTATGGTAATAATGAGTCCTGCATCTTGGAATCCTCTCCAATAAGTTGCTAACCACTGGCATAAGAATCACTGGTCTGTAATTACCAGGATTAACCCTATTCCCTTTCTTGAACAAGGAATAACATTTCCACCCTCAAATCACAAAGCACTACTCCAGTGGACAGTGAATGCGAAAAGATCAATACCAAAGCAATCTCTTTCCTAGCCTCTCATACTAACCTTGAGTCCGACCCAAAAGATTTATCTATCTGTGCGTTTTTCGAAATTTTCGGCAAATTCTCCTTCCTCACATCAACCTGTTCCAGAATATGAGTCTGTTTCACGCTGTCCTCAGAAACATCAAGGGTTCTCTCAGTACAGAATACCGAAGCAAACTATTCATTAAAGACTTACTCTCGCTCCTCCAATACCAGGTGAATGTACCCTACACCGACCCTGATCAGCCTTACCCTCACTCTGGCCACCGTCTTGTTCCCCACATGAGTAGAGAATGCGCTCTGATTTTGCTTAATCCTACCCATATTTTCACGCCTCTTTCCAGCTCCCGCTTAGTCCATTATTCAGTTCCTTCCTGACTACCTTGAAACCCTTTAAAGCCGTGTCTGATCCTTGCCCCCTCAAACATACGTTAGTTCTCTTCTTTATCTTGTCTAGATGTTCCATATCCCATGGCTCAATTGAGGTATGGAGCTCTGAATGAATGGGAGCTGTACCTCCTGTCATTTCCAGCAGGGGCTGCACGATTCCATCTGTTGGACAGTGATCGAACACAGTGTTAGCAAGCAATGCACAGGGGCGTTGCACACAGCTGTACTTTCCGGGAGGGCAACAGCTCCTGTTTTACAGATCAATTCGCTGCTATTCGCTGCAAGGATCCCCATGCTGAACAGGCAGCTAATCGACGAGTGTGTTCTGCACGGTCTGCACAGATTGTTGCGGTGCATTGAGCAGGACATTCGACTGGTCTGCACATTGCTCCATACTGCACTGACTTCTCATTTGGTTTGTGGTATCTGATTCTCTGAGGTAGATTGATTAACTGATATCACTGTCCATTTCAGCTGATTTGTCGCCACATTTATTTTATGTTCTCATTCCTGATATTGGACTCATCAAAATCTGATTCGTCAATCCTGTCCTATTTCTTTAAGACGACCCACATTTCTGCAACTTGGTAAAAACAATGACTGCAGACGCTGATTTCTGCAACTTGCCGATCAAGTACTAATCCAATGATAATATAAATGTCTGTCCTTCTGTACCTTTACCCGACTTTCTTGCTCATATCCCTGGATTCCCGGGTACAACATCATGAAGCTCAGAAGCAATGTGCAAAATGTATACCTCACGCTCTCCTGTACAACCCGGGTATGGCTCACATTTAGCTCCCTAGTGTATGGAGTGCTGGAATTATGAAACTCAGAAGCACTGAAATGGGGTGTGTCGGGCTGGCGTTCACTTCTGGTGTGTCCCATGTGGTTCTCCATGTTGGACGGGGGAGTTTCAGCAGCTTTTTCTCACATCTTTGAAATCTGGCCAGTGCCTGTCCACCGAGCATCTATGTTTGTCCTTTTCAGATGATCGTGTGGTCAGTTACATGAGAAAGCCCCTCACGTATTTTTGGAAAGGCAGGCATCTAACTTGTCACTGAGAGGCTTCTGACTGACGCATGTCCTTGAAATTTAAGTTATTGTGCTGAGGTTGGTTTGCTGCAGGTTGTGCAGTGATCTGCCTCTGATATTCCGGGAGTGATGAGGATTAGTGACCCAACTCTGAATGAAGCACGGGAACTGTAGATCTATCAACTGGGTGCAGAGCATTACCAACAAAAGAGCAGAGGCTCCAGTGTGGGGTTGATCTGAAACCACGGAGTGAGTGCGTTTGGGGAAAGGAGTTTGGCCGTATACACACATTGTTTTCCAAGAACAGTTTCTCAAGCTACACGTAAGGGGGCACTGATGTAACAATGAATCCGTCACAGTGCAGGATCACCTCCTTCAACACGACCTGCAGCTTCACACCAGGGGGTGGACCGTGCTGCCACCGGTTGTTAGGGTCACACTTTCATTCAACTTCTTTGATCCGGACTTTCCAGGCAGGAGGGCGGTGACATATCGATCATCTCCTCGTATGTCGACGGTGACGGAAGAAATATATCGTGTATCAGAACAATAGGGCACTTGGAACATCAGGGAGCAGAGGATTCGGGAATGGAGCACCACGTCCGATGTCTGAACGGTTTGGAGTGAAACCTCCAGTGCGCACTGTATCACTAAGTCCAGTATTGTCTCTACATTTCAGTAACATATTCCCTGCCAGTCTCACTGAAATCAAAATGACATGTTATATATTACGTTAAATTCCACTACTAAACTATTACAGACTGACTTCACTTATCGATATCCATTTCCATAATCTCCAACTTCCCTTGATAATTTAATTCCCTGTTTATCTTAGTTTAATCGCCAAACGTAGTTACAGTACATCTGTTCCCTCCTCCTGATTGTTGATGCAGATTGTAAATAACTGAAGACCGAGCACCGGCCACTATACGGCTCCAATGGTTATGGTCTGTCAAACAGATTAAATCTGATTTATCCTGGGTGCCTGCTGCCTGTTTGATAACCAATCCACCCCCATTCTTGTGTAAAACATTCGAAGGGTTGAGTAAGAATGCCGAGCATTAGACAGCAATTCAGCTTTTCGAGCCTGCCCCGCCATTTAGCACAATGGTTCTGTCATCTCGGCCTCAAATGCACTTTCCTGCCGACTCTCCATTCACTTCACTTACACACGATCCAGCATCCCCTGCACTCTGGGGAATAAAATCGCACAGATTTACAACGATTTGAGAGAAGTAAAATCGCCTCAAACCCTGTTCAAAGTCTGTTCCACCTTATCCTAAAACTGTGATCTCCTGTTCTAGGTTATTCAACATGAGGAAATATCCACTACACATCTACACTGTCAATCACCTTTAGCAACCAACATACGTCAATGAGAACTCCTCTCATTCTTCTAACTTCCAGACAGTGTTGGACTGAACTACTCAATATCTCTTCAGAGGACAAACTCCACAACTCTAGAATCAATTTGGGGAACCTCTTCTGAACTGTTTCAAATACATCCTTCCAGCAGTCAGGACAGCAAAACTGCACACAATATTCAATTTGATCTCACAAATACATTGCGTTTTTGCAGCAACGTCTCCCTCTCTTTAGAATCGACTGTTTTAGAAATAAATGCTAAAATGACACTGACCTTTCTCATTACCTGCTGCACCTGCATCTGGACTTTCCGTGATATGTGTGAGGACACCCAATAATTCTGCATCTCAGCATTCTGAAGTCTCTCTCTGTTTGGATAAGGCGTTCTCTTTCTGTTACACTGACCAAAATAGACACCCTCATACTTTTCGTTGTTCATTTTCTTCTGCCAAATGTTGGCCCATTCTATTCATATCCTTTTACAAATTTATTACATCTTCATTTAAATTTCACAAATGAGTTTGTGTCATCTGATAATTTGGTTATAGAATGTCTATCCCCTCAAATAAGTAACAGTTTAGATTGCAAACAGTTGGGGCATGGGGACCGAGCCCTATGGTACTCGAGAAGTTGCATTTTGCCAAAATGGAAATGATACATTTAATCCATCTCACAGCATTTTGTTTGTTCTCCAATTCTGTATCCAAGCTAATAAATTACTTCTAAACATACGCAATCGTATTTTACAGAGAAAAACGTTTTTGCATAATTTATTCAATGCCTTGTGGAAGTCGAAATATTACATCTCAAGGATCCCCATTATCCAGATTGCTTTTCACATCTTCAAAGAGATTTAGAGAGTAATTGAAATATGATTAATTTTTTGTCAAATCATATTGATTCTGATGAATTGTGGTTTGCCTTTTGAAATTTCCAGTAATCAATTACTGAATAATTGATTTTAACAATCTTTCTTAAATTTTAACAGTTTTCTCGCTACCTTATATTCTTTAGTTCAACATTCTTGTCTTTCTATAATCTCACCATTCCATGCAATGCTGTATAAGAAGCACAAAGCGTGAAGTCGCCTGATCTCGCTGCTGTTCATGAGACGGTAGTGGCTAAATGGACTCATTTGCATCCTTGTGTACAAAACCGGTTGGCTATTGTTTTTCTGGTATTTCCACATAATCGTCGTGATGGTTCTCCTCTTGTTGATGCCGAAGACTCTGGAGGTCTTATGGAACCTTGCTGTTGACATATAATAGCTTGAGCGACTGAAGACTGTCCTCATATTCCTCCATAACAGGCTGTAGACAGTGAATCGCCTCCCCCTGCATCTCTGAAATAGGACTGATGGAGCATTTGGCTTCATCCTGTTCCCATACAACAGACAGGTGAGGTGAACGTCTTCCTTCTTTCACAAAAGGAGTCTCATAATTTGCATCCTTTTTCCAATTCCGGTGCAGCAAGTTTGATGCAACTCAATGGCCTCATGTTAACCCTATGTAATACCCTCTAGCCACCCTGTGACGTCTTCCACTTCCTGCTTTACAGACTTAAGGAGGCTGAATGGACTGATCCTGTTGCTGTGTATCATGATACTGGTGTTGCATGGCCGACACTGGATACTGTGTTACAGGTTCGAGAGACTGATTGGGCTCATCAGGATAGCATTCTCCTGTACTGGTTGAACAGGGTCGAAGGCTTCAATATCCTTCAGCTGTTCCTGTGCAACCGGTTGGAGAAGTGTAATGGAATCCTCCATTTACTGTGCAATTGGCTTCTGTTTCTGATACCTTCCAGTGTTCAATGTAAAAGTAAGATCATTTTTCAATCTTGTAAACTCCAATGGGCTTGGGATCAACCTGATCATCTTTTTCGGATAAATTAATAACTTCACTGCAGGAAACAGTTGAGCGTGCCAACACGGCTACCAAAGTCTGACATGCCTTTTTCAGTGTGGAAACTAACTCTTGACACACGAATCTTGATGTGATCTCACGAAGATACTGTACGGCAGCAGCAATACTTTCCAAGCCTGCTATAAAGTTCCCACTCTCTTTCGAGCAGTTTTAGTTGTCTGGCGGAATACACAGCATTGCTGAAATATCATTGTCCTTCTGCACTCCAAACAAAAAGGAGATCTGGTGTAAATATCATAATGACAGTTGAGAGGAACATGAGAAGATGCAGAGGTGTGATCTTAAACGAAGTCAAAATAGGTCTGGCTGAATCCATCGTGCATCACCCCACAACCCACGTCGCCCAAACTCTACTGAACCTGGTAAAATAGAGCTTAGAACAGACTAGCATTGATGGAAGTTATATGTCAAAGTGAAAATGGTGACACAAATGTCGGGCATGTTCGAAAACAGGAAATTGGATATAGAAGTTTGTGAGTGCTGCAGTAACAATGTAAGTTATAGGACATTTCTAGATACATCTAAACCGGCTCAATCCAAATGAATGTTAATGCTCGGAAAAATGGATTTCATGAGTGTGTATGAGCTGGCTTGGTTTAATAGTGAGTTGACCATAAAGCGAGAGATCAAGCTGTTTTGGAGTTGATACTGTGTGATTAGAAGACGTCATTGAAAACCTTATGGTGAAGGAGTTTTTTGGGAATTTTGATCATAGCACATTTTTCTTTCACAATATTATTTGAATACAAGACGGTTGATGATTTCTGTTTTGGAAATTTTGTCCAATAACCTGAGTCATGCATGTAAAGAAGATGTGAGGGCAAGTTGACTTCAGTGAGATGGAAAAGTGAATTGGAAGACAGACACTGCCTTTTAAGTAATGAAACACTTTCAGGTGTACAATTCACATTTATCCCTTCAAGATGAAAACATCAAAACGGAAAGGTGATTCAATAATGGTAAACAAAACGTAAGATGACATTAGATCACAGTAAGCAGCTACGATAAATTGAAAATATTGTGAGAAACCATTGATTCAGGGAAGATTAGGACCCAAGCATGGTGAAGCAAGAAGCTAATAAGTCAATAAGAAAGAGAACAAGTTTGTAAAGTAACTGGAATCATAAATATTGGCGAAAACATTCTATCGATAATTAAAAGAAAAAGCAAGCAAGGTCAATTGTGGAATGGTGAGTGTGCAAACAGGATTTTATTTGTAGGAGACAATCGAGAACCGAATCCGTTACTTTGTGCCTATCTTCATGGAGGAACATTCGGGAAACCTCGCAGAAATACTGTCTGACAATCATACCTTTGTTAATAAAGTCCTTCAAATCAATAACGAGATTGTAAAGGAAACATGTCTGGTTGAACATTGGTATATCTGACGAACCAGATGTAAGTCATACTAGCATTCCAGATGAGATGGTAATACACATATTGATTGCATTGGGGAATCAAAGTAATTTCTTCCTGTATATTCAAGAAATTCAGGTAACTCGGCCTATATTGCCAAGTGCTTTAAAAATGACGGGTGATTTCAGTGAAAGTTAGTTAATTCACACAGACAATATCACAGAGAAAATGGGAAACGTGAGCGGGCAATTTTAAGGAGAATCACAAGATATTTCACAAGGACATCAAGCGGAACAGAATAACCAGGGAAGAATTAGGTTACATTAGAAACCAAGGGAAGAACATTTGTGTGAAGCTGATGAAGATTGCCAACTTGTTACCTGATAGATTCACAACAGTTTTACTTCGGAGAAGGAGGATGCAAGTATAGTATTCGAGAAGATAGACTGGGAAGATCCTGAGAAGATTGACAGAAGATGCAAAGCTTTTCACGGAGAGGGTGTTGGGGGTCTGGAATATGCTTACTGAGACAGGAGTTTCACAGGTACCCATACGAACGTTAAAAAGTACTTGGACGAGCCCTTGAAGTGTCAGAAAATTCCCAGCGACGGACCTCGTGTAGGAAGGTGGGATTTAGGTAAACCGTGCTCTGTAAACCGTGGTACAGAGTCTATGGTGCTGTGATTGTATGGCTGTGAAATGCCAATTATTGAGCAACATTAGACAGGACTTCATGAGTTACTGAAAAGTATATTAACAAGGTTATTTTGACTGAACTGTTATAGCTTCTAAAGGTATGCCAGTGCGAAAGCGAAAGGTAAATACGAGCAGTCTCTTTACGGTCTAAAACTAGAGAATGGAGAACCGAGAAATGGCAGAACTACGACATAATGATTTCTGTTCTATTTTCACAGCAGAAAACAGTATTTAAAGAAAATTTTCTCAAGTAATAATAGGAATGTTAAGTCTGGTGAGAAAAAAGAATAGAATTAAATTTGTAAAGAAACGATTTTGAAGAAATTTTTCGGAGTAAAAGCAATATAGATTTATGAAATATGAATCATGCTTGAAAAACTGACTGGGAGATAAAGTATGAAGAATGTATCGATACAAGGCGCATGGGTTTTCTGAAAGAATATCAGTAAAGTGTCAATTTGAGTGCACAAAATCAAATCTTCTGGAAATGAGTCTACTAAATGTATATTCTTTTAGGATGGGACAACTGACAGGAAAGAGTGAGTGGGAAGGAAGCAATGTTTTTCTTTTAGTGGAAGGCACGTGGGGTTTCAGAAGAATCTGTACTTGGGCCCGAGCTATTCCCAAGGCATATCAAGCATTAGGGCGAGGAAATCAAATGCAATATTTCCAACATGGCAGAGGGCACTAAACAATGTCTGATTTTGAGTGGGTGAGGAGAAGGTGATAACTCTCCAAGGTGATTGAGACAAGTGAAATGAATGTGCAAACACGTGGCAGATGAAAATCGATGTTAGTAGATTTGACGTTCTGCACGTTGTTGGGAATATAGAATAGCACCTTACCATTTTAAAAGTAACTAGACATAAACGTTACTCTAAAGGGGGACTTTTTGTTGTTTCCTTCCGCGCAGCCCTCTGAGGTCCAGGCAGGGCGGCGAAATGTGAAGCCAGAAGTCAATAATAGGAATAGCAATGGCATGCTGACTAATCTACAGACACCCAACAACTGGATAGCTGTAACACTGAAAAGGATCTTGATCTCCCTGTACACCAGTCACTGAAAGCAATATTTCAGGAGCAGAAAGCAGTTAGGAAGATAAACGGTGCGTTGACTTACACATCAAGGGATTTGTGTAGAGGAATAATGGCGTCTTACTGTCGCTGCACAGACCTTGATGAGACCCCATCTCGATCATTTTGCAGTATTGTGTGCAGTTTTGTTCTCCTGACCTAATAAAGGACAAACCTGACATTGAGGATGTTTAGTAAATGATGGCCACACTAATCTCTGCGATGACAGGCTTGATGTGGAAGCAGAGTTTGGGCCTGTATTGCATGGAGATTGGGAAAATGAGTGATGAGCTCGGTGAAGACAGCTCGAGAGAAATTTGAGCAGGGATGATAATTCCTCTGGCTGGGACGTCTTAAACAAGGGGTCACATAATAAGACACAAACAGACATATCTGCATTGAGTTAAGAATAAATGCCAGCGCTGAGAGTCTGGTGACACTGTGGAATTCTCTGCAACACAAGGTTGTGGAAGCCAAGGCATTTTGAGCCTCTAAATGGATAGGGAGAGTGCAGGTGTTCACTGTGGAGATATCGGATCAGACATAATTATAATGGGTTGGGTCCAAAACCTGACAGACAAAAGGGATGTTGTTTCTATTTTATATTTCCCAAGCTCAATCACATTAAGAATTGTGTACAGTCTGTGCGAAAAGAGAATTGAGGAGACGTTCGGTAATGAACTAGAATGGGGAAAGATCATTGTATTGGATGATCTGCTCCATTCATGATGTTTCTGCTCAGACGACTGGAACACTCTGTAAATGTTTTCGAAAGATCTCATATGTTTGGAAGGACATTTCTACAGGGTCGACAAGTCTCTGGTACCCACTCCATTTTTTGAAACGGAGGCTGGTGCTGAGTGTTCTGTCTAGATTTATCCTTTAAAACCATGGAGCGGTTCGATACAATTGAGAGACTTGCTTGGCCGTTTCAGAGACCATTGAAGACTTTTTCACGTGTTTCGTGGGTCTGGAGTCACCTTTACGCCAGACAAGGAACGAACGGGTGATTTCCTCAGTGAAAGTACGTTGGGGAAATAATATGGTGATTACAATCGACGTTGGCTTTAACGTCACTGTTGATTTTAGATCGCAATGTTTTATTAATTGTTTTAAACGTCCATCAGTTGCCAGTGCATTAGCCTGATGTGGCTTAGTCACCCATTGATATTTCCAAAACAACATCGCCTCCACATGGAGACATGTCGGAAATTACCCGGAGCATGTTATTTCTGTGCTGCTTGACAGCTCTGTCAAAAAGAATACCCACAAATTTGACTGTGGTGATGAGACTGAGGGGGTGGTAATTAATCATGTTGTATTCATTCTTATAGCGGACGGGACAGAGTTGAGTCATTTTCCACATTGTCGGAGAGATGTCAGAGTTGGAGCGAGAGTAAATTAGACACGTGAGGACATAACCTGTTGCGCAGACAAGTCGTCATTCTTATTGCAGGAATGGTGTCGGGCCCAATTCCTTTTTCGTATCTATTGTGTTCAGCTGTTTAATTCTTGTCACGTGCAGCGAATCGATTGGTTGAAGCCTGGCATCTGTGATTCTGTGGGCATCATGACGAGGGTGAAGTTGATCATCGACTGAACATTACTGGCTGAGGATGGTGCAGTTGCTCCATCCTTGTCTGTAAGACTGATGTACAGGGATTTTCCTTTATTGAGCATGGGCGTATTTGTGGGGCATTTCTCCAGTGAGTGTTTTAACCGTCCATTACCATTTATGACTGGATGTGACAGGACCCTTGGTCTGTTAGTGTTGGGATTCTTATGCCCTCAAATGAGATGTTAGTTCTGCTGTTTGGAATGTAACCAGTCAAGTCTGATAGCATTAACGAGTGGTCATCAGGTTGAGGTATACATATTTCTGACCCGGCTATGTTCAGTAACACTATTATTGAATCATAGATCGGCTTGATCATAATTGTAGACCGACGGAATATCCCGAATGAAAAGTGACAGAGTGTGCTTGAGTATAATCCTGCTGCTGTTGTGGTCTTCATTACCACATCAATGTCAGGAATTCTCTATTTAATAAAGTTCGGAGAGGTAAATCTTTGAAGGCATTTACAGGGGATTTTTGACCTGTAAATGAGGTGAGTGCATTTAAAATTTAGTGATGAAAGAGGAGTTATACAGTCACAGACTCACAGCATCATGCAATATGCAAATACACCCTCCAGCTCAAACCATCCATGCGCACCAGGTTTGCTAAAAAGCACTGCATCCATTTTTTTCTTTTTTGGCAAGTAACCCTCCTATCCATGTCCCAATCCAACTGTCATTTAAATGTCGTAATTGTAGTCCAAATACTACGTCCTCTGATAGCTCGCTACATATACACACCAACCTCTGTGAGGAACAGCTGTCCCTTACATCTCTTTTAAATTTCTTCCCTCTCACATTAAACCTATCCTCTCTGGGTTTGGACACCCCCCACCCTGGGAAAAAGCCCTTAGCTATTCATCCTACCAATGCCCCTCGTGATTTGATAACGCTTGACAAGGTCATCCTTCAGCATCTGAAGCAATGGGGACAAATTTACAGCCAATCAATATACGTAAAAACCTCCAGTCCACATCACGTGACTGAAGAAGAGCACAAAGTTTTGTTCGACATGGCAATACCAGGAGATATTCAACTATTTGAAAACCAAACCACAGCAAACTTCACAAAACCGTTTATAGTCGCAAACGATGCTAGTGACATAGGAGCAGAAGCTGTACTGCTATAGTAAGATGAGAATGGTGTTGAAATGTCATTGAGTTACGTTTCGAAGAAACTTAACATCCACCAGCGGAAATATCACGAAGAAGTTAAGGTGAATTAGATTGAAGTAATCTGCATGTCATGGCAATATGTTTGAAAAGTAGACAAAAATGTGAAGCCGCATTTTCATTATGATTTCTCCTTTTGTTTTTTTCAGGGTGTGTGTTGTGAAGTTCTAAATGAGTTGAAGGACTTAGCAAATACACCGAGTACTAGAAAATTTACAATGTAACATTTCGCCATGCAGTTGGCAGTGCCTTGGATGCTATGAGACAAAAAAATTCGAATCAGTAAATCCGTTTAAATTATGCCCCAAAAATACAAAACTCCAATCAAGTTTGAATTTAGGATTTAGACAATATTAACAGCACTGAAACGATCAGTTTTGGGTATGAAATCGAAAAACAATGAACAGTTGAGCGGAGAACGGCCAAGCCACGAGCATGTGCAGACGGCCAGTAAAATTGTTGTCTTGAAGGTACCTCTTTCTGTCAATGGCCTGTAAACCTGAAGACAGAGGAAGATGTAAAGTGAAGATTCGACAGCTGACTGGTTTTGAAATCTGAAGTTTTTGGTAAATCTTAATTGGGGTTTTGTGAGACCATGAAGACGGGGAAAGGAAGAAAAATGGGTTAGAGAAAGGAACAGTAAATAGTTATTACACAATTACTCTGTTAGTTTTTTAAAAGAATATATCAATTTTTAGTTTAAATAGTGATTTGGGGGAATAGTTCCTTATCTCTCGAGTTTTCCAAGATTACCAAACGGTTAAATCGTTTCAGGGTTGGACTTCCAAATTAGCAACTGGCTGGGGATTAATCCGTGTCATAACAGAGGTTTCCCCAATCAAAACTAACACCACTCCTCTCATTCCTTCCATTCTATCCTTCATGAAGCATCTGTACCTTGGAATAATGAACTGACAGTCCTGTCTCTCCCTCAGTTGTGTTTCTGTAATACCTGTGAAGTCCCAGTCCCATGTTCTCATCCATACTCTGAGTTCATCTGCCTTAGCTGTCAGGCCCCGTGCAGGTAAATGAATTCAGTTTAATTCATCATTTTTCCCTCGTTGTTTGCTTTATATTTGTCTGCATTGTTCATTGAAATTACTCACTTCAACGTCTGCAACAGCTTCAACCTTCTTACTGTCCTTACAACTGTTCAAGTTCCAACATCTCTGCCAGATTAGTTTAAATCCTCTCGGGTAGTTCCAGAATGTCCCCAGCTGGAGATGAAATCCCCTCCCACTTCCAGTTCAGGTGTCTTCCCCACCCTATCTAACGTTGCTGACAACTTCAGGGATCAATGGACTTGTTCATTGAGGTCCGTGTGTGCCTCAACACTCCCTAAGGATCCATCGTTCACCAGGTATGTGTTCTATTTATCATACCACCCAAAATGTATTAAATCATACTGAGCAGGAATATACTACATTTTCCATTACTCTGCACTGTTTTGCATGGGATCGATATCAGAATGTCTCCAGAAACTATCCGCCTCACTGTGGACAGCACCCTGACATTTCATGTCATCTGCAAACCTGCTATTGATACCTTCTAGTCTGACATCCAAACTATTAATGTAGATAACAAACAGTTGTGGTACCGCCGCATGTCACCGTCGTATACCACTGGGCAAAGTCTGCTCATCACGAAAGGGACCGTCCACCAATTTTGGATCCAAATTGCCAATTTATCTTGAATTCCATAGGCTCTTGCCTTTAGTAGCAGCCTTCATTTGGAGCACTTCACCTGTGTCCAGCAAAGTATTAAATACATCCGCCAGTGCTCCTGCAATCTCCTCCCTTCCCTCCCATAGCATCCTGGAATACATTCTCTTTGAACCGGCATTTCTTCACCTTGATGCCCACGAAACATTTAATACCACAACCTTATTGATCTTAACATGTTCTGGTATCTCAACGTTCGAACTGAAATCTCTGGCTACAATGTCTTTCTCCAGTGTGAATACTGATGAGAAGTATTATTTTAAGACCTCACCTCCTTCATCCGGCTGCATACAGATTATCGCTTTGGTTTCTCAAACGTCTTATTCTTTCCCTGGTAATCATTATTACTCTAACTATCTTATAAAATACCTTTTGTCTTTTCCTTAACAGAACCTGCCAAGGATAGTTCATGGCCATTGTCTGCGCCTCATTTTTAAGAACGCCCCTGTCGTCTCCTTCAGCTGTTTTTATTGTACTGTAATTTATTGAACAAACTCACCAGTAATGATCAGTATTGACTGGAATTCCTGCCTTTGTCATTCACTTTTGATGAACAAACTGTCCCTGAATTCCCACTGTATTACTTTACATTACTACCACTTCCCGATTTTTGACTCAACTGCAAATAGTTCTTCCCAGACTATATTTGTCACATCCTGTCGAAAGGCGGTTAGAATGTCTAGTGATACCTAATGATAATTGGCCTTACCTAAATTTAGACTATTATCTTCTGCACAATCCTTATCTCTCTCCGTAATGACTTCGAAACTGACAAAATGCTGCTCACGATACCCAATAAATTACCAAATCCTTATCTCGGTCATCTTGCCAAGTAGCTCCAGCCCAAGTTACCTCTGTAACATCCTCCAGCCATTAGGAATCTCCCGATCTGAGCACCATCCTCATGACTCTACAGTCCACGATATTCCTGTAAACCTCTCCTTTCCCTGAAGCATTCCCCGATTCTGTCAGATTGCATCTCACTCCCTTTAATCTACTACCATACTTGTAAATCTCCTTAGCTGATTAAATCAATCCAGTTCCTCCAGCATTTCAAGTCAATACTCCTTTTATGCGACATTATAAAACCTTTTGAACCTTCCCTTGATCTGTAAACTTGCCCAATCTTTGAAATCTTCTCTGTCTCTGTGACAGCCTACCATTACTACTAGCCTTTCTAACGCTGTCACCTCCTGCAGTCACTGAAACCATCAGTGAATGGATAACATCCAATTGATTACTGTCACGTCTTGTAGCGCAGACAATTCTCTCTCCCTGTAACCATGGCCAGTCCGAACATTCCTTTGAAACTCTGCATCCCTCAGTATTTCTAACTTCATCCAGTCTTCACAACCGTCCTTGTCTCTGTAACTGACTACATCATCCACCACTGTCACAATTGCTGTAATCACCTCCAATCCATTGAATACACACTGTAGATGTAACCTCCTCTCGTCCCTATAGCATACCCTGAATGAATCCTCCTCCTGTTCCTATAATCCTTGTGAACGTTGTGAACTGTGCCATTCTTTGCAACTCTCTGTATCATCGCATCTTCCGCAGTCGACCATCCTTTTCTTAAGAATCTTGCCTGGATACCACTGTTCTCCTTAAATCTGTAAAGAGTCTGTTGTACACGTGTCGCCTATGTAAGCTTCTGCAGTCATCACAAAGTTCCATGATTGTCATTTTTTTCCTGTCGTTAGAATTCTTTTTGCTACTGCAAATTTCGAATAAATGAATCAATGAATTAGCTTTATTTCCACATGTACTCAAATGTATTCGACACTTGCAGCACCATCTGATTTGCACTCTTCAGTTACAGTATCAGGTACAATGCAACAATATCATCAACACACAGTTTCATCTGAGATACAGAGTACGTCGGCACAATCCATACAAACAGAATAGAGAAATGAAAAAAAAAGTTATATTGTATTCCGAATCACTGGTACTGCCTGCAACTCTAAGAACATTTCACATGTCAGTGTAAACTGATCGAGATAGAAAAAACGTTATTTTTGACTGTCACTTCCTCGGTCACCATCGCTAGCACTATATTACTTTAAGTTTCCCCCATCCTGACACTGACCGTCTTCGTAACGTTTTCCCAACTCTACAGACCTCCCTCTGGTTGTAATCTCCTCCAATTCCTATAATCCTTATTTTGAAATCTCCTCTAATCTATAGAATGCTCGCTATCTTGTCAGAGTCTCTGATTCCTAACACTCTCTATGTCAGTGCAAACCTCTTCAGTAACTTCACCCTTCCGACTCCATGTATACTCCCGATAGCAGTCGCTATCACTGGAAGATTCTCTGACCAAAACAAGTGGCCATGTCTGTGTGTTTGCCCCAATTCCCCATGGTTCGCTACCTTTGTAATCTTATGCATAAAACATGAACCAACACCGAGCGTTATAAAAGACTCAGGCTAAGGTCAAAACATATTTGTTGGCCAGGAATGCACAAGGATGTGGTTAACTTAAACCATAAGTGTCATGCATGCCAAATAAGAGATAAGCCACAGGCGGTAATGAAACCAGCAGCTCTATTGCCAATGACCACATTTGAAGAACCTTTCACGTGGGTGAGAATTTATTGTGTAGGTCCACTCCAAATAAGTAAAACTGGGAAATAGTCCTTGTTAACCGTAATGGGTGTGACTACCAGATTTCCGGAAGCAATTCCATTCCAGAGTATTATGTGCAAAAACGGTCGTCGAGGAGTTAGCAGCTTTCATCACACGATATCGGCTGCCCAGGGAGATTCAGACGAACCAAGGGTCCAATTTTAATATGAGGCTGTTTGAGGAGGCCATTGATAGCTCAGGTATACAGCACTTTAAATCCAGTGTTATCATGTCAAGAGGATATGGTCAGGATTACTCGAATAATTGGGATAAAAGCATCCAATTCGTATTGTTTGCCATTCTAGATCTCACAAAAGAATCTACTCAGTTCACTCCGTTTGAGTTAATATTCGATCATAAAGTGAGAGACCCTTTGAAATTAAAGAATAATTGGTCGGACCAAAGTCAGAGATCCCAGAATTCGATTATGTATCGGACGGGATGGAGAGATTAAATCGAGTAGTACAGTTCGTTGTACAGCAGCGAAAGAGGGCACGGTGTTGATTGAAGCAGGTGGAAGTTTAAACCTTCTGAGACTTGGATGTTTCCTTAGGGGATAAATTGATAGTACTGTTTCTAATGATAGCAGATATCTTCAAAGCCACGTTTAGTGGTCCCTACCAAATTGAGAAAAAGTTGAGTCACGTGAATTATTTGGTAAAGATGCTGTCAATGAAAAGGAGCTATCAAGTATGTCATGTGAAGACGTTGAAAACAGAAAGCAGAGAAACAGAACTGAAGAAACAGGTGTTAGTTACTGCGCGCAAAATGAGGAATCAAATCCAGATGGTATGGATTTTGAAGTACCTCAGAATAGATTCAATATGAGGAAGTCCTTGAGGAGTGGGATAGATTGCTAAGCTACCTGTCTCAGGAGCGTACACGGTGTTAAAAGAGTTGGAACATAAGGAACGAAGTAACAATCAGATGAAGAGAACTAATGCTATTGTACATGAAGTAGATGAAGGGAATACTGTTCTATAAAATAATACCCCTATCGGCTTAAAGTTTTGAAAGCCAGACAGGTCAAAATGAAGGTGGAGGCCATGCTCGATGAGAACACCATTGAAGCAAGCCAGAGCGAGTGGAGTTTGCCGATCGTCTTAGTGCCCAAAACGGACGAGACACAACGATTCTATAGGGATTGTCGGAAGGTCAACGCCATTACAAAATTGGACTCATATCCAATTCCGAGGTTGGAGAACTGTATCGAGAATTTCAGACAAGCCGGTTACACTACCAAAATTGGAATTAATGCGTGGGTACTGGCATATACCTGTAGTAGAGACGGCAAAATAAATTTCTCCCATTGTAACACCAAATTTGCTACATTAGTTTAAAGTGATGCCGTTCGGAATGGAGAACGCTGCTGCCACATTCCAGTCTCATGACAAGCGCTTCGGTTAGTTTAACAAGCTGTGCAGTCTATTTGGACAATGTCGTGATCTTTTATGAGTTCTGGAAAGATCACTTGCTACAGTTGGCAGAGCTCATTGATGATAAAGCAAATAAAATGGAATTTAAGAAAACGGAGGTGATGATCTTGAACATAACATCCGTCATGGAAGGATTAGTTCCTTCACTCAGAACACATAACGATGGCTGTCGATACATTTCCACGACCAACCTCAAAGAAAGAGGTGCTTTGAATATTTCGGACTCAGCGAATTCTGTCGGAAGTTTGTTACAAACTTTAACAGTGTACTGGCAGCGTTAACAGATGTTCTGAAGAAGACCACAACGTTTCGGTGGACAGAACCATGCCAGAAGGCATTCAACCATTTGAAATCGATATTCACGACCAAACAAGTTTTAGCAACACCAAACGTTTCAAAAACATTAAAGTCGCCATCGATGCAATTGATATTGGAGTTGGAGCTGTACTCTTGCAGGAAGGTGAAGATGGAATTGAACTGCCAGCTGGTTATTTTTCGAAAAAAGACAAACATCTTGCAGTGGAAATGTTCCACAATCAAAAATGGACTATTGAATTTGGTACTGACCTGACAACATTTAAATGAGCATTTCATGAACAATATTTCTGAGACGATTTGTACGCGGATCACAATCCGCTTATATTGTTAGAATGGTTTAAAGTTGAGAATATGAGACTATTTCGTTGGAGTCTTATGTTAAAGACGTTTAATTAAAAAAAACATGTCCAGATCGGAAGACTGCAATCACAGATGCGTTATCACAAATATAACTGATAGATTTTAGATGACACACACACACAGGTGTTAGGGAAGGAGTTAAGGTGAACTAATACTAAAGTTATTTGTATGTTAGGATAACGAGTTTAAAAAATAGGTAAAGAAAATGTAGCAATCTTTTCATTGTGATAGTTCTTTTTTTAAGGGGGGAGGTGTTATGAAGATGTGGGTGTACTTTCAGAGAGTTAAAAGCAGCGGAACTTCCAGACAACTGTTCTCAATAAGGCAACAATGTAAGTTACACTTGGCCAACCAAAATGATCAGCTCGTTGCCTGGAGCCAAAAAAAGAAAAGTTCTAATTCGGACAAATAGTTCAGATTATATCCCGAAAAATACCAAACTCCAATCCTGTTTGAATTAAATATATTGACAATCTTAAAAGCTAATGACATAATCTGATGCTTTGCTGATAGAAGACCAGGGAAAATTGAATAGTTGGGAGGAGAACAGCCAAGTCCCGCCATATAACAGACTGCTTGAAATGTTATCTTTCTTAAAAGTACCTTTTCGATCAGGAACCTGTGACGCAGAAATTCCTGACAAGGACACAAGAAGGCACAGGAAGATCCGAAGACAAGCACCTAAAGTTGCCTACTTTTGTGATAAGAAGTGCTAGAACATAGAACATAGAACATAGAAAAAATACAGCGCAGTACATGCCCTTTGGCCCTCGATGTTGCGCCGATCCAAGCCCACACAACCTACACTAGCCCACTATCCTCCATATGCCTATCAAATGTCCGTTTAAATACCCATAAAGAGGGAGAGTCCACAACTGCTACTGGCAGGGCATTCCATGAACTCACTACTTGCTGAGTAAAGAATCTACACCTAACATCTGTCCTATACCTACCACCCATTAATTTAAAGCTATGTCCCCTTGTAATAGCTGACTCCATACGTGGAAACAGGTTCTCATGGTCAACCTTCTCTGAACCCCTAATCGCCTTGTACACCTCTATCAAGTCACCCCTAAACCTTCTTTTCTCCAATTAAAACAGCCCCAAGTGCCTCAGCCTTTCCTCATGCGATACTCCTACCATACTAGGCAACAACCTGGTAAACCTCCTCTGCACCCGTTCCAGTGCCTCCACATCCTTCCTATAGTACGGCGACCAAAACTGCACACAATACTCCAGATGCGGCCGCACCAGAGTCTTATAAAACTGCAACATGACCTCAGGATTCTGGAACTGAATTCCTCTACCAATAAAAGCCAGTACGCCATATGCCTTCTTCACCGCACTATTTACCTGGGTGGCAACTTTCAGAGATCTGTGTAAATGGACACCAAGATCCCTCTGCTCATCCACACTACCAAGTATCCGACCATTAACCCAGTACCCCGTCTTTTTGTTACTCTTACCAAAGTAAATCACCTCACACTCACCTACATTGAACTCCATTTGCATTCTTTCTGCCCAGCTGTGCAATTTATCTATATCCTGCTGTAACCTGACACATCCTTCCTCACGGTCAATAACTCTACCGACTTGCGTATCATCCGCAAACTTGCTCACCCAACCTTCTAGCCCCTCCTCCAGGTCATTTATAAAAATGACAAACAGCAATGGTCCCAAAACAGATCCTTGCGGAACACAGCTAGTAACTGCACTCCAAGATGAACCTTTACCATCAACTACTACCCTCTGTCTTCTTCCAGCCAGCAAATTCCTAATCCAAACCTCCAATTCACCCTCAATGCCATACCTCCGTATTTTCCGCAGTAGCCTACCATGGGGAATCTTATCAAACGCCTTACTAAAATCCATATACACCACATCTACCGCTTTACCCTCGTCTAACTCCTTAGTCACCTTCTCAAAGAATTCAATAAGGTTTTTGAGGCACGACCTGCCCTTCACAAAACCATGCTGACTATCCTTGATCACATTATTCCTATCCAGATGTTCATAAATTCTATTCCTTACAATTCTCTCTAAGACTTTGCCCACAACAGAAGTGAGACTCACCGGCCTATAGTTACGAGGGTTATCCCTACTCCCCTTCTTGAACAAGGGAACCACATTTGCTATCCTCCAGTCTTCTGGCACTATTCCTGTAGACAACGAGGTCATTAAAATCAAGGACAATGGCTCTGCAATCTCCTCCCTTGCTTCCCAGAGAATCCTAGGATAAATGCCATCAGGCCCAGGGGACTTATCTATTTTCACCCTTTCCAGAATTTCCAACACCTCTTCCCAACATACCTAAAAGCCGGCATTCTAATAAATTGTGACTCAGTATTCACATCGGCAACAGTGTCCTGTTCCTGAGTGAATATTGACGAAAAGTATTCATTCAGTGTCTCCCCAAACTCTTCAGCCTCCACATGCAACTTCTCACTACTATCCTTGACTGGACCTATTCCTGGGTAAAAACAATGACTACACGTGCTGGAAACCAGATTCTGGATCAATGGTGCTGGAAGAGCACAGCAATTCAGGCAGTATCGAGGAGCTTCAGCGATGCTGCCTGAACTGCTGTGCTCTTCCTGCACCATTGATCCAGAATCTGGACCTATTCCTACCCTAGTCATTCTTTTATTCCTGACATACCTATAGATAGCCTTCGGGTTTTCCCTAATCTTATCAACTATGGATTTTTCATGTCCCCTCCTTGCTGCTCTTAGCTCTCTCTTCAGGTCCTTCCTGGCTACCTTATAACTCTCAATCGCCCCAATTGAACCTTCACGCCTCATCTTTACATAGGCCGCCGTCTTCCATTTAACAAGGGATTCCAATTCCTTATTAAACCACGGCTCCCTCGCACGACCCTTTCCTCCCTGCCTGACAGTTACATACTTATCAAGGACACTCAATAGTTGCTCCTTGAACAAGCTCCACATATCAATTGTGCCCATGCCTTGAAGCCTACTTTTCCAAGCCACGCATCATAAGTCGTGCCTCACCACATCATAATTTCCCTGCCACCAGCTATAACTCTTGCCCTGTGTGCACACTTATCCCTCTCCATCACTACAGTAAAAGTCACTGAATTGTGGTCACTGTCCCCAAAGTGCTCACCTACCTCCAATTCTAACACCTGGTCTGGTTCGTTACCCAGAACCAATTCCAGTGTGGCCTCTCCTCTTGTTGGCTTGTCTACATATTGTGTCAGGAAACCCTCCTGCACACATTGGACAAACATATTGGATTTTGTTTTGTAAATCTTAATTGGGAGTTGTATCGGACTAGAATTACAGAAGGGAAGGGAAAAGATAGGTTTGAGAAACAAATTGCAAATAGTGGTTAGTTAATTATTCTCTGTTATACTATATGAAATTATGTTGTTAAGTTTACTCAACACAGTTGTTGTCCACTCGAATATGTACAGCTGACTGCACGGGATAAACTTTTTCTGAGTGACTGGTTTTAAATTAAGCAGGAAATGTTTGCCTATGTCGTAATACTAAGCACAAAATGACACGGGGACAGGCCCTCCTTCCCAACAAACCTGCACTGGCACATGTTGCCTTTCTAAATTTAAAAAGAACGCTCTTGCATCAACACATCCTATGCCATTCTATTCCCCACCGACTCATCTCTGTGTTAAGATTCCTCTAAAATGTTGCTAATTTATTTTCTTCTCCTCTGTCAGTGTATTTCAGGCACTTCCACATTCTGTACAGAAAAGAAAAAAAAGCCTATCTCATCTCCGTCAAACTTCCCGCCTTTTTCTGAAACATATGTCCCCGAGCTATTGATACTTCTACTCCAGCTGAAAATAGCCTCCAACTCCCCTCCGCTCTATGCCTTTAACAATTTTGTAAATAACTATCAGGTTGCTCCTCAGCCATTGATGTCCACGTGAAAACAACCCATTTGGTACAATTTCTCTTTCAGAGTAATATCCTCCAAACCAGGCGATATTCTGGAAACGTTTTTCTACTTACTCTCCAGCACCTCGGTTCTGCTGCTGGGAAAACCAATACTGTACACAATATTTCAAATATGGCAACAGTAAAGTTTTATAACTCTGCAACATGATCCACCAATATTTATACTGTATACTCCCACAGATGTACCCAAGTCTTCTTAACCACTATGATTACCCATGTTGTCACTTTCAGGGAATTGTGGAGCTGTACTCTGACAACCGTTCCGATATCGATATGACTAATAGTTTTTTCTTCTCCTGGATACTTCTCTCCTGCAATTGGCCTTGTAAAATGAATCATCGCACAACTGTCCATACTAAATTGCAAGTGTTTTTTTTTTCTCTCTTCCAAGTTTCCAGCGTCCTCTCGCAATCATTCCTCACTATCACGTGAGACAATCACCTGATGAAGGAGCGTCGCTACGAAAGCTAGTGTGCTTCCAATTCAACCTGTTGGACTATAACCTGGTGTTGTGTGATTTTTAGCTTTGTACACCCCAGTCCAACACCGGCATCTCCGAATCATAAAAAAGAATGTGTACAATGCCCCAACATATTCTTCCCTCACCTCCATCAACACTCTGTGATTGATCCAATCATATCTAACAGACTTGTCTCACTGAATGCTTTAGAAAACGACCAGTATATCCTCCAATTTTTCGAAACTGAAGTACCCTGGAATATTACCACATCCTTCTCTCGACTGACCATCCATAATGTCCTTCTCGACTTACCATCCATACTGTCCTTCTCCTTTATGAATACGAATACATAATATTCGTTAAGGACTTAACCCACTTCCTGCACGCATTAATTCCCTCGTTTGTCCTGGCATGGACATACTCTTTCCTTGGCTACTGCCTTACTCCTGATAAACCAGCTTGGGTTTATCTTAATTCCGTACCCCAGGTACATTCCAGGATGTATCTTAACTCTCTGAACTCCGTGTTAACATTTTTATGTGTTTTAATGCAGGTTTCGAGGCCTGTCAGTGTCTTCAGTTTCCATGCACTTAAAAGTTCCTCCTTTTCGTTTTTTGAATGAGCTCGCCAGTCCTCTTGTCACCAAAGCTTCCCAAACCTTGTCATTCTGAGCACTCTGTGTCGATGATCGGATGTCATGTTACTAAATGCAGGGACATTTAGACAGTTTACGAAAATGTTCGAAGAAATTTCTCATGAAATTCAATGTGAGCAAATGTGAAGACTTGCACTTTGGAAAAGCGAACACGGCCATGTACTATTTTATAAATGTTGAAGAAATTCATATTGCTAACGCACAAACGGATCTGGGAGTGCTACTACAGGGTTCTCTAAGGTTGACTTGCAGATTGAATCCGTGATTTAAAAAGAAAATGGAATATTGTCATTTATTTCAAGAGGGTTGGAATGTAAAAGTAATGAAGTGCTACTGAGACTTTATAAAGATCTGGCTGGGCCCTGTTTAAAATACTGAGTCGAGCTTTGGGCCCCATACCTCAGGAAGGACATACGGGCACTGGAGCGTGTCCAGTGGAAATGCACATGAATGATCTCTGGAAGGTAAGCCTAACATGAGATGAACGGCTGAGGATCCTGGGATGGTATCCATTGGAGCTTAGAAGGTTGAGGGAAGATCCAGTAGAAATGTACAAGATATTGCATAGCTTGCAATGGGCGGACGCTGGAAAATAGCTTCCGTCAGGAGAGGATATTAGGACTTGTGGCCACACCCTTAGATGTAGTCGAGGTCAATTTAGAATTTGGGCAGCCACAGAGTGGTGGGCCTGGTTAATTCATTGTCACGGAGCGCATTGGATGCCGGGTTATGAAATATGTTCAAGGCACAGATTGATAAATTCTTAATCTCTCTAGGAAGTAAGGGTTATGGAGAAAGTGCAGTCAAACATCCATCAGTAATGATTGAATGTCGGAGCGGGCTCGATGGGCTGAATGTAGTCTTCTCAACCAATAATCCCAGATTCACCACTTTATCTCACATTGTTGAGATACTTTTACATTTAAATTCAACTTAAGTATCATATACAAACCTTGCACAGCTACAGGTTCTTTCTGTTGTTTGCCTTTTGCGTTCCTTACTTTATTTGTTTTCATTTTCTTTTTTGAAAACATGTCTCCTGAGTATTGCTTGCTCTATCTTGCTCTATCATTTCACAATTTCTTTTTTGGTCACACACCTCGACATTCCATTCTCCTCTGTAGTACTGAGATTCGTCTAAATAACATTACTGAAGCCTTTTCTTGACAGTATGCTTGTTAACCTCCAGGGAACTCTGGATTTCGCAGACAGACTCATATCATTTTTGGGAAAACACTTTCTGAAAGCCACTTTTCTCTAACTGATATTGCTCTGATTCTAGGAGAAAATGAGGGCGGGAAATGCTGGAGATCAGAGTCGAGAGTGTGGTGCTGGAAAAGCACAGGCGATCAGACAGCATCCAAGGACCAAGAAAATCGACTTTTAGGATTTGAGGCATTCATCAAGTATGAGGCTGTGAGCCAACGGTTTGGCGAGATAAAGAGGAGGGGGATTGGGCTAAGGGGAGTTAGCTGAGAGTGTGATCGGTAGATGGATGCGGAGGTGATCGTGATAAATCAGAAAGGAGATTGGAGCAGAAAGGAATCTGGCCAGGTAGGACAGTTCACGAGTGTGGCACAATTTCCAAAGAAGAGTTCATGCCCGAAAAGTCGATTCTCCTGCTCCTCAGATTCTGCCTGACTGGATGTGCTTTGCCAGCATGACACTCTCGACAATGTTCTGATTCTGATTAATCTACTTGTTCTCGTTTCCTATTCACTTGAATGACATTTTTCCCAAGTTAATAAAATGAGCATCATTCACGCTAAGAAGCCAATTCTTAGTCTAGCTTTGCCATTTGAAATACTTACGTCAAAATCAAATGAATTATGATCACCATTCCTTAAATAAGGCCGCTTTCCTTCCAAATGGCAGTGGTCATGAGTGTGGAAAATGCTGTCTAAGGAATGCCACGGCACTCACACCTGCTGTCGTGCCTCAGTAGAGGAGGGTATGGATAGCATTCATGAGGACTGATTTTATCCATTGTTATTCTGGGACGTATCCATCATAGTCGTTGGGGCAGGCTTTCGGGCATCAGCCATTAAAATGCAGAATTGCTGGCCTCTGACCTGTTCCTGATGGCAGTGTCATTTATATGGCTAATCCATAACATGTCTGGTCAATGATAACAAATTTTATGCACAGAAGCACTATGTTGGGCACTCTGTGGCGGTAATGCTATTGAAAATCAAAGAAGGATGGTTTGATTACTTCTTGCTGTATTTTTCTAGCATTCATGTGGCATGAATATTATTTGCCATTTATGAGACTAAACGTGGGTATTTTCCAGGTCTCATTGCGGATGGACTGTTCAGCATCTGGGGAATGGTATAATCAGTGAATATTTCCACGTCTGAACTTATAATAAACAGAGAGTCATTGCAGCAACTGGAAGTGGCTAAGTCTTGCAAACTCGCCATCCTGAGCTATGGCTGCAGAGCTGTCCTGAAGTTCCAACTGCTGACACTCACAACAAGCATTTTAGCGCTGGTGATTATTCCAAGCAGGAGTGTATTTTCCCCAGATTCCAGTTAACTATAATTTTATTCGGGTCCCTATCGTCACACACTTTTAAATGGCGCCTCGATGTGAAGAGTAATTGCTCTCACTGCCCTTTTGTAATTCCACTCCTTTAAACTGAGCTTGCAATGGAGACAGCAGCTCATTGAGCCAAACGACACACTAACTGAATGACACTGAGCAGGTTATTGCTGAATGATCGCATTTTTATTGCTGATTGCTTCCTTTATATTTACATGGTAGATCGTGCACCAATGGTTCAGTGACCAACAGCAATGCAAGTCCCTGCTTTTTGTTTACATGGCATACTGTGCAACTTATCACGTTGTGGGTAGATATTAATGTTCTTGCTCAAATGGAACAGATTTTTTGGAGGTGTGGCAATCTCTGGAGGTAAGCCACAGTTTCTAGTGTCTCCAGCCATATCTTGACATTGTGTGGGGTAAAGCGAGTTGTCTGAACACTGGGGTCTGTGATGCTGTTTCCTCCTAAAGGAACCGAAATGGATCACCTGATCAGCCCTTCTGGTTGATGGTTGTTATAATCGCAACAGCTTTAATTTCCCTTCTGACATGCTGCGCTCCCCCATAGCTGTGTATTTCATTGTTGGAGAGCAGTCTCCTCCTCTAATGGTCTCTTTCATTATCCACTATCATTTACACCAACATTAGGCAGGACAACAGAGGCAGATTTAAACCATACATTGTGGGACCACTGCGCTCGGTCCTTCACTTGCTGCGTCTGCTGTTGAACATGCAAGTTGGCATCTTTTTGTAGCTGACGGCAATAAAGGCTGCTCCAGGTTATTCTCAAATATCTAGCTCTGGCTGGTGCTGCTTCCGGCATGTCCTTCTGCACTCTTCGCTGAACCAGGCTGGAGCACTGGCTTCATATTTACTGCAGAGATGGAGGTATGCCGGGCCGTGAGGTTCGTGACCGTATGAGTTGTATAGCGCATGTTTCTGCTGCTGCCTGATGGCCTCTTACACGTTCGTTGCTCTATCTGTTTAAAGTCTGTCCTATTCAGCTCACAGATTGCCTCACAATATAATACAGGGTTACAAAATGTGAAAATGACCCTTCCTCCCCACAAGTTCTATGAAGTGGCAACACTTACTGATATATTAAATTCAGAGGTGTCTCTCTGAAGTAGGAGAAACGGTGATGATGTTGTCATCTGTATGCTTCTCATAACGTGCCTTTGAGCAACCTAGCAGCCACAGGATTCAGCATAAATGCTGAACGCAATGCTGATTATATACTAAGAAGCGACGTACCAACCCCCCTCACCCCCTCCCCCCACCCCCGCCCCCCCCCCCCCCCGCCCCACCCCCCGCCTGGTTTGTCCTTTCAGGGCGACAGAACCTACAAAAGAAAATGGTGATGTTGACTGGGATATAGTCCTGTTCACTGAATCCAGCTTTAAAGACAATGTCTGCCTGTTGCTTGATTAGTCTGTGCGAAATATATGGCAGGTTCCTTTTACATTTTGTGCCATGAAGATGTAATTTCACTTTATTTCTTACTTGTTTTAAAATGAACCGAAATTCATTGTTTTCAGTTGAACACAATTGAAGTGTGCAATAATTAAATTACCAGAGCGCACATATAAATTTTAAACAATCCAGTGACTGTAGTAAGCAGCTGATTCCTGTTCAGATCAGTGAACATACCATTTTGCAGTCAGCAAAGCTGTCGAAAATATCTTTTAAAAAAACTGAATTCAGACGCAGTGTTACTGGGCTTCACCACTACCTCCAAAACACTGGCCAGCTCCAAAATCTATCCAGAGTCCTTTCAAACTAGAGCTGGCCAGTTTTCGCACAATCCCTCACAACAGACCAAGTAGCGACAGATCTGAACAACAGGGAATTGCATGGCTAATTGACGAGCACAGTGCTTGGTGCTGGTCCAAACACAATTCAACATTTGTAAAAAAACATCTGACCACAAGCGTGTTTTATCTATTCTCGTATGCCACTGAAACTCTGTAAGTCTCCACCTTGGACGCGATCCGAAAAGAAATTGCCATAAAAATGATGGAATCCTGACGCACATGGCGTCTTGCAATGAATCCCTCATCAACCATGTTCAGTGTATGTCAGCTCCACAATGTCAGTATGTAAGCAGAATTGATGACCAGCATGATCCCATACCAACTTCCAAGTTGACTCGAGATAGAAATTACTGTGTCGGTATTATCAGAATTGGTCAAACCATTAACAGCAAAGTCGCCTTATTGACAGTTCGACATCGTTAGGCAATATTGACTTTTCAATTGTCCGATAAGCACAAACCCACCTATTTGTTCTGTTCACTTTTATGATAACTATATGCTGAATGCAGTGCACAAATCACAGTAAGGGGCTTTGGAATGATGCATCTCATGACTACAACCAAAAGCAAATTATTATGAAGTGGAAGGACGCAATTACTTTCCCTTGTAATAACATTGTGAGCTAACATTCACACACAATCATGTTCATGGCAAATTTATCACTGTCTAACGTTCTACAGATAGATATGGGTACATTGTCAATTGCTTCTGTCCTTCTCATAGCGCAGGAATGTGATGTGTCAATATCAGTGTGTACCTGATGTTAGGTATGGAGGCCATGCTTTTGAAAGACTGACAATATGTTTCAAACAGCAAATCCTTTGAGCTGTTCACAGCAATCAAGGTACTGACTGTGCCCAACCAGCGTGCACTCACAAAACCAAAAACTCAGAGCCCAACTTTGGGCATTGATTGGACAATATGTTTCATTCTAATTTATTCATGGGATGGGATTGAGCCAAAATATATTACCCTCCCATGTTGCCCTTAAGGAGGTGGTGGTAAGCTGCCACAAGAAACCACGACAAACCATGCGCTATAGGTACGTTTACAATACCCTCAGGGAGGGAACTTGAAACAGTGACACTGAGTAACAGCAATATATGTCCCAATCAGGATGGTGGGTGTCTTGGTATTGATCGTTCTGGTGTTCCCATGTATCTGCTGCGCATGTCCTTCTTGATGGTGGTTTTTCAGGTTACTTTGTAAGAGGCTTCGGTAAATTTCTGCAGAGAACTATGTAGAAGGCAGGCATTGTTGCTCGTAACTGTCAGTCGATGAGGAGTGAAGCTGCGCTCATATTGATACATGGGGTATATCTCATCACACGCATTTTTAACATGTGTCAAAATGATGGCGGATAGGCTTTCATAAATCTTGAGGAAATGTATTTTTACTGGATTCATAGCCTCTGACATACTCTTAAAGACAATGAATGTATTTCAGTTGGCAAGTGTGGTTCCGGAATAGCACAGGATGACAGACAACAACTGAGGCACAGAGAGTCAAAATGTTTCAGTTTAAGCCCCTCACTGGAACGGATAATGAATTTATTTGGTCCATCCAGTTCTAGTTAACAGTAATATCCAGTATATTCGTCCTTCGGAATTCTGTTGTGGCGATAGCATTGAATGTGTTGTTAGAGGTGATAGTTGTCTGACATGTATGTAAGGATGAGGTGAATATTATGCAATCATTGGAAAACACTCCCACTTGTGAGTTTACGGTGGAGAGATAGTTTTTCATTATGCAGCTGAAGATTGTTAGATCGAGAACAGACATCACTCTAAGAACTCATTGATAATGACACTCTCTCTGGAGCATGGAAGTTTGCTTCGACTTCCACCTACTCCAGAGGTGTGTAACAACATATCTGAACAGATTAATATTAAAACATCTTCCCTAAGGAGTCGATTGAGGACGTCGTTAGCTCAATCAGTTGGATGGCTGGTTGTAATGCAGATTCATGCCAACAGTGTTGGTTCAATTCCTGCACTGACTGTTTGTACAGTCCTGCACAGTACTGTTTCACTCAGCCACTCCTTTCTGTGTGGCACACTCATTGTCCAGTTAAAGTACTACTTATTGTCTCTGTCTAACAAGAGCGTAACCACATAATCTCTTCAGATTATGGAGCCTTACCTTTCCATTTCTGAACTACAGGCATACCCAGAAACACTTCCCCTAGTTAATCGCTTCAGCGCTGTTGTGGAGCTGAGATAGCTGCTTTCAACCATCTTCCTTTGTACCAGGTATAGCTTGAACCAGTACAGAAGTTTCTCTGATTCACATTTGCTCCACTTTAGCAATTAATTCTTGATTCCACACTTGATCAAGAGCAGTTATGTTAACGTTAAGTGCAGCCACTCTTGACTCACCTGAGAATTTAGCTGTGTATTTTCTTGTTGTCCATGTTTAAACCAAGTTTTCAATAAGGCCAAGGGATGAGTGCCCTGGCAGATCTCAAACTGAGCTTCACTGAACAAGTTGGTGCTGAGAAAGAGCTGCTTGACACCACTGCTGATGACATTTTTCATCATAATATTCAAGATAGGTGTTAGACCAATAGGGCAGTCAGAGAGTGATGTTTTTCTGCGCATGTACAGGACACACTCGATAGTTTCCCACATTGTCAGGTCGATGCCAGTGCTGTAACCCTGCAGGAACTGGTTGAATGTCATGTTATTATGGTCCACAGCCTTTGCATTATCCAGTCGCTGCAGCCTGTTTAGAGATACCACACGAACTGAATCAAGTTAGTTGAAAAATGTCATCTGGAGGAGACTAAAATAGATCATCCTTTCGGCACTTCTGTCTGAACCATTTTGTGAACGTTTCAGCCTCATTTTTCTATTGTTGTGCTGGCCCCTTCTACCATGTGGATGCCTTTGATGATAGAGTTCCGGTTGGAATGCCAGAAGTTCTCGTGAGTGTGTTTGTTTAGTCTGTCACAGGCTGGAAGTGTTGTCCTCGTCTAACTGATGTCCCTCATCGTTTATGTGCATGATGCCGGTTATAGCTGATCATGACTTTTGGTGGCTAGTTTATGCTCATATATCCTGGTGGCTAGTTTAATGCCCTCTTGTCCAATGTCATATTTGTTGCAGTCGTTGCAGGCATTTTTTACATGACGTTCAATCTACAGTTTGTGGTTACGCAGTAATTTAAAGTCATCAAGAGCTGTTTAAATGTCCTGGTAGTTTTGCGGGCTGCCATGATGCCTTGGGCCAGAGTAACCTGGTCGTCATCTCCGAGAGGTCTTTGATGTTCGGAAGGGAGACTCGAGTCTCGGGGGTTCTTCAATTCCCCTGGGAAAAAATACTGAATGTGTTCAAACTCTTCATGCCTCTCATGACCTCTACACTTCCAAAAGATACCCCTCTGTCTCCTACTTTCTAACGATAAATGTTATAGTTGTCCAACGTCTTCCTATATCTGAGAGCATTGAGTCCTAGGTAGATCCTTTTAATTACTATGGCATTATTTTCCCGTTTAATAATATCCTTCCATAGCAAGGTTAACAAAACTGAACACAATGATCGGACTACGGACTCACCGACATCCTGTACAACTGCAACATAACTTCCCAACGTCTGTACTTCAGGTCCTGACTGATGAAGGACAGTGTGCCGGAAGCCTCCTTCCTTGTACTGTGTACCTGTGACTCCACTTTCAGAGAACCGTGCACCTGAACGCGAAGGTATGTCTTTTCCAGTGCACTCTTAAGACTCTGCCATTCACCATGGAAATTGTACCTTTACTTGATCTTAAAAAATACAAGCCCTCACACGTATCTATATTAAACCACATTTACCATTACTCAGCCTAATTCCCCACCTGTCATAATTTCTCATAAACTTTCTCACTGCCCACGATACTGCCCTTTTTAGTGTGATCTACAAGCTTCCTCATCATGCTTGAACGTTGTCATTGAAGTCATTGAGAAAAAAAACAGTAATGGCCTCAGCACCATTCCCTGCGGAACCGCACTACTCACAAGCACCCAGTCCAACAAGCATCCTTCGACTATTCCCCTCTGTTTCCTACCATCAAGCAAGTTTGTATCCAATTTGTCAGCTCCCTCTGAATTCTATATAATCTATTCTTCCAGAGCAGCCTGCCATATGGAACCTTATCAAAGTTCTTACTGAAATCTACATAGACTATGTATCCCATCCGAGGAGCATTCAATATTCCCTAAACCTGTAACATTTTCCAGTCCATGCCATAATTCCCATTCGTGTAATATTCTCCAGACTCCACAACTGCTGTTAAATCTACCACATTCTCGACTCTACTGAATGTTTCCACACCCGGCTCAATTTGGCCACTGTAACGATCCACAGCCTTACAGCTGTCCCTCCCTCTGAAATCTCATCTAGGCACTCCAAGTCTGCAACTTGCTCCAAACTGTAAAACCCATCCTTGCGCGATTCTCTGACAGCTGGTAACTGCCTTTAACCCTGGAAGAAACTCAACCGCCTTCAGACTTCTGTAACTCTATAATCCCAACTAACCCTCAAACACACACTATCACTGAAACACTCCCAGCATTCTCATCGC
Organism: Chiloscyllium plagiosum; assembly: GCF_037043375.1. NCBI lineage: Eukaryota > Metazoa > Chordata > Chondrichthyes > Orectolobiformes > Hemiscylliidae > Chiloscyllium > Chiloscyllium plagiosum. The sequence goes on from NW_028270152.1 coordinate 108,277,017, forward strand.
GGCTTTCAAGGTTACCCTTCTTTCCCGGACGAACCAAAATCTGATAATCACTGCCGGAATTATACTTCATGACCTAGCCTCGACAGCCCTCTGCAGTTACGCAATCCACAGATTCAATACCCACAGAGAGGCTAAATTCATCCTCATCTCCTTATTGATTGAGTAAGATGTTGCTGAGATTTGATTGTCTCTGGTCACAGATTCTCACACAAAGTAAAACAAAACGATGTGGCAAAAATAATTATTCAGCGTAAGGCTGTGGAGATTCTCTACATTAACATTACTAAACCACTTGACGATGGCAGGTGGTCTGCAAAATCAAATCACAATCTATGGAATCCGTGGTGATTGATCAGTTGGATACAAAATATTCTTTGTCACAGTTGTCACAGGTATCGGACGGTTTATTTCTGTTTACAGGTCTGTGGTCAGGGATGTTGTGCAAGAATCAGTGCTGCAATCTCTGTACTTTATATCAGTGATTAAGAGGAAAACGTCAGCGCTCTGATTAATAATTTGACTGACGATATGTGGAAAGACAATTAGTTATTGGGCTATCTGGGAGTATTGTGGATAATGAGGAAGGATTTAAAAGAGTGTAGCAGTATGTCGATCAGCTGGAACACTGGTTGGAGAAATTTTAAAAAAATGCATTTCATCGTGACAAGTATGAAGCGAAACATTTTGGAAGTCAAATGGTAGAGTCAAATACACTACAAACAACCGACTGTGCTATACAGATGGCTCTTGGTTGAATTTCCATAGCTTCCTGAAAATAACAACACGGCATTATGTGATGGTAAGGAAGGTGTACGGCATGTTTGCCTCCCTCGTTCGCAGCATTAATTGCAGGCGTTTATATGTCATGCTGTAACTGAATAAAGCTTCAATCGGCTCAGTTTGGAATGGTATGTGTCGTTCTAATCGCCACACGATCGGAAGGATGCGGAGGCTTTGAAGAAGATGCAAAAGAGTTTTACCAGAATGTTGCCTGGATGACAATGTGACAAGGAGAAGTCGAAGTTTTGCCTGTATGCAAAAGTGTTGACTGTAAGGAGAGGTTGGACACAGTTGGATTGTTTTTCTAGAGTATGGAAGCTCAAAGGCGACCTGCTCCAGATATATGGCATTGGGAGAGGCGTGAATAGTCTGGATGGTCGGAATCTCTTTTCCAACGTGGAAATATCAAATGCTAGGGTGCCTTAGTCTCAGGTGAAAATGACAATTTTAAATGAGATGAACGACACAAGTTTTTTTTTTGCACAGAGAGTGGAAGCTGCCAAGGATAATGTAGAAGAGGAAAAGTTAGCAAAGTATTTAAGTGGGGTTCAGACAGAAATACGAACAGGCAGAGATTAAAGAGATATGAGCCACGTGCGGCAGATGGTATTAGTTGATACAAGCATCATGATCAACACAACCATGGAGTGCCGAAGGGTATTTGCTGTGATGTACTATTCTATTTTCTAACCTCCCACTTTCTACCATGGCAAATGCACTCAGAATCTTGGATGTGTATTGAAATTCTCTTTCATTCTTCTAAATTACAGTGTGTTCAAGTTCAACTGACACAACCCCTTATGATTAGAAAATCGGTCCAGCCCCAAGATCAACCGATCATCCTCTGCCCTGCCTGCAAAGCCAGAATTTCTTTCCCTGAGACACTAGTACTGTTCATATTATTCTCTGCTTCATTTGATTCGGTACTTGTATAATTTTAGCAAGTCCTCCCTATGTTTGCAATCCATTCCCATTGTAATAAATTACATCATCTTGTTTACATGTTCTAGTACCCGCTGACCTGTAAGCTGCCACTTACACAAGAATTCTCAAATCTCCTTGTGTGAAACCAAACGGTGCTAGCCCCTGACAGTAAGTTGGGAAAAGCTAGACTGTAATAGATAGGCTATGACAATAAATAATAACTGCACACTTAGAAACAATGGGATACACATGATTTTAGGAAAGGGAAATATTTTTAATCCTGTTTGGATTTTACATTTTGGAGTGACCATTAATGACAGAATTGATAGAGATGTGGGAGAGAACTCTCGGTTTGGGGACGTTTGAAGATCCAGACACGTTTGGAACAATTTGAATAAGGGATAAATCTTAGCGAGGGAGAGATTAGGGCCTCTTAAAGTTCAATGAGGTTGTCCATGTGTATCCACTGTTGATGGGGGAGATCTGAAACAAATATCTTGCTGTAGGACCTCCTATTGAGAATGATAGGAAGCTCAGGAATCACGGAGAATAAATTGTGATATCTTGGAAAGTGTTCACGTTATAAAATAAGATGTGCTAGAAGTCTTGTAATGCTCAAAGGTTTACGCAACCTGGGGACATGAGCAGACATATAACAGCACTTCATGAGATGCTCAGGAGGAAATTGAGAGCCGCTCGCAGATATATTTATATCATCGACAGGCACTAAAGACCAATGAGACTGATGAATGTGGTGCATCAGTTGTTGGAGTAGATTCTGAGAAAATAGATCATCATGCATTTGGAAAGGCAAGGAATAATGAGCAACAGTAAGCAAGGGTTTTTGCGTGTAAAGTGGTTTCTGACAAACCTGACTGGTTTTTGAGGAGGTCGAGAAGTGTATACCAAGGTAAAGCAGTACACCTTGTCTATATGGACTTTAACAAGGCCTTTGGCAAAGTTCTGCATGGCAGAAGAAAAGAACATAACAACTACAAGCAGAGGTCGGTCCTCTGGCACTTCAAGCCTGCTCCACCATTCAATAAGGTCATTGCTTATCTATTCCTGGACTCAGAACAAACTATCAGCGCGCACATCTTACTCTTTCATTAATTTTTCTTGTCAAGATTATGTCAACCTTAGCTTTAAAACGTTTACTGAAGTAATGTGAACTGCTTCACTGCAGTAGGAATGCCACAGATTAAAAGCGTTTTTGGTGTAAAGGTTCCTTCTCAACTTAGTCCGAATGCTGCTCCTTCTAATCTTTTGCCTATGCCCTCTTCTTCTAGCTTCACCTGCCAATGGAAATATCCATTCCACGTCTATCATCTCTTCTCCCTTCATAGTTTCATTTTTTCCGAGATCTCCCCGATTGGTTTGAATTCCAATGAATAAAGTCCCAAAATACTGTTTGCATCTCATGAGAAGCCAATCCGCTCAACTTCGAAATCGAACGTGTGAACGTCCTGTGCACCGCTCCTGTGTCAATACATCCTTCCTCAAGTAAAGAGACCAAAACAACACACGGTAATCCAGGCTTTGGCAGCACCTTGCACAGTTGCAAAATAAAACACTTTGCTCTTAAAATCAATCCATTCAACCAATGAAGGATAACATTTAATTGCCTTCCTAATTAGTTGTTTCACCTTCGGACCAACGTTCTCTGACTCACGCACAAGTGCACCCAGGTCCCTCTGCACAGCAGAGTGCTGCAACATTTTACCATTCAAGTAATAATCGTTTCGACTGTTACTCCTGTCAAATTGTGAGGGTGCCGGTGTTCGTCTGGTGTGGACAAAGTTAAAATTCACACAAAACCGGGTTATATTTCAGCAATTTCGTTTGGAAGCAGCAGCTTTCCAAGCAGCGCTCTCCTTACCTACATTCATCTCTTTATCGATCACTGGCATGTTTTGAGTGTCCTCCACTGTGAAGACCGATCACAAATACCTGTTCAATGCCTCAGTCGTTTAATAATGTTCCATAACTAAATGCCTCAGCTGTTTTATCGTGTTCCTTAACTAAATGTTCCTCATCATCATCTAAATAACTAACATTTACTTTCGCCACACTTTTGTGTTGTAAATACTTATAGAACATTTTGCTGTCTGAACTGGAACTGCATTTTCTTCTGTGGTAGTTTATCTCATGTTCTACCTTACTATTCTTTGTAGCGCTTTTGGCGGCTCTCTGTTGATCTTTGAAGTGTTCCCAATCTTCTCGATCCCTGCTGTTTTTGGAAACTTTTTATCGCTTCTCTTTCAATTGTTAGCCTCCCTTGCTTCCTCGGATAATCATTGCATATTACCCGCTCTTCTTACAGCCGTTTCTTTTCGCTAGAATATGTTTTTTTTTTTGCTGAGCATCTTGAAAAACATGCTCTGAATATCCTGCGCAGCTCGTCAACATATTCACATTAAAATATTTGCTTTCAGTCTATTTGAGTCAAGTCCTCGCTCAAACTATTGTAGTCTCCCGTTTTTAAGCACAGGGCCTTGACATTTGATTTTGTCTTCACACACTCCACTTGTACTCCAAATGGAAAAAAATTGTATGATCACTCCTCCCAAGAGGATTTCAAACAAACAGATCAATAATTAATCTGCCTCATTACGTAGGACCAGATCTCGGACAGATTGTTCCCTCATTGATTCCATTTCATACTGTACTGGCCAACTATCACGGAAACACTGAACTAACTCTTCCTCAAGTCGAATGTGACCGAGCTGGTTCACCCAATATTCCCCATGCTATGCAATTGTAGAGACTATAGTTATTTGTTTGTTGATTGCCCGCCCCTGACGTATTAATAAGTTTAGATCACACAGGGCCAGGGAGTGCTCAGCATCTGGATTCAATATTTGATTGACAGTCGACGACAAACTGTGTTCATAGTTGGTTGAGGTCAAGGTGCAGGCCGATGCGAAACAGTGAGCAGTGAGGTTCGGTGCTGGGTCCACTGTTGTGCATCGTTTATAGAAACAATTTGAATGTGAGAACAAGAGTTATGTATAGCAATTTTACGAGTGACATTGAAATTGGTGGTAACGTGGACAGTGAAGTGGTTTATCTACGAGTACAACGGGATCAACAATACTGCTGATCCATTGTTGAGGTAGAGCAGGTGGAGATTTTAAAGACGTTGCATTTTGCGAATATAAACCATGGCGGGACTTTTCGAATCAATGCTCGTGGTCTGGGTAGTTTTACCAAACAGAAAGACCTAGGGATGCAACGACACAGTTCTTTGAAGATTGTGTTGCTAATATTTTTTTACTTTCTGTTGAATATGTTACACAGTTCCTTCGAATGTTTTCCACTGTTCACTTCCAGCAGCACATTTCAGTCTGTTTACACTGTTTAGCTTGGTTAGTTCTCCACTCACACTCAAGTAATCGACTTTTATATGATTATCAGCTGTGCCTACTGGTCATTTTAAAAAATCATAATCTCTTTGATTTCCAATATATTACAATTTCGCTGAGGATTGCTCAGTGTGAATATCTCTCATTCCCTCACTTTCATCTCCTCATCGATCTGAGAGAGCTATGTTCAAAACGACTTGCACTATTTGGTATTCAAAGAAATATGACAAAAAGCATTCCCCACAGTCCAGTTTGAATAACGCTCTTGGGAGTGTGACTGTCCCAGAATGTAGAAAGATTGACGTCTCCCAAAACTATTACAATGCATTTGTTACAAATTCTAATAATTCATGTTTAATGCCGTGATGAGTAATTAAATGTTGCTCGGCAGCCGAGAATCCATTCTCCTGCTGGTGCTTTTGACAAGTTGTACCTAGAGTGCAGTCGGATTCCACTGAATAATCTGAGACCAATTGTTTTTTTTGTAATGCCTTTGTCAGGATTACACAATCTGCATTCCCATTCAGCCTGCGCCTCGGGACTGTTGTATATTATTGAATATTTATGTTCTACAGGTTGTTCACTCTTCTACCACGTCTGTCCATCGAACTTATTTCAGGTAATTTGTCTCTTTCCGAAAAAAATATATAATGTACATGTCATCAGCATTTCCTCTAACAAACCTATTTGGTGATGTACAGTTTTAGTTCAAACTCTGTCCATTCCTGTTCCTTTCACTTTGTCTTTTGCCATATCTCCAATGCTTTTCCGATACTTTCCTTTTCCTCTTTGAATTTCGAAAGGTTCTTTCACCTGAACAATGTCTCTGCGTCTTCTCTGATTTTTTAAATACCTTTTCATAAACATATTGATGGGATTGGCCAGGACACAAGTCCCAGCAGGGTTATGTTTATTTGATGCGTGCGATGTAGATGTTTCTCGCTGTTCAGTGTTTCTTGCCCGAGCTGGCCTTGAAGTGAGTGGCTTGCTAGACAATTTCAGAGATCAGCTGAGACTCAAACACATTGCTTTTGTTTTGGATTATGTACATGTCAGACAGCTGCTGATAACAGATTTCCTACCCTGAAAGATATTAATCTATCAAATGGATATCCCTTGCTGAACAGTCTTGTGAATAACACTCGGCCATCGTCTGACCACTAATAGATCACTCACCCCTGAGTACTGATGCAATTCCACCCACGTTCTTCGTGACAATTGTTTGATCCTGATACCTTCCTGAACTCTGGTGCTATCACTCGATATATATTCATGTGTTATCCCTCTCCATGTGTGTCCAATTTCCTCTGCCTTCACCTTTTGCAGCTACTCCAGATCCGGATTGAACAGAATTTTCCGCTCCAGAGAGATGAGGTATCAGAGGCCAAGGCGGAGACTGGGATTTTCGTGGTCTCTATGGGCCTCAGCACCATTCTCCAAGTGTAACACTCAATGAATCACTCTATTTTCCTATTCTCTCTGTTTCTCTGTCTCCAGTAGGTACGCAGGAAATGCCCAACTGAATAGACTTCACAAAAGCTGGGAGTCATCCATCACCATGAATTCCATTATGTTTGTTGAGCTTGCACTAGGATGAATTCATTCTCCCAGTCGAAGTGGTGTCCTTCTGTGCATGTCCGTTCATATAGTAGTGATAGTTGTTCATGTCTTTTGGTGGCTATTTGCTGCTCGTGTATCCTGGCAGCTAGTGTCCTGCCTGTGAGACTGATGCAGTTTTTAGTCAGAGGGATGAACGACAACTCCAGGGTTGTGAACAAAAACAACTTCGATTAGCACTGGAATCCAATCCAAAAGACAATGGACTTATGGAAGAATCTGAGCATGCCATTAGACAGACAGCAGCTTCAGCACTAAACAGGACAAAACAAGGGACACGCCTCGAATGCCCATGAAAGGAAAGCCCTGGAAGGACTGAGAAAATGTAATGATATTGTAATCCTACCGATTAAAAAGGGCACGTGGCCGTCATTCTTAAAGAACACAGTACATTGGAAAGGCAAACACTGACACCTTACTACAGGTGGAAATGGATCTGAATCCACAGCATGAAAACTGGATCACAGTTCACTGCGGAATCTCCACAAAGCAGGCGAAATGAACAAGACTGACGGCTCAAGAATGAAACCTGGTAGATACAACACATCCCTTTTCTACGAATTACCGAAGGTCCACAAATCGGGGAGGTGGGGGGGGGGGGGGGGGGGGTTCTTCAGACCCATAGTGCCAATCATTGGCACACCAAAATACAGATGACCAGAGAAGCTTCACCAAAAACTGAAACAGTTATTAGAAACCTTACGCTACTGAATCCACTCCACCAAACAATTTTGCAGCATCACCCATGCACCAAGCTAGGGGAAGACGGAGTCATGGTTACCTTTGACGTAGCAAAATCAATTAACATCTGCCTGGCCAAAGAAACACTGACTGCACTACGAGACGGTACCAAGGACGTAAGTAACAGACAGCACTAACTCCATCAGAAAGAATAGCATCTTCAAGGTAGTAGTCCTGTGTCTCATTGCCCACTTCATGTTCAACGATCAGACAGACAAACAAATCAACGGGACACGTATGAGATTATCAATACCAGGATTCTTAGCAGAAGCAGTTATCCGGAAATTTTCGCAAACAGCCCTTCACATGTTCCAAACTAATCTTTGCATCCGGTATTTGCATGACACATTTTTTTTATTGCGAAATGGAACAAATTTGAAGAAACCTGCAAACTCAAGAACTTACTGGTATAATATTCACCAAAGATGAAGAGAGCACAAACGGACTCCCCATCCCAGATGAAGCGTTTTTTTTTTGTCCAAAACATCAATTTTCCTGTTCCTTGAATGCTTCCTGACCTGCTGTGCTTTTCCAGCACCACTCTAATCTTGACTCTAATCTCAAGCATCTGCAGTACCCACTTTCCCCTTCCGAGATGTCACAATGAAAACGTTGAGAGTCGGAGTTGTGATGTCATGCTGTAGCTGTACAGAACATTGCTGAGGTCACCATATTGATCAGCATTGATTATCAAATCTCCTCTCAGCGTGCTCTGCTCCAAACATTCCTCATAACTGCACTTTGACTGTCACAGACTAATGAATTTCCTCTGTTCTCTCTTCAGTTCAATTCTTTCCTTCCATGTGACAAGGTGACCAGAACTGCATTCAATCCACAAATTGCGAGTGAATTCATTATTTCCACATTTGCAGCAGAAGCTTCATGCACTTATATTCTGCATTTTGGCTGATAGAGGAAATGAAGCCATTCCCTCACTTAAAGATATTATTGAAGTATTCTTTTACCTTCTGCGTGCCCCTCAATTGTTTGCCTTGCACTTCTCTTAGTTGTTTGCGTCATTCACCTGGGTCCAGGCGATTCTGTTTTTAAATGGCACGCCTTGTGTTCCCTTGTCAAATCCAAGTACATGACATCAAGTTGCAAGTTACTGTCTCAAGCCAAAGCAGAAAGATTAATTCTGCCTGATCCTTCTGAAACAAATCCAGCTCGCCTGCCTGGGACTCCCTGGGCAGAAACCCAGCAAACAAAAACATTGCAGTAATGCACTAAATCTCAGTCTGGTGAGAGAAAAAAGAATGTAATTAGGAAATAAATGGTTTTAGAGAAATTATTGGGACTGAAAGCCAAGATAGATTTATCGAATTGGAATCATATATGAGAAATTGACCGACAAATACATTTTGGTGAAACAATCGATTCAACACATTGGGTTATCAGAAAAATAAATCAATAAATACAAGCTAGTGGGCAATATTAAATATTATGGAATTGGGCAAAATTCCATGTCAGCTCTCCCATGTTTTAAGAATGGGAGAGCTGACAGAAAGCAATATGTTTTTGGATCGTACTAATTATGTGGTATTGTGGTTGTGTTCGCCGAGCTGGGAATTTGTGTTGCAGACGTTTCGTTTGCTGTGCCTTCATCAATCTTTTTCATCATTTCCTTAAAAACGTCAACGAACTTTGAGACACACTATTTCCCACGCACAAAGCCCTGATGTCTACCCCTGAGCACTCCTTTGTTTTCCAAATACAAGTAATTCAGTCCCTCAGAATATACTCCAAGAGCTTGCCCACACTGACGTCAGGTTCACCGGTGTGTTATTTCATGGCATTTCCTTATCACCTTTCCGAAATAATGGTACGACATTAGTCAACCTCCAATCTTCTGGCACCGCGTCTGTGGCTATCCATGATGCAGATATCTCATTAAGATGCCCAAACAATCAAATCCTGAGCATTCCAAGGGGTTTGGTATTACAACTGATGAGGTTCCCGGGCTGTATCCGCCTTTGTGCATTTTAATACTGTAACTCTTCCTCTTCTCGATTATAGACACTTCCCAAAATATCACTATTTATTTCCACAATTTATCTAGATTCCACAAGCTTCTCCACAACTACATGAAGTATTCATATAGTATCTCATCAAACATCTGTGGTTCCACAGATAGGTGGATTTGTTGTTCTCTCCCCAATTACTCCCTTGCCCTTACTGCATTTATAGAATCCCTTTGGATTCTCCCTGACCCTATTGACTGAAGCTTTCTCTGGTTCACATTTGCCCACTTGATTTCCATCTTGCGTATGAACCTGTTGTCATTATACTCCGCAATGGATTCAAGTGATCACTGCTCTCCAAACCCATCATATGCATTTTTCTGTTTCTTGACCAGACTCTCTGCTTCTCGTCATCCAAAATACTTCACAACTGCCAACATTGCCCTCCTCTTGAACAGTAATATACTGCTGCTAGTCTTTGTAATTTCGTTTCTGAAGATATCCCATTATTCAGCGTGTAATCTCTCCAAAGTACTTTCGAAGTGCTTCGCTAAAACGTGCATTATTGGCCTCAACAAATTTAGAACTTGAATATTTATATCAGGACAATTCTTCTGCATATCTCTTTTAGAGCCAACAGCTGCTGCATAACAAGCTCAAGACTTCCGGCAACATGCACGAAAGACTGAATGGTCTCCCCCTGTCACTTTCTTTCAGAAAGACGGTGATAGACTATTACCCCCTGTTCCGGAGAAGCCCAAACCAATGATCTAAATGATATCTAAATGTTACGATATGATTTGGAATCAGGGTACTTCACAATAGGTGCAGCATTACATGATGTCCATATGCCATAAATATTGCTACCGTTATTTATGATCTCTGTTAATTTTCCAATCAGTCACGTTCTGCCGCTGGTCTCGTACGAACAGGGTGGAAAATGCACCACTCTGCAGTGGCATGGCACTATTCCCCAATACAAGCACGAAGGATTAAAAACATTGAAAGATTTATGGTCCATCCTTCAAAAACTCTCATTCATTCTATCCATATCCTCTCAGTAAATGTTACCTTTTATTAGGGCATTGAAAAGTGATGAAAGGAAGGGGTTAACTGAAACTGTTTGTACAGTGACTGTGATTAACGAGAGCCTCCATGAATTCAAATTATCCCAGTGGAGGGTTTACATCTTTTAATGAAAACTGCTCTCCATTCACAGTGTTATACCAAAAAATGAGTAAGAGCCACGAAAGCACGAGCAGGAATCAGCAGCTCCAGGGAGAGGGGAAGGACAGATCAGAATCTTATAGCATTGCACGGGAGTGTTCCAACAATGGATCAGAATCTGAGTACATTATACCGGAATATTGTAACAGTGGACAGGGATTTATCGTGGAATATTTGGGCTCTCTCTACATATTACGATTATTTGCCATTGTCAGGGCGAATTACATATGTACTTAATATTATTCAATATATTTATTATCCAATCCTGGCTATCGTTGGTGTCCCTGGGAAGTCTTACTTTTCAGTTATTAATTACATACACCGTTTGTAAACACAATACTGTTATTTTCATTTACTCGACTCTCCTTGCTGCTGCTATTGTCCCAGTTGAGAGTCTGAATCCGGATATTCACTCCACAAACTATCTACATCAGTCAAATTGTTAATGCTCTCTCTCTCTCTCTCTTTCCTTCTGGCAGAGTCCCTTGTGTGTCTCTGTGTTGATCTTTCAGTTTCAGCTGTGAACCACGATTCATTGTATCACTGCCCCTGTTATTTGAATATTGTGAGTGTGGAGATTAGTCTCTTCTGTTCTGATTACAAACATCATTTTCTTAATCTCACTCCAATTTCGAGCCAATATCTGAGCCTGAAAGAGACAATGTGCAGCTGTGGTGATCGCTTTGACCATGAACTGATTCCTGCCACCATAACTCACCATTCTAATTGTCATTCATAACAACTCCAGAATATATTTCACTGGCTCAGCCTATCTGGGACATTGACCTATGAAATACAGTCTTACTGATGTCAATAATCTGCTGCTGACAATTCAAGCATCAAACCTGTAGAAGCAAATCTGGGTTGACACTCCATGGCTCGTATCTGAAATCGCACCGAAATTCGATCCATCTTGTGCGCAGTGATTTATATTGCTATTGGGATTCGTAATGCCATTATTTTAATATTAACAAACATGACATCACCCCTTCCAGTTACTCATATTAAAATGGATTTCCTCCAATGGGTGTACTTTGTCCCACAATGACTTTCACATCTACCACCGCCTCAGATACAGATGCAAGCACACATAAAGAACCTTTCCTTGAGCTGGTACGTACAGATACAGAAATAAATTTGCGGGAACCCCAATTAATGCAAATCTTCACTTGTTCAGCAGATATCTAGTTCACGGCTCACAGCAATATACTGACACAGGTTTGAAATACTTCCAATGTTGGACACAAGCTTGGTTTACTGACCAATGCACGAGCACTGTCTGCACAGCTGTCTGTGCTTTTCTGTTACCTTGTCTCAGTTTCTACTGCCTGGGCTGGTTCTGTGAGGCAGTTTCAGAATGTGATGTGACGTGCCATATCAGTTGACCTGGCAAAGCCGTTTTTCAATGTTCTCATTCTTTTGAATTAAACCGTCCAAAGCATAACACTTCTGCCTTTCTTTCCGCTATATTTCCACATCACGTTCTCAGTTAATGAATTGTTTGTTTCTATCTTTTCGTGAGTCTCCCTGTCCCTCTGTATTTTTCCCTGGTCATGGTATCTGAGTCACATCTTTGAAACTTGTTCTGTGCCAGCCCTCTGAACGCCTTTGTTGGTCCCTCCCAGCTGATCGTGCAGTCAGTAACGGGGATGACCCCAAGTATTATTGTACAGGACAAGGCATCTAACTTGAAGCTGAGGGGCTTCTGGCTGACTTTTGCTATTGAAACGTTAATGGAGGTGCTGGCGATTGTTTGTTCGAGGTTGTGCTATCATTTGCCTCAGACGATCACGGGGAACTGAGCATTTTGTAACTCAATTCTGGACGGCGCATGTGGACCGTACTTACACCATCTGGGTCGGCAATATGAACAAGTGAAGCAGAGGTGCTGCGAGGCGAAGTTCTGAAATAATGGAGTGAGAGCGTGTGGGGAGAGGGCTCTGCTGTATCTGTCTGTGTCTTAAATAGACACACTCTCACTCTCCCCCTTTCACAAGCTCACACTTATACTCTCTCAGACACGCACACAAGCCCATATATTCAAATATTTGGTGTGAATATATATTTGCTGATTTGTATTTGCAGATAGATTATATTTTGTTTAAGACCATAAAATATATGGACATCAGATAATGTGACATTTTATGAAGTCCTACTTGGAAATAAAACGGGTTTGGCACCAGTTGAAAACACAGACAGACTCAAAACCTCCACACGCCGAAAATACATGACCTGACCAGAAGGGTCCCCTCCTTTACATCGATAATGCCTTAAGTTATCTCCAGGCAGTGATTTGACATAAAGTCTGAAATTTGAATACTGCTGTATCAAGCCCTTCACCTCCATTCTCACTGACTAAAGATGTTAGAGCCATCTTACATGTATTGAATCTATGTGCATAAGTTGCATGACCTTTTGATCTTTTCCTCATAAATTATCTCTCTCTGGTCTTCATTTTCACTAACACCTGACGAAGCTGCAGCGCTCGAAAGGCTAGTGTTTTTCAAAAAATCCCTTTGGACTATAACCTAGTGTAGTGTGATTTTTTTTTTTACCTTGTCCAAGCCAATCCAACACTGTTACCTCCATAGCACGGCATTCATTGTTTAGCCAATCATCTGTCCAACCAATTATTTTTAAGCCGGCAGGTGCTTGTATTGCATGGGCATAATTCGTGGTGCACCTTATGCCAATGCCATCTGGATGTCCAATTACAATATATCTATAAGATGCCTTTTCTCCATTTTGTTTGACACCTTTATATATAAACTTGGCAAACAATTCATATTCGACTTATCCTTCTTAAAATCATATTGACTGTAATGGACTTTACTTGGACTTTGAAAATCCCCTATTATTAATCTTTTAATAACAGGTTTCAACAACAGCATCAATTCCAATAGTTTGCTCTCTACTTTATATCCCCTTGTGTGGCTGGTTATTCTAAGTGCTTACATTTCTATTACCTCTACGTTCCCAAATAATTTCCCGTGTAACAGACGCAAATCGCTCAAAGATCTGCTCCGATTGCTGGGTACAGGCATGACTGGCTGAATGGATTCATTTTTGTCCTGGTTTACTTCATTTGCTGAATGTACTCCGGGTGTTTCGAAAATTATAGTCTCGATGCTCTGAATGTCCTGCTCCTTTTCCTGACTAAGCCGCTCAAGATCTGAATGTTCTCCTCGTGTTGTTGTGGAGACTTTTGGGGATTTACAGAATCGTCCTGCTATGGTTCAACGTTTCAAGAGGCTCAAGTGACTTCTCAAAAACGTCGAGAACAAGCTCGAGATCCTGAACAGTCTCCTCCTACATCGCTGAAATGAGTTTCAGAAAGTGACTGTTTTGCTCCTGGTCCAATTCAACAGAAATGCGATTGAATTACCTCCTTATGTTTACGTGAAAAAAAAACTCAACAAGCTTCACGTCTTTCTGCTGTTCTTGTGCAACACACTCAATGGGCGAAATAGCCTTGCTCCAAACTGACAATTTCCCCTCACTTTGTGGCTTCTTCCAGTTATAGTTTTTCATCATTGAGAAGGCTGAATAGTCTCATTCTTCTGTTGTGTAACACGATACAGGTGCTGCATGGTCTATTATGGGTCCTATGGTGTTGTATCGATGGACTAATTGTCTTCTATCTGAAACAGTATATGAGGACACAGGAATTGAATAGCATCCTCCTTATCTGCTACAACAGGTTTGAAGACGTTTCTCTTGCTGTTCTATTGTTCCAGGCCCGATATCTGAATTGGACTCCTCAATTTGCCGTGTAATTGCTTTCTATTGGTGAGCTTTAAAACAAATCCTGTTATCCTTGTAAATTTTAATAGGTGTTGCATCAACCTGCCCATCTCTCTCTCTCATCCGTTAATATGACGTGTGCCTTAGATGTTTAAAGTGCCATCTCGTTAAACAAAGATATCCAGGGTTTAAATCTTAGAGGTGCCGACACGTCACATGAACCAGTTCTTGCTTAAACTTCTCTCAACCCCATCTTGCTGTTCCATTAGGATGTTGATTCCACTTGGTGATGTAGAAGGAGACAGACATTGACTGAACGTGATTCCCGTGTTTAAAGGAAACAGTGTTCCCATTCCTGTTACCTGGGCTTGACAGAGAATTTTGTCTTAAGTTCAATTGATGGCTCACTGGATTTATCACTTCCTTGTGCTGCGAGAGATGCAGCAAAACCCTCAGGAGCTGGGAGCAAATTTCTCTCATGGATTCAGTTCAATTTGGTCGTGTGGCTGAGTTGGCTAAGGTGCTGGATTTAGGCTTTGTATCAAAGTAAGTGTGGGTTTGTATCGTATTGCTACCACTTATAAGTGTTAAGGTGTTAAGTTGCATCTTGTTACGGGTGAGTTCTGTTCAAGTTGAAAGCAAAAAAAACCTGTTTTGTGTAAATCGACATATGATGCGTGTCAGCACAGAAGCGTCAGAATATGAAATTATCACATTCACTTCATATAGGAAAGTTCCCTTTCCGATACTGGGCAGAAACAAGGCTTTGCTAATGCTTCAATGTGCACGAGAGTTCCTTCGACCACACAGGGTAGCGTGGTGGTTAGCTCTGATGCCTCGCAATGTCAGAGACCTGAGTTCAGTTCCAGTCAGGCATCACTGTCTGTGTGGAGTTTGCATATTCCGGTCTTGTCTGCATGGGTTTCTGCAAGGTTTTCCAGTTTTCTCCCACAGTCCCAAGATGACCAGTCTAGGTGGATTGGCCAAGATCAATTATCTAAAACATCGGGGACGTGCAGACTGGGTACATTACATTACAGTGTGGAAACAGGACCTTCGGCCCCATAAGTCCACACCGACCCGCCGAAGTGCAAACCACCCATACGCCTACATTTACCCCTTACCTAACACTATGGGCAATTTAGCATGGCCAATTCACTAACCTGCACTGTGGGAGGAAACCGGAGCACCCGGAGGAAACCCACGCAGCCACGGGGAGAATGTGCAAACTCCACACAGTCAGTCGCCTGAGGCGGGAATTGAACCCGGGTCTCTGGCTGTGAGGCAGCAGTACTAACCACTGTGCCACCGTGCCGCCCACATTAACTATGCAAAATGCAGAATGACAGAGATTGTGTAGGGTGTGAGTGTGCTGTGGAGGATTAGTGTGAAGTAGATGGGTCAAATAGCCTCCTTCCAAACTGTCGTGATTCTATGATGAATATAGTACTTTCAGAATAACCTCTGAGTTAATTCTAATGCCCTGTAATGAGTGAGGCTGTTAAATCTGTACAAACTGATCCAATAGTGACTCATTACGATCATGTACAGTAGCAGTAACACTTTGCCAGCCTGCTGAAAGGTTCTCATAGTTTACAGCAATCTCAGCTGTTTGGGGGAACAGACACTGTTGTTGAAAGATCATTGTCCTCCCCCACTCCTCTAGAGTAACAGGCGATCAGGTAAAAAATGTCACAATGACACTTAAGAAGAAGAGATAAGATGTTGCAACATGATATCAATGCTGAGATCAACCTTGCCAAACACCTTGCATGAATCTACTATTAATCTCCCAGAGCCCGCGTCACTCAGATTTCACTGAATCTGCTAAGGTGGAGATTAGGATCAGTATGAAGACGCAAACATGGAGCAAAGTTACGTATTAAAGCAAACACTGCAATGTGAATGTTGGGCACGTTATAAAATAGGAAATTAGATCTAACAGATTCTGGGCACTGCAGAAATCACGAAGCAATTCAATCTGCGTCAAACCTGCATTAAACCAAGGGAATGCTAATGCGCGGAGAAATGGATATCACGAGCATGGGTGAAATGGTTTCCTTTAACATGATATTGAGCACCAAGTTTCAGATCAGGCTGTTTTGGAATTGGTATTGCATGATCAAAAGAGCGAATTGAAAACCTTGCTGTAAAGGAGATATTGGGAATAGTTAATTTGGCATAACAATAGACAATAGACAATAGTTGCAGGAGTAGGCCATTCTGCCCTTTGACCCTGCACCACCATTCAATATGATCATAGCTGATCATCCTTAATCAGTATCCTGTTCCTGCTTTATCTCCATAACCCTTGATTCTACTATCCTTGAGAGCTCTGTCCAACTCTTTCTTAAATGAATCCAGAGACTAGGCCTCCACTGCCCTCTGGGACAGAGCATTCCACACAACTACCACTCTCTGGGTGAAGACGTTTCTCCTCATCTCTACCCTAACTAGTCTACCCCGTAGTTTTAAGCTGTGTCCTCTGGTTCGGCACTCACCCTTCAGCAGAAACATGTTTCCTGCCTCCAGATTGTCCAATCATTCAATAATCTTATATGTCTCAATCAGATCCCCTCTCAGTCTTCTCAACTAAATGGTATGCAAGTCCAGTCTCTCCAGTCTTTCAGCGCAAGGTAGTCTCGCCATTCCAGGAATTGACCTTGTGAACCTAGGCTGCACTCCCTCAATAGCCAGAATGTCTTTCCTTAATTTTGGAGACCAGAACCGCACACAATACTCCAGGTGTGGTGTTACCAGCGCCTATACAGCTGCTGACTCACCTCTTTGCTTCTATATTCAATTCATCTTGTTATAAAGGCCAGCATTCTATTCGCCTTCTTCATTACCTGCTGTACCTGCATGCTCACCTTCATTGACTGGTGTACAAGAACACCCAGATCTCTTTGTACTGTAATAATCTGCCTTCCTGTTCTTGCCACCAAAGTGGATAACCATTCACACTACACTGCATCTGAATACTCACCTAAACTGACCAGGTCACCCTGTAATCTCCTAACATCCTCCTCACATTTCACCCTGCCACCCAGCTTAGTATCATCAGCAAATTTGCCAATGTTATTACTAATACCATCTTCTATATCATTAATATATATATTGTAAAAAGCTGCGGTACCAGCACTGATCCCTGCGGTACCCCACTGGTCACTGCCTGCCATTCCGAAATGGAACCGTTTATCACTACTGTTTGTTTCCTGTCAGCCAACCAACTTTCAATCCAAGTTCGTAATTTGCCCCTAATACCATGCGCCCTAAGTTTGCTCACTAACCTACTACGTGGGATTTTACCTAACCCTTTTTGAAAGTCCAGGTACACTACATCTTCTGGATCTCCCTCGACCATCTTCAGAGTTACATCCTCAAAAAATTCCAGAAGATTAATCAAGCATGATTTCCCCTTCATAAATCCATGCTGATTCTGACCTATCCCGCTGCTACTATCCAGCTGTGTCGTAATTTCATCCTTTATAATAGACTCTAGCATCTTTCCCACCACTGAGGTCAGACTAACTGGTCTATAATTTCGTTTTTACTCTCTCCCGCCTTTCTTAAAAAATGGTACGACATTAGCCACCCTCCAATCCGCAAGTACTGATCCCGAATCTATCGAACTCTGGAAAATAATCACCAACGCATCCGCGATTTCTCGCGCCACCTCCTTGAGTACCCTGGGATGTAGACCATCATGCCCCGAGGACGTATCAACCTTCAGACCAACAGTCTCTCCAACACCAATTCCTGGCAAATATAAATTCCCTTAACTTCAGGTCCATCAGCCACTGTTACCTCAGGGAAATGGCTTGTGTGTACTCCAGTGAACACAGTTTTGAAGTACCAATTCAATTCTTCTTTCTTCCCCGTAATATATTCCCCTGTTTCTGTCTTCAAGGGCCCAACGTCTGAACACAAAACTGATTGTTTTATTTTCAATTGGAAGTGCCTAAGTCACGGAAGCTAGGAAAGAATGAAGAAGGTGATGGCTTCAAATGAACTGAAAATGTACATGAAATAGATTTCAAAAAGACAGGCAATAACTGTTACTTGCAGAATCACTCCAGAGTATGAAGTATGCGTACATCCCCTCAGGGTGCAAATAGCAAAAGAGAAAGGCAACGGAAAGATGGTTAACAATAAAAGCTTAACATTTTATTAGATCAAAGGAAGTGGCTCAGAAAAATTCCATGTATTGTTGAATCAGCGAATTTGGGACACAACAAAGAAGGGTCAATAAACTGAGAAGGAAATCAAAGAAAAGAAAACAATGATGCAGAATAACAAGAAGCATAAAGACTGGCGTAAAGCTTCTAACAATTCTTGAAAGGAAAATAAAAGCAAGATTATATGTGGAACAGTGAATGTGCGGACAGGGTATTGTTTTTAAATGAACAAAAAATGACAGAAAAAGTAAACAGTTAATTGTATTTTATTCATGGAGGAAGATTTAGAAAATCTCCCATGAATAACGTATGACCCAGGAACATGTGTAACTAAAACCCAATCATTTATGCCAGTGACGAGGTAGTAATTGGAAACAAAACTTTATTGAGTTTTGATAAGTCTGATGGACAACACACACTTGATACCGGAATATCAGAGCAAGCAGAAATCGACTTATTGAATGCCTGGAAGATCATGCATTCTTCCAAGTTAAAACTGTAAGGGTATAATCGCATTCTAATAGATTTAAAAGGGGAGGAAAGGTTGAGTCGAGAACTACAGACTAGTTATCTTGTCATCTACATGAGGGAATGTGTTGGGATCTATTACTTAAAAATGCGATATTGGACACTCAGTGCTCATAGAACTGTGAGGCACTGGAAAAGTAAGGGAGATCATGCAGCATCCAAGTAGCAGGAGGGATGACGTTTCGGCCATAATTACTTCATCTGGAATGTGGGCGGTGCGATGTCCAGAGGCTGTGAAAAATAGGGTGTGGGGATGAAGCTGGGCTAAGGTAGCTAGGAAGGTGATGGGTAGATACAGTGGAAAGTGACAGTGACTGGTGGAGAAGGCAGGTGGGACAGAAGATGGACGCGGTGGCAGGTAAAGATGGCCTGTCAGCCTCGTTCTGCTTCCATCCCATATTCCTGATGAAGGCCCTCTGCCCGAAACTTCGACTCGCCTCCTCCTCCGTTACTGCCTGGCCAGCTGTGCTGTTCCAATGTCACACTTTTCGGCTCTGACTCTCAATCATCTGCAGTCCTCACTTTCACTGAGAAAATGAAAGCAAACTTCAAGGGAATGATTGACTGTTAATGAAAGGGAAGTCATAGTTTACATTCTTCTTGTTTGAAGATATCTCTTGTAGACATCAACAAATAAGAACTTGTGGATGTGGTATAGTTGAATGCTCGGGGGACATTTTTCGGGAGTTCACACAGTGAGTTCTTAGAAAAAATTTAAAGCAAATGATATTGAGAGGAACCTATGCAAACAGAGTTTGTAAAATTCAGATTTTCTTCATTTAATGGGCATCACGAGATAGATGATGAAGAGTCATCTCGACTCAACGTCAGCTTGCTGTCTCTCCAATGATGCTGCCTGCCCTGATGAGCTCTCCGGCAATTGTTTTTTTTTCAGTACAGATTCCAGTATCTGCAGTACTTTGTATCCACGAGAAGTAAAAGGATCCTGCGCCAGTTTCACAGAGTGTTCGTGAGAGGGAAGCTGTAGCATTGTGTGCAGTCATGATTTTCTGATATAAGCAAGTATATACTGATCACATATACTAAATGGGTATTCTCCAGTTTAATGCTGCAGATTCGAAGATTGTCCGATGATTCTCCGTCTGTGTTCAGTGGAGTTTCAACGAATGAGAGGTGATCGCAGTGAAACATTGAAAAATCACACCAGTGGGGACTGACTAACTCCGGAACATGAAAAATTGCAAGCACGCAAAGTTCAGCCGAATCCCAGGATTATTCAGAATTGCAGCAACTAGCAAAATATTACCAGGGAACAATTACTGTCCAATAGAAACCAAGCAGGCAATCTATGTGTGAAGCTCGTAAACATTGTTACATTGTTACATGAAAGCTTCACCCCTGGTTTGTTATGGAGAAGGATGATGCATGTCAAGAATTCGAGAAGATTGACTGTGAAGCTCTTAAACACATTTACATAAAATGCGAGAAGGAATGATTGCTTTTGCCTGGTCTAAAATTAAACAAATCCTCAGTACTTGGTGAGTTTTATCCCATGCTGCTGTGGGATACAAGAAAGGAAAGGCCATGACACTTACCAGGATGCTGCCTGGACTGGAAGACATGCCTTCAAAAGATATGTTCAGGGAGCGAGGGCTTTACTCAAGGAAAAATCAGAAGGATGAGAGGTGATTTGATAGAGGTACAGCACAGGCATAGATGGAGTGAATAGCCAGAGACTTTTGCCCGTGGTGTAAATGGCTATCATATTGGGACATAATTTTCTTGTTTTTGGAAGAGGGTTTTGGGGAGATGCCTGATGTAGTTTCCTGCACAGTGAGTTTTGTGCACGTGGAATGCACTGACCACAGTATTAGTAGAGTCAGATACATGAGAAAACTTCAAACGAGGACTGGATAGGTACATGGAAGATAGTAAAATGTAGGTTGGCTGGCTCTGTTTAATCTGAGAGAAAGATATAAGGTCATCAAAACATGGAGGGCTGAAATTCCTGTACTGTACTCTACTGTTCAATGGTCAATGTTCTATGCTCAAACGTTTAAGTAGAATCTGGTCACAGGGGATGTGCCAGAGGAATCGAGAACACCCTTTAGATGAAGGGTGGTGGAGGTACAACAGGGAAGTATAGACCAATGAAAATCAGATCAGTGTTAGGGAAACTACTGGAGAAATCAGAAAAGGAGAACAATGTTCTCCATTTGGATCGGCAATGCAGAATCAGGAATAATCAGCATGACGTCATTCGAAGGACGTCATGCCGAATAAATGTTATTGTATTTTTTTTGGAGGTGTTCGTTTATATGTGTTGTCAGCAATACCTTTGGTAAAGCCCCATAGAGTTTCAAGACAAGTTACACACAAAATCTTCTCAGTAGCAGGAGACAGGGATAAGTGTTGTGTCGCTTATTATTCACAGTAATCATCAATGATATAAATTGGAGGGTGGACGGGGATGGGTTGAGTGAGACATGTAAGTTTGAGTTTAATATAAAAAATTCCCATGTGGTTGGCAGTGAAGAGGACTGTCTTCTGTTACTGAAAGATATGGATAGATAGGTCAGGTGGGCAGGTCAATGGAATGTAACCCTATGAATATGAGGAGATGCACTTTGGGAATCGGAACCAGACAGGGGAATCCTTAAAGAAGGGCGGCACCATTGAAAGCCCAGAGTGTGCTTTCCCACAGATCCCTGATTGTGACTGAACAGGATAATAATTCACCTGAGAAGGCTCACATGACTGTGGATATAGCCTTTATTCATTTAAGCACAGAGAGTAAGAGCTAAATAGAATTTTATTTCCCCACAGGTGGAATGCTGTGTGCTGCTTTGGGCGCCATACCACAAGAAGAATGAAAATGCATGGGAGGGGTGCAGAAGGGATGAACAGGCATGTTCGCTGAGATGCAGCATATCACCTATGAAGAGAGGTTCAGAAGCTCGGATTGTTGGCTTTAGAGCAGAGTAGCCTGAGGGGGGCGTGCTTCAGAAAGATAAGATTACAAGGGGCATAGACAGACT
Source organism: Chiloscyllium plagiosum (assembly GCF_037043375.1). Classification (NCBI taxonomy): domain Eukaryota; kingdom Metazoa; phylum Chordata; class Chondrichthyes; order Orectolobiformes; family Hemiscylliidae; genus Chiloscyllium; species Chiloscyllium plagiosum. The sequence continues at coordinate 108,299,081 of NW_028270152.1, forward strand.
GGATATATCCGAGCTGCTTTTTTTTGTGGTTAGATAAAAAAAAAGGAAGCACACATTAGAAGTGAAGCGTGTTCTGTTTTAGACAGGTTTTGATGGTTGTTTTTCCAACAAAGGGTGGAATAGATGTCCTGAGAGAAGCATTGCCACGGTAACCTCAGAATCGTTAAAAACGCACTTGGACGGGCACTTGAAGTAAAACAACATTCACAGCTATGGGCTACGTGTCGGAAAGTGGGAGTAATGTAGACCATGCTTTATTTCTGATGATACATAGTTTATGGCTCTGTGATTGTCCGATTTTGGGAGGTCAATCGTCGAACATGGAGAATGTATACCACAGAAACGTACAGCACAGAACAGGCCCTGAGGCCCACGATGCTGTGCCGAGATTTAATCCTAAAGCAAAATGTAATAATTTAACCTATGCACCCTCAACTCACTGATATCCACGCGCATGTCCAGCAGTCGCTGAAATATCCTTTATGATTCTGCATCCACGACCGCCCTAGGCAATGCATTCACAACTCCCTGCGGAAAGAACCTCCCTCTGTCGTCTCCTCTATACCTTTCTCCAAATATCTTAAACAATGAATCCTTGTACCAGTCAGTCCTGCCCCAGGGAAAGGTATCTGACTATTGACGATCTATTCCTCTCATTATCTTGTCTCCCTCGATCAGGTCTCCTCTCTTCTTCCTTCTCTCCAGGAGAAAAGTCCGAGCTTATTCACCCTCTCTTCATAAGACAAGTCATCCTGTCCAGGCAGCATGCTGGCAAACATTCTTTGCAACCTCTCCAAAGTCTGTATCTTTCTTTCCTATAGTAGGCTGAACAGAGCTGGACACAATACTCCATGTGTGGTCTCACCAGGGACTTGTAAAGCTGTAGCAAAACTGCGTGGATCGTAAACGTTATTCCCCTTTTAATGAAAGCCAAAACACCATGTGCTTTCTAAACAATCCTATTCACTTTGATGCCGACTTTGAGAGAACCATGTACTTGCACATCTAAATCCCTCTGTTCCTGCACACTGCCAAGAATTCTGTCTTTAATCCAAAATTCAACATTCGAGTTCGACCTTCCAAAATCATCACTTCGTATTTATCCAGGGTGAATCCATCTACCATTTCTCAGCCCAGGTCTGCATCCTGTCAATGTCGGGATCTAGAATGGAAAAGCCCTCAACGCTATCAACGACACCTCCAACCTTTGTGTTATCTGCAAATTTAATAACCCACCACTCAGCCTCATCACCTAAGTCATTTACAAAAACTACAAAGAGCAGAGGCCCAAGAATAGAGCCCTGTCGGGCCCCACTCGTCACTGACCTTCAGGCAGAACAATTTCCATCTGCAACCACTCTGCCATCTGTCACCCAATCTATTCTGAATCCAGATAGCCAAATCTCCTTGCATTCCATACATTCTGACTTTATAAATGAGTCTACCATGAGACTCATTCATTTCAGCAAGGCATTTGATAAGGTTCCTCTGGTAATCCTTGAGAATCTTAAGACAGGAATTGATGCGTGGCTAAACAGTGCATTAAGAAGTGTTATAAGAAGGGGCTGCCAATGGGAAAGTCAAGAGAAAACAAGTGCAGCTTCTTTTCAGACTGAAATCAGAGAATGGAGAATGGAGAACGGGGAAATGGCAGAACTATGGAGCAACTGCTTCAGTCCTGTCTTCAAAGAAGATGCAAAACAAAAGAAAACAAAAACGTTCTCTGCAATACTAGGGAAACCAATCCTGGTGAGAGGGAGGGGATAGAATGATACTAATAGGTATAGACAAGTTAAAGCAGTTTTACAAAATGGGAATCATATCTGAGAGACTGACTGGTAGGTACATCACGGAGAAGCAAAGAATGAAATACATTTGGATTTTCAGAATGACATTTGAATAGGCCGAAGCCTATTGTACAATGTAACATCTGTTAATGATATTAATATCATCTGTTAATATTTCGACATAGTTGTAGAATTGTACGGCTGGCAGGAATCAGTAAGGAGGAATAAAATATTGTCTTTTTTGGAGGTGAAGACACATGTGATATGACAGGGATTGGTGCCTGGCCCTAGCTATTCCTGAAACATCACCAACATTTGGTTGAGGGAATCAAATGCAATATTCCCAAATCTGCTGATGGCACTATATGAATTTGGATTGTGAGTTGGTGAGGAGAATTTAAAGGAACTTCAAGGTGATTAAACAAGTGGAGTCAACTGGCAACACGTGGAAGATGAAGTGCAATGTGGATAGCTGTAACTTTGGGCACTTTGGTGGAAAATAGAGAACGGCAGTCTACCAATTTAAAAGGCATTGGCTGACCAGGATACATCGACCAACAACTGGGCAGCCGTAACACTGAAAATGATCTGGAACTCCTTGTACAGAGGTCACTGAAAGCAATATTACAGGAACAGAATGCAAGTCGGAACGTTAATGGTGTGTTCACGTTCATTATAAGGGGAATTTGAGTTCGGGAGTAAGGATGTCTTCCTGCAGCTGTACACGGCGGTGGTGAGACCACATGTCAAGCATTGTGCAGCATTGTGCAGCATTGGACTCCTTACCTAATAAAAGGAAAACTTGACATTGTGGGAGGTCAGAGAAAGATGACCAGACTGATCTTTGAGATGACAGGTTTGTAGTGACATCAAAGTTTGAGTCGAATGGACTTGTATGACATGGGTTTTCGAATAATGTGAGAGGGGATCTCAATGAAACATGTAACATGCTGACAGGGTGAGACAGATTGGAAGCAGGGATGGTAATTTCCCTGGCTGGAATGTCTAAGACTTTGAAACACAATATTCGGTATAGGCAAGCCACTCTGCATTGTGTTGAGAGTGAAGGTCAGTATTCAGACGTTGGTAAACATGTTAAATTGTCTTCCACATTAGGCTGTGAAATCAAGGCACTGAATATAACTAGGGATTCCAGACCCGAAAGGGATTGCGAAATTGCAGGTGTATGGTGTGGAAATAATTTGTCAGGCTTAATTAGATTGAACGGGATAGAAAAATCATGTACTGAAAGGATACCTGCAGTTCCTACTTTAAATGCTTCGAATGGTCAATAATTGATAACTTCCTTGTGTGAGAAGATCGCGTTAAAGGATGCGTACAATATGTGAGAAAAATGCATTGAAGACAATTTCGGCCATGTACTAGAATGGTATTTGTTCAATGTCTTCAATGGCCTATCCCTTGTCCTCTGTTTCTGTGCAGTCTGTTGGAGAGCTCTGTCCGTGTTGTCACAAACTCTCAGATGTTCGGAAGGAAAGCTCTGCAGGATCAACATGAAGGTGTTTCACGTTCCCTCTTCTGATACAGAAGCTGGTGCTGTGTTTAATCATTTTCGACCTCGGAGCAGTTTGATACAATTGAGTACCTTGCTCAGCTGTATCAGAGACCATTGAAGAGTTGATCACATGTCTGTGTGTCTGGAGTCACTTTCAGACAAGACCAGGAAAACAATGTAGTACTGCATCCTGACATCACACTGGGGATGGGCTTTGGTACTTACAATCGACATTGGCTTCAAAGTTACGATTACCGATACCAGATCTCAGATCTCGATGTTTTATTAATTGTTTTTAACTTCTACCAACCTCCAGAGTATTAGCCTTGTGTAGTCCAGTGACATTTCCACAAAAGCACCATCTCCACATGGAAAACTATTCGAAGTTTGGGAGAAGATTTGTAGCTCGGGTGCTCGTTGTTGTGATTCTGTCGCCGATCTGGGAATTTGTGTTGCAGACGTTTCGTCCCCTGTCTAGGTAACATCCTCAGTGCTTGGGAGCCTCCTGTGAAGCGCTTCTGTGATGTTTTCTCCTGAATTTTTAGCACTATAAATGCCTGAGGAAACATCACAGAAGCGCTTCACAGGAGGCTCCCAAGCACTGAGGATGTCACCTAGACAGGGGACGAAACGTCTGCAACACAAATTCCCAGTTCGGCGAACAGAACCACAATGGAAGACTATTGAACACCATGCTGAACTGGTACTTTCTGTGCTGCTTGATAGCTGGGTCAAAATAACTCGCACCAATTTGACTATCGTGATGAGACTGAGGACGTGGTAACTATTCAGATTGTAATTATTCTACTTTGAGTGTACTGGAAATGGTTGACCTTTTTCACAATGCCAGATCCATGTCAAAATTGGAACTTGAATGAGACAGCTTGTTTTACAGCACAGGTCTTCAGTTCTGTTGCAGGAATATTGTCAGGGCCCATTGCCTTTGCCATATCTCCTGTACTGCTGTTGCTGACACCTTGTGCAGAGAATCTAATCGAAAACTGCCAACTGTGATTTTGTCGACATAATCCACACAACATTTCTGGCTGTAAATGGTTTCAACACTGCAACATTGTCTTACAAACTGATGTGCTGGGCTTTTCAGTTCTTTGTACGGATAAGCAATTGGCGAGATGTACTATTGGGAGGTTGTAAATTAAGGCACTGATGTGTGTTCTGGATACCAGGGTTCATATCTTGACAGGGAAGGTGGCGGAATTCGAATCCAACAAATATTTGGAATCTTGAGTAAATAATGTAACAAATGCTCACAATATGAAAAATCCATCTGCTTCATTAATGCCCATTAGGAATGTAAACTACCATTTCTTACCTGTTCTGGCCGATATGTGACTCCAGACGCATAGCACAGTGTGAGCTCAGTGAACCACTCTGGTTTCTGATGTGGTTATTTTGATATTCTCATTCTGTTAGGGACTCGCCATGGTGTCACGCCTCCAACGAAATTCATTTCTCAAAAGCCTTTTGCATATTATCTGAATCATTTACCTTCCAGAGGCCCATCTTCTGTGTTTAATGTGAATGCATTTATCTCTGTTTCTCTCCTTGTCTGTGATTACGAGCTCTGTGATGTCAGTAATACCAGACTTGTGTCGTTTCAGTATCAATGAATTTGTGCATCTTGCATTATCGCTCACTTCACATTGTATGACACTCGATGTCGGACAGGGTGTTTCAGGGGCTTTGACACACGCCTTTCAAACTTGTTCAACAGAAGCAATTGTTGGAGAACGGAAGCAAGTTTGGCCGCATCTGTGGAGTCAAAGCAGACTATGTTTTTAAGTTCCAGAGACCATTCATTTTCGCTTTTGTTTTCTCCAGCTATTTTTATTTTCATTTCGAATACCCATAGTAATTTGTTTAATTTAAAAGGTGAGCTGTGCCTCTTGTTGTCTGGAGAAACTCAGCAAGTCTGGCAGCATCTGTGCAGCCAGCGAAACACATTGAATATTTCACATCCAGTGTGACACTTCTTCACAACTGAAAAGGATTGGAAATTTGGCTTTTCAATATCTTCACATAGGTGAGGGGTTAGATGACTGGAAACACAGCACGTGTAGGAGCAATGCCACAACGCAATGGGACTTAAGTTATGGTGAACGAGATAGAGCTGTTAGATTAATGTAAATTAGGGTGTGAACGAATGGGGTAAGGACGTGCTGTATTTTGAATGAAATAAGCAAGACGCAACCACATAATTTCCAAGGGAAACCAAGTGGGAGATTGTTTGACAAATGGACAATAGTCATAATGCGAATCAAGCTGAGATGCTTTGGTTTGAATATTGACTCTGACAGGCGAGAACGTAACAGAATCTAAAGTGAGGTCTTACTGGAGCTTGGATTGTTCTTCATTGAAAATCAGCAGCAGCTTAGGACCGAAATATCAGCATGAGAGCAAGGTAGATTAGTGAAGTGTGGAGCAAGGTAGATTAGTGAAGTGTGAAGCAATGAGAAGGCCAGGCTTATTCTTACAGACAGCTGTTTTTTGGTACTTAAGCAGTCTTATTTTTTGACATCGTAAAAGTAAATGAGACTGCATTGTGTGCAGCAATTACATTGGACTGGATTGAAAGAGTACAAGTGAAATACTACTTGATCTAGAAGGTGTATTTGGGGCCTTGGAAAATACAGTGAAACGGTGAAAACGAAAACGTTGCATCTTTTGCAATTGCATGAAAAGTGCCATTGGGGTGTAGGAAAGTGTTTGGGGTGGTGGAAGGGGTCAGAAGTGTAGTGCGAGAAAAGTCCAGCCGGCCAGGCCGCATTTGAGAAGCAGGGAAATCGGCGTTTTATCTCTCCACCCTTGGGGCACACAGCCTCATTCGTGATGAGGACCTTTTGCCCGACTCTAACCTTCAACATCTGCCGTCCTCTCTTTCGCCACGATGGAGGGTGTCCACAGAGGGAATGGCCCCTGTGAATTCCCGACAGTCGATGGAAGGGGAAGATGTCTTTCATGCTGCTGTCCTGCTGGTGGAGTTGGAAGTGGTGTCGAATGATTCTGTGAATGTTGATTCTCGTGCAGTCGGATGTGAGGACAAGGGGATCTCTCTCATGGTTGTGGGCTGGAGGGGAAGGAGTGAGGGCTTAAGCGCAGAATATCGGACAGTAACCTCTGATGGCCCTGTCCATGAGAGTTGGGGGAATTTGTCATTGACAGAAAAGGAAGTCATGCGGGAGGCTTCCTACTGAAATATGGAATCATCAAACGGAAATGACAGAGAGACAGGAACTGGAAGAATTTTGTCAGATGATAAGCATCGGTTTATATTCTCCACTTTTTTTTCTTTAACGAATTCGTTAATCACATACTCCCGGTGTCCCTTATATACTTTGCTGATTTTCCCGCGTCCAAGTGTCACACATTAATCTTGAACTACATCTCAGATGATTTGTTGTTCAGCCGCATGCAAATGATTTAAAATAATCAGACCTCGAAATTACAGCTTTGTATCTTATGTGGGATGCGAAAATATATCCAGGTGAATGTCAGTAGGTGCAGAGCGGCAGACTCTTAAGCAAGCATGTCATAGCACTCAACAATAAATGAAAAGAAGAGCTCGATAAGAAGATGAACTACCCATACTTCACAAAGGCTTTCAAGTATTCTCCTCGATCACAAATTGGTGAGAACTAGTGTAGGACAGATTTGCGATGTTTATTGTCGTTCAAGATTAACATGTGTCCCTTGGATGCGAGAAATTCAGGAACATATATAAGGAACACCTGGAGTATGTGACTCGGTAATTCGTTTAAGGGGAAAAAAGTGGAGAATTTAAACCAGTACGTAACATTGTTATTCACGGTGGAAATTCTGTGTGTTTCAATGATATAAGCAAGACGGTAATGGGAGGCAAATGCTCAAACGGTCCCTCACACAGGAACTAGGATTTTGATAAAACGGTGAAACTAAGTGTAGACAAGTTAGCAGTTTTTAAAAGAAGTGTTTACAGACAACCTGAGCATTGCGTGAAATGTTCCATAAGTGGCCAGATTGCATGAGTATTCCAACGAAACTGAAGAATCTTCAACGTCGCAAATGCCTTCTCCAAGAGAGTGAGACAGAAAAGAGGTAATTATGCGAGAATCCGTTTTTTTTTAAATTAAGGAATTCCAGGGCATTTCGACAAGCGTTAAGCAACATCAACATGGTTTTGAGAAAGGGAGATGATGATAGCCCTGTAGAATCATGCAACATTTTACGCGAAATCCTTGCAGACAGTTCATTGGGTTTTCAAGAGACTATCCACAAGTACCACAAAATAAAGGTCCCTACACAAGCCAGGAGCCCCCATTATGACACATTATATATGAGCATGGAATGAGGATTAATTAACACAAATACGTCTGAGAGTCCGGAGTAAAAGGACCTTATCAGGATAAAATGATATATTTCCTGTGTTTCCACAAATATCATTGCAATGACATCAGTTATCAACATGTGATGATGCTGGGGTCTCTGTGCGATAAATATCTAAGTTTGCTGATGACTCAAATATATGGGGACGTGCTGCTGTAATAAGGATGTGAGGAACCTCAAATTGGATGTAGATCAGCTCTGCGACTGGGCAAATAATACACCGATGGAGTTTATTCTAAAAACTAAGCATGAGGTTATGTACTCTGGCACTGACAGCCATAAGTCGAACTATTCTTTAATGTGGAGGAAATCAAAGAAAATTGCAGCACAAAGAGATTGGGGTGTTTCTGTGTATAAAATATACAGTGTTGCTGAGAAAACAATGGACTGTGTTCATTTGCACTCCGTTGGTCTTTCCTTGTCCAGGTTGCCGTTGACAGATGTGAACAGGGCGGTTAATTGGGCGGCACGGTGGCACAGTGGTTAGCACTGCTGCCTCGCAGCGCCAGAGACCCGGGTTCAATTCCAGCCTCAGGCGACTGACTGTGTGGAGTTTGCACATTCTCCCCGTGTCTGCGTGGGTTTCCTCCGGGTGCTCCGGTTTCGTCCCACACTCCAAAGATGTGCAAGTCAGGTGAATTGGCCATGCTAAATTGCCCGTAGTGTTAGATAAAGGGGTAAATGTAGGGGTATGGGTGGGTTACGCTTCGGCGGGTCGGTGTGGACTTGTTGGGCCGAAGGGCCTGTTTCCACACTGTAAGTAATCTAATCTAATCTAATCTAATCTAAAAGTAGATAATTTTTCATCCTTTTCTATCTTGTTATCTTTGACAGTCTTCAGGAAGTTTTGGGTGGAATGGATGGAATGGCGAGAGTCTTCTAGACGTTGGTGCAGCTCTTTGGCCAACCTGCAAGTTGGTGTTCCATGTAGCGAGACTATGGGTCTCAGAAGTCTCCTGGTTTGTGTGTTTTGTGTAATCCGTAGATGCGTGGTGTGTTGGATCGGTCTGGTTTCATTTTTTTTGCAAGTTTCTAAATAGGGCTGTGATTCAGTTCTCTAGTCATGCGGTCGAGTCTATCAGCGCGTGTTGTTAAGTTTTGTGATCGGCAAGTAGTGTGTTCGCTTTGTCAATGTAGGACCTTTGATTTAAAATGACCGTCAAGCGTCTTTTTTCTGCAGGTAGATTAACAATGAGTTGATCTTTATTGTCATTTTTCCCGTGCGCTCCATTCATGTGTATTGAGTGTGTTTCCTTTCTTTTCCTGCTTAATGTTGGAGTGACTGTCTCTCCGATGGTTTGCTGGGTGTATTCCGTGATTTGGCTGTTTTTCAATGTGGTGTCTCAAGCTGTTAAGAAATCGTTCTTGTCCACATCTTAATCCTCTCACTAAGACGGCTTTTTAGTGTCTATTCAGGATTGGTAAGATAAGTTTATTCTTAAAATCCATGCATCTGTGTTGTCTGTGATGTTACTTTAGAACATAGAACATAGGTCAATACATTGTATTGCAGGGCCATTTGGCCTTCAATGTTTCGCCGCCCTGTCATACTAATCTGAAGCCCAACCCACCTACACTATTCCACGTCCGTCCATATGCCTGTCCAATGACGACTTAAATGCACTTACATTTGAAGAATCTACTGCCGTTGCAGGCAAAGCATTGCATACCCTTACTACTCTCTGAGTAAACAAACGACCTCTGACATCTGTCTTCTACCTATTTCCCCTCACTTTAAAGTTGTGTCCCTTCGTGTTTGCCGTTCCCATACTTGGAAAAAGGTTCTCCCTGTCTACCCTATCTAACCCTCTGATTATCTTGCATGTCTCTATTAAATCACCTCTCAACCTTCTTCCCTCGAACGAGAACAGCCTCAAGACCCTCAGACGTTCCTAGTAAGACATTCCTTCCATAACAGGCAACCTCTTGATAAACCTCCTCTGCACCCTTTCCAAAGCTTCCACATCCTTCTCATAATGCGGTGACCAGAACTGTGCACAATACTCCAAGTGTGGCCTTTCCAGAGCTTTGTACAGCTGCAGAATAACCTCCTGGTTCCGGAACTCAATCCCACAATTAACAAAGGACAAAACACTGTATGCCTTCTTAACAACCCTGTGAATGTGATGGCAACTTTCAGCGACCCGTGCACATGGACACCGAGATCTCTCTGCTCATCTGCACTCCCAAGAATCTTACCATTTAGCCCAGTACATTGCATCCAGATTACTCCGTCCAAAGTGTATCACCTCGCACTTGTCCACATTAAACAAAATTTGCCACCTCTCAGCCCAGCTCTGCATCCTATCTATGTCTCTCTGCAACCTACTACATCATTTTTCACTATCCACAACTCCACCGACCTTAGCGTTGTCCGCAAATTTGCTAACCCACTCTTCTAAGCACTCAACCAGGTCATTTATAAAAGTGATGAACAGCAGTGGACTCATCACTGACCCTTGCGGTACGCCGCTAGTAATTGGACTACAACCCTCTGTTTTCTTTCAGCAAGCCAATTGCTGATCCAAACTGCTATGTCTCACACAATCCCATTCCTCTGCATTTTGTATAACATCCTACTGTGGGGAACTTTATCGAACGCCTTGCTGAAATCCATATACACTACATCAACCGGTTTACTCTCATCTATCTGTTTGGTCACTTTGTCAAAAAAGTCAATAAGGTTCGTTAGGTACGACCTACCCTTCACAAAACCGTGGTGACTGTCCATGATCAGATTGTTATTTTATAGATGGTTATAAATCCTATTTCTTTTAACCTTTTCCCACACTTTACCAACAACTGAAGTGAGACCCACTGGTCTGTAATTACCAGGGTTGTCTCTACTACCCTTTTTGAACAAGCGAACCACATTTGCTATACTACAGTCCTCAGGCACTATTCCTGTACAAAATGATGATTTGAAGATCAATGCAAAGGATCGGCAAACTCTTCCCTTGCTTCCCAGAGGATCCTCGGATAGATCCCATTCGGCCCAGGTGACTTATCTATTTTCACATTCTGCAGTATTTCTAATAACTCTTCCCTGTGAATCTCAATCTCTTCTAGTCTAGATGCAAGTATCTCTGTATCTTGCTCACCAACATTTTCATTTTCTATAATGTAAGTTTGTTTTTCTGCAGATCTAGCTTTCTGGGTTTCTTATGTGTTTGTCGTTTTCTAATGTCGATGGCATGTTCTATTTTGTCTCTCCATTCATGGCCCTTTGCATTAGTGTATGAAGGTTTTTGGTGGAAAACTTCCCTGTTGTATTTATAGAGTCTGTTGTGGGCCTCATTAATCATTTACTGAAGCATTCTGTGGCAATTTTACTCTGCCGTTCGCTTGGTACGAGGGTGTACAAGGATATCTGTATTTTGCCCTCTTACTAAGATGGATAATAAGATGCTACTTAAGACATTTAGGTAGCAACTGTTTCGTTCGTCAATCGTACATGAAATACAGCTGCTTGTGGGCGGACCTCTGTTGGAGGTCATTGATTTCTCTTTGACAAAGTCCTTTGACGTAACAGCTCTGTTCACATCTATCAACATCAATGTGGACGTGGAAACAGTGACTACACCAAAAGACGAACTAATGACACATACACCAAACTCCACCAACTTCCTCAGCAAGGACAATATCTTCAAGCTCTTTGATCCATCCCTTAACACCCACTTCAACTTCAAACAAAGAAAACCTCCAGACAAACCAACAGAATACCCATGGGATCTCCAATGTCAGGTATTCTCTCAGAGGAAGTAATGCAGAGACTCAACCAACCCAAAATTTGGGTCCACTTCGTGGATTACTCCTTTGTCATCACTAAACGAATCAAATTACAGGAAACTTTCAAGACCATCAATATTATGCTAACCGGCGTAAAATTCACGAAAGGGGAGGAAAACAAAAATAAATTGACGTTTCCAGGTGTCGCAGTAGAGCGAACAGCCAATGTGGAACTTCAACCCAGCATCTACAGGCAAGCAAAACATACGAAGCAAATATTGAAGCAATCAACCCAATGTTCACAAACGAATCTGGATTACAAGATTACTTCAATGAGCCATCACACACTGCAGCGCAGAAAAACTTCAAAGAGCAGAATTAATCAACTACACAGTGTATTTAAAATAATGGGCACCCAATGCTAATGGACCGCTGGTCATCAGACCAAACACATCCAAACACGTCCAGACAGCCGAGCCACTTTCCACTACATCTAAGATATCTCGGAAATTACTGCCAGTGTACTCCGACCCTTCGCATCATAAAAGCCCGAACACATACCAACACAATAACAGAGCAGCTAATGAACATGAAAGTCCCCATACAAGCATCAAGGAAAACTTACATCACTTTACAAATATGTTGCACGAGGTGTACAAACAGTACATTACATTGGACAAATATGAAGAAAAATGGCCACCAGGACATTTAAACATCAACTCGTCACAAAAATGCATGAGTCACTCTCACTGGTGTACTTAGATACAGATGAGGAAGGAAAATACTTCGACTGTGACAACACACCCATCCTCGGGTAAGCCAGAGATACGCACGTGTATTCCTAGAAGCATGGCATTCCATCTGGAACTCTATCAACTTACAGGTTCACTTGGATTTCATTTAGCATCCCTGAGACAAAGAACAAGCAATAACATCACCGTATTAATTAATGACACCACATCAAATGACATAACCAAAAAAGGATTCCCAGACACATAATTAGAAAGCAATCTATAGCAGCAGTGCTTCAATCCTGAGGATCGCTGAAGACGTTACGTAGTATGGTGATGAAGCGCGTGAAAACGACCCTTCCAGCTCAGTGAGCAAACCTACATCCACAGCAGGGAGATCTGGCCATTTGACGACAAAACTTTATCGAACGTGGAAGACAGAGTGTGGTGGCACAAGACTGCTTTTCAGACTGGAGGTCTGTGAAAAGTGGTGTCCCACAAAGTTCGATGCTCTGCCCAATAAGTTATTTGTAATTTATAAATATGATTTGCATGTGAACAAAGGAGGTATACTTAGTCAGATGACAACAAAGTTGGAGGCGTCGTGGGCAGCGAAGAAGATTACCTCAGAGTACAACGGGATATTGATCAGATGAGCCAATGGTGTGAAGACTGGAGTTTAATTCACTTGAATGCGATGTGCTTCATTTGGAAAAAAAATCAGACCAGGGTTTATACAATTAAATGTAAGGCCCCCTGACGATTGTTGCTGATCAAAGAGACGTTGCAGTGCAGGATCATAGTTTCTGAAAAGTGGAGTCGCACAAAGATATGGTCGTGAAGAAGGCATTTGGTATGCGTTCTTTTATTTGTCAGACTGTTGAGTACAGGAGTTGAAGTCCATATTGTGACTGTGCAGACCATTGGTTAGGCCACTTTTCGAACGATGTGTGTAACTCCATTCTGCTTCCTCTCAGACGGATGTTCCGAAACCTGAAATGATTCAGAAAAGACTTAAAAGGAATTTGCCAGGGTTGGACTATTTGAGCCGTATCAAAAAGAAATCCAACATATTTGACGATCATGATGGGGCAGATGCGGATGGCAGTTGGGCAGAATGTAATTATCCTCTTCTTGGGGACTGGGCAAAGTTAAGTCATTTTCCGAATTGCTGGGTAGACATCAGAGTTCGAGCTGGAATGAAACAGCTTCCACAGTGAGTTCATTTATGATGTAGCACAAGTCTTTATTCCTTTTGGCTGGAATGGTGTCAAGACCTTCATCATATCTTCTGTGTTCAGCTGCTTTTCCACGTTATGTGCAGCGGATCGCATTGATTAACGACTCGCACATTTGAATCTCTGGTCATTTTGATGACGACACAGATACGACAACCTTGTCATATGTATAGGAATGCACAGCTGTTCCTTTACTTGGGATGGGGATATTCGTGGAACGTTCTCCTCCAGTGAGCTGTTTAATTTTCTATCACCATTTGTGACTGATTTTTTAAAATTAGATTAGATAACATACAGTGTGGAAATAGGCCCTTCAGCCCAACAAGTCTACACTGACCCGCTGAAGCACAACCTACCCAGATCCAGTCTCTTACATTTACCCCTTCACCTAACATTATGGGCAATTTAGCATAGCCCATTCACCTAACCTGCACATTTTTGGATTGTGGGAAGAAACCAGAGTACCTGGAGGAAACCCACGCAGACACGGGGAGAATGCTCAAACTCCACACAGACAGTCGCCTGAGGCGGGAATTGAACCCAGGTCACTGGCGCTGTGAGGCAGCAGTACTAACCACTGTGCCATCGTGCCGCCCACAATGTGGTAGGACTGCAAAGTTGGGATCTGCTCTGTTATTGTGGGGATCATTTCTTCCTCTTTACCTCATTCTAGTTCTGCTGTTTAGAATGCAAGGAGTCAAGTCCGACCGTTTTCTGGCTGATAATCGTCTGTTTTAGGTGCACGTGATTCTCACCCCAGCATGTTCACCACACTCGTCACTGACTTGAGTGTAATGAAGAATTAGTGGTGAAAGATGAGTTGCAAGGTCATAGACTCTTAACGTAGTGCAATATATAAACAGACCCTTCAACCTAAATCGTCCATGCTCACCAGTTTTCCTAAACGTAACTCGTCCGATTTAGCTTCATTTGGCACTTATCCCTCTGAAACTTTCCCATTTATTTATTTACATCTCACTGTCTTTAAAATGTTGTAATTTTACTTGCCTCTACCACATTGTCTCTTAGCTCGTTACATGTACATACTACTCTCTGTGAGAAAAAGCTTCCACTTAGATCTCGTTTAAATCTCTTCGCTGTCAAAATAATCTTCTGTCATCCGCTTTTGGAGATCTTGCCCCTGGGGTAAAAACCTTTGCTGTTCTTCCTATCTATGTCTGGCATGATCTTATAAACCTCTAGAAGATTACCCCATATTTTCCAATGCAAACGAGAAAAAGTCCGACTCTGCACATCTGATCACTGTGTCTCAAATCATCCTGTCTCCGTCACATCAATTTAAATATGTCTTACCATTTCCCGTTTATAATGTTCTTTTGTATCGCAGGGCGACAAGAATTGTACTAACCGTTGTACAGTCATAACTTGGCGTCGCAACTCCTATTCTCAGTGCTCTGACCAATGAGTGTCGCATGCCTAATAATTTCATACCATCCTTGTCAATTTGCGATTACATTTCAAGGAACTCTGCAACTGCACCCTGGTTCTGTCTGATTAGCAGCACTCCCAGGGCTCGATTGTTAATTGTGTAAATCCTGCCCTACTTTTTCAAACAAAAATGCATTAAATGACATTTAAATGTACGATACACCATCTTCCATTGTTCGGCGCACTGGCCCAGTTGAATGAGATGACATTGTCCGCTTAGATAACATTCTTCACACTCCAATATCTCGCCAATTTTGAGTCGTCTAAAAACTTAGTATCCCTGCTTCCTATCTTCTCATTCAGCCTATTCAGAAAATTACAAACAACTGTAGATCTTTCAGCGATCCTTGTGGCACGCAGCTGCTCACAGGCCTCTAGTTGAAACAAAGAACCACTGCCATGCTGTTAAGCGAATTGTGTATCTAATTGGCTAGCTTTTGCTGATTCCCTTTAAAATGTCTCCCGTTCAGAACCATGTTTGACCTCGCTGATGTGCATGTCGACAACGTATGCTGCTGTACCTTCATCTATCTGCTTTGCCACGACTAGGAAAAGTTATGTCAAGTTTATGAGAGACGTTTCCCTCACACACCAAGTTATGCTGACTATCATTAATCAGTTCTTGACTTACTGAATGCATGTAAGTCCTCTCTCTCAGAATTTACGCCCAACAGTTACCCACCCTGTCAACAGACTCACTGTTCACTAGTTCCCTAGATTTTCCTTTCTGCATGTTTAAAAATAATGTCACAACATGAGCTGTCGGCCATATTTCCAGCATCTCAACCGTGGCTGTCGATGATACAAATGTAAAACCGAAATAACTGCAGACATTGCAGAAACAAAAACAGAGATTGCTGGTAAATTTCAGCAGGTCTGGCAGCATCTGTGCAGAGAAATGATAGTTAACGTTTTGGATCCCGTGACTCTTCTCCAGAACTCCCATGAACGATGCAAATATCTCAACTATGGCGTCCAAAATGTTTCCCTAGCTTCCCACAATCACCCGGGACAATCTTGTACAATCCCTGGATATTTATCTCTGGTTAACATATTAAGGACCTCCAGAATTCCTCTTCCATCATGTGGCCTCATTGCATAACATCACGACGTGTACTTATTTCCCCGAGTTCCAGAGCTTCGATGTTTTTATTCACAGTAAGTACTCGTGTAGGATTTCACCATGGAGAGGGAGCAAGCTGTAAGACAGCGGACCGAGGGATTCCGAGTCATTTGGAGTATTGTGAACCCAGCATGACCAGGCACTTGAGAACTCGTAGTTAAATCGTGTTTCTTTATTTTTACACTTTCAACGGAAGGACAGCCGTGTTTTAGACTTAGACATTTCTTCTATTTTGTGAAACGATACTGTTCTATGGGGAGGGCAGGTACCTTCATACCTTATGATGTGTGATGTGTTGCAAAATGTAAACCTTGAGTGAGTACATGTGACAATTAGTCTGAAAGAGCAGGTAATTCTGCAGTGTTTCCTTACATATATGACTGTTTGATTTTTGTTTTAATGATTGCCTACAGTGTGGAAAAAGGGCTTGCGGGCCAACAAGTTCACACTGACCATCCTAAGAATTATCCACCCAGACCAATTTCCCTCTGACTCACGCACCTTCCACTCCAGGACAATTTCGCATGGCCAGTTCGTCTGACCTGCAAATCTTTGCACTTTGGGAGGAAACCGCAGCACACCTACATGGACATGGAGAGAATGTGCAAGCTCAACACAGACAGTCACTCGAGGCTGGAATTGAAACCGGGTTTCTGGTGTTGTTAGAATGCAATGCTGACCACTGAGTCACCGTGACACCCGTTTTTACGAGGCCGAATTCAAAAACAAGTTTTTGTTTGCCATTAATATATTTGTAAACTATCTTCCTATTCTCGTTTAACCAATCCTGATGGAGATTTTATCTTCGTGAAACATTGATTCTCATGCTCCTCGGATGCTGCCTAATTGGCTGTGCGTTTACCGCATCACACTCTTCGACTCTTGTCTCCAACATCTGCCGTCCTTACTTCCAGAATCAAACATAATTCGGCTAGTACTTCCCATGTTATTTCCACATATCTCCCCATGTGATAGTAATAACACTTTCGGGTCATTTCCATTTACCTCTGGAAGATAACTAAATAATTTAACCCAGTTTTTAAAACTAGCTCATTGTCCAATTTAAATTGAGGTACGTCTGATTTAGAATCTTCTGGACTTGGCTTTCCCTCTGTGTTGAAACCAAGAGCATAGTCTCCTTTTGCTTTCCTTCCCCGTCAAAACACCTCTTGAACATATTCGCATGACACACTTTGTGAAATTCCTTTCTGTCTGGAGTTCACTTCACTACATTTTTGCTTTCGACTCGATAATCTCCGCTAAACCTAAATTGTAAAGGTTCACCTAACATTGGGAATACCATGAACACCTTATACACGGTAGCAGAAACTCCAGTTTTTGATTTCCTGTCTGCTTCCTGTTCCATTGTATGCTGCGATACATTCAAATGCTGTCTAGCGATCTCCCCACTCTATTTGGTTGTGAGCAAACATTTTATGCATGGTCCAAATAGGAGTTCTGTGAATTCTGACTTACCAATTTCTCCTCAATCATTTTTTTTGCGATCTTCTCACTTGATGCCAAAAAAGTAATTAAAATGGACTGAATTTCGTTGATTCATGTGTTGTTTCGCTGATCACTGTGTTTCGTTGTTTCTAGTGGTCTCTGCGCTTCTGCAAATTTCCCACTCTTTGCGCAACATTTTAACCGAACTTCACTTAATTATTTTTTTGGTCTCACCTTGAATTCTCGTTATTCAGAACTTTTCTGGAAATAGTCCTTCAGAAGTACATATCTCGTTGTCTTTCAACATCACAGATTGAGAGCAAACTGCAAATCTTAATATTGCAACCTCTTAAACTGCTGCTCCTGACATATGCGAATAAACTTTTCATTCACAGTAAATGATTTAAGAAGATGTGGTACCTCCTCTTTAAAAACCTTTGTCCAGCTTGTGCATTCTGGTGTACCTTTTTAATCTTCATTGTGATTTTTCGCTGCCACTCCAAACAAATTCATTGGCTTATTCTTAATTTTTATTCCTACATCTGTCTTCCCGGTATTTTCCTAACCCACCAACATTGTGACTTCACTTGGCCGACTTTTCTGTAGTGAAAACGCTGGAGGTTTTCTTTTAAACTTTACTTTCCACTTCAAGGGATTCCCTTTTATCCTGTGGTCGATTATCCTTTTGATCTTCACTAAGAATTATCTTTCGCTTTCCGTTTCCCGAATTTCTGTCGCTGATGGAAAGAAATTTAGTTTGAAATCCAACCTTTCTTTTCTGAATCCATTCATAAATGTCAGCCATTCCAGCTGCTAAAATTGCCTTTTCAATTGTCTGCACTTCCACGTGAGTTCTCACTGATTTAGAAAGTGAATTTTTGGTCTCCTTTCTTCACGCCACTTTCTGAAGTACAATCCGCCTCGTCCGCCCTTTCTTCTCTCTCTTTCCCTACAATTCTCATTCTCTCTGTTCCCTATCTCTCTCTCTCTCTTTTAATTTGTCTCTGCTTTTTATCGTAATTCCATGTCCTTTCCCTCAATCTCAGGGTGTGGCATGTTCAACTGAATGTTAGCTATCTCAAAAGATTCTGATGGCGAGTGCTTCACTCAGAAAGCTATAGAAACATAATCTACAACTGCGATCTGCCCAGCTCTTGTTCTGGACAAATATCTCGTCCGGGTTTATAGATCACTGCAATGGTGTAGTCAACACAGTGTTCCCCTCTGGGCCGGTTGCTTGATTGGACAGAGCAGAACCGAATGGATATCTCCTTTGGATTTATGGTGTTTGAGTTGGTTTCGTGCGGTGAATTGATAATGTGACACAATAAAACTGTTCAGTACGGAAATGTCTTTACATAATTTTCTCATTCTTATGATTGGAACTTCGTCTCACTCTATTGACGTTACAGTGTGACCATGCACAGTACATCATTTTGGTGAATACCCATGTCCCATTGTTTTCGGGTCTCCTCGACGAAATGAAGAATGGCATCTCGGGTAAAGGCTTTGACAAACGGTCCAGTACACACTGCCCCTCACATTTCGCCACCACCAACCAATCAAATAAAATATCCCGTGTGCAGTGAGTGCAATTATGCCAGTGGGAACATCACGTAAGTCATCATCAGACAGATGGAGCAACAGTTTCGATGTCTCAACGGGTCAGAGTGAACCTTCCAGTCGACTCTGTATTGTGAAGTTCTGTAATTATTCCGTTGATTATCATATTCAATTTTTTATTTTTTTCCTGAAACATTCACAGGTTCTCAATGAACTATGTTATGTGCCAACCGCCAAGTCCCTATTGCTTATCGTATTACAGACTCTCCGCATCCGGTGACAACTTCGTTTCCTGACTATATTAGCATCACTGATGAATTTAATGAGAATGAATTTCTTCCATTTATTAAACCATTGGGAATGTTTGCAAATAGTTGTGGACTCAGCACTGATTACTGTGTCACTGTAGCTGTTAATGTCTGTTAAACTCAGAGACTAATTTATCAATTTTATTCAGTCTTCCGATTCTGTAACCAGTCCACCTATGTTCAGATTTAAAAGTCCAAACATTTCTTAACACTTCCTATGTGACAGGCATGAGAGATTAAACGCTCTCCTCCAATAGCTGAGTAACAGCTTCGAATGGCTGATTGTCGTCATTCTTTTGCTGTTTAGAACTCTTGATGGGCTGAATGATCTGCTTCAGTGTCAGTGTAGGTGTGAATGGTGCTGAACGTTTTTGAACCATCAGAGAACAGCCCAGCACTGACTTTACGATGGTGGCAAGGACATTGATTTTGCAGCTGCTGGATGCCCAGTTTCCATTTGCTCGGTCCTTTGGAAGTATATCCAACTTCACAGGAGTTAGTGCCAGACAACAGATTGGGCTGTATCTTCAATTTTAAACTGAGAAATTCACAATACGAGGTCTATGTGCTGGCTCCTAATACAGATATTGTTTGGGGCAGATCCATCTGTGACAGGTAGTTTGGCGAGAATGTTTGTACATCCATCAATTCCCACAGTCTGGCTGCTATGTGTTTCAGTCCTCTGCCTGCTCTGTCAGGGGTTTGCTTATATAGACACTCTTGGTGATCAACATGAAAGTCCTCGACCCAGAGTACGCTCGGTGTCATTGTCACCCTAGCGCTTCTTCATTTATTTTCAGCATTGACAGGGACTTACTTGATGCAAAACAACTGGTGTGGAGGACAGTGGATGTCCACCATCAGGAGATTTCCTAGAACTGTTATCATGAGATTTCTCTAGTTTTGGAATCAATGTTCGGCAATTCCAAAGTAATTCAGACCCTGAATGCATACCACGATGTAGCCAGAGGTGGTCTGTCTATTCGTTTGGACAGGATATACTCAGGGAAGGTGATGGTAATTCATGAAACATTTCCCATCAGTTTTGATTCTGTGAGTATGACAGCTTCAACCTTTTTCCTGACTGGTCATTATGAGGACTAAAGGGAACAATGAAGCAAGGAATATTTGGTTAAACAGTTGAACGAATGGTCTTCAAACAAAATGTGTATGATATCCTTAAAATAGATCAAGGAGTTCACTGCATACTTGAGGGGACGTTCATATGATTTAATGGCATTAGAGAGAACTGACGAAAGGATGACTGACATTGGAAATTGAACATCTGAAGCATTTCATATTTCTGAGTGTTATGCAAAAAGTCAAAGGAGGTGGGGGAGATGTCGGAATAAGAGATGGCATCTGTTGGATGGAAAAAAAGGATCTTTCATGAAATGATCGAGATATTGTCTTCGCTGTATTAGTATTGCAACAATGTACCAATTGAGTCAACATCCCGCACGTCCCCCCTCAAACCCCATCCCTCCAATCGTATCAAGGACAGAACGCCACCCGGTGCTCACCTTCCAGCCTACCAACATTCGCAAAAACAACATCAGCCAAAGACATTTTGTCACTTCCAAATGGAGCCCAACACCCGGGATATATTTATTTCCACTTTCCACAAAGTCCCTCCGTAACTAACTGGTCAGGTCCGCATCCCCAAAACAACCCACCCTCCCCTTCCTGGCACTCTCCCCTGCCGCCGCAGGAATTGCAAAACCTGAACCCACTATCCTCCCTCCCCTCCATCCAAGGTCGCAAAAGAACTTTCCACATCTATCAAGTTTTAAACACACATCCACCAATATCAATTATTGCACCCGTTGCTCCCAAAGTGGTCTCCTCTACTTTAGAGAGACTGGACGCCTCCTAGCAGAGAGCTGTAGGGAACATCTCCGGGACACGCGCACCAATCAACTCCACCGCCCTCTGGCCCAACATTTCAACTGCCCCATCCACTCTGCTGAGGACATGCAGTTCCTGGGCCTGCTCCACCGACGCTCCCTCACTACCCAAAGCCTGGAGGAAGAACGCCTCATCTTCCGACTTGGGCCACTTCAACCCCAGGACATCAATGTTGATTTCATCAGTTTCCTCATTTCCCCTTCTCCCACCTCATCCCCCTTCAACCATCCAGCTCAGCACCGCCCTCATGACCTGTCCTACTTGCTTATCTTTCTTCCCACCTATCCACTCCACCATCCTCTCCGAAGTATCACATTCATCCCCATTCCCATTTTCCCATGGAAAGCTTTGCTACCTTCCCCCACCCTCTTCTCTGACCGAACGCCTCCATCCCCACCCCCACTCACCTACTGTACTCCATGCAACTTTCTCCCCACTCCCATCCCCCCATGTATTTCTCCACTCTGCATGCACCCTGCCTTTATTACTGATGAAGGGATCTTTGCCAGAAATATCAATTTTACTGCTCCTTGGAAGCTGCCTGCCCACTGTGTTTTTCCAGCACAACTCTAATCTAGTCTCTCTTCCCCGGAGCATTCTACAACTGACATGCACCAGAAAATTGTGGTACCGACATTCTTCAGAACATTCTACACCCGACACTTTCTGAAACAATCCAAAAATAATTTTCCCGGAGCATTCTATAATTGACATTGTCTGGAAAATTCTATTACTAACATTGTATAAATGATCCTATGATTGACATTGCCAGGAATATTCTTTCACTGACAGTATTTATGAACGGCCGAATGTCAGTGATTTGAACCAAAGATACGATCCCGAGGGGCAATATCCTTTTGCAAGTAGAAGCAGGTCCAGTTCGGACATTTAATGAAGTGAATACATTTTCCCGACGTTTACATTTCTACATGACAGAGCATCCATCACAATTTAGACTGAAAAACAGAAATTTCCAAACTGCGCTTGTCCTTTAGAAACTGGATGAGAAACCTTCAGGACTGCAAAGTTTTCACCCTCTGTACTTGAACTCTCGGGTGAATGAGTGTGTGGGAATGTTGGAGAAAGTATCTGTTATTGTGCTTGGTGAGGGAGATTTTCTTGCGTATTATGTCACACTTTTGTCATTAAGTCAGACCTTGCAATTTATCATTTCAGCTCCAATTATTTGACCAAGTCTATAAAAGCAATGACACATTCAAAAGTGTCACTGGGTCCTCACAGAAAAACGGATAATTTGACTCCAGGCTAATATATAATTTGTGTGTTTTTCATTCTCACAGTTAACATAGTGACGATCTACGTCCTTCTTTCTAAAGATTGTGGATTGTCTCCATATGTCAGACATTACCTGGGTGCCATGGCAGTGGCAGATGTACTGGTCATTATCCTCGACTTGATATTAAGACACATTCCTGTTGTTTATTACGAACAGTTTTATTTCATGTATTACATCCCCGTGTGTAATATCCACGCTGTCCTGCTTTATGCAGCCATTGACTGTTCTGTTTGGTTCACCGTCAGTTTCACTTTTGATCGATTTATAGCAATTTGTTGCCAGAAGCTAAAAACTAAATATTGCAGTAAGGAAACGGCGGCTGCAGTCCTTGGAACAGTGACAGTGTTGAGCAGTTTAAAGAACATTTTCTGGTACTTTATGTTCACAGCTAAGTATTGGCTGGAAAACTTCCCCTGGTTTTGTGATGTAAAAAAAACTGTTCGTTACTCCAGAGTCTGGATTGCAATCGAGTTCCTACACCACATTCTAACACCGGCTCTCCCATTTCTCCTGATATTGCTGCTCAATGTTTTCACCGTCAGACACATTTTGGTGACCAGCAGAGCCCGCATGAGACTCCGGGCTCACAATAATGTGAACGCTCAGTGTGACACAGAAATGAGAAATCGACAAAAATCTGTCATTTTACTGTTTGTGATCTCGGCAAATTTCATCCTGTTGTGGTCAACGTTAATGGTGTATTCTATATGGTACCGGATGCATCTTATTGGGTTTAATGCTATTTTTCTACATAGATTTGTGACGGAATTGGGGTTCATACTGCAGCTCCTCAGTTGCTGCACAAACACTGTGATTTATGCTGTAACCCAGAAAAAGTTCAGAAATCAGCTGAAGAATGTGTTGAAATATCCCTTTGCCCAAATTCAAAAATCAATTACATTCCCTCAAAAATCAATACCTTAAGGTCTTTCTCGATTCAGTTCACTGTTTCAACAACAAAATAACCTGCCACCGTGATAACCGATTGAGGATCATGCTGTTTTGTCAAATCTTATCCCACAGGGAATTATAGGAACACATTTCAAAGCTTCTCACAATTCAGGGACCATTAAGCAAAGAAGCATCCCAATATCTGCATGGTTCACTTCAAATTGTAAACAATAAACGTGTTTATTAAGAAGTTCCAAGCAACAGAGTGAGCTATATTGTTATTTCTGTTTGTGTTGAAAAAGCTGAGCTGGAGAGAGACTGACTCAGCACCAAGTCCTGGACCTCAGGGAAAGTAAGAGTAACGGAGCTGATCTCAGGTGATTAATTTAAGTCACTCCATCTCTACTTTCACCTCTGGGTCACTCAGATCGATCTGGCCTTCGGCAGAATTCAACTCATTTGCTTTGTCGGTTTCTATCCATATCTCCTTCCAGCGCTCACATTGTCCCTCTATATATATTCTCTCTGCTATTTCCGTTAACACACTCAGTTTTTCTGCCCATTCGCCATTCTCGTTCACATTCTCTCTCGGTCATGCACTCTCTATCTCTTAATATCCCTCTTTCCAAACCCACCTTCTTCGAATCCTCTCTCATCTTCCGTTGTAAGGAAACAGAGACAGGATTTGGTGGTGCTGTGCATTATTGGTCGTTGACAGAGTAACAGAGGGAATGTTGTGGAGTATCAGTCCGTTGCTTCGGTAAAAAGCTGCGGATTGGGTCCAATGCGTTCACAGGGGACACAGTGGGTGTGAGAACATTGAACGTTACTCAGGTGCAAATGTACGAATGGCGCCACACTGTGGCCAGGATGTAACAGTGGGATTGGAACAACAGGGGTTTGTGTGCGGATGGGGATGGGGGCCATTTCTAGAGGATTCGCTGAGGAGGGGTTTACAGGCCAGTGCTCAGGTTAGTGAGTGTGGGCGTAAGTGATCTTGACAGAGGGGCAGTGAGTGGGATGGTGTGTGTGACGGTGGAGTAGTAGACGTGGAGGTGAGAGTGACGCTGGAGAAGTGTGAGGCTGAGTGTGTATGGCGGAAGGGGAGTGTGCACAAAGTGAAAGAGTTTGTGGAGAAGTGAGCCTGAGGTTGGAATAGTGCCCAGGGAGAGAGACTGACGTTGCAGTAGTCTGGGGGACAGTCAGCGTGGTGGTGGGGAAGTGAGAGTGGATTGTGTGTGATCGAAGGGAAATGAGCAGGGAAGTGAGTGTAACATTGTTGGAGAGTGCAGAGGAGTCAGCATGATGATGGGAGATTGAATGGGTGTATTTGCATAATGGTGTGGACTTGCCGGGGAATGAGTGTTACGGTGTGGGAGAAAGTCCACAAGGGAGCTGAACGTGAGTGAGTATGCAGATCAGTGAGCATAACGGTGGGTAAGTGAGCGGTGGTGTGTGCTTGATTAAGAGGTAGTGAGCGAGGGAGTGAGCGTGACCCTGTGAGAGTGTGCAGAGCAATGAGCATGATGATGAGTATTCACTGGCGAAGTATGTCTGAATGCGGGAACTTTGAGGGTAGAACTGAGTACGATATTGGGGGAGAGTGCAGAGCAGCTCGCATGATGCTGAAGGAGTGTGCACTGGAGTTACGGGACAGAGGGTAGTCTGCAACTGAGTGAGAGTGTTGGTGATGTATTGTACAGTGAGTGTTGGTGTGAGGATAGGTGAATGTGTATGGGTGTGGGCGTGACAGTGGACGTCGGTGCTGGTTAGTTAGTGTGACAGTGGCGGCGTCGGACCGTGACATTGAGCGAATGTGCAGGGGAGTGAGCATGAAGGTAGGTGTCTGTGCGGGGAAGTGATTATGACGATCTGGGAATGCACATAGGAGTGAAAAATACAGTTCTGACATTAGGATGGTAGAAATGTCTGCGTGTGAGTGACTGAGATGGTGTTGGATTGTTTGGGCCAGTGAGCGTGATGATGACCGAGTGTGCTGAGATGTGAACGTGACGGTGCAAGAGTGTGCAGAGGAGTGTACCTGACGCTGGAGTAGAGTGTGGGCGAGTGCGAATGACGATGTGAGATTGTACAGGGGAGTGCTTTTGATGGTATGGAAGTGTGTGAGGGAGTGCACATGTGGTTCAGGTGTGTTCCGTGGAGTGTAAGCGATGGTGGGGTCTTGTGCTAGGGAGTGTGGGCGACAGTGGGGAGTTGTGTGAAGAAGTGAGTGTGACAGTGGAGTAGTGTGAGGGGACTGAGTGTGACAGTGGGTTAGTTTGCAGGGAGAGTGAGTGCGATGATGGTGGAGTCTGCATGTAATGAGAGTGACACTGATGGAGTGAACAACGAGTGGACATGACGGTGTGCAAGTCAGCAGGGGATTAAGCCTGATGGGTGGTTGTGTGCACGGAGGGTGAACGAGATGGGAGCGACGGGTGCAGCAGCATGAGCTTGACAGTGGGGTAAGTGGAGGACAATGAGTTTGATGGTGGGTGTGAGTGCGGTTCTGAGTATCTGGGAGTGGAGTATCCACGGAAAGTGAGTGTGACGGTTCGGGAGTGTGAGAACAGTGAGCGTGATGGAGGGATAGTGTTATGGTGAGTCAGCATATCGGTGGGGAAATGTGTGGGCAATTGGTAGTGGCGGTAGCGGCCCGTGAAAAAATTGGGATCTGTGCAAAACAGTATGAAAATGTGCAGAAGAGTGAACCTGATAGCGCAGAATTATGTGAGAGAGTCAGGATGATGTTTGGGCCGTGAGCCAGAGACTGAGTGTGATGGAACAGATGTGCAGGGAAGGGGAGTGTGCTTGATAATGAGTGAATGAGTGTGATCGTGGGAGAGTATGAGGAATATTTATATTGACGGTATGGATGTGAATGCGAGAACGAGTGTACTGGGAAGATTGAGCACAGGAGCATGCCTGAAGGTCGGTGAGTTCGCCGGGGATTGTGCATGATGGTGGGGAAGTTAGTGGGGGTATGCATGATCAAGTCGAAGGGAGGAGAGCCGTGACCATGACTTTGGGAGAGGGAGCAGGGGAATGTGTGTGATAGTCATGGAGAAACCGAGGGAGTGTACATGTTCATGGGGTAGTGAGCGAGGGAGTGAACATTACGGTGGTAGAATATGCTAAGCAGTAAGCATGGTGGTAAGGGAGTCAGTGATGGAGTGAGATTGATGGTGGGTAGTGTGCTGAGACATTGAGTGTGAAGCTCAAGGCGTGGGTGGGGAATGAAAGTGATGGAGAGACAGCATGCACAGAAGTGAGTGAGACTGTGTGGTAGTTTGCGGGGGAGTGAGTGTGACTATGGGCAAGTGTTCAGTTAAATGATCAAAACAGTGGGAGAGTGTGTGCGTGAGTGAACGTGACGGTGAATGAAAGTGTGGGGAGTAAGAATGATGGTGTGGTAATATTTAGGGTAGTCAGCATGACGTTAAGGGTGTTTGTTGGTGAGTGCGTTTGTTGGTATGCCAGTGTGTGGGGAAGTGACTGTGATGGTGGGAGAATGTGCAGGTTAGTTAGCATGAAGTAGGGCGTCCGTGCTGGGGAGTGAGCGAAACCCTGTCGACCTGCGCACGGCAAAAGTGTGTCGGTGGCTTCGTGTGCAGCGAGAGTGACATTACAATCGGGGAATCTGCGGGGGAATGAGGATGAGGGTGGTGGAGTGTATAACAAGTGTGCATGACCATGTAGAATTGTGCACAGGAGAGACTCTGACGTTAGCAGAGTGTGCAGTGGTGGAGGCGCGACATTCGGATGAACGTGGGTGAGTGAAAGTGATAGTGGGGGATATGCATGAAGAGTGAGTGCGATGGTGGGGTACTGTGTGTGAGTGTGTGTGACAGAGAGGGAGTATGTGAGGGACTGAGCATGAGGGTGTGGATTTCTCTTGGTGAATGAACGTGATACTTGGGCAGTATTCACAGGAGTGAGAGCGACAATGGCAACGAGGAAGTGTGCAGGAACATGAGCTTTACAATGGCTGAGAACCATCACAATGGGTGATTTGAGG
Source organism: Chiloscyllium plagiosum (assembly GCF_037043375.1). Lineage (NCBI taxonomy): Eukaryota > Metazoa > Chordata > Chondrichthyes > Orectolobiformes > Hemiscylliidae > Chiloscyllium > Chiloscyllium plagiosum. The sequence goes on from NW_028270152.1 coordinate 108,326,468, forward strand.
GTGCAGGTGGAGGCATGTGTGGAAGAGTGAGCATGATTGTGGTGTAGTGTGTAGTACGAAAGTGGGGGAGAATGCAGAGAGAGTGAGGGTGATGGTGGCAGAGTGTGCGTTTGAGTAGCAGTGACTGTGGGGGAATGTATGGCGACTGTGCATGATGGCGTTAAAGTTACGCAGGAGAGTGAGCCTGATGTGACGTGAGTGGACTGCGGAGTCAATGTGATGGCAGTGGAATCTGCAGGGGATTGAATGTGGGAGAGAATGTGACAGTGGAGTGTTCGCAGGGAAGTGAAAAAAACCGATAAGCGTGTGCAGGGGAATGAACATGATGCTGATAAAGAGTGCAGGGAAGTGAGTGTAGTGGTGTCATAATGTTTGGGCGAATACGTGTGACAGTGAGGGAGTATGCAAGGGTTTGAGACTTTAGGTTTGGGAGTCTACAGGGGATTACGTTTGATGGGATGTTACTGTGTGGCTGAGTGAGTGTGAGAGACCATAGAACAATACAGGAGAGGACAGATTATTTGGCACTCGACGTTGCTCGAAATGGGAAAATAATCTGAAATCTATAAAACGACACTACTCCATGTTAATCCATATGTTTATCCAATGAGCATTCAAGTGGCCTTAAATTTGGCGACTCTACTACTGTTGCAGGCAGGCTGTTTCTCGCCCCTACTATTCTCTAAATTAAGGATTGCCCTCTGAGATCTGTGCTCTATCAATCACCCCTCAGTTTAAAGCATTGTACCGTCGTGCAAGCTATTACCATCGGAGGAAAAAGGCTCTCACTGCCCATCATACTTAACATTTGCATTATCTTACATGTCTCACTTAAGTCACCTCTCAACTTTCTTTACCCTACCGAAAACAGCCTCAAGTCCCTCATGCCTTCCACATCTGACCTTCCCTCCTTAGCAGGCAATATCCCAGTAAATGTTCTCTGAACCTTTTCCAAAGCTTCCACATCATTCCCATAATGCGTTGACAATAACCTTCCACAATACTACAACTGCAGCTGCACCAGAGTTTTGTACAACTGTTATCCATAACTCTGCATGACCTCATTCTCTGAAACTCAATCCCTCTCCTAATAAAAGCTAACACACCTTGTGGCTTCTCAATAAAGTTATCAACCGGGGTTGAAACTTGCAGGAATCTATGTACATGGATACCGAGATCTCTGCTCGTCTACACTACCAGGAATCTTACCATTAGCCTTGTGTTCTGCATTCTTGTAACTCCTTACAAAGTGAACTATTTCACACTTTTCGTAATTACCACCTCTCAGCCCACCTCGGCACTTTATCTGTGTCCCCCTCTGACTTCAAACAGCCTTCAGCACTATCCACAACTCCGCAACCTCATTGTCATCCGCAATTTTACTCACTCATCTTTCTCCGCTCTCATCCAGGCAAAGTATAAAAAAGACAAACAGCAGTGAACCCAACACAGATCCACTCGTAACTAACGCCAGGATGAACATTTCCCATCAACTACCGTTCTCTGTCTTCAGTCAGCGAACCAATACCTAATTTTCACGCCGAGTCGCCCTGAATCTGATAACTCCGAATTCTGTGCAATAGCATACAGTGGGGAACCTTATCAAACGCCTTACTGAAATCCATATGCATCACGACAACCGCTGTACCCTCGTCCAACTGTTTGCTCAGCATCTCAAAGATCTGAATAAGGTTTGTGAGGCAAAAACTAACTTTGACAAAAGAGTGTTGCCTGTCATTAATCATTCTTATTCCTTCCCAGAGGATTTGAATCCTATTTTTAACCTTCTCCGACGCATTACCCAGAACCGAAAAAAATGTCCAATGGTCTACAATTACCAGCATTGTCTCTACTCTCCTTCTTGAACAAATGATCACCATTTGCTAACCTCCAGTCTTCTGGCACTATTCCTGAAGACAAGGACGACTAAAAGAACAAACCCAACCGCTCCACAATCACCGCCCCTCCCCTCACAACCCGACCTCGGTTGCCAGAGAATTCTAGGTAAATCCCATCTGGCCCAGGGGACTTATCAACTTTCACTCTTTCATGAATCGCGAAGACCACCTCCTTATGTACCTTAACCTCATTTGTTCTCGTAGCTGGTATCCCAGAATGCGATACGACAAATCATTGTCTTTTTCCAGGTGATAATACTGACAACAAATACAAATAGATGCGGTGTGTGTGTGAGGACGTGGGCATAATGGCGTGGGAACGCCTTTAACAAATGGGTAATGTGCAGCGTAGTGTGACTCGTGGTGGGGGAGTGTGTAGTGGAGTTAGTGTGACAGTGTGCGAGTTGTGGGGGGCATGACGGTGAGGGAATGTGCGGCGGGGTGAGCGTGACTGTGGTGAAGTAAATGGTGAGTAAGTGTGATGGTGGGATTGAGCGTGTCAATTTGAGAGTGTCTGGGAGAGTGCCCGTGACGATGGGTGATTGTGTGCCGTTGTATGCACAGTAGGGTACACCATGGTGGCTGATTATGAGGGTCAATGAGCATAATTTTGTGGGAGTGTGTGAGGACTGTGCGTTAAAGCAGAAGGGTGTGCGGGGCATTGAGGTTGTTGGTAGACGTTTGTGTAGGAGCGTGAGCATAACGGTGTGGGAGTGTGTGACAGAGATAGCATGGTGGTGGGATAGAGTGCGGTACAGTGAGCGGGATGCTGGCGGTGAGGGCAGAGGAGAGAACGTGACGGTGGGCAACTGTGCGGTGTAGTGAGCATGACACAGGGGTGTGGGCGTGAAGTCAGTGAGCTCGTCGTGGAATGAGTTATGAGCGTGCACGATTATGGATGAATGAGCGGGGATATGAACCTGGTGTCTAAGTCTCTTTGTGGAGTGAGCATAATGGTGGTGGAGTAGGCAGCGGAGTGTCTGCGATGGTGGATGAGAGATAAGCACACTGTGCATGGGTAATGTAGAAAGTTGCAGACTGAGTGCAATCACGGGGAGTGTCTAGGCAAGTGAACGTGACTATGGGATTGTGTGCGGGTAAGTGAGTGTGATAGTGTGATTGTGCGGGGAAGTGAAATGGGCGGTGTGGGAGTGTGCGGGCGAGTGAATGCGATGATGTTGGAGTGTGTGCGGGGTATTGAGTGAAACAGTGTGGGTGTGCATGTGATGGCAATGAAGGTGTAGGCATTTGCAGGTGGCATTATTGTGGTGGTGGCGGAGTTTGCTGAGGAGTGAACGTGATGTTGAATGAGAGTGACTCGATTGATATTAATGGCTTCCGAATGTATGAGGAAGTGAGCATGAGGTCGGATTACGTGTGGAAATAGAGTGTGTTGATTTGAGAGTGTGTGGGTTGGAAAACATGCTGGTGGGGAGTATGTGAGGGAATGTCATAGTCATAGAGTTATAGAGTGCACTGAAGAGCTTGTGTGGGAGAGAGGGAGACGGAAGGAATGTGCAGATTAGCGTGTGAGGAAAGGAGAGTGAAGCTGGTGAAATGTGTGACAGAGTCCGTGAAATGTTAGTGAGTTGTGAGGGGGATTGAACGTGACAATGGAGTTAGTACCCACGATGGTAAATGTGACGGTGGTGGTGTGTGCGAGTGTGTGAGCATGATGGTGCGGGATTGCGCAAGTCAACGATCACTGTGGTGTTGGATTGTGTGTGAGAGTGAGCATGGTGCTGCGTTGTGTATGAGGTAGAGTGTTTGAAAATTGTGGAGTGCGCAGGAGGTGGCGTGGGATAGCAGTAGAGTATGTGGTGCATTAAGTATTATGTGGGAGAGTGAACAGGGTTGTGTGCGGGCGATGAGAGTGAGTTTGGGGGAAGTTTGCTGTGTTTTGATTGTGGTTTGAGAGTGATGGTGAGGCAAGTGTGCGGGCCACAGATCGTGCCCTGGAACAGAATGCGTGTAGTGAGAATAACGGTGGGCAGGTGTGTAGGAGGATGTGAACGTATTGGTGGGGACATGCGCCGAGGAGTGAGTGTGACTGTGTTGGAGTGTGCAATAAGTGAGAACTTTGGCGAAGAAGTGTGCAATTGAGTGAGCTTAGACGTTGGGAAGTGTGCAGGGTGCGTGCCGGGTAGTGGGAGAGTCTGAGAGGGGTGTGAGAGACAGTGAGCCTGGGGGAATGCGCATGGCAGTGTGTAAGGAAGCGAACTTGACAGTGGGGGAATGCACAGCACACTGATTAGGACAATGGTGGACTGTGAGGGAGAGTGAGCGTAACCATGTGGGTTTTTTTTGGGTGAGTGAGTGCCACATTGCGGGAGTGAGCGGGCGAGTAAGCGGGATGGTCGCGAAATGTGTGCGATTGTGTGCAGGTGAGTGAGCCCGACAGTATGGTAGTCTGCTGTGAATTGAGTGCAATTCTGTAGGAGACGACGGAGAGTGAGTGGAACACTGGGTATGTGATAGGGCCCTTGGCCATGATGGTGTGGAGTGTGCGGGTACTGCGCATGCCTGTGCAGTGTTGTGCGGCAGGGTGAGCTTGACAGTTGGAGAGGGTGCAGGTTTCTGCGCCGAAGTCTGAGGGAATGTGCAGGGGACTAAGCCAGATAGCTGTCTCCTGCGCGGTGAAGTCAACTGGATTGTGTGAGTGTGTGTGAGAGTGTGTGTGTGTAATCTGTCTCGGTAAGCAGACGAGTGTGAATTTGGTGGACAGGGGTGAATGGGGGAGTTGGTGTGATTGTGGGGGAGTGAACATGGCAGTGAGTGTGACAGTAGGGATGTCAGTATGGAGTCAGCATGATTCTTGGCTGCGCATGGGGCAATGTGAATTTTGGAGGTGTAGTGTACAGTGAGGAGTGTTACATAAGATGACAACACGATCTTGTGGGTGTGTGACGGTAGTGAGTGTGAGAGTGACTGTGAGTGCGACGGAATGAGCGTGACAGAGAGTGAGTAGGGGAGTGTGCATGGTGTGCTGCGAGGGTGACTGCGTGCGGCAGTGTGCATGACTGTGGGAAAGTGAACAGGAAGGAAGCATAACGGTGGAGCAATGTGTGGCAGATCAAGCATAGCAATGAACTTTTGTGTCACGGTTAGGGAGTGTGCTGGGAAGTGTCTACCATAGGGGGGATGTCTATGTGTGAGTACGATGTTAGGGGAATGTGCGCGGGAGTGAGAATGCCATTGGAGGACTGTGTGGAGGACTCCGCATGATGGTGTGGGAATGTGCATACAGATAAGTGTAACGGTTTGTGGAAGAAGGGTGTGCTCATGGGAGTGTATGAAGGAGGCAGAGTGGTGTTAGGATAGTGTGCTGGGGAGTGAGAGTGATAGTGTGTCTACTCGGGGGACGTCGTTCACTTGGTCATTCAACCTATTGAGAACCCGGCAAGTTCACACTGTGGAAATATATTTTATATTGCGCAGACTGCATGATGTTCTGCATAAGTTCCTGGATAGTGAATTGTCATCAACGTATTCACACTGAGCAGAGGTCTTGTAAATGCTCAGACAGGGGGAATCAATGCACAAGATCCTGGGAACTGTTTCATCATCAACATGTTCGCATGCTGAGAGAATTCTCAGATGATTTCATTGTGGGACTGGATTCAGGCAGTCATCGCAACTCTCAGTATACCAGCACGTTGACACTGCAGAGAAAGCATTCACCTGCTCCATGTGAGAAAAAACACAGTTGTCTCATTTTTCGAACTGCAGAGAGAGCAGAGATCTCCGAGTGGGGTACAGGCCTGAAACTTGCTCCGTGTAAGAAAGGAATCCATTCACTGATTGAACTGCTGAGAAAGCAAAGAGTTCACATATCTCAGCAGGGTTTGAAATTTGCTGTTCCTCACTTTAAGGACTGAAATCAAAGCTTTAATAACTTAAAAAGTTAAATAAATGAGCTTTTCTGAAACAGAGTGTGGCAGATCATTGCGAGGATGTGATTACCGAGTATTTGAAGTGTCAGCACAGCTTCGATAAGGGGACATAATATCAGTCAAATATGTTTGAATTCTTTGAGGTGATTATGAGCAAGTTAGACAAAGGAAAGCCAGTGGATATCATCTTTTTGGATTAACCGACGGAATTTAGAAAGGTGCAGCATGGAAAGCTGTTAAATAAGATCCATCGTGTTATGAGTAAGGTACTGGCATGGATTGAGGTTTGGATGACTGGCTGAGGAGAGAGAGCTGGATAAAGGGGTGTTTTCTAGAATGGTAGGCCGAGACAAGTGGAGTTCAGCAGGCGTCAGTGTTGGTACCACAACTATTCACGTAATGCATGAAAGATTGTTCAAAGGAATTAGACGGTGTTATTGTTACGTTTGCAGATCATACAATGACAGATGGAGGGACTGGTCATTCTGAGGAAACGGGAAGACTGAACAATGACTCGAATATGCTGGAAAAAGAAGTGGCCTGAGGAATACTATGAGGGAAAGTGTGAGCTCATACAGTTTGGTCGGAAGAATAGAGACATAGACTATTTTTGAAGAAGGAAAGGCTTTAGAAATGTGAGTGCAAATGGTCTTGGGAGATTGTGTTTAGGATTCTATTCGGGCAAACAAACTGGTACAGTTGGTGGTTAGGAAGGCAAACACAACGTTGGTCATTATTTCAAGAGATCCAGGAAACAACAGTTGAGATGTCCTGCTGACACTATAAGAGTTTAACTACAATTGGAATATTTGAGTTATGTTGAGCAATGTGTCGAACGAAAAATGGGTTGGAGTAATCCATCGAAGGGTTACAATCGGCTGCTCAGTGGTTTACACAGCTATCTCACACCCTCAAGCACTGAGGTTCAATTATAACCTCTGATGACTCTCTGTTGGGTAATTGCACATTTTCCCGAGCTCTGCTTGGGATTCCTCCCACAGCCCAAAGGTGTGCGTGCTATGTGGATTTGACATGCTAAAGTATCCGTAGCGTCTATGAATGGCTAAGTTAGGTGGTTGAACCATATAAAACACAGAGTTACAGGGTAGAGTGATGAATGTTTGCGATGCCCTTCCGAGGTTAAGTGTGGGCTTGTTGGAACGAATGGCCTGATCCGACATTTTAGGGTTTCTATGAGAATAAGATTGATCACAGTAATGACAGGCTTGCAATGTAAGAATCATTAGATATTAAAAAAACTGCGTTCGAATGAATCTAGTGAACAGGACAAAGTGTGCAGTAGCATTCCGAACAATGCGGTCATACAGCCAACGAGAATATATGAGATAGCCTTGGCAAATAGTTGTTAGGACCATCCAACCATATCTAAACGCATATTAAGAGCAAGACAACAAATAGGGCCGGTTTAAAGTGGAAGAAGTCACCTTTAAATTTGAAATTCAGGAGGTGGGAGAGATAGTAAATGACTGTAACAATTAAGATATTACTGTGAGAACAAAATAGAGAGTGGAGAACTTGCGAAAATATTGGTATTGTGTGAACAGTTAACTTTACAAAAATGGAAGTGCTGGAGGTCTTTGGAACTATAAACTTGGATATTTCTTCTGGATCTGATCTCGTGTGTTCCACTGAGGCATCATCTATAGTAGTGCCCTGTCCTGTAATGTTCAAGGTATTATTAAGCAAGAGACAATAAAGCAAAAATTTCATAGAATAGTGTTAGGAATAGACGTTTATAGTTAAACGAAGAGGCTAACAAGGCTGGGACTTTCTACATTGGAGTGAAGGAGGTTGAGGGGAAACCTAAAGAGGTTTCTAAAATCATTAAAACTACAGGTGCCTTTTACGTTGGAGGAGGGATTGCAAAATTAGACGGTATATGTTTAAGGTGAGCGGAGGGAGATTTAAAATGACACCGGGATAAGTGTTTTACACTGTGAGTAGTTCGTGTGTGAAATGAAATTCCTGAGAAAATGATGGATGTGAGTCCAGTTACAACATTTGAAAGATATTTGAAGAATAGAAACACATACAAAATGGCCTTTATTCAAGTACATGCGATGATGTAGACCACCTTGCCGAGTCCCCTCGGTCTGGGGATAGGTCAAAAGGATCACTAGGAGTACGGTCTGTTTAAAGCACGTTTACCAGTTTAATAACTTAAGACAGCCTGGCGCTGATTTGTCCAGAAAGACAGAGGTTAAAATCTTCTGTGTTCCGTGAAGAAATGGCGAAATTACATTCGAAAATTACACATTATGGGCGGCACGGTGGGCCAGTGGTGAGCACTGCTGCCTCGCAGCGCCAGAGATCCGGGTTCAATTCCCGCCTCAGGCGACTGACTGTGTGGAGTTTGCACGTTCTCCCCGTGTCTGTGTGGGTTTCCTCCGGGTGCTCCGGTTTCCTCCCCCAGTCCAAAGATGTGCAGGTCAGGTGAATTGGCCATGCTAAATTGCCCGTAGTGTTGGGTAAGGGGTAAATGTAGGGGTATGGGTGGGTTACGCTTCGGCGGGTCGGTGTGGACTTGTTGGGCCGAAGGGCCTGTTTCCACACTGTAAAGTAATCTAATCTAATTATTTATATCTTTTTAAAGAGGAAGTACAGCCTTAATTGCAAGAAAAGACCAATGAACATGCAACATAGAACAATACAGCACAGAATAGGCCCTTCGGCCCAAGATGTTGTGCCGAACATTTGTCCTAATTTAAGCACCTATCCATGTACCTATCCAATTATCGCTTAAAGGCCACCAATGATTCTGACTCTGCCACTTCCACAGGCAGCGCCTTCCATGCCTCCACCACTCTCTGGATAAAGAACCTACCCCTGACATCCCCCCATACCTTCAACCCTTCACCTTAAATTTATGTCCCCTTGTAACACTGTGTTGTACCCAGGGGAAAATGTCTCTGACTATCTACTCTATCTATTCCCCTGATCATCTAATAAACCTCTATCAAGTCACCCAAATCTTCGCCGTTCCATTGAGAAAAAGCCTATCACTCTCAACCTATCCTCTTACAACTTATTCTCCATTCCAGGTAACATCCTGGTAAATCTCCTCTGCACCCTCTCCAAAGCTTCCACATCTTTGCTAAAATGAGGCGACCAGAACTGCACACAGTACTCCAAATGTGGCCTTAACAAGGTCCTGTACAGCTGCAACATCACTTCACGACTCTTGAATTCAATCCCTCTGTTAATGAACGCTAATACACCATAGGCCTTCTTACAAGCTCTATCCACCTGAGTGATAGCTTTCAAAGAGCTATGAATATAGACCCCAAGATCCCTCTGCTCCTCCTCCTTACTAAGAACCCCACCGTTAACCCTGTATTCTGCATTCTTATTTGTCCTTCCAAAATGGACAACCTCACACTTGACAGGGTTGAACTCCATCTGTCGCTCCTCAGCCCAGCTCTGCATCATATCTGAGTCCCTTTGCGACCGACAATAGCTCTCCTCACTATCCACAACTCCACCAGACTTCGTATCATCTGCAAATTTACTGACCCACTCTTCAACTCCCTCTTCCAAGTCATTAATAAACATTAAAAACAGCAGTGGACTCAGAACTGATTCCTGCTGAACTCCACTTGTATTTCCCTATCAATTTACTCCCTCGCTTCTCTCAGTATTCTGGGACTGATCCCATTATATCCTTGCGACTTGTCGATATAAACGCTTTTCAGAACACCCAGCACATCCTCCAATTTTTTTATAAAGAAATGACGTGGATTATCAACAGATCCTTCTCTAGGCTCACGAGCCACGACGTCCTTCTCCTTTGTGAATACCAATACAAAGTATTCCTTAAGGACTTCACCCACTTTCGCCAGCTCCGCAATTAATTCTCCCCATTGTCCTTGAGTGGGCCTATTCTTTCCACTGGCTAATATATTAATCCCGATAAACTGGTTTGGGATTTCCATTCATCCTGTTTAGCAAAGTCATTTCCTTTATAGCCCTCCCAAATTTTTCTTTACATTTTTCCTGTGTGTTATGTTTTTAGAGTTCTCTGACTGTCTTGAATTCACATTCCTACATATGCCTCATTTTTCTTTTTGCCTGTGCTCGCAATGTCTCTTGTCATCAAAGATTCCCAAATCTTGCCATTCTTACCACCCTATCTCTATGCCTAGATCTCATATTCCTAAATGCCGTAACATCTAAATTAGTCTGATGGGCATCTCAGAAAATTCTTCCAGATTCATCAGAATAGCGCTTATTGCTGAGGTCCGTTTTAGCTTTAGCTGAAACGCAGAACCATATACAAACCTTCTTCAGCTACATGTGGTTTCTATTTCTTGCCATTTATACTCTTTATTTTACTTTTCATTCGCTGTTTCGGAAATAAATCTTATAAAGGTCGCTTGTCATTTCTTGCAAGAATCATTTCACGCTGACTGCTTGCTTTGTAATTTCGATTCAGATTTCATGCCTTTACATTGCATACTCCTCTCGTGTTGTGTAAGTTGTTTTCCCACTGTCTGGTGTAAGCTTTTCTGTTCTGTCTGTGCGTTTTTAGATTTCAAAGGAGCTCTGGATTTAGCAGCCTGATGATTTTTACTTTGTGAGTATGCATTTTCTTGGAACCACTTTAATCTCTCCTCTGAATGCCTGCCAATCCACTGATTCTGATTTATCTTCTACTTATTGTTTCTGTTCACTTCAATGATATCTCTTCTCAGATTATCAAAGTTCGACTGTGTGGTATTAAACCACCAACTCTTAATCGAGCTTTATGCTTTAAAATACTCATGTAGAAATCAAATGAATTATGATCACGAGTCCCTTTGCTCTACAAGATGGCAGTGATAATGAGTGTGGGCAGTGTTGTCTGAGGAGTGTCATGGTGCTCACATCTGCTGCTGAGTGTCAGTGGTGAAGGGAGGGAGTGAATGTCATTGTCTGTGTGATACCATGAATGTAGGCCAGATTGTTTCAAACTGCATATCCCTTACGTTGTTTGCATAAAGCAAGGTATAGAATGGATCCAACCAGCTAGCGCTCACAAATCCCAACACTCCTTGTCCAGGAATGGGCATGATTGGACAATATTTTTCATTCGAATCTATTCATGGAATATGATCAGATGCCCCACAATTTGGAAACAGGCTATTTCGTCCATCAAGTCCACACTGATCCTCCACAGAGTAAATCAGCCAGATCCATTCAACTACACTTACCCCAGAATAATGCATCGAACACGATGGGGAATTTAGCATAGCCAATTTATCTGGCCTTCACGCCTTTGGATTGTGGGAGGAAGCTGAATAAAACTGACACAGACACGGGGCGAATCTGCAAATTCCACACAGGCAGTCGCCCAGTTTGGGGATCGAAGCCTGGGTCCTTGAAGCTGTGTGGTAGGCGTTCTACCCACTGTGCCACCGTGCCACCTATCCCTAAGAACCCTTGTGAAGGTGGGGGTGAGCTGCTGCATTGAACCGCTGCAGTTCAAGCACTGTCAACAGGCTTACAATGCCATTAGCGAGGGAACTTGAAACAGTGACACTGAAGGAAAAGCTATATATTTCGAAACTAAGATAGCGTGTTGCTTTGAATGGAATGTGAACAGGCATCTGCTTTCATTGTCTTTCTTGAAGGTGAAGATTTCAGAGGGATATTGTTCTGAGCCTTGTAAAATTCTTGCAGAGAACCATGTCGATGGCAGACATTGATACGACTGATTGTCAGTGGATGAAGGGTAAAAATGCACTCACACAATTAAAGGGGGTTATTTCATCGTACACACATTCAAATTGCGTCTTACAGATGTCGGACAAGCTTTAGGAAAACATGAGAAATGTTATTTTTGCAGGAATCCTACCACTTGACATATTATTCCAGCCAATAGCTGTAAATGTGTGACTCAGCAGGTCAGGGAATATCCGAGATACAGGAGAGTCGACGTTTTAGCATAAGCCCTTCACAAAAATGGGTAATTAATTGATATTGTCAGTCCAGTTCTGGTTAACGGCATTCCCTGTGATATGAGTAGTTGAGAGTTCGATGATGGTGATGGCATTGAATGTTGCAGGATATATGTTCAATTCTGTATTGTTACAAGTGATCGTTATCTTGAAGAGATGAAATGCAAATGTTACTTGTCAATTTTACAAACAGGGCTGCATATTTTGCATACTTGAGCCACCACGAATGGCGATGAACATGGTCATATCATTGGCGAACACCCGCAGTTGTGATTGTACGGTGGAAAGATGGTAATTTATGAAGCAGCTGAAGATTGTTGAGCCAAGGGGAGAGAACAGTCTTATGACACATTGATATTGTCCCTCTGTCTGAGTTAGGAGCTTCCGAGGTTTGTAACTGCTTGTCTGAACAGATTAATATTAACATATCTCCCCTCAGGAGATGAGTGACGACGTGCTTATCTCAATCAATGGGACGGCTAATTTATAATGGAGACTAATGCCAACAATTTTGCATTCCTGCACTGACTGAGGTGACTGGAAAAGACTGTCCTACTCAACCTCTGCCTTGCTTGAGGCAGGATGACTGTCCAGTTAAACTACAACCAGGCGTATCTGTCTGACTGTAGAGCAATCCGATAATCCCGCAGGAGCATAGTGCTTTACCTTTCCATTTCACATCTTCAGACGTACCCAGAAACACCTCCCCTGGGGAACCGCTGCAGAGCTGACCTGGATCTGACATGGCTGCTCTCCAGCAACCGCAACCATCTTACGTTGCACCAGGTATAACTTCAACCAATGCACAGATTTCCCTGATTCCAATTTGCTTCAGTTTTGCTGTTAATCCTTGGTCAAATACGGGTATGATAATGTTAAGTGTCGTCACTCTCGCCTCACCTCCCGATTTCAGCTTTAAAAAAAATGTTGCCCAACTTTAAACGAAGGCTTCAATGAGGTCAGGGGATGAGTGATCCTGATAGAACCCAAATTGAGATTCAGTGAGCATGTTGGTGCTGAGGAAGTGCTGCTTGATCCCACTGTAGATGGCGCTTTTCATCACTTTATTAATGTTAGGGATTAGAGCAATGGAGCAGTCATTGATTGTCTGATGTTTTGTCTGTGCGTTTACAGGACACACATGGATACCTTCCCACATTCTTAGATAAAGGCCAGTGCTGTAGCCCAGCAGGAACAGATTGAATGGAATGTTATCACAGCCCACGGCCTATTCATGATCCAATCCTTCCAGTCAATTGTCGAAAGCACACAGTGATTCGAAACAGTTGAAGACTGCTATCTGGATTATACTCAAAAAAGATCATCCATCGACACTTCTGTCTGAAAATTGTTGTGAATGTTTCAGCCTTATCATTTCTATTGTCGTGTTGGGCTGTTCCATCATCGAGAATAAGTATGTTTGTGCAGCCGTTTCCTACACTGAATTGTTTGTTTGTCCAGACACCGTTCAACCAGAGTTCATGTGATAGGATGGCAGCGATGGGGTCGGATGTGTTGGTTGTGGTCCGTCACATGCAGCTTATGCTTTATTTTGAAGAAGTGGTGCTTTTTGGTAACTTCATCCCACTTGTAGGTGTGCCTAGTGCTACTATTGGTAGCGCCTCCTTATTAGAACATAGAACATTATTGGCCCTTACACCCTCGATGTTGTGCTGACTTGTGGAAACAATCTGAAGCCCATCTATCCGACAGGACTCCATTTTCATTCAAAAATTTATCTGATGAACATGCAAGTGTCTTAAACGTTGCCGAGTCTTCTTCTGTTGCAAGCAGTCCATTCCATGTCCCTACGACTCCCTGAATAAATAAACTACTTGTGACATCTGTCCGATATCTAGCACTCCTCAATGCACAGTTATGTCCCTTCGTGCTAGTTATCACCGTCCAAGGAAAAATGCCGCCGCTGTCCACCCTGTTTCATGCTGATTTTTCTTCAAACTCAATTTAGCCACCTCACACATTTCTTCACTCTAACGAAAAAAAAGCCTTAAGTCCCTCAGCTTTTCCTCGTTAGACCTCCTGTACATACCTGGCAACATCCTAGTAAATCTCTGCTGAACCTTTTCCAAAGCTTCCACATCATTCCTATAAGTCAGTGAGCAGAAATGCACACAATACTCCATGTGCGGCTGAACCAGAGTTTTGTGCAACTGCAGTATGACGTCATGGCTCCGAATCTCAATCCGTCGACCAGGAAAAGCTAACTAACCGTATGCCTTCTTAACAACACGGTGGCACAGTGGTTAGCACTGCTGCCTCACAGCGCTGGAGACCCGGGTTCAATTCCCGCCTCAGATGACTGACTACGTGGAGTTTGCACATTCTCCCCGTGTCTGCGTGGGTTTCCTCCGGGTGCTCCGGTTTCCTCCCACAATCCAAAGATGTGCAGGTCAGGTGAATTGGCCATGCTAAATTGCCCGTAGTGTTAGGTAAGGGGTAAATGTAGGGGTATGGGTGGGTTGCGCTTTGGCGGGGACTTGTTGGGCCGAAGGGCCTGTTTCCACACTGTAATGTAATCTAATTAATCTAATCTAACACTAGCAGTGGTTACGTTCAGTGGCAACTTTCAGGCATCTATGAACATGGACAACTATTTCTTCATTGAACAATAGTTTATCAACTGGCTTGATGGTCAGGGTAATGTGGAGCAGATGCCAGACTATTACTGAAAATTGTGCTAGAGTACAATTCTACCTCTGTTGGTAATGACACTAATCACATCACACAGCGGCGTGTGGAGTTACCAGATCAACTCAAAATCTGGCACGTCGAGTAGCACGATGATGGTATCACACACACACACAGAGGGTGCTCGCAATGTAAAAGTGAGTCATTGACTCCACATATGCTGTATGCAGTAGTCACTGTTACCAATATGGTCATCGATCAATGTGTCTGTGGATTGGTGAGTATGAGGTCAAGTATATTTCTCCCTCTTCGTCGTTCCCTCCCCATCCAATGCAGACGAAGTCCAGCAGTTGTGTCAGTTTTGAGTGGACCTGCTCGATTGACAATGCTGAAACCCTCTTAGTGCCAGTTTTGAAATGGCCCTCACAGTAAACATTATCCTTCTTTGCCACTCTCTCAGTGCTTCTGAAATTATTGTACAATGTCGAGGGATACAGATCCATCAGCTGAGGGACGGTATTCAGCAGGATGTTTCCATGTGAATGTATTTTCTTTGACAGCAAGAGGCTGAGGGAGGAGAGTCAGCAGGAAATTTTCTTGTCAGTGTTTGATTTGACACCTTGCGGCTGAGAGAGGCAGTCAGAAAAAGATTTGCATATCCGTGTTTGATCTGACACCATGAGGTTTCATTGTGTCATTTGTTGCTTAAACAGTTTGTCCGGCAGCTTCGCCAATCCTGGCCCGAGCCGCCAAACGTTACGAAGGAGCGGGTTGCAGATTCCACAGGGCTTTTTTATTGTTGTCGTTGTCAATCGAAGGGTCTCTCCTGTGCTATACGATACTGACACCGTGTCTCTTCTGATTGGACCCGACGACCTCTTATTCCTTCAGTTAGTCCAACTACCTTGTCGATTCCACAGATTTCTACATTTTACCTCAATACTTTATTATGTAATACCGTTAAACTGTCCATATAATTTCTGTATGTATCCCTTTCACATCCTCCGGCTGCTACATCCATCCCTTTTCTCTGTGACCCATCGTATCTCCACAACCTTCATCATATTTGCGGCTGTAAATTCAGGCACAATGGCTACTACTCCCACTCTCTGTGATCTCTTCGAGACGTCATACCATTGCCTATCATTCTAACTTCCTCCAGACCCTACACCCCTCTCTATCGCCGTAACATCCTCCAGCCCGACATTCCTCTCTCTCTTTGTAAACTCCTCCTGCTACATCCCTCATTATCTCTGTAACCCTCTCCAGGCACAACAACCCTCGCTAACTCTGTAACCTCCCCTAGACACTGCACTTTCCCTTTCCCTGTAACATTCTCCCGCCTCGAAACCCCTCCTGATCTCGGTAACGTCCTCGGGCTTATAGAACTCTCCCTATCTGTGTGACATCCTCAAATTTTACACACCTCCCTTTCTATGCAACCTCCTCCAGCACTTACACACTTCTCCATCACTGTAACTTTCTCCAGTTCCTACACCCCTCCTTATCTCTGAAATCTCCTCCAGCAATACAGTTCATCCCATCTCTGTGAACTCATATGGACGTTACAACATTCGCTACCTCTGTGACGACCTTCTGCACAACACCAATTCTCTCTCTGTGGCCCCCTCTAAATATTCGACCTCCTCCCTCTCTCAGTGAACCTCTCCAGTCCCTACACCCCTCCGTATCTATGTGGCATCCTCTCGCATTCCACCCCTACCTATCCATGTAACCTCCTCCAGCTCCTACAACTCTCCCTCTCTCTCTCTGACCCCCTTTAGCTGTTAAACCCCTCCCTGTCTCTGTGACCACTCCAGCCTCTGCAACCCCTCCCAATGTCTATGAACCTTCCTGCTGGTAAACCCCTCCCTACCTCTGTAAATCCCTTCAACTCTCACTCTCGTCCCTGACCCCCTTTAGCTATTATACCCCTCCTAATGTCTGTGACCCCCTCCAGCCCATACACCCCTCCATATCTCTGTGACATCTTCCAGCATTGCATCACTTCCTTATCTATGTAAACTCCTCCAGGTCTTACAAACCTCCCTCTCTCTCTGTGACACCCTCTAGCTATTACACCCCTCTCTATCCCTGTGACCCCTCCAGCCTCTGCAACCCCTCCTGATATCTGTGAACCCTTCTTTTTCAACGCTCCCTATCTCTTTCACCCACTTCAACTGTTACACCTCTCCCTATCTCGCTATCACTGTTTAGCGTCTGCACCCCCTCCCGGTGTCTGTAATACGTTCCAGCTGTTCCACACTTCCTGACCTTTGTGACCTCCTCAAGGTGTTGCACACATCCTATCTCTGTGACCCCCTCCAGCCAATACGCCCCTCACTATCTCTGTAACCTCCTGCTGCCCGACGCTCTCCCTATTTCTGTAACTGCCTCCACCTACGACATTAATCCCTATTTCTGTAACCTCATCCAGCCCCGATATCTGTCCCTATCTTTGTGACCTCCACCTTCCATAAAACCCTCCCGGTCACTGTAACCTCCTCCAGCCCCTATATCCATTCCTATCTCTGTGACTTCCTCTCTATCGATGTAATCTTCTCCAGCCCATACTCCGTTCTCTATTAATGTAACCTCTGCAGCTACTACATCCTTCCGTATCTCAGCAAATATCTCCAGTTGCTGCATCTCCACCCTAAATCTCTAACCTCCTCCAGCTCCTACACGCCTCCATTGCTCTGAGACCGCCAAGCTTTTAACTCCTCCCAATCTCTGTGAACCCTCAAGCGACTGTACCCCTCCATACTTCTGTAACTACCTCCAGCCAAGGCAACCCTCTCCCTATCTCCGTAATCGCCTCCAGCTACTAAAACTTCCTATCTCTGTCACCTCCACCAGTTCCTACAAGTCGCCCGATCTCTGCAACCTCCGCCAGTTACCACATGCCTCCTTACATCCTCAAGCTACCACACCCCCACCTCTGTAATCTCCTTCAGCTCCTAATCCCTCCCGATTGCTGTAACCACCTCCTGCCCCTGGACCCCTTGCTATCTCTGTGAAGTCCTCCTGCACTATACCCCTCCTTTTCTGTGTAACTTCCTCCAGATCCAACAAACTTCACATTCTCTGTGAGCCCCTTTTGCCTGTACACTCCCCTATCTCAGGTGCCCCCGCCAGCATTATACCATTCCCTCCCCTCCAAAATCTGCACACTTCCCTGTATGTGTGACACTCTCCAGCATTTACACGCCCTCCTTATGTCTATGGCCATCTCCAACTGTAACACCCATTCCTATCTCGGTGACCCGCTTCAGCCGCTGCAACCCCTCTCTATGACTGTGACACCCTCCTGTATTACACCCCTCCCTATGCCTGTTATCCCTGCCAGCTGTTACACTCCTCCCTATCTCTGTGAAACCCTTCAGAGACTACAGCACCTCCCTGTGTCTGTACTCGTAATAAATGCGTCATATGAGAGTTCCAGAGACAATTCCATTGTGGAGTTTCAAGGCCAAAATGGTGGAAGAGGAGTTGGGAGCTTTCATCATTCACTATGGGCTGTCCAGAAACATTCAGTCCGATCAAGGGTCACATTTTTCTGCTAGGCTGTTTCAGGGTATTATGGATAGCTCAGGTATACAGCACTTTAAATCCAGTGCGTATCATCCTGAATCCCAGGGACCCGTAGAAAAATAGCATCAGACCTTGATGACCAAGTTGAGATCTAACTAAAACAATTACCTGATTTATTGAGATAAAGGCATCCCACTCGTATTTTTTGCCATTAGAGATACACCAAACGAATCTACACAATTCATTCCATTTGAATTAATATTCTGACATGAAGTGTTAGGCGCTTTGTAAGTAATTAAAGAGAAACTGACAGGACCAAAGTCGGATATCTCACACATAGATTATGTGTTGGAGGTGAGGGAAAGATTAAATCTATTAAGTGACTTCGCTAAACAGAGCCTTAAAAGGGCACATTATACAAAGAAGCGGGTGGCAGGTAAAAAAAAAACTGCGAGTCGAATTTTTCCAGTGCAGATGACATGTTAGTATTGTTACACTGATAGAAGACCCCTTCAAAACCAGATGTAATGGCTCCTTTCAAATTAAGAAAACGCTGTGCCAAGCGAACGAGCCAGTAAAGATGCAAATTAGAAAAAAAAACTGTCTTAGTAGGTCGTGGGAACATGTTGAAACCGTATTACAGTTGACAGAAAGAACTGGAGAAACATATTAGTTACTGCCTGGCAGAGAAAGGAATCAAATTCAGATGTTGTGGCTTTTAATGTTGGTCAGAAAATATTAAAAATGAAGAATTCTTTGAGGATTGGGATAGATTAATGAACTATCTTACTCAGGAGCAAACAACCCAGTTGGAAGATTTATTCCTGCATTATGAGGACATGTGCAGGAATCAGATAGGGAGGAATAATGCTACTGTGCATGAAGTGGAGCTAGGGAATGCAATTCTGATAAATCAACCTCCCATCGTCTTAATCCGTTTAAATCCAAACACATCTAGAAGGAGGTGAAAGCCATACTCAACGAGGACATCATCAAATCAAGCCAGAGGGAGTGGAGTTCGCCGATCGTCTTAGTTCCCAAACCTGACGTGACTCAACAGTTTTGTGTGAATTATCGAAACATGAGCACAGTTACAAAATCAGGCTTATATCAAATACCGACTTTGAAGGACTGTATCGAGAAAGTTGGATGAGCTAGTTACAACACCAAGTTGGAATTAGTGCGTGTTTACTGGCAGATACCTTCATCAGACATGGCGAAAGAGAGTTTTGTGTTTACAACCCCAATTGGGCTTCGTCAATGAAATGAAAAAAATGCACCTGCCATATTCCAAAGACTCATGAGCAGAGTTGTGGCTTGGTTAACAAACGGTGCAGTCTATTTGCACGATGTATTGATCATTAGTAAGTCCTGGAACGATCACATGGTATGGTTAGTAGAGCTCTTTGAACAACTCCGAGATACAAAACTTGTAATAAACTTAAACAATTTTTAAATCTCGAAAGCAGAGGTGACGTTCCTGGGACAAAACCGTCTTTCACTGAAGATTGACCTCACGAAATGCAACGGTGAAGGCCATCGAGGAATTTCTCAGACGAACTCGAAAAAAGAGGTGCTTTGATTCTGAGGATTAAGTGGATTATATTTGAGATTTGTTCCAATCTTCAGCAGAAGAGTGGCAGCGTTAACCCATTTGCTGAAGACAACACAAAATTTCGGTGGACAGAACCAGGCCAGAAATCATTTGACCATTTAAAATACATATTAACTACCGCAAATGCTTAAGCTCCCCCAAACATTACGAAAATCTTGAAAGTTGCCATTGATGCTTGTCACATACGAGTGGGTGCTGTACTGTTGTAGGAAGATGTTGATGGAGTTGTTTTTTGAATAAACTCAAAGTCCACCAGAGGAAACGCTGTATGATCGACAATGAACTGTTGAGTTTCGTACGAGGTTTACAACATTTTAATGTTTATGTCACGAATCATAGTCGGAGCCGATTGTGTACAAGGATCACAATCCGTTTACATTCTTAGAATGGTCTTAAAAGCAAGAATATGAGACCGTTTCATTCTAGGTGAATGTTACAGATTTTGAACTTAATTATCGTGCATGTTGTGGTTGTAATAAACGCAGGGGCATTATCGTGGAGTTAACTGATAAAGTTTCGATGTAATTCATAGTTATCCAATGTTCTATATATATGGGAAGAAGTGAAGTGTAATTTAGATTAAACTTATCTATATGTTATGGTGATGCGTTTATGGAATACAGAAAAAAATGAAACCACATTTTCGTTATGGTAGTTCATTTTTTTCTGAAGGAAGAAGGTGTTACGAAATTTTCAACGTGTACTCTACCTTAAAGGGAGTTGAAATTAATGGCTGTCACGAAATGTTCTGAATGATTTAAAATGTAACAGTTTTTTGAAATAACCAGCTGCAGCTTTGTTGCGATTGTATACAACAAATTCGAATTTAGCCAATCAGTTTATTTGATGCGCCAAGTTAAACAAACTCCAAACGAATTTAGAATTATATTGTTTGACAGCACTAACCCAATCATAGGATCCGATGTTTCTGGTATAAATGTCATATATTTCGAACAGCTCTTCTCAACGGATAAATCGACCAGCACCAACAAGGTGAGACTGATTACAGAAAGACCTGCTCTCTGTAAAATCCCTTTATCTATCAAAGACTTGTGAAGCAGAACACCTAAGAAGAAACGAAGACAGGAATCTACAGAGAAGAACTGAAATCTGCCTGGTTTTGAAACAAGAAATTTTCTTTGTAAAACTTAATCGGGGTTTTGATCATACTCACATTGTAGAAGGGGAGTTCAAAGATACGTTTGAGAGAAAGGAGTTGTGAATAGTTGCTGTGTTATGGACTGAAAGAATAAAGACGTGAATTTTTAATTTAAATAGTGAGATCTGGGATAGTTCTTTGACACACAAAATTTAACAGCTTCGGACGCAAAGTGAGCTTTTTCTGTCTGGTTCGTTTAAAATTGAAGGGGGATTACTCCGTGTCATAACTCTTCCAATATATCTTTTTTTTACTGCAGTAATTGACCGCGCAATTAATAAAATAATATCATTTCCTGCTTGTAGTTCTGATACCACAGAATATTGACATGCCAATCCTAACCTCCTTCAGCCACATCAATGATGGCAAAAATGTCACAATTTCAAATGTCAATCCATTCCCTTAACAGATCTGTCTGATCTATGATACTGACACCATTAAGGTAAAGACCTCCTGATGAGAATATAATAACCAGAACAGTCTATACCTCTGAGTTCTACAGACATTCACTGTTTGTTATCAGGCCTCACAATCTATGAACCAAAACTATAACTATGAAACTGTAAAAAATGCCATATGTAGAATCATCATTTCTATTTTATACATTTGCTGCATCAAATGCAACTTTCCCGAAGTGAGCAATCACCGCCACATATCATGGGTTTCTAGTGATTATCTCCCCATACAGTGTGCAGAGGGGACAATACTCAGTAATGGGGCAACATTGTTTGTGTTCTGCACAAGTGCGTGTGCTCCCAGCGATGCTGCTGGTCTGTGCAGGGTACTGGCTTGTGCTGACCCTTTATGAACAATGATCACTCTCCACATGGCCGTTCAAACCTGTCTCTCGCCAGATGAAATTTCTCACAAGGAAATGTTTGGTGGCTTCTTATGTTATCCATTCCAAAATCCACAGGGTAGTGGAAACCCTAACCGGTCAGGAAGATAGCACCGTATATACCCATGAAATGGAAAGCAACCAGTCAGTGGGTTGAACAGGACAGTATGGAGTGGGACAAGTTGAGGTGAATGACAGACTTTTTCACTCAGTTTGTGGTGAGTGTGTGAGGGAGTGAGATGTGTGAGTTCAAGAAGCTGGGGAGCGGCGTTACGCCAAGAGATCCAGTTATTTTGCACATTGTTACATTCAACTGCGTGTCAAGTACAATATGCGTATGTGTGACCAACACCAGACAGAATCCGCCAAGTTCACTGATTAACGTGATGCTCGGGTTGGTATTTGCTGCTTTTTATTTCAGATGGACTCTGCAGGTCCGATCACGAAAGAAGGTTACAAGAAGGTTCAGTGACCCATGTATTAATCTATGGCCATCCATGCAGATGTGCAGTTTTATTTTCACACTGATGAATGTGAAGGTGACATATACTGAATATGGTTTTGCGAGTTCACTGTTCGACACAAGGTGTTATAGATTAAATTACATTACATTACAGTGTGGAAACAGGCCCTTCGGCCCAACAAGTCCTCACCGACCCGCTGAAGCGCAACCCACCCATACCCCTACATTTACCCCTTACCTAACACTACGGGCAATTTAGCATGGCCAATTCACCTAACCTGCACATCTTTGGACTGTGGGAGGAAACCGGAGCACCCGGAGGAAACCCACGCAGACAGGGGGAGAACGTGCAAACTCCACACATTCAGTTGCCTGAGGCGGGAATTGAACCCGGGTCTCTGGCGCTGTGAGGCAGCAGTGCTAACCACCGTGCCACCGTGCCGCCCACACCACTGTGCTACCGTGCCGCCCACAGGACTACAGGAAACTATCAAGATGTTAATTTCTTCCCCCTGTGTCAGATCAAGGGTTTTGGTATTGGGAATCTGGGAGGTATGGCAGATGTCATCACTATAAAAGGCTTGTGGTGTGTGATATTGGCAACCCCTGTTACGACACGGGGTAAACTCCCGTGCTTACCTTAAACCATTACACAGAAAGGATTAATCTTGTTCAGTAATCTCTGAAAATTCGGGAGGCCAGGAACGACGTAAAGTAAAAATTAACAATTTTGTTTCATTAGCTATAAAAGAAAATAATTAACTAACAATTGATTTCAACACTTTCCTTTAACCTATCAGTTCCGTTCATTTCTATAAAACGCCCGAGTCAGATTTTCAGATTTTATAAACCAGCCAGCTGTCGGATCTTCCCTCTGTGTCTTCCTCTGGAAATTGGCTCTCCATTCGGTGTCGATATTTTTTTCACTCTGCGCAAACTCCTTCTCTCAGAGGGTTCTGACGACCACCTCTGTTGGTCTTTTGGCAGCTCTCTTCCATCTTCACGTTTTCTCGGGCTTAGACCACCAAGCATCGGATGGTTTCATTGGATTTTCATATTGTCAGTGTCCCAAATTCAAACTTGAAAGGAATTTGGTATTTTTCGGGGTATAATATAAAATGATTGGCCGATTTCAAATTTCTTTTCACCTCCAGACAAACAGCTATTCTACCCGCTGGACCACATGTTACATTGTATCTTATTCAGAACACTTGGTGCTCTCAAGCAGTTCTGTTAGCTTTTCAGGCATCCTACATTCCACGCCTTCGTAGCATTCCATACATTTGCACCCTGCGCAAGACTGGGACTGAAGATGAATTTGTAAGACCGAGTTGCTAATTGGTCATAGGTATCTAATTTAGACTGCATTTGGGACCTACACGAAGACCACTTATCACTATTGGCTAATTTCCCTGCTATTCATGATGAAGTCCTCATAATTTGCTGTGAAGGAATGTTGGAACGACTGCCCTCATCCAGGTTGGAAGCTTTCTGCAAAGACTTAGGACCAGGGTCAAAATCACAGGCAGCTGTGAGTTACAGTGGCACTGTGCCTTGTTTCAGGTCCTTGGGAAGCCATTTTTAATATAGGACGTGGTTGCAAATGATGAGTTTCTCAGTCTGAACGACAATAAGATAGTTACTGTGTTTTGTGAATTGGCAACAATAACATGTGAACTCTGAGTATTTCGCTGAATAATATTTGGATTATTTCTAAGAACAATTACGTTGTAGCTACCTTTATGGAAATAAAATGTAAATTAATGGAAACACTTTATGATACAAAAAAACATGTTATTTTATACAGAACAGAGAATATGTTGTCTCATTGTTGTGGTGATCACAATTACATATTCATTGTCAGTATTCAAATGAACACATTGTCACTCTAATATTTCACAGGTTGTTGTTCTCTGAACCGTTGGTATTCACAGTGAGCAATCAAAGTAATCAATTGAGTAATCAAATAGATTTACCTTTCTTATGACTTTAAATTTAAATAAACTATTTAATTTCTCACTGAAATGTACGAGTTTTAGGTAATTGCAAATAATTTGGAAAAAAAACATTAATTCGATACGCACATGGAATATTAACCTAAATAAATAAATTGCGTTATTAAAATGTCTAAATTTAATAAGCCAAATCATGCATGTCCATTTTAAAATGGCGATGGTTTTCTCAATATTGAAGTGAACTCAAAGTGCAGGCTCAGCTGTCTGAATGGAAAGGCTGCGAGATGACATGGTCCAAAATATACATATGTAACAGTTGGCTGTTAAATAGATACATAAGTTTTGATTGCTGTTTTGACATCAATTCAATGTTTTGAAACCAAATCGAGTTTGAATTTCTTGATTTGTCAACATAGAACCAGTGACAGGGAAAGATTGTGGGAGTATAAAAAAGAGGCCATTTTGAAAATTGGTCAGAGCAACTGCCACTGACCAGCAGAGCAACAGCTGTGTCGCCAGAGAACGAACAGCCCATCTAAATTCTTACTGTCAAAGAAATCAGAAGGCACTCAATCAAAAAGATACCTTTTCTAGTCAAACGTACTCGGAGTAAAAATAAAGACGACCAAGGGAGATCAGCAAACAGGCGATTGAAGGCAAAGGAGGAGACAGAGACTGTATGGATTTGAGATTAATTCAATGTAATGTTTAATAATTGTGTTAATGGATGTCAATAGGATGGTGTTCAGTAAGGTGAAGGAAAATTAAGTTTGTTAATAGTTTTGCTTGGGGTGTTCTACTAAATTGTCACTTTGATTTAAATATTGTAAATTAAGAGTTCCCTTTCAGTCCCTCACACTTCTTTTTTCTGGGTGTTTGGTTTTAATTAACAGAGAGATTCGAAATATGCGCTGTTACTGATTGAGTGCTCGTTTGGGATTTGGACATGTTTGAATATATTTCGAGTTCGAAAGACCCCAGCAGATCTAAACTGTTGGCCATTGGTGCCCTGGTTATTTAAATAAACTGGAGGTGAAAGAAAGCGTTTAGTTTAGATTCCCATCTGTGCAGAATCTGGCCCTTCACCGAAAACGTCCCCCCGACTCTCCGAAGAGTAACTCACCCTGATCCATTTCCCTCTGACTAATGCACCGAAAGCTGTGGGCAATTCACCTGACCTGCACAACTTTGCACAATGAAAGGAAGCCAGAGCACTTTTTGGAAGCCCATGCAGACATGGGGAGAATATGCAAACGCCACACAGACAATCACGCGAGGCTGGAATCGAACTTGGGATTCTAGTACACTCATGCTGCAGTGTTAACGACTGAGCCACCGTGCGGTAAAATTGCAGTCATTTGTGTTTGTTTAAATTGAAAGTGAGGGAAATGGCTCTAACCATGCTCAAGACATTACGTGTTTTTATGATTTTTCCCAAATTTGCCAAGGAAGGTGAGAATGATAGAGGACGGATATACTTTTGTTATTATCTGAGAGCTTAGAATTCGTTTTACCCCGGGACAAATGGAAAGCTGAAATTGTAATGGACTTGGTCAATCAGTTAGGCATATGGGAGAAACAGACAAGTGCAATTCAAAGTTTGTGCGACGATTTGTAGCTCGGGTGCTCGTTGTTGTGGTTCTGTTCGCCGAGCTGGAAGTTTTTGTTGCAAACGTTTTGTCCCCTGACTAGGCGACATCATCAGTGCTTGGGAGCCTCCTGCGAAGCGCTTCTTTGATGTTTCCTCCGGTGTTTATAGTGGTCTGTCCCTGCCGCTTCCGGTTGTCAGTTTCAGCTGTCCGCTGTAGTGGTTGGTATATTGGACCCAATATACCAACCACTACAGGGGACAGCTGAAACTGACAACCGGAAGCGGCAGGGACAGACCACGAGAACCACCTGAGGAAACATCAAAGAAGCGCTTCGCAGGAGGCTCCCAAGCACTGATGATGTCGCCTAGCCAGGGGACGAAACGTTTGCAACAAAAACTTCCAGCTCTGCGAACAGAACCACAACAAGTGCAATTCAGTTAGGAAAATTAAATTGAAAATTATTCAAATTGAGTTTGAAGAAAGAAAAGAGAGAAGGTTCTTCCCTGTGCAATAAGAAAGAGAAATTGGGAGAATGAAAAAGAGTGAGAAGAAAGAGAAAGAGAAATAAAAACAGGAGAGAAGGTTCTTAGATGAGCACAGAGAGTGAAGAAAGAGAAACGGAAAGGGAGAGATAATTTGAACTTCAGAAGTTGTAAATTAGTCAGAAACGTGAAGGTAACATATTATAAGTGAAGGAAGGGTGAAGGGATTTATTCAACTGTTTTAAAACATTGCTGCATTCCGATGAGAAAGATGACGAAGCCTTCTTTATTTCATTTGAAAAACTAGCTAGGCAGATGGAGTCGTTAGAGAAATTTTGGGGAATGTTAATTCAGACGAAGCTGGAAGATAGGACAGTGAGGTATATGCAGCGCTCTCAGCGCGGTCGAGAGATCATGACGTTGTTAAACTGGCTATTTTCAGTGCTTATGAATTGATACGAGAAGCAAAGAGACAATGAATCACCGACATGAAGAAGGTAGCAGATCAGACATATGTTGATTTCTAAAAAAATATGAATCATAGTTATTTTTAGTGCGGGACTTAAAGACAGATAAGACCTATGAGACTCCATGCTGAACGAGGTTAAAAACTCACTTCCAGAGATGTTGACAAACAGAACTTTCAAGAAGTGAGACGAGCGGCAGAGATAGCAGATGAATATGCATCCGTGTCGCACGTAATATACCGGTTCCGACATGAATTTCATCCAGTAAGGCATAAAATCTGGACAAGGGGTGATGCTTCACCGCAAAACTGGGAATAGTTTACCGGAAGTGAAAAGAGAAAACCAAGGATGTGCAAAGCCTCGTCATTCTTCACTGATACCAAGGTATCCATTGTGGCAAGTGGGAGACAAAAAGTCACTGCATTGTTCATTGAAGAATGACACTGTGGGACTAGCTGTCATAAAAGAGACCAGTAACATTAGCGAACATAGGAAAGGAGCCCCCAGGGAAAGTCGAGGAGTTGCAGGAAATTACACAGCTGAGGCAGGGGCTGGACATTGACCTCTGGGAAGACTTCACCACTGTGGGTAAATTTTATACATGAAGAACAGGAGAAGAAGGCAAACAGTAAGAGATGAAAGTGTTTTCAATCTTTCCCACATGTTACCCGAGAAAGTAATAAGTTATGGATTATATTGGCGGAAATGTAGCTTTCCCCTGCGTAAGATCAGTTTGGAGATCCAAATCAAGACTTGGGAAGTAACAGTGGAAGTGTTTGACAATGTCATTTCCAGGAAAACAGGTTGTTCTTGGCAATCATTTGGCAGGATCCAATGTGGGAGTGAAGCCAAAGGATGACCAGGAAACTGAGGAGTTCAAAGAGAGATATCATGGAATGTTTCTAAACAGTATTATAACAAGATCCCATTGCCATAAGTTAAAGCAAGAAGTGAACAACGAAAGTAAAAGATGAGAGTGTTGAGGTTCAGTTAACGGACACTCTTTCTGATGTAATGGTGCAGGAAAATCCTGAACAGGCAGACAGCAAGGCAGTCATGTTTCGTACTAAAAGGCTAACGCACATGCACAAAAATATGACGTAATAAGAAAGGAAACAGAGCATCCTAAAATGAAAATGGAGACCTCGGCAGGTTAGTGCACAGGAGAAATGGGCAGAAGTATTGCCAGTAGCATACAAGCAGGAGATGTTAAATATAGTAAATGAATTACAATAAAAGGTCAGCTAGATGTGAGGAAGAGTCAGGCTGATTTTCGCAGCTTTTCCAATGGCGTGGACTGTACAAAGATGTGGTTGAATTTTCCCACATATGTCATACCTGCCAAATGGGAGTTAAGACACAGGCGGTATTAAAACCAGCAACTTTTTTGCCAATTCCTGCATATGGAGAACCTTTCACGTGAGTTCTAGTTAACTGTGAAGGTCCCCTCCCTAAAAGTAAGAGTGGGAACCAATACTTGCTCACCATAATCGATATGACTTCCAGATTTCCAGAGGCAATTCATGAACGAAGTATTAAGGAAAACTTGGTGGTGGAGAAGTTGGTCGCTTTCTGGAGTGGGCTACCCAGAGTGAATTAATCAGGCCACGTGTATAATTTTACTGCTAGGCTTTTGAAGTAAGTCATGGATGGTATAGGCATGCAGAATTTTAATCCAAGTCTGCACCATGCTGGATCGCACGGAGCCTTGAAAAAGTGGTATTAGACCATGAAGACAATGTTAAGACCGCATTATCAGGATTACACAATTGATTAGAATGAAGGTATCCCAGTCATATTGTCTGCCTATCGAGATGCCCCAAACGAATCTAATCAGTTTACTTATTTGAGTTAATGTATGGACAAGAAATGAGAGGGCCTTTAAAACGAATTCATGAAAAATTGATGGGACCAAAGTGATGTCACTTTCGGAATACGCATAGGAGATTAGGGAAATATTAAATCGGGTAGGGGTGAGTGAGTTAAACAGCACATGGAGAGGGCACAGCATAGATTGAAGCAGTTGGCAGAGAGAAACTCAAAATTCAGACATTTTCTCGTGGGGCTGACGTATTAGTATTGTTACCAAAGGTAGGAGATCCCATCAAAAGCAGGATTAGTGGCCCCTATCAAATTGAAATTGAGAAAAAAATAGTTGCTTCAGGTAAACTATCTGGTAAGGTTGCTAGTTGGAACAAAAGCTTTATTCTGTATGAGATGTAAATATGTTGAAATCTTATTTCAATATAGACAGGGAAGTGGCGAAACAGTTGTTAGATACTAACCTACCAAGTGAGGAATCACGTCCAAATGTCGTGGATTTTGATGTGCCTCAAGTTACGTTAAATAATGAGGAAGTCCTTGAAGAATGGGATAGGAGACTCAGCTACCTGTCTCAGGAGTAAGAACTCATTTCAAAAGTTTGTTGCTGCAAGATCAGGACATATGCAGGAATAATGTGGGAGAACTAATGCTATTGAACATTGGGTCCATGTCGGGAATGCTGTTCCGATAAAACAATACCAATACAGTCTTTATCCTTTCATAGCCACACTGGACCAAAATGAAGTGGATTTGATCTCAATGAAGACGTCATTGAACAGAGCCAGATTGATTCCAGGCCTCTGATCGTGTTAGTTCCCAAACCTGATGAGACTCACCGATTTTCTGTGGACGATTGGAAGGTTAACACTGATTCAAAATTATACACCGATCCAATACTAAGATTGGAGGACTGTACGGAGAGACTTGTAAAAGCCAGTTCCATCACACCGTTGGACTTACTGCATGGGTATAGACAGTTTACTTGGCCAGAGAAAGCGAAAAAGGTGTCTGTGTTTGTAGCCCCAGATGGGCTGTATCCATTCAAATTGTTGTACCGAAGAACGCACAAGCCACGTTTCAAGGACTCATTAACAGAGTTGTGCCTGGATTAAGAAATAACGTCGTTTACACTCAAGATATGGTGGTCTTTAGCCATTCATGAGAAGATCACACGGTACAGTTGACAAAGCTGTTAGAATAATTATTGAAAGCAAAACTGGAAATGCACCTAAAGAAAACAGAACTCACAAAGTTAAAAATCACAAAACACCAGATTACAGTCCAACAGGTTTAATTGGAAGCACTAACTTTCGGAACGCCGCTCCTTCATCTAGTTGTTGTGCAGTACACAATTGTAAGACACAGAATTTATAGCAAGGGTTTGCAATGTGAAATTGTACTTTGCTCAAAAACTACATGAATTCATGTAAAACTCTGTTAACGCATTTTTAAATTAGAGTCTGCCTAAACATTTTGGCACAGAAAGGAAACACAGGGAACAAACACTGTCAACATCTTAACATCTTATCTGGCTGACACCAATTGTTACGGTTAATCTGAGAATGTAGACTTTTTTTTTAAAAGAAAGTATGATTGACAGAAGAAATAAGCGAAACTATCATGGTCATTCTAACAGATGAGAGAATCAACAATCAAGGCATATTTCAATGTATAATTTCAGGTACATCACATTATAATGTTTTGCTATAAATTCCATGACTTACAATTGTGTACTGCACAACCACTTGATGAAGGAGCGGCGTTCCGAAAGTTAGTGCTTCCAATTAAACCTGGTAGACTATAACCTGTCCAACCAACCCAACCACCCCGCGGCTCAATACTTCAACTCCCCCTCCCACTCCACCAAGGACATGCACGTTCTTGGACTCCTCCATCGCCAGACCATAGCAACATGACGGCTGGAGGAAGAACGCCTCATCTTCCGCCGAGGAACCCTCCAACCACAAGGAATGAACTCAGAGTTCTCCAGTTTTCTCATTTCCCCTCCCCCCCACCTTGTCTCAGTCCCTTCGAACTCAGCACCACCTTCCTAACCTGCAATTTTCTTCCTGACCTCTCCACCCCCACCCCCACCCCGGCCTATCATCCACACCTTATCACCCTCACCTTAACCTCCTTCCACCTCCGCATTTACAACGACCCTCCCCAAGTCCCTCCTCCCTATCTTTAATCTTAGCCTGCTTGGCACACTTTCCGCATTCCTGAAGAAGGGCTCATGCCCGAAACGTCGATTCTCCTGCTCCTTGGATGCTGCCTGGCCTGCTGCACTTTTCCAGCAACACATTTTCAGTTCTGATCTCCAGCATCTGCAGTCCTCACTTTCTCCTTGTTCCTGATAAGTCTCTGTATCACTATCTATTTATTAATCCCATAAGCCATGTTGAACTTCATGGTTATTTCTATTGCCTATATTTGGCAAAGACGAAATCTGTGGTTTTCAGTTTTAATTACAACCTGCATTCATCGCCCACATACTTAAGACCTCCCCACTGGCACATCACCCATCCGGCAAAACTTGTTCACATCCCCGGGATCCCCTTTTGCCCTGAATTGATTTCTATCTCAATATTGTCTCCATTACAAAACTTGTCCACTACCAGATCCATAAAATCCCCAGTCTCTGTGTCAGTGCTGTTGCTATATAAACCATATTTAATGCCTTAGTAAAATTCAGACTTTACGGTTCCAGCTCTTTTGTAAGCACTCTTTCAGCAACAAATATTTCGACCACAACCTTGCTTTTGTGTCTAAAATAACTACATGATAAGGACATTGTGTCAGATTAGTAATGCCGCTGGACATGTTATTCAGAATTTTTGAAACATTTTAGAAGTAATTACATGAAATACAATGTATCAAATCGTACCACAAATGACGTCAGAACTTACGTTCAAATGACAGGAAATAAAAGCAAATTTCAACAATAGCAACGACAACACTATCAGCATTTTGTTCAAAAGCTTTCCTATTTCACTGATGTCCTTGTAGTGTAACATTAATACCTGGTCTGGATTAAGAGTGACTTCAGTATCACAACAATGT
Organism: Chiloscyllium plagiosum; assembly: GCF_037043375.1. NCBI lineage: Eukaryota > Metazoa > Chordata > Chondrichthyes > Orectolobiformes > Hemiscylliidae > Chiloscyllium > Chiloscyllium plagiosum. The sequence goes on from NW_028270152.1 coordinate 108,357,857, forward strand.
GCTTGGCTCTGTACTATCTTCAGGAATGGTATCGCTTTAAGCGACCTTTAGTGAGGTGAACATATACTGCTGTTGACAGCATTGTAGACAGCCTATATTACAAAAATATTAACGGTCAGATCAAACAAAGAATAATGCAAGAGATCAGAAGCAAAAAGAAAAAGAAAATGCCAGAGAAACAGATCAGATTTGGAAGCCTTGGGTCGAGAGAAAAAAACAGAATTGGTATTTCAAGTCCACTGACCTGGCATCAATACTGAACGCATCTGGGGAACAGTGTTGTGAAGGGGCGAAGGCGTAAGCTGAATAGATAGAGAAAGACAGAGATATAAAAAGAAGGGCTTTTTGATGATCGGCTGGCATGGAAATAAAAGACGAGATTAATCGTATTTATTTTTCTCCTATTCCTAGATTACTGAAAATCGCGAACATTTAGGGTATACATCAAAGCCCTGTTTGAAGTGAGTTCGTGCAATAACCGTCTTTCATTCGTTGGATGCTGCACCAGAATTTAATTGCTTATCCCCATTATCCTTGAGAAGTAGTTGATGAGCTGCGTTCCTGACCACTGCAGTGCATCGGCTGTAAGTGGTCAGTGGTTAGTTCTGTTTGCTTGCACTTCTTTGAGACTTTTTAGTGCGTGATTCAGCTTAATGGCTGGCATGGTCATTTCACAGGGCAAATGCGAGTCAAACACATTACTACGCATCGGGAATCACACAGAAGCCGGAGCAGGTGAACATGGTAGATTCCATTCCCAGAAGGATATTCGAGTGCAAGGTAGCATTTTCGGACAATCGACAATGGTTTCTTTGTTTCATTTGATACTTAATTCCCCTTTTTTCAAATAATTCCAATGCCACTATTAGCCATGATTGGGATTTCGAATCCGGACTCTGGCTCATTCTTGGGTCCGGGCATTAATACCGCGAGACCATCGCATCAGCAAGCAGCTCCACTGATGATGGTGGCATTGCTGTTGGTGTGGCTGTGTTTGAAGAGCAGATTTTCTGAACGCAAAGAAATGATTAGGCAAAAGTACCACCCTTATGATTTTGTCGATGTGACATTGTCAGAGGATCGGAAGAACACTTGGCGAAAATGAGCTGTGTGTCCCTAGTCATGAGTCACGAACATAATTCATACCAGGCAGCAAGTAATCAGCACAGTAAATGGTATATTGCACTTCTTTGCAAAATTATTAAAGTTTGAGAGTGAAGACACCTTCCTGCAGTGGTCGAATGTTGTTCAGAAAGTAATTGGAGAAATGTGTATAGCTTGTCTATCCTTTATAAGAAATGATCTCCTTGCCACAGAGATATAGTGTAAAGGAATTGCTGGAGATAATCACTGCGGTGATGGTGCCATGAGGAGAGTGTGAAGGAAATAATCTGTTTCGCTAGAAAAGAATAAAAGGTGATTGCATTAAAACTTGAGGGTTATGAAAAACATTCATTATTTTCAAAACAGAGCATTAACAGCTCTGAAGTATAATGTGTTTTCCCGTACTACATGTTTCCACATTGTGACAAGTATATAGATAGGAAAGGATTAGAACGACATGGGACAAGTGCAGGGAAATGGCTGGATTCCTTATCTTCCTGATTAATAATAGGCAGGCAGGGGCTGAAAGACCAGAGCAACTAAGGCAATATTTATTTCTCCAATTTCAAATAATCTCCCTTTCAATTGCCCAACTTCCTTCCGAGCCCCTTGATTCCCTTCAAATACTCTGATAAAACATTGTTTCAGCTACTAATCGGATTCATTCCTTCCATCGAGCAGCCGGGTGGTACTCTCTTCCTGTGTTCACCGATCCCCACCTCACCGCCCTGCCTCCTCCTCCATCACTTCGCCTCTTTTTTCTGTAGCTCCCTTACCCCTACACCTAAAAAAACTTATACCCAAGGTGGTGACTTCTCCACCTCCTGATGCTGCCTGACTTGTTGTGCTACTCCAGACACCTGCTGTCTATTTTGAAGTCAAACATTTGCATTTCTTACAAGAACACTCTTCCTGTATTATACGCAAGCGACCCTGCATGGGCTGTGCGTCTTCTTATCCAACAGTTTCGCTAGGCTTAATGGATTTGTAATGTCTCGTTAAACCAGTTTGAGATGCTGAATGAGCTCCTTTTTTTAGACAATGGAAATGTGCAATGTCTCGTGGCACTGTTATTGGCATGTTACCGACATGTTAACAGCACAAGATTGAATGCTGTTCAGGATTTGACACTTTCGCACCTGAGGGGGTGACAGCTTGTTTTGAACATTGTACGATCTTCACTGAACATCCTCATTTCTTTTGGCATGATGTGGGGAAATACATTGATGAAGCAACTGAAGATGTTTGTGCGGACAAATATACACCGAGGAATGCACATAGCTATATACAGGGACTGAGAGGATTGATGTCCACCAGTCACATTGTGTTCTGAATGATCCAACCAGTGATGACTGTACAACCGATGCCAGTTAAGATCAATTTTGTTCAGGCTCCTTGACACATTGCTTTGTCAAACCCTGCCGTGATATCAGGGTCATTTACTCTTATGCTGTGTTCATATATTTTGTTCATGTCAACAGGACAATGTATATGTGTTGGGAGTGTTTCCTGTTGTCGGAGGGTTGTGACTGTTGGGGACACTATACCCAGATAGTTAGGGGAGCTACGTCACTTAAATGTTGGTGAACGTGTCAACGCATTTTGACACGTCAGAGAGTTCAGGTTTACAAAGAATTCGGTATGAAAGAGAAATTGCTTACAGGCGATTATCTATAATCTTCCTGAAGGGAAAGGTAGGTCTGAGATGTCTGAGATAATATTCCATTATTCCCCATACTCCAGTCATTTGCTCGCCCGTGTTACAGAATTGAAGAGGTTGAATGGACTGATCCTGTTGCTGTGTAAGAGGATATGGGTATCTCATGGCCTAGACTTGGTCCAGTGTTATAGCTTGAGAGGCTGACTAACCTCCTCTTGTAACTGTATATTCGTCTCCAGGGTTGAACCGCCTCATCCTGTTCTGTTGTCACTGAAATCCATACACAAAATCTACTGCCCCAGGAGAAAGTGAAGACTGCAGATGCTGGAGATCAGAGTCTAACACTTGGCGCTGGAAAGGAAAAACAGGTCAGGAAGCATCGAGGACCAGGAGAATTCTTCTCCTCCTTGCATTCTCCCTGACATGCTGGGCCTTCCTCGCACCACATCTTTCGACATCTTCCACGTGCTAGTAAACCTTTCTGGTCACTTTATCAAACTTCAAGAAATTTGTCAGGTATGAAGTTCCACGCTCAAAGCCATGCTTACTATTCCTAATCAAACTTTTTCTTTCCAAATGCATGTACATCTTATCCCTGGGAATCTTCTCAATTAACTTACCTACCACAGACGTTAAGCTTAGCGATCAATAACTCCCAGGCTTTTACTTCAGTCTTTCTTGAACAAGGGCATCTTGAACAAGGGCATCCAACTATTCGCTCCACTCTCCTCTCCGACCTATCACCCCCACCACAGAATTCACAACGTTCTTGGCATAAACCCTTCATCGGGAAGGCATTGGTGCCTTCCCATTGTTTTCCATTCCAATATTACAATATAAAATGGAATTGGGAACTGTGCTTGCTCAGGAAGGCGGCAATGTATACAGCACTGAATGGAAGGCGGTCTACCAGATGTTTGTAGGGGGCATTATGGAGATGGCAATTGGAGATGAAGAACAGACTGTTTGAAGTAAAAACACGAGGATACAAGGGAAGCAAGTGAAGAGATTGTTGCTTCTTTAGCGATGATCTTTCAGTCCTCACTGTCAACTGCAGTAGTGCCAGATTATTGGAGGGTGGGAAACGCGATTCCCTAGTTCAGGAAAAGGAACAGGGAAAATCATGGGAATTATAGATTAGTCAATCATACGTCAGTGCTGGGCATAGTATTGCAGAGAATTCTGTCAGACATGATTTATAATTACTTTTAAAATGATAGGTTAATTAGGGATGTTCAGCATGCCTTTCTGAAGGGCAGGTCATGCCTCACAAACATTATTAAATCATTTGACGATGTGGTAAGATACATGGATGAAGGTGGTGCAATGATACGATGACCATGGATTTCAACAAGGCGTTTGATAAGCTTCCATTGGTAGGCTCATTCAGAAGAAAGGAAGCATGGGATATACAAACTGGTATGGAAATGCACGTTGTTTGGGTACAGAATTAATGGCCCTAGAAGACAGAGGGAGTAGTAGATGCAAAGTATTCAGCCTGGAGCTCGGTGATCAGCGGTGGTCCGCAGGGTCAGTTTTGGGACATCTGCTCGTTTTGAGTTTTATAACTGAGTTGGATGAGTCAAAGAATGCGCAGTATGTTTGCCGATGACACAAACGTTTGTCGAGTTGTGGATAGTGTGAAGGCCTATGGTATGTTGCAACAGGACATTGTCAGAATGCAGGACTGGGTTGAAAAGTGGCAATTGGAGATCAAAATGAAAAGTTTGAAGCGATTGAGTTTGGATGGTCGAATTTGAAGTCAGAATACGGGATTAAAGGCAGGATTCTTGGCAGTGTGGAGGAATACAAAGTTCTTGCAGTCCATCACCGCAAATCGCATGAAGTTGCCACTCTAGTTGATAAGATTATTTAAAATTCTGGATTAGTGGTGCTGGAAGAGCACAGCAGTTCAGGCAGCATCCGAGGAGCAGTAAAATCGATATTTCGGGCAAAATCCCTTCATCAGGAATACAGGCAGAGAGCCTGAAGAGTGGAGACATAAGGGAGAGGAGTGTGGGGGTGTGCAGAATGTGTCAAAGAGTACAATAGGTGAGGGTGTGTGTGGAGTGGGTAAGTGGAAAAGAAGATAGGCAGGTAGGACAAGTCATGGGGACAGTGCTGAGCTGGGAGTTTGGAACTGGGGTGATGTGGGGGAAGAGGAAATGAGGAAACTGTTGAAGTCCACATTGATGCCCTGATGTTGAAGTATTCTGAGGCGGAAGATGAGGCGTTTTTCATCCAGGCATCTGGTGGTGAGAGAGCGGCCATGAAGGAGGCCGAGGACTTCAATGTCCTCGGCAGAGTGGGAGGAGGAGTTGAAATGTTGGGCCACAGGGCGATGTGGTTGATTGGTGCGGGTGTCCCGGAGATGTTCCCTAATGCACTCTGCTAGGAGCCGTCCAGTCTCCCAAATGAAGAGGAGACCGCATCGGGAGCAACGGATGCAATAAATGATATTGGTGGATGTACAGGTAAAATGTGATCTATGTGGAAGGCTCCTTTAGGGTCTTGGATTGAGGTGATGGACGAGGTGTGGCCGCAGGTTTTGCAAATCCTGCGGTGGCAGGGAAAGGTGCCAGGATGGGATGGGAGGGTGAGTTGCAGGGGGGCCTGGACCTGACCAGATAGTCACGGAGGGAACAGTCTTTGCAGAAGGCGTAAAGGGGTGGGGAGGGAAAATGCCATCCCGTATTCCCAATTCCTCCACCTCTGCCGTATCTGCTCCCAGGAGGACCAGTTCCACCAGAGAACACACCTGATGGCCCCCTTCTTTGGAGACCGCAATTTCCATTCCCACGTGGTTAAAGATGCCCTCCAATGCATCTCGTCCACATCTCGCAACTCCGCTCTCAGACCCCACCCCTCCAACCGTAACAAGGACAGACGCCCCTGGTGCTCACCTTCCACCTTACCAACCTTGGCATAAACCAAATCATCCGCCGACATTTCCGCCACCTCCAAACAAACCGCACCACCAAGGATATATTTCCCTCCCCACCCCTTTCCGCCTTCCGTCAAGACCATACCCTCCGTGACGACCTGGTCAGGTGCAATTGCTCTTTGACTGCCATGCTCGGTGTAAATTGCGGGGCAGCTCTCAACTGAGAAAGTTAAACTCTATGCACACTGGACTTTTAAAGATGGTACCAGTGCCACAGATCACAAAATGTACCGGGGCATCGGGGAGTTGGTGCGGACCTCCAGCCATGATACATAGGAGAATCGGGCTGGCATTGAATGAGAGGGACACTATGGGGAATGCCGGAGGTGGTTAATGTGGTGAGTTCGGTAAGGTAGCACTCGGAAAGTAGCTCACCTCGGGCAGACGCTCCCTCTATCACACTCAATGAAAATGACACTGAGACAAATTATTGTTAGATTAAGCCAAATGAGTCCAAGACTCTGGTAAGCACATCCACAGTCACAAATCTGCAGAACAAATGGTTATTCAGAACTCTCCATCAACTGTCCTCATACCAATATCCCGTTCACCACTCAGTTCTGGAAACATTCATTTCTGTTTTAGGATGCTATCGAAATGTCTGCATTTCAGCATCCTGAAACACGAGAACACATTCTTGCATGACAATGCTAATAATCGGTGTGACCTGCACTTCTAGCACGAGATGCAAGTTTCCCCACTTTTGACAGCGATCAACACAGCATTATTGAGCAATGCACTGGGGTGGAATACACCGCTCCATACCTTCGGTGGATAACTGCTCCTGCTACTCACATCAAATCATTGATGTGAAAAAGATCATAAAATCTAGAAGCATGAGCATGCCATCTGGCCTTTGGAGACTACTCTGCAATTGAAAAAAAAGATCTTTGCTGATCTTTTCATGAACCCAGGTGCACTTACCCGTTCTTTCACTGAATCCCTTAATTTGTTTGTTGGTCAACAACGAATCTATCTTTAAAGTCTTTTACTGAACTCGCGTCAACTACTTGACTGGGAAAGGTATTCCATAGATTTTCAACCCTCTGGGTGACAAGGTTCCTTCTAAATTCATACCCTCCTCTGTTCCCTCTAATTTTGAGGCGATTCCCTCTTATCCTAATTTCACCTTCCACTGGAAACATCATCTCTACTTATATATTATCTGTTCTCTTCATGATTTTGTATAGTTCTATAAGATTCTTCCGCATTCGTCTGAATTCCAATAAATATAATCCCAGTCTGCTCGGTCTCTCCTCATAGGCAGACCCCTCATCTATGATATTAAGCTCGTGAAACACTTCCGTATCCCCTCGAGTGCCAGCATATCAGTTCGCAAGTAAGGAGAGCAACATACCATGCAGTACTCCAGGTGTGGCCTTACCAGCACGCTGTACAGCTGCTGTGATTGCATTTGCTGTTTTCCAATCTGCTCGGACTGCCCCAGAGTCCAGAGAATTTTGGAAAATTACTGATAGTGCGGCTTACTATTTCTCCCACCACCGCTTTTAGTACATTGAAATTCATACCATCAGGACCAGGAGACGTGACTACCCTATTTTCCATTAGCTTGTACAACTCAACCTCTTCAGTAATAATGATTGTTTCCAGGTCCTCCCGTACCTTTGTCTCTTTATTAATTACTGGCATAGTATTGGTGTCCTCCACTGTAAAGATAGATTCAAAATGCTTATTTAACTCCTCGACCACTTCAACATATCATGAACGAAATGTCTTTTCTCATCCTCTGACGGACCAACATTCACTTTATCCTTTACCTTTTCATTTTATTTCTTTATAGAAACGTTTGTCATCTGTCTTTATATTCAGTGCCAGTGTATTTTCTCATGTACCGTATAGTTCTGTTGTGACTTTATTTTGACTTTTAATGTTTTCCCAAACTTCTTGTTTCCTGATGTTCTTAGCTACATTGTATGCCTGCCATTTCAATTTAATATTCCCACTTGTTTCCTTCCACTGCCATGACAAAATTACTCATTTTGTTACAGTCCTTCTTTTTCACTTGTCGATATTTCTGTTGAGCAGTTTGGAAAATTCCTTTGAAAGTCCTCTCCTGCTCGTCAACTGTCCCACCATCAAATCTTTTCTTCCAGTCTACTTTAGCCACGTCGTCTCTCATTCTATTTTAGCCCCTCTTTATTAAGCACATGACTTTTTATTCAACTGTATGTTCACACTCTCCATCTGTGTTGAAATTCAACTATTCAGTCATCGCTCCTTCCAAGTGGATCCCTGCCTATGAGGTCATTAATTGTTCTGATCTTATTACACAGGACCAGATCTTGGATAGCTTGTTCATTCGTCGGTTCCATTTCATTGTGGTCAAGAGGATTATAACGGATGCATTCAAGGAAATCCCCCTTTAGTTTACGCTGACCCAGCCGGTTCAACCAATCGACATGTATCTTTAAATCTGCCATGGTAATTGCTGTACAATCTTTACAGGCAGTAGTTATTCCTTTTTTTATTACCTGCTGCACGGAGATCTTATTATTTGATGGTCCATCGACTAAGACTCTCAGTGATATTTTTCATCTTCGTACTTCTAAGTTTCACCCAAATGGATTAAGTAAATTGAATTGAATTGAATTGAATTGAATGCATTGTCACGTGTACTGATGTTATCTCTCAGCACTGCCCTGATATCGTCCTTGAGGATCAGAGCTACACCACCTCCCTTATATTTCTGTCTGTCCTTCTGAATAGTCTGTTACCTCTGGACATTTAACTCCCAGATGTAATGGACTCGGTCAGACTATTCAAAACATTCTGAAGCAAGCAGACCAGGCCTCAACTTTGCAATTTGTTTCCTTAAGTTTACAAGATTTTAAAATAGACAATCATTTATTCACAAAATTACACAATTCAACATAAAGACCATAGCAAATAACTCCGACAGGACTCAATCTTTCCAAATTTACTTCATTATGCTGTTCCAAATATAAATATGCGTGCCAATACGCAAATCCCCTGAAACAACAGTAAAAATGGAACAAATGCTTACAGATTGAAGTTACAAAGGCATAAATAGAAAGAGTGTAGCTGCCTTTCTTCACAAAGTCCACTGTTGAACTCCTGAACTCGTTCTGGACTAAACTGCTCAGCTAGAGAGCTGACCACTCCCCGTTCATTATCCTGGTCACTTCTAAACCATGACCACTTTGGCCTGAATTCTAATCAGTTGACACTTAATCAAAAGGCTTCTCAAAATCATTCTTCATCTCTCTTCCAAACTAATTTAATCGGAGCATTTACGCCCCAACTGAAAGAATACTGACGGCACAGTATACTTGAGAAAAATAACAGTTTTTAGAAAACAGTCCAGCTTTGTGACACAGTCATAACCATTCTGTAACCATGTCTCCATAATTACTCATAAATCATATTCATTCGCGATGATTCGTGTTATTAACTCACCGACCTTTTTAGTAATACGACGAGCATTCAGGTAATGTGCCGTTATGATAGCTTTCGGAACTTCATGATTTCCAAAATATCGAAGAATATCTCTTGAGTTATCCTTCTTTTTTTCACTCGTTTAATCGTCTGCCTTGTACGTAAACACTGTTGCACACATGCTAACCTGCTGCCTGCCTTTTTATGTACCATTGCACTTTCTGTGTTTTTTTTTTCCTTTCTTTTCCCCTTCCACTCACTCGTTGAAAGATCGAATGATCACCCTATTTATCCTTTTCACATGAGAACTAATTCCACATCGGAGACCATCGCATCCGTACAGATCCAAAACTGATGCCAATCTCCAATGAATTGGACCCTTTTCCCACATCATTTCCTTAGCCACGTGTTTAATCCCACAGTATTCTTATCCCTGAACTAATTTGCACGTGTCACAGGCAGTAATCTGGAGATTATCATCTTTGAGGCACCGTTCCCTAATTTTGTTCATCGTGCTTGATAATCCCCAAACAGATCTTCCTTCCTCGCCATGCCTGAGTTGTTAGTCCCAACGTGGATCACAACATTTGGATCCTCATCCCCACACCCCGTCCCATTACACTTTCAAGCCTGTCAGAGGTGTTCTGCATCGTGGCACCGTTCAGGCACCACGTATGAGGGGCTCTTGATCTGGCTTGTAAAGGATAATACCTGTCACACTAATTACAAAATCCCACATAACTACCACTTGTCTTTTTCCTCCCCCTCTTGAATGGCCTTCTGCACCATAATGTTATAGTTATCTGGCTCATGCACCCTGTCGCCATTTTCCTCATCCACAAAGGGAGCAAGCATTTTATACCTGGTGGATAAGCTCAAAAGCTGAATTTCCTCTATTTCTGAACTCAGAATATCCTTACTTGCCTCATTTGCAACCACACCCTGTTGTTAATGATCACTAACTCAATTTCAATTACGTAATCAACTAGGTGTGACTGCCTCCTGAAATAAAGTTTCCAACCAACTCTCCGACTCCTGGACCTGCTGCAGTGTTTTACGCTCAGATTCCAGATCAGCAACTCTGAGCTGGAGTTACTCCACCAACCACCATTTGCTGCAGATGGTGTCACTGCCATTCATATTGAGATTCGCCCGCTCCCACATCCGACAGCTGCAGCACATCACCTGCACAGACACCTCTACTTCGTTAATTACGTTATTACTTTATATAACTGTGTTGGTTAATTGTTTTCTAACACTTCCTGGTCACACTCTGTTTCAAATTTTCATGAATAGATAAATAGAAAAAGTAATCAAAGAAGTAATTTTTAAACTAATCTCACGATCGAACAGTAATAGAAAACCCTTACCCTTTCAACCCACCACTGTCTTAATTGTTAGAGGAGGAGGGTGGGTAGGAGAAAGTGCACGTGTCGTGTGTTGGCTTCAGCTGATGCCAAAATATAGCAGTTCATTTACCTTCTCAACAGCTCCTGTTCCCCGCTCTCACCACTACCGCTTCAACTGCAAAATGAAGCTATGTTCCACATACTGAATACTTGTCTTCTTCGCATTTATAGAGAAAGGCACTGCTGTGGTCTGCATATCTCCCCATGCCAAAGAGACCGTTTCGTCCTGGTTAAGAATTGAATGTAGCCGTGTGTGCTCCACTGCTCCACATGTTGGACAGATAGCTCGTCGACTGGTGAGCACTGTACAGTGTTCCTGAACAGATAGCTGGGTTGCACTGAGCCTGAACTGCACATTGTTCCATGGTAAGCAGATATCTCATCTGGCCATCCATGTTTCTGAACAGAATCTGTGAACTGGACTGAGTATCGGATATCCGATATCAATCCTCCATCTCGGCGCATTCTGCTGTTAAGCTCCATTATTCTGCAACATGTTGTCCATTAAGTAGTTATCCAATTAAATCGGGAATTTGGGTCCCACTCGTTACGGACCAAGTAGAGACCCTCAAAATGTATGGAGATGGTAGACTTGACCTGCACGCTTTCTTAGTTACAAGGTAGATGTGACGTGCTGAGTTACAGACACAATTCGTTTGATCAAAATATTCGACATTAAGCAAACCAAAATTTATTCAAACACTGTCGATAAAATAGAGCAAAAGTAAGAGGAACATTGAATAACTTAATTCTATTGGAAATCTTAACAGAAAACTACGTTATTGAACTACTAAACAGTAAATGAGGGAAATGAAGACAGGCTTAGAACAACAGACTGAAATGTTCTAAGAATGGATCAGAATCTGAGAACGTTGACTGGAATTTTCGAACAATGGATCAGAATCTGAGAACATTCGACTGGAATAATCCAACAATGGACTGGACTTTATCCTTGGGTCTTTACTGGTTTTCTCCGGGCTGGACATGTTTAGAGTTGCAGAGAGAAACTGTACTGATGATTGTTCACGCCCGTTAGTATCCCATCCTCAGTATTGTTGGTGTTCCTGGTGAGCCTATGGCTGCCAGTTTAATAAACGACGGTGAATGTTATTGCTATTTTACATATGTATATTTAGCAAATACATAAGCTGTTATCTTCAGATTTACTCACAAACTCCACCTCATTTCCATGAATTTCAGACTCCTCGCTCACTCATTTCAGAAGGAACAACACTGGTCCATCCCTTCAGTCTCCCTTTTCCCTGGTGTTTTGAAACCCGTATACTATCTGTCATCAAACATGCCTACATCCAACTCTATAATATCCATAGTCTCCAGTTCCGCCTCAGTGCTGTTGTTGCATGAGCCATCATCTGTTAACCTCAGACATTACAGTTCCAGTTCTCGTCTGACTACGTTTCCATTTACTTATGTGTTGACCACAAACATGCTCTTACCTCTTCACTTATTTCACAATAGGGACTTATAACGTCACTGAACGGATAATTCAGAGGCACAAGTTATGACTCTGAAGGCATTGTTTCAAATCCTACCACAGCCGCTGACATAACTTAAATTTAAATGAGAAAACTTGGAACAAAAACTCATTTTACTAATGGCAACCAGAAACTATCGGGATTCATTTTATTATTTCACTGATAACCTTCGCTAAAGAAACTAAACATTATTGGCCAGTCTGTACGAATTGTGAATACAGATCCACAACACTCTCGCTGCCTCCATATTGTCTTGACAAATGGCCTCACAATCAAGGGCAATTAATGATGGACACGAAATGATGTCCTTGCCAGTGATGCTGACATCCCGTGGAAAAGAAACCCACTAAAAATGAAATACGCCAAGGAACTGTGGATGCAGGAGATCTGAAATGAAATTCTTCTGCGTTTGGAAATGTTGGAGAATGTCAGCTGATATGGGAACCTCAGTCGGGAGACAAACAGATAACGTGTCGCGTCCAGTGACCCGACATCGGCAATGAAAGCAACTGGGAAATATTCTGATTTACTTGAGCGATGGCTGGATCACTGATCGAGAGATTGGGGTTAAATGGAAGGAGAAATGTCCAGCGAGAGAGAGACAGAGAGAGGCACATATAGATAGATAGAAAAAGAGAGAGGAGAGAAAGAAAATATAGGCATTGCTGATGGTGAACAGGAAGGAAAATGAAATAGGAGCTTATTCCAACATTTTTCTTTTTCCCATATTCCTGAATATCACGTCAATTTATGTATGCCCCTGTTTGAAGTGAGTTATATTCCCTCTTCCTCTCTTCTATGTCTATGGTAACGTGGTAATCAACTCCATTGGCAAGATTTGTGCTGCTGTCATAGTTGCTGAGATGCAGAGGAAGATAATTTCACGTCGTCAACTGTTTCTTTGGAGGAAGGAACTGTTACTGCGCGATCATGCAGTGATGTCAAGGCATTTTTCAGCCAGGAAGGAAAACATTATCAACACTGAATGGATGCAGCGTTGTATTTGGGAATTTCACTTGCTCCTTTCATTGGAAAATATGCAGAAGTTCTATGGACGCTTTTTCTCGGGTTTGTGTTGTCAACTGCTGCATTCATTCAGGGAGAACCGAGAGTCTGTTGATCACACTCTGGACCCTGCACCTACAGTGTATTTGGGTCCATGACAAACAAATACAGCTGAGACGACACATTAGGGAAGCCCTGTCCCAGGGAGGAGCAGGGCACTGCACTTCACGCACGGACCCCTCCACTTCCCGAGTTTTCCACGAATATTGTTATAAGCTGAACCAATTCCAAGAGTAAAATGTGAACCCAGCTTCTTTCGAAAATGTGGTGGTCAGTGTCTGTGTCCCATCCTTCAGAATAATGTAGTCTCACACGTGGGGCATGACTGTGTAGAGACTCGTCATGAAGTGAAAAACATTGAGTTTGACCTTTCCAGGCAGGAGTGGGTGACACATCCATCGTTTCCAAAGTGCAGCCTTTGGATGTATTCACGAATTGAGAGAAGCCACCTGCCCACTGAGAGGAATACATTGTTTCGATCTCCCACAAGGAAGGTGCAGCAAGTAACTTCCCGAAATACTAGGGAATAGAGGGACTGGTGAAGATGAGGAACTGCATGAAGATAGAATTAACGAAGAGTATGTTTTTATAATCGAATTGACTTGAAGCTTGGCGAGTTGATGCATCTGATGAGCTATATCTAAGTGTACTCAGGAGATGGTAAGAGAACTAGTGAAAGAATGACTCATTATTCATTAAAGCTATTTAGATTCTGGAAAGGATCCTTCAGACTGGAACGCAGCTATTGTGACACTAAATATCTAAAACAGGGTGAACTGGGAAAACAGAAAACAAAACAGCTTGGTGTCAGCTGTGTGAAAAAAATGGAACATTTGATTAGGAATATGACAACTAGACATTTGGAGAATAATAATATGATTTTGTAGAGTTGGCCTAGATTCAGGAAAGGGAAATAATACTTTATATACCTTCTAGAGTTTGTGGAGATTGTCCATTGTGACATCGACTATTGGGAACCACTGGGATTGGAGTCTTAGAATTCTCAGAAGATATTTTAGTTGGTTGAATGCAGGTGAGTGGAGAATATTAGAGTTCATGGGTAAGTAGGATTAAAATGTATATTGTATGTATGAAAACTTGGATCATTGAGTGAATGCGAAGAGTCTTATTTTTCTCTGGACTGAAGACTTTGTGTCATGAGAGGAATCAGTGCTCGGGCAATAGCTGCTCAAAAGATATAAAAAATGATATGAATAACAAATATAATAATTCTCATTTATGTTAATTAAATGGTGAAATGTTGGGGAGGTCTGGGTGCCTTTGATTATAAGTTACTAACAGAATTCATGTGTGGCAGTAAGTAATTATTACTATAAATGATATGTGTTCCTTCATGCAAAATGATTAAAATACCAGGTTAGATGTATCTTACTCAATGGTGGCGTTTTGTTGAAACACTGTTTGGGATCTTGTGCACAGATGGAGTCTGCTTTAGAAATAATGACTTTCATGTGACCGAGACAGATCAAGGACTTTCACCAGACTAAACCCTGGCATGATGTCACCATGAGGAGAAAGTGTTTAATCTTCAGCGATGTCAGAGATAAGAAGTTAAAACGTGATGGTTATGGACTACACTCATTATATCTCAAGCAGCCATTCATTAGGTGAGAAATTCCATACTTTCCGTAAGATGCTCTATTCCCGATAGTTTACATGCCTGTCTAGTGACCTCATGTCGATTGAATGAGAGATACAAGGTCTGAGTGAACTCGGGGCACTTTAATGCACAGTTACTGTGTGACGCTGCACTCAACGTTTCGTTGTTCACAATCCTGTCAGCAGCGACTACACCTGCATTCTGAAACAGTTAGCCACTCCACACAAGCTTCTGACCTCCAAAGGGAACATGGGTCTGCTCTATCAGAGGTGAAGATGTCTTTGAGAATGGCGAAAACAATGGCTTTATTCCCAATGCCAGAAAACCATGATAAAATAACACGTATGCATTATGACTAATGAAGCCACGAGGAACAACATGAAGCAGTCCATCTGTGCAGTACTTGTTCCATTTGTTTGTGACATTAAAGCATCTCTGACACTTCCCTGTCCATGTGTTAGTGAGAAGTTGAATGACCTTTATAAATGATTCCTAGTTTGAAATTCTCTCTTTTTTATCTCGCGGACGTGTTTTGTGGGGCTGCGCACACTTCTTGCCTTCATGTGTAATCGGCAGGAGGAGCTAATTGTGCTATCCCGATTCTTGTCGAATAATTTTAACGGACTTAATAACTTGCCCACATTCTTGTGAAGCCAGATTGAGGTACTGACTGAAAGTGACCTGACACGTTATTAGCTTAGCTGAGAAATCACCAAGACAGAGATTGTGTTCGTCGGAAATGTGCAGTGTCTGACACCGCTGTTACATGAATATTACCGACACTTTAACAACAATGGTTTGAATGACGTCCAGGTGTTTTTGCACATTGATACAGAATGTTCAGGAGCTGAAAGGGTCAAATTGTTCTGAACATTGTGTGATCTTTCGTGATTTGGATCTATGTTGACTCAACAGTGTGAATGTCCTGCTTCCGCTCTGCAGTCATTCCTCACTGACAAATTGGGAATGCTCGGTTGACGAAGCTACCCTAAGGATCCTGCAGGCATGATAAATGCCCACCGATGTTACGCAACTGCTATTGTGCCCTGAATGACTCCAAACAGTGGAGAGGCCATAATCGATTCTCATAAAGTGAAATTTTGCTCAGGCTCCATGATGTCATTCTTCGTTAAATAAAGCCTTGATGTTAGGGCCAGTCGCTCTCACATAAGCCTTTGTATTCACCTTTTTTGGCCGGGTGATTGGCAGTAAAGCGGAAAGACTTATGTTACAGGATGATACAGATGGAATGGTCAAATGG
The DNA here is from genome assembly GCF_037043375.1 of Chiloscyllium plagiosum. Lineage (NCBI taxonomy): Eukaryota > Metazoa > Chordata > Chondrichthyes > Orectolobiformes > Hemiscylliidae > Chiloscyllium > Chiloscyllium plagiosum. The sequence continues at coordinate 108,373,834 of NW_028270152.1, forward strand.
ACAGATCAATGGCAGGTGGGAAGCAAAAAATTATAAATATGTCATGATGCATTTTGGAGGAAGGAACTAGACGGGGAGTACTCAATGACTGACAGCACACTAGGTAGCTCAGAGACTGTTTTTCGATTAATACCTGAATGTGACTGGACACGTTAATTGGTTAGTTAAGAGGACACACGCGACTGTAGGCACAACCTTTATTCATCGAGACAGAGAGTGTAAGAACTAGAAAGGACCTTGTTTTGGCCAACTATTCCCATTACATTTCAGGCATTTGTTTGAGGGAATAGTATGCAATATTTCCAAGTCTGCTGACAAAATTAAACAATGTCGGATTCCGAGTGAGTGAGGAGGACGTAACAAAGTTGCAAGTTGACGGAAACAAGCAAGTAAATGGGCAAATACGTGGCAGACGGAGATCAATTGAGGTAGATGTGACGTTGTGTACTTTGGGCGGGGGAGGGAATAGAGGATGACAGCTTAAAAGGTGAAACGGAATTGGTTTTAAAACTTTGATCTATAAAGTGACGGGTGCTCCTTTCTTTTTATTTACTTCTGCAGAGACCTCTGAGAACCACCATGCAGGGTATTATGTTCTGAAGCCAGAAGTCAATTCTGGGAATGGTACTGGTACGCTAATCCGTGTACATAGACCTACCAAGTGAGTAGCTGTAACATTGAAAACGATCTGGATCTCTTGGAATAACAGTCACTGAAAGTAATAATGCAAGATCAGAAAGCAATTGGAATGATTAATGTTGTGTTGACCTTCATTTCAGGGGGATTTGATAAAAGGGATATGGGTGTCTTACTACAGTTGTACAAGGCTTTGTTGACACTTGATCTCGAACATTGTGCAGTACCTGAGCAGTTTAGATCTCCCTGTCTAATAAGGGACATACTTGACACTGAGGGCGTGCAGCGAAACATGACCACACGGATCTCTGGAATAACAGGCCTACCGTGGGAGCAGCATTTGGTTCGAATGGACCTGTATTCCATGGAGTTTAGAAAAATGAGTTAAATATATAAAACACTGACAGTTAGAGACAGATAGGAAGTAGGGGTGATAATTCCCCTTGCTGGAATGTTTAAAACGGGAGACCACATATTAGTTAAGGGCAGGCCACTCCACATTGAGTTGAGAATACGCGTCTGCACTCAGAGACTGGGGAACCTGGGGAGCTATCTGCAACGTAAGACTGTGGAGGCCAACACACATAATTTAAATCAGGATTTCGAGACACAAAAATTATACAGAAAAATCAGGGGTACCATATGGAGATGGAGGGTCAGCCATCATTATGTTGGATAGAATAGTTGCCGGAACAAGGGGATTACTACAGATCTTTTTTTTGTATTTCCCCAAGTTGAATCCCACTAAGGGATATGTACTTTGTACCGGAAAAGTGCATTGACTTGTGCTGATTGACCTACTCCTTTCCCGATGTTTCTGTTCGAAAGTTCTGTAAATATTTTCAGAAGGATGTCTCTGCATGGTCGACAGGACTGTATTTCCCATTCCCTTTTCTGATATCGAGGCTGGTGCTTTGTGTTCTGTCCGGTTTAACCTTTGGACCTCGGAGCAATTTGATACAATTGGGTAGCTTGCTTGGCCGTTTCGGAGACCATTGAAGAGTTTATCACAAGTCTGTGTGTCTGGAGTCAGTGTGAGGCCAGACCAGTAATACACGGATGATTTGCTTCCTGAAAGTACGTTGGGGAAGAAAGTTGATTTTTACTACAGACATTGGCTTCCGAATCACTATTAGAGATACCAGATTATAGATTTCAATGTTTTATTAACTGCTTTTGAATTTTCATTAGCCTGGTTTGGATTAGCAATCCAATGACATTTGGCAACAGTACCATCTCCACATGGGGACCAAATTGAAACCACACTGAACGGGTTTTTCTGTGCTTCTTGACAGCTATGTCAAAATGAACACCCACCAATTTGCTTATCGGAATGGGACTGCTGGGGTGGTCGTCTCCTCTTAGGGGATTGGACAGGGTTGAGTAATGTTGCATATTGCCTGGTAAATGTCAGAGTTGAATATGGAATGAAGCAGCTTCCACAGGGACACGGTTTGCTGTGCAACACAAATCATCAGTCATGTTGCAGGAATGGTGCCAGGGACGATAACGTTTGTGGTATCTACTGTGTTCAGCAGTGTTTTCATGCCATGTGCAGCGAATTGAATTGATTGAAGTTTGACATCTATGATTCTGTGGACATCATGGAGAGAGTGAGGAGGATTATCGACTAAACAATTCTGGCTGAGGATGGGACAGACACTGCATCCTCGTCCTTTACACCGATGTGAACGCTGTTTTCTTTTATTTTTGATGGAGAAATTTGTGGCCCCACATCCTTTAGTGAATTTTTTCTTTGTCCATCCACATTTGTGACTGGATGTGGCAGGACTTCAGAACTTAGATCTGATCTGTTACTGTTGGGATGATTTCCCCCTCACCATCAAATGTTCTTCCTGTTGTTTGTACTGTAACCAGTCAAGGGTGGTAGCATTAAGCATTTGTTTTCAGACTTTTGCACACATGTGTCTGGCATGTTTACCCCAACTCATCACTGAACATAGATGGGATTGATGGTAATGGTTGACTGAGGGATTATCCCGGAAATAAAGTTCAAGTTTGTCGTTGAATGCAATTCTGCTTCTGTCCTGATGTGGTCTACGGCACTACATCAATGTCTGGAATACTCTCTTCAAGAAAGTTCGGAGAGTTAAATCATTGACAATATTTATACAAGATTTTTGACTTCGAAATAAATTGAGATCAATGAAGAATTAGAGACACAAGAGGAGTTATAGAGTCATGGACATATAGAGTCATGCAATACTTAAGCATACCCTTTTGCCCAACTCGTCTGCGCTCACCAGGCTTATTAAACTGAACGAGTTCTTTTTTTCTGCATTTGGCACATGCAGCTGCAAACCATTCCTATTTATGTCTCCATGCAACTGTCTGTGAAATATTGTAATTGTACTTGCGACAACCACTTCTTCTGACACCACCGTCTGAGAGAAACAGCTGCCCCTTAGTTCACTTTTAAACCTCTCCCCATTCACCTAAATCCTACCTTCTCCGGTTTTGGATAATCCTACCCTGGAGAAAATTCCTTAGCTATTCATCCTATCTATGCCCTTCATGATTTTATAAAGCTGTTTAAGGTCACCCCTCACCCTCCGACGCAAAGGGAACAAAATCCCAGCCCATTCTCAAAACCTCCGGAGTCCGTCACATCATTTTAAACATTTTAGTCCCCTTTCCAGTTCACAACATCATTCCTGTAGCAGGGCGACAAAGATTATACTCAAGCCTCCCAAAGTGTTCTTACCATTCTCTTGTACAGCCACAATATAATGCCCATATTCCTATACCCAATGCTCTAAGCGATAAAGGTAAGCGTTCGTAATGACTTCTTCAATTTCCTGTCTACCTGTAAATCCACTTTCACGGAACTATGTACCTGCACCGCTGGGTCTCTGTGCGACAACACACCCTACGGACCTATCATTACCTATTAAACCCTGTCGTCGTTTGTGCGACAAAATGCAACACCTCGCATTTATCTGTAAAAAGATCCATCTGACATTCCTTGCCCCACTGGTCCGGTTGATCAAGATCTCATTGTCCTATTAAATGACACTCCCACCATCCTCTATACCACCAATTTTGGTTTTGTCTACAAAAGTACCTTCCATGATTCCTATATTCTCATCCATAATATTTATAAAAATAACGAACGATAGCAGATTGGTCCTTGTGGTGCACTGCTCGTCACAGGTCATCTGTCAGAACAACAAAACTCTCCAAGCATCCTCTGTCTAATACTGTCAAGACAATTTTATATATAATTGGCGAGGTCTCCCTGATCCCCTGTGATCTCACCTTATGAACGAGGGTATGATGCAGAAAAGTGCGGGGCCGCACTAAGGTCTATGTAGATAACGTATGCCGCTTTACCTTCATCTATCTTCTGGGTCACCTCTTGAAAACTTGCAAACCCGTTTACGAGACGTGTTTTGCCATACACAAAGTCGTGCTAACTATCCAAAACCAGTTCTTGACTTTCTGAATGCATGTAAATCCTGTCTCTCAGTTTCTACTCCAAACACTTTACGACCCCCTGACATCAGACTCGCCGTTTTATAGTTCCCTGGCTTTTCGTTGCAGCCTTTTAAAAATTATTGTCTCCACATTGGATTAAACTCCATACCATATGAAAACAGGCCCTTTGGCCAAACAAGTCCGCACTGCCCCTAAGAGCATCCCGCCTGGGCCATTCTCCGACTCTACATTTACTCCTGACTAATGCACCAAACACTATTGGCAATTTAGCATGTCCAATTTCCCTGACCTGCACATCGTTGGATTGTGGTAGGAAAGTAGAGCATTCGTAGTTATCTCACGCAGACACGGGGAGAATATGTAAATTCCACACCGACAGTCGCCGAGGCAAAAATTCAACACTTGCCCGGAGTACTGTGAGGCAGCAGTGCTTACAACCGAAACCCCGTGTTCCAGTCCTCCAGCATTTTCTCCGGATAAAAGAAAAAAAAACCTGAAAAGACTGTAGATGCTAAATCAGAAAGAAAAACAAACATTTTCTGGGAATGTTCAGCTGGTCTGATAGCATCTGTGCAGAGAAATCGGAGGTAAAGTTTGGGGTCCAGTGACCCTTCCTCAGCACCCTGAGGACTGATACAAATATCTCAGTGAGGGCCCCACAATTTCTTCGCAGCTTCCCACAATGACCTGTGATATCCTTGAACAGGCACTGGGCATTTATCTACGGTGATGCATTTTAAGACCTCCAGCACTTCCTCTTCTGTAATGTAGCCGCTTTTCAGAACGGCATAACATGGATTTATTTCCCCAAGTTCCCTCATCTCCATGTCTTTGTCCACAGTAAGTACTGATTCTACATATTTGTGTTGGATCTCACCCATCGTGCAGGAACAGGCTGTAAGGTCACGGAATGGTGGAGATCGAACCCTTGTGACTAGTGTGAACCTAGCATGAACAGGCACTTATGGACGGTGTTGTTCAACTTTTAACTGAGTTTCTGTGTTTTTCCACATTTACAGGAAGGAATGTAATGTTTTGCATTTTAACTTTGCTTTCTTTTTTCCGTTTTGCACTGAGAGTCTGTAACTGGTGGGGATTACAGTTGTCCAAACGTTTGGTTCACATGTGGCAACTTGTAAACTTTTCACTGTTCTCATGTGAGTACATGTGACAATAAACCTGGTAAACCTAATTCATCTCGTCTGGAACTACACGCGGAATGCAATTTTTTTTTTAGGGGCCCGATTATCTCCCTTTGTTAGTTTCTTTGTTTATCGTTAATGTACTGGCAGGATCTCTGTCCACTTGCCATAACCTTATCAGACAAAGCTGCCTCAGATCTCCTTTCTGTCCTTGTGATGTCGCTGCTAAGTGTACTCTTACAGCACGTACGCTCAAGGGATTCTCTTGATCCCGATTACAGCGCCTGAAATATCCCTCCTTCTTTTTTCATTGATCAGAGTCACAATACCTCCTGTCCTGTCCTGTTCCCTACTTCTGCTAGCGTTGCCATTCATATTAACAGGAACATGCTGTTCCTGAACACTTATTGCCACCCTTTTGTAAGACGCCTACTTGCCAGACGTCCCTCGATCCATAAACAATTTCTGTCTACCTGTACCTTTAAAGTTCCTGCCTAATGACATCAAAATTGCGCAAATTTACAACGTTAAGTTGTGGACTAGTCTTATATACTTTAAGAACTGCCAGAACTACTTTCAAAATGAGATAATTACATTCAATGATTCCAAAGTGCTCCCAGTCTATCAGCTCAGTCACTTGCCCTACCTTAGTTCCCAAGAGCAAATAAAGTTGAGGCTGACATCAGCTCAGCCTTGTTCTTAATAAATTGCAAGGTAGGAACGAGAGAACGAATTTCTGGATATAATTGTTTGTTTATGGGTGTGTGTGTGCCTTTACATATGTTTAACAGTATTAATCTGTGCACCTTTGCATCTGCTCCTCTGAGCATTTGGTTTCTGATGCTACGAGAGTGAATTCATTGCACTGAGAATCGAAATATCCGTCCTCCATTCCCTCACTCTCTGTCTCCATCTGTCCTTCCGTCTTGTGCTAGTGTGATGGAATACCACCCTCTGCCAGCCGCGCCATTCCACGTCATAAGTAGCAGCCTGATTTCGAAAAGGCATCAAAGACAGCCTATTAGAGGCCTTACTCTCTTCCTCGTTACCCTCTTTCTATTAACGTATTTGAACAATATGTTTAGATTACCCTTAACCTTTTCACCTCATACTATCTTATATCCTTTATTGCCTTCCTGACATTTCTCTCAATAATGATGAAGAGGTCAAATTGAACAAAGTTATTTCTTTATGAAGTAAGATTCGCTTTTATTCTTGAGTAGAACCGCAATAACTTTCTTCATCCGTTGTTCCTTAATGTTACCAGCCTTACCGTTAACTCTAACAAGAAGATAATGCCTCGCAACTCTCGTCCTCACACTGTTGAACGCCTCCAACTTGTCAGACCTTCTTTTAATCTTTTAAGTGTACATCAATCAAACTTGGAAAATCTTTGTCAAATGCCATTACAATTTGTGGTACTCAAATTAAAAATATAATGTTAATGGAAGGCTTATTCTGTTCCATTACCATTTTGAAAGTAATAGAATTATGACTTCAATACCCAATGTGTACCCTCACTTTTACTTCAGTCACCTGCCCTGCCTATTCTAGGAAAGGAAGATATAGTATTGCTCCTTCTCTCTAGAGGCATCCACGTATTGATAAAGACATTTTTCTTGAAAACATTTGACAAAATCTTCACCACAAAACGTTAACACGACGGTAGTACTAGTCAATTTTGGAAAATTAAAATTTATCATTATGGAAACCTGACTATGGTTATGTATATCTGAGACCTCCCTACCTATTTGTTCCTCAATTTCTTTTTAATGCTGGGAATCATTTAGTGCAATCCCATCAACGTGTCCTTTACTTTCGTGCTGTTAATTTGGGCATAGTGGTTCGCACTATTGCCTCACAGCACCAGAGACCCAGGTTCAATTCTCACCTCAGACGATTGACTGTGTGGTGTTTGCACGTTCTCCCCGTGTCAATGTGGGTTTTCCCCGGGTGCTCCGGTTTCCTCCCACAGTCCAAAGATGTGCAGGTCAGGTGAATTGGCCATGCTAAATTGCCCGTATGGTTTGGTGTGGACTTGTTGGGCCGAATGGCCTGTTTCTACACAGTAATGTAATTTAATCTAATTTCTACCAATATATTTTCACAGGACGATTTGTCACAGATGAGCATATTGTTCAATCTCTTCAGCGTGATCTTACTTTCATATCTTCCCTCGTTACTGCAATACTTTATTCACGAATCATCCTCTGGGTGCTTCGGATTCCTTCCACAGCCCAAAGATGTGCAGGTCAGGTCAATAGGCCATACTAAATTGCCCCTAGTGTTAGGTGCATTAGTCTGAGGGAAATGATCTGGATGGGTTACTCTTTGGAGCGTCGGTGAGGACTTGTTGGGTCGAAGCACCTCTTTCCACACTTTAGGGAATCTAATCTAATCTAATCATGATGGCAGCCCTCCAGCAAGCCGTCGAAACCCAGCCAGCCACCACACGTCTCATTTTCTATCATTTTTATGGCCCCAGTGCATGGAACATTGAACTGCCACTCTTGAACATCTCTTTAAGAATAGCTATTATGTCCCACTCCCACGTTCTTAAACCTGCCCTGAATTCACCAGCCTTCCCTATAGGACCCTTGAAATGAAATGAATGCCATTTCCTTCTTCAGACTTACTATATTTTCTGACTCCCTTGCCTGTTTTTTTTCTTCTAATTGATGTGCTTCATCAAATTCATAACCTTCTCCATCCATCCTACCATTTACAATGCTACTTCGAATAACTCCTGTTTCTTTCTCTGAAGATGTAAAGTTTCCCTTGAAAAAGTTAGCAAATCTTCTTTCTCAGATATTGGTTGCTTTTCAGTTAAGATTAGACCAATCCTTTTTGGTCTTTTCTATTCCAAAACAAAACATTTTCCAAAATACTTATATGCCTGAACAATCAATCGTCTGCAATTATTTTTGTCTTCCTACCGTTTTGTTCTTTCCCTTGGTTTAGTTTAGAGTTGGGACCAAACAAGAAATTACCACTTTTAACTTCTTTTTTAAAATCTTCCACCACAACTCTTAAATTTACTCTGTACTATTTATTATTTTCCCGAAAAATGACATTCTTATCAATATGTGTCATAATTTTGGCTTCTCAATCTCATGTTTAACAGTATGTTTCAAATGTTTAGAGACGTTCTTTATCTGAATAACGCAACAAGCTATTCTTAATTTACGCTTACTGCCACAGCAGCCCGTGTTTTGCCCCTGTCAGAGCAATCCCCTGTAGCAACAATTCTACCAAATATTTTCAAACGCTTCCAAACATTAGAATCATTCCAAGTGTTCAGTAACTGATTGCTCTTCCATTTTCTTCGGAGAGACTACCCCTGCAAAAGTTCCAGTAACTGAATATCTGTTTGATGAAGGAATAGCCAGCCGAGACTTATCAACTATCTTTTTATCTTTCCTGAGTCATCAACTTTCTGAACGATTTTGCTGAATAATAACGTTCCTAAGTGTTCTAGCCATCTCTTTCACTACTTTTTATATGGTCTTAATAACATTATGCCGAAAAGCAGGATTTTATATGATACCTTTCACTACCTACAGACAATAATGTTTAAATGTATAGGTATGCATACACACACATATACATATATCAAACATGTAAGATGAAATAAAATCAATCATTTAGCTAAATAACTCAATAAATCGACCCCTCTTCAATAAATTTCTCGACGAAAAAATGTCTTTTCCAGAGATGAACATGCGTTGGACTCTCCAGAATGAAGGCATAACGTCTTATTTAAAGCTAAACTGTTTGGTTTTCCAAAACAAAATGAAAACTTTTGCAATGAAAAAAGAAACGCTTCAAAAGATATACAGAATTTTCTAATCTTATTATATTCCACCCTGTAAATCGTGACTTACTTTTGTCTTTTGTTTGTTTGTTTCATGTTAATAACACAAATAGAGAAAAAATCTGTGTGTTAATAGACTACCATGAATATGTTAACTGAAATAAAATAATAATTAATATTTAACTATGCTTGCAATAGCGTGAACAGCTGTAAGATCCATGATGCTCTGAGAACGTTCTTTACAAACTTTCTTTTCCAGTATGAAAAACAGTGGGGATATGTTAGAATAATGTGCTTCCAATTCTTGATGATATAGTTTGGTTTCCTGCCGTTTGCTGTAAATCTAGAATTTTACATTATCGTTAGAGTATCTGGCTCTTTCAAACAAATTGATGGATAGACATGACAAGTCTGGGAGCCATGCATGACAGGTGAAATTGTGAGACTAGCTAAGAGGAAATAGAAGCGTACATAAGTTTGAGACGACTGTAGACAGACCAAGCTTTGGAAAAATATCAGGAATGTAGCACCAATCCGAAAAGAGTAATTTAGGGATTAAAAGGGGTCATAAAATAACTTTAGCGAGCAGGTTTAAGTAAAATTACAAAGCCTTTTTATTTATCTTAAAGAAACAAGAGGGTAACAAGAGAAAGGGTTGGCGCACTCGAGGCCAAAGTTTGAAAGTTGTGCGTGGAGTCAGGGAAAAGATTAGATTTGATTACTTTACAGTGTGGAAACAGGCCCTTGGGCAGATGGAGTTTTGGCCCAACCAGTCCACACAGACCCGCCGAAGCGCGACCCACCCATAACCCTACATTTACCCCTTACCTAACACTACGGACAATTTAGCATGGCCAATTCATATAACCTGCACATCTTTTGGACTGTGGGAGGAAACCGGAGCACCCGGAGGAAACCAACGCAGACACGGGGAGAATGTGCAAACTCCACACAGTCAGTCGCCTGAGGCGGGAATTGAACCCGGGTCTCTGGCGCTGTGAGGCAGCAGTGCTAACCACTGTGCCACCGTCCCGCCCACGAGTGAGACTCTTCATGAGTACTTTACATCGGTATTCATCGAGGAGAGGGGCATGAAGGATGTTGAGGGGAGAGATAGATATTTGATTACTCTCAGTAAAGTCAGCATAAGTAGGGAGGAAGTGCTGAGTATTCTAAAAGGCATTAAAATGGTCAAATATCCCGGTCCAAATGTGATCTATCCCACTCTTCTGAGGCATGCAACAGAGGAAATAGCTGGTGTCTTAACAGATATCTTTGCAGCATCCTTGAACACGGGTGGGGACATGGAAGACTGGTAAATTGCGAATGTTGTCACTTTGTTTAAGAAAGCTCTCAGGGATAATCCAGGTAATTATAGACCGGTGAACCTAATGTCAGTGATAGGGAATCTACGGGAGAAGATAGTGATGGATAGAATCTATTCCCACTTGAAATAAAATGGTCTCAGTATTGATAGGTAATATGCTTTAGTGCAGGAAACGTCGTGTCTTCGGAACTTCATAGAAGTTTTTAAAGAAGTGTCAAAGTTGATAAATGAGGGAAGGGCTGTATATGTCATTTACATTGTTTTCAACAAAATGATTAGGTTCCCCATGGTAGGCTTATGGAGAAGATGAAGCCGTATGGGTTCCACGGTGCACTGTTGTGGAAAGATCACTCAACGTTCAATTAAAAAATACCAGGAGACACAGAAAATCATTCACGAAATTAAAGTTTAATCTTGTGAAATCAAAGCTGTGGCAGCTAGAAAATCGCTCCCCTGTCTACCCAAGAGCCTTCTGTTCCTCTGTACTTTATGCAGTTTTCTTTCCTGCGCTTATCTAATAGCTTTACCATACCCAACCATACTGGCTTGCTTTGCTTTCCTCACCTAATAATCCTCTGCCACACTGGCTTGCTATATTGTACTTAACCTGTCAACTTACAGTACAATCGCCTTCAGTACTGGATCATCTCGTGGTGATTGAATTAGCCTATGACAATATGAACTACCATTATTGATTACTGGTGCACTGTAAAATGATCCTGTGCATGCATTACAACAGTAAGTTATCGACATAACTGCCAAATTAACATCCATGCATTTACGCCATTGAGATCAACAACACTCATACAGAAAAAGAATACATGGATGTTGTATGCACAAATGCCAAGTCGATTGCATAGTCCCAAAAGCGGGCAACAATAATTTCCAGGGATGAGAACTCAAAAGCTTATCCTTCTGCACCTGGAAGCACAGGCCAAAAACTCGCACCACTCGCACTGGAAGAGAAAAAACAAAATCTAAAATCCCCGCACAATCTAAATTCGTATGCAACACATGAAATCAGGCGTCTCCATCGGAACAAGGCTTCAGCACTGCATCGGACATCAGATCATTGTAGTCAAGCAGCGGATCCAGAGGAGGGGGCTGGGCCAGAGTCCACTGGAACAACAAAGATTTGTCGCGCAGCAAGACACATTAAAACTACATAAATAGAGGTAGATCACAGCAAAAGACAAATAGAACATCAAGCAACATGACACCCGCAACAATCACAATCTTACCGAACAAAGTCCCCAATCCACACAAAATAGTATTCAACCAGACAAAAGAACCGATGGCCGGACCCTTCATTCTTATTAAGCTGCTTGCGTAAATTCTGCAGCCTATCCATAGCCCGAGTATAGGATTCCTCCAGGTTAGAAATCTCCTCAGAACTGTACACAGACCCCACCTTTCGCAACTAACAAACAGTCCAAAGCTCACCTATTCAGCCATGCTGTCTGACTGGTCACATCCAATTGCTTAACTCATGTGGAGAGGGCATCATCAGAGTATTAAATAATTCCCTGCTAATTGTAATAGTTATCATTAGTCCAAAAAGTATTCTTGCTAATACCAATGGCAGGTATAAGCGATTGACCTGGAACATATTGGAGTTACCCCGTGGCTGACCAGTACTTTTCACAGGCAAAGCATTTTCAGGGGCAGACTCCCATTTCGGGTGGCGCAAGGTCGGCGAGGTAGAACATCAACTGAGCCCTTTGCGAGGCAAAAGTCTCATTGACGAGCATCACACGAGTGCAGGAGCCATCCCAACTAAACGGAAGTGTTGGACACAGCCCCCTTCGACGCCACACAGATACCAGGTATAGGCCAAGGGAACAAACTGAAAATTTATAACGAGCTCATCATGTATCACACGGACATGAAAAGGAGCGGCAGTTACAACACCAAATGTAAGTACACAAGTATCCTCAAAACGGCCCACGGAAACATTTTTCCTTTGGGCTCGAATTTTTAATTAATCCTTTCATTTCATCGCAGAGATTTCCATCAAAGCTACCCTCTTTTGGCCATTTAATTAATAAATTTTGAGTTCGTTTTATCCATTTTTTAGAATTGTTTACGATATCCTTTCTTACTACTGAAAATTTCTTATGCAGTATTTGAACCTCAGTCCCTTTGTTCAACTTGACATATATTCCAATCAAGCTGATCGATTGCCTCTCTTCTCACAATTCAATCCCTGATGCCAAACATATCAGGTAGCACCTCGTCAATTGTTGTGAATATTCCATAACTCCACAATTCGCAATCGTCTCTTATCAGTTTAACTGTCTTGAAACTTCCTTAGTTTCAACTAATTAAGAAAGACAATCTATTCTCGTTCGTTCTGCCTGTACAATTGGAGGAGTGCATCTGCACAATACTGTAATCACTGATGCTTCTTTGAAATGGGTTTTAACAAAAGCTCGATTTTAAATTCCTGCAGTCCAAAACAAAATCAAATCACTCCCGGATCTCGAGCTCCGAGGAACAAGACATAAACATTTAACCACCAAGAATGAATTGTGCGTACAAACCAGTCTGTCTCTCTCTCAAACACACACACACACACACACACACACACACACACACACACACACACACACACACACACACACACACACACACACACACACACACACACACACACACACACACACACACACACACACACACACACACACACACACACTGTTTCTGCAAGCCAGAGCTCCAGTCTGATTATCATCAAGGCCACTTTAAGAAAAAAAATCAACAGTCCAGTAACACTTTAGAAAACTTGCTATTCTCAGCTATTTGACTTCTAATCGTGTACTTCAAATCTGCCGGCTTTCAATTTAATTGAAAATTAATGATACCGGTTCTGCCCATTCAGTCAACTAATTTTCCTTTTCTTTCTTTTTTTAAAAAAATGCCTTTACTATTTCAGGGCAGAATCCACAGAAGTTATTAACACGACGTGGAATTTTGACTCAATCTCTTTAGTCTGTGCCTAATCAACCCCCTGCGCAGTTTTCCTGAACATCTTCAACCTTTGATTTACCATCCAGCGTTTGGTTCTTTGGATCAGAGAGACCCACCAGAAGCTTTCTTTACACATTTGTGTTTCCGAGAACCTTCCTTATTTGACAAAATATAGCCCAGATTAGCAGCAAAATGTTTACCCTTTCTTTTGTGTGTGGCAAACACTTTTATTCTGCCCGTCACAGGAGAACTCTCGCTAAACCTCGGATGCTGCAGCCTCTTTTTAAAGGGAAGCGACCCTTCCCAGTCGCATTAAACGTGCCAAGATGGTTGTGGAAGAATCACTCAATATTCTGGAAACAAAATCCTGGAGACGCAGACAATCCCTCAACAAGATAAACTTTAATTAGCAAAGAAAAGCTGTGGCAATCAGCTAATTGCTACCCGATTGGCCACTAAACCTTTGCTCCACTACAATATGAACAAATGACAAGACTCAGAGGACCATTGACACATGAAGAGTCTTTGGTTGGAAGTCCGTAGCTCCTTCAAAGTTAAATTACTATAGCGTAACGAGGTGACAAAGGTGTACAACATACTTACCTTCATCAGGTTAGGGAACTGAGTACAAAACTTGGCAGGTCAAGTTGTTGCTCCATAATACTTTAGTAAGTTGGCAAGTGTGGCATTGAGCACAGTTATGGTCACCACAGTAGAAGAACGATCTGAGTGCTTTGAAACGAGTGTAATCGAAGTTTGCCAGGTCATTTCTTGGAAGGTAATGGAAGACCTATAAGGAGAGGTATGAGAAATGTGGATTATATTCGTTAGGAGTCGGATGCTGACGGGCGAACTGATAGCAGTCCGGACGATTTTGAGAGATTTGGACATTTTCAATCTTTTATCCGAGACTAGAAATATCAAATACAATGGTTAAGGTGGAAGGGGCAAGTTTATAGGAGATGCAAAAGGAAAGTGTTCTTTTTTACACAGAGATTGGTGAGTGTGGACGCCGCTTCCAGGGGAGAGGTAGAAGCAGATAAGATCACGGTGTTTAAGGAGCATATCAACAGACACTTCAAGAGTGGATGTCGGGCGTGGGCGTGATCGTAGAGGAAAATGAACAATGTGTGGACATATACGATTAATTTCAAACTGCACCATTGACGCCACAGACCCGATGCCTCAAGCATCCTGTCTTTGCACGAAATTCTGTATGTTCTGGAGGACTGACGGGTCGTGTTGTGAGGAATAAAGCACCCGAACGGATACTTGTCAAAAGTGATGCACCAAATTATTTACAAATACAGGGAGACTGACGGAGAGAGGGTCCAGACACATTAAAGGACAGCGAGATGCATTGACAGAGGGATAAAACACAGAAAGAGAGAGAGAGCGGACAGGCAGAGAGATTCAGAGTCAAACAGCAACATACATGAAAAGAAGAGAAGAGTGACATGCAAGTACTTTGCAGTTGCAGAATTGGCTGGGAAGGGATAAGGCGAATACTGGAAAAGGGCGTATAATGATGTAAGAGGGCAGTCTTGCAAGAATGAAAGGGCGTATAATGTGTGACAGAGGAGCAGAGTTTTAATAACGATGTCGCAACGTTGTGCTATAGGAGCACTCTCATCTTCAAAAGGGAGGGCGTTCTGGGAGGCAAACTTAATCACACTGCAGAAACCATTATACAATTCTCAGCCTGGATTGCCCTAACTCCTGGCATCACTTCCAAAGCTAATTGCAACGTCATTTCCTTCCCTATTGTTGCTGCCCGAAGACAGTTCCACCCCATTGAAGTCAATCAGCACAGCCGGCGCTGAAGACACCACGAATGTCATACGGAAGGACTCTTCCAATCCCGAGGATGGCACTGAATGCAGCACGTCTGCCCTCCAAACAACATGGTTAATGGCACTTCGTTTCGTGACAGTCTCTGCCCCAACTTCCAACTCCAACTCGGTGCCAGGTCCTTAATGCCAGCCTTGCTGAGTGGTTTTATCCATCCCTCACACTTGCCATTACTGAGGATGAACGTTCAGTCCTCAGTTGAAGGCAGGCGCCATCTACGTTCATGGATCAATGATTTCAACAGCTGCTGAGCATCACATTTTTCTTCTGCTGCCACTGACTCCGTGCTTGTTTTATCCTTCAGGAGTCCCATGCAACATCCGAGGATCCCTTCTCCTACCTCCAAAATACTCCATCCACTGGATACCCTGTACTGCTCTGTTGCCCGTCCCAGACCGCTTCTGCAGCAACTGCCAGTTCATTGCCCATCTCAACCGGTCCACCCATTTCAGGCACTCCAACCTCACTCTCACAATGTTCAGTCCTCAGTTCCCTTCACTTCAAGCCCAAACTCATCATCAACACACGGGACTGGAAGTTGAGAGTGCGCTGTGTTCGTTTGGTACAATTACTTCTAAACAGTTGAAGACAGGCGCCATCTCACGGATGCCTCCTCCTGCTGCCCCCCAACCACGACCTCATCTTTTATCAACAAATCATGATCTCCCATATTATCCACAACCTCACCATTTCAGAGATCTCTCATGTACAGCCTTCAGCCTCATCGTCCAGAAAACCCACACTTTTTAATTATAACTCTCAACCAATATTTACAAACCTTATTGGCACCATCGAACCACTGTCTCTTCCAAATCATGCCCCACAGAACCTATTTTTTCATATCTTGCCAGTGTCCTATTCCCCTCGGTCCAGGACCTTCCCACATACATTGGCAACACAGTTCACGGCCTCCACCTCCTCCATGACTTTCATTTCTCTTTTAACCGAATATCTCATCTTCACCATGTAGAAGCGTTCCATGCACTCATCCATTCAGCACGGTGCAACCCTCTAAACCCTCCGTTTGCTCCACTCCAGTTGATCCAGCTATTATCCCTCCACCGATACACCCATTCAAGTGGCGGAACTGGTGTTCACCTTCAGCAACTTCTCCTTTGAATCCGTCAACATTTTTTAGTCCTCAACGGCAGCCATGGCCAAACATGTGGGCCCAAGTCAAGTCTGACTCTTCATCGTAAATATGGAACAATCCACCTTCAGGAGTTACCATTGCGCAATGTCTCATTTTTGTTTCCATTCACAACATTGATGGTTCTGTGGGCGTGACCTTGTGCGACTGTGAGGAGGATTTACAGTCCATCAAATTCACAAGCACTTTCCACGCTGACCTCACGTTCACCTCACCATTCTCAGACACCTCACTCCTCGTCATGGACCTCTCCATTTCCATTTCTGGCAACCAACTCAGCACGCACATCAGCTTCAATCCTAACCATTCACACAACGACCTGAAAAACAAATGCACCCTCACCTCCTCCTGAAAATGCTGTCCCATAATCCTAAATCATCTGTCCCAGCCGTATTTGTATCCAGTAGTAACAATTCAACTCCAGACCATTGCAGATGGCCTCGTTTTCAAGGAAAGCAACATCCCACTCCACGGGGTCAGCATGCCCTCCAGCGCAACTCTTCCATTTCCCGACCCTCGCCTTTGAACCCCATCCCTCCAACCAGAATAAGAATAGAAATCCCACTGGGCCTCGGCTTCCAACATCAAATATACGGACAGAGCGCATAATCCTCCGCCACTCCCGCCACCAAAGGCAGACCCAAGCACCAGATATATGTTTCCCTCTCCACGAGTCTCAGCATTCCGTGGAGAAAATTCCCTCTGTGACTCTCTCGTTATGTCCACGCGCCCTTCCAACCGACCCTCTATTCATGGTCGCCGCAGGACGTGTTACACCTGCTCCAACAACTACCCCGTCACCTTTATCCATGGGCCTAAATGATCCTTACACATCCAGCAGAGATTATTCTGTGTTTGCAAACACGTGACCTGCTGTGTCCATTGGTCGTGATATGGTTTCCTCTACTTTGCGGAGACAAGGCGCCAACGTGTGGAATGTTTCAGCTAACATCTCTGGAACACACGCAACAAGCAACCCCACTGCCATGTGGCCTTATACTTCAACTCCGCCTCCAACTCTGTTAATGACTGCCAAATACTTGCCATACAACTCCAGGAGGAAGAACACCTCACCATGTGCCTTAGTACTCTCGAATGACACGCATCACAGTCGACTTCGCCAGTTTTCCCATCTCCCCTCCCTCCATTTCATCGCAATTCAAACCGCCAACGTGGTACTGCCCGCTTGAATTTTTCTATGTCTCCATCTTCCTGCCCACCTTCTGTTCCGACCAATCACCACCACGCCCCAAATGCATCTTCCTCTCGGTTTCCCAGCTAACCTCCACTCAGCACCACTGCCTCCCATTTATCTCTCAGTCCCCTTCCCTGCTACAATCCTGATGAAGGACTTACACCTGAAACGTCGATTCTCCTGCTCCTTGGATGCTGCCTGATTTGCTGTAGCTTCCAAACCCCACAGTTTTCGACATTCAAAACCATGCTGACTATTTCTACACAAACAATGCTTTTTACGAACATTCATAAATCCTAACTCTCAGAATCCTCTCCCATATTATGCCCACCAACGATATAAAAGTGACTTGTCCGTAATTCCCAGACTTATCCCTGTTCCACTTCTTGAATAACGGAAGAGCACATGTCAGCGTCAATCATCTGGCACTGCACAAGAGGACTAAAAGATCATGGCCAAAATAGGCATGTCTTCCATCCCTTCTCGTGGAAGCGTTGAGTACAACCCGTCTCCCCACGGGATTTATATATTGACAAACGTTCCAGCGCATCCATCTTCGTAACATCAACTTTTCGATAGTATCAGTCCCTTTCCCTCCTCTCTAAACAAAATCCAGCTATTCTCCAGCCTCCAAATGCAGCCTCATGAAATTGAGTCTGCACTCGAGGATATGAATAAGTAAACAATAAATCCGGAAGTGACTGGTCAGAACGGGCTTATTGTTTATCGAGATAAATATTTAAGGCATTGTTTAAGTGTGCATATTATTCACTACAACAACAAGAATTCAGGAAAAAATGCAGAGCCGAATGTATGGCGCACTAAATGCAGTACCAACGCCGCAGGTTTCAATTCACAGCTTGTCCATTCAAAGAATTCACCGGCTCATACTTGTCACTCAGTCAGACAGTACAACCGTTGATGACTGAGGAGATATGTAAATTCACTTGCACATTGAGGGTTTTTCTGTTCTGGACATTGTTCCAGTGTTGTCGTCAGCATATTTGTGCCAGGAGCAAGTCCACAGTTGCTCTAAATAGGCAGAAGCCATTACTAATTTTGCAGTCCATTCTCCTTGGTATTTCACAGTGTGATTGAGCTCATTTCCGAATTGATGCTGTGTTACAGTCTAAAAGAAAGTATTGGCAAATATGCTGAGGAGCTGTATCATGGCAGATGCGCGTTCTGTTGTCATGTGGTGATCTGAACCGGAGGTATAAAACTCAATGTTTTTAGTTCGCACACATATGTAATAAAAAAGCCCAGTAGCCAATGGAACCATGAAAGTATCAGATATACGAAAGAGTAAAATAATGGATCTCCTTCCCTTTACCATTTCTCGGTCTTTGGAATTCTCTCCAATGGTACAGTCCTGGAGCCCATGTCACTCTCTCGTAGTCAAGACATTGCGACTGTCAGAATATTGAGCAGCAAAACAAGAACAGACGGGAGAAATGAAACATGATAAATGCGGTCCATGACGCGTAAGCAACAAAGCTGAGTTTCAAACCGCATTTCCATGGACCAATACCAATCATAAATCGAGCTTCCTGTGTAAAGCCTCGATGATGAGGTTACAAACAGCCCAGTACGGCCACTGCTGTTAGAACCAAAGTCGGTGTTTTGCTTTTCAGTGTCGTGCATTGTTTTATGCTTTCACAGCAAATGGCCAGAAAAATAAATCAGATGGGAAAACTACAGTGAGCCAGTGAAACATCGCTGGCTGCAAATTTCAAAGTGGCCATGAGAGAACCAACACGTGTGATCAGCCGGCACGAATTTTGGAAACAATTTGCAGCTATTCACCACCATATAACTCCGGTGAGAACGACCATGCGATTGTAAAGAATGCTTTTGAAGAAAGAACAGTTGCTGCGGGGGAGAGGATGACAAATGAAATGCATTTAACGAAAGGAGACGAAAGAATAATCTCAGAGCTTTCTTATCAGATACAAAGACAACGACGCAATTAACATGTCAAGACGGATTTTTTTTACCGTTTCCTGTACATTTTCAATCAGGAAAGCAAACTTTGCTCTATACTTCTGTTCAATTTCCTTTGCTAGAAATGGGAAATCACTTCTCATTGATTTACTCAATACCATAATTGAGAAAGAAAAGCACGAGATCCATGTGAATAGCCGAAGTCAGGTGCAGTGAAGTCAGGAAGGGAAGAAATGTTTTGTAAATAAAGCTATCCGACAGAATCAGAGCACACTTTCAGTGGGACAGGATCAAGTTTAAACTGAGGGAAATCGAATGAGACAAAATATACTTGGATCGTAAACAGAGTCCAAGTCGCAATTAACATTTCTAGGATGAAGTTTTAATCGTTTTCCGCCATTTCTATGGTGGAGAATGATATTTTCTCTCTCTATTTCTGTACAATTAACATTGATTTTAAACAAAGCTTATCATGTATTTACTCAATACACTAATTTAATAAAAGAATGCATGGGATCCACATGAATGGCTGAAGTAAAGTGCAGTGAAGTATGCAACTGGCAAAGTGTATGGTCAATTAGAGTATCCAATGGTATAAGTTCGGATCTGGCACCAGTTTGAAAGCTGGTGAAGTGTGACGGCAAAAGATTCATTTCGACATGTTTAGCAGAATGAGAGACTGTGCTCTGCTCAGGCAGAATGCATGAGAAATGTGGGAATTAAATTAATATTTTCTAAGACGTTTGGAGCTCCATAACTAGCTGATGAAGAAGCAGTGCTCCTAAAGTTAGTGTTTCCAAACAGACCTGTTAGGTTAGATTAGATTACTTACAATGTGGAAGCAGGCCCTTCGGCCCAACAAGTCCAACACCGACCCTCCAAAGAGCAACCCACCCGGACCCATTACCCTACATTTACCCCTTCACCGAACACTACGTGCAATTTAGCATGGCGAATTCACCCAACCTGCACATTATTTTTGACTGTGGGAGGAAACCGGAGCACTCAAAGAACACTTCCTTCTTCATAAGATCAAAAAGGCCCATTCGAAGCTTTGCCCAAAAGTTCCCAAATGCTGAGATTTCAAAAATTGTTCCTTGACACACGAGCTATTGTACAATATATAACTGTCAACAGAATGATGACTTCCACCTTAATCCTTGTTTTTATATTTAAAATATTTATCTCAAACAGTTATACTTTCCCTGTATTAAAAAGACTACACTTAATTTTAAACCATCATTATGTAATATTAAGGGATTGGGGCTACCATTTCTAAAGTCTCTTAGTAGCCTAAACAATGTTAGAACAGATTTATGTGAGTAGATAAGGATCATCGAACATGATGCCAGAGCACAAAAGGGTTAATCTGAAAAAAATGTCAAAGCATAATAGATATAAAATGAAAAATGGCAAAAAGCATCCTTGGTGCCGACTAAACACCACTTACCCCAGACTTCTCCATTTCTTCTTCCCGTAATTGTGAGCCATGAATATTGAAGCATGGATTTAGGAAGAAAGACAGAGAAGGATCACAAGCTCAGACAGAAAAGACAAGATCTCAGACATGTAGTAACAGATGGCAAGGGACATAACAGTCATCACAACATAAACTGACAGAGTCATAAACAGAGTCTTAAATAAAAATATTTTTCAATCCAGTACAGTGACTTTCATCACTGTAGAAAGTACTTCATAAAACTTTTAGTATGTTAATATTGAAAAATTGAAGGCGAGAATGAAATTATATTTTGTCAATGTTCTCCATGACGAAAAATGCAGAAGTTATTCTAATCATGATATAGATAATTATACATGAATAGGAAAATGTCATCTAATAATTAGAATGGACCTGTCGAACTAAAGCTTGGCGTTGTGTGATTTCTTACTTTGAAAATAACGTTGGGTTTCTCAAGAGAGCAACGGTTATGAAACTCAAGTGACGACAGCTTGACAGAATAAGGTAGTTTGGAATAATTGAATCAAGAATGGAAGTGTTCTATTAATAGTTCATGCATTTAATAGTATACTATGTCAGTATTTTATCACACACTACAACCGCTCCAGGGCAGTTAACAATGAGGCACATTGCAGGAGTCACACTTGGTCCATTCCAGACATCAACCTCCTCTGTCTTGACATCTCCATTTCTATCTCGGGTGCAATCTCCAGGCGGATGAGTGCTAGAAAACCCACAGACTTTCATCGCTAGACGAACGACATCCTTTCCCTGCCAACAGCAGGCAAATAGTCCACTGCATTCACGTAATACTTCAGCCGATACTGCATCTGCTTGGATGAAAAGACATTCCACTATCAAGCATCATAGATGTCCACCCATTTTGATCAAAGTGTTTCTCTGCCTTGTCATTCAGAGAGCCCTCGAGCGCACCTCCTCCATTCCCCACTGCGCTGCTCTCAAAACCCCTTTACACAAATTAAAAAAAGTTCACCCTTGCATTCAGACAACGGCTGACCAGTCTCTACATTCAACCAATAAGCCTTAAGCACTTCTGACAACTCTAACTGAACCACAACACCAAGAATACATTGCTCTCACCAACCCCCTACCCCTCATGAGTACATCAAGTCTCGTTCCAGTCCCCAAATGTTTGATGACATTGCCTCTTAAACGCACCCGAACCAAAAGGCACATTCCCATACGACTTTAGGCATGGAAAAACTATTGGCACACTACCACTCACTCACCTCCATCCCGGGTCCCAAACTGTCTTTCCAGTAGAACTGATGTTCACCTTCTCCTCTCCAAACTAGTTTACTGTATCCAGCGGTTCATATGAGGTCTACTCGTCTTCAGCGAGAGCAAGAGTAAACTGAGGCCACGTTTCACTAAGCATCTCAGCCTGGCCTGCAGGACCCGGCCTGACCTCCTAGTCGTTGACTGTTGTAATTCGTTTTCCAGCATGTCCATCCTTCGCCTCCTTCTTTGCCACAGCGTATCTGTCTGCAGGTTGTGGGAAACGGCACCTCATTCTCTGCGTGCAGAGAATATAGACTGCATTGAGTTCTCTAATCTCAAATACCTTCATTTCCTATCCCCCTGCACCATTCCAGCCCCTCCCCTGTCCGCCTCTTCGATTCCACTAACCAAGCATTTTTTTCCAGAAACAAAACGAATGCATTGTTCCCATCAACCAACCAGGCCGTACCCTCTATTTGATTTCACGTGTCCCAAACACACCACACTGCGATCCTCAACCACTACCCTGCTTAAGCTATGGATCCACTTACACCCATCTCCAGGACTGAAGGAAGGTCACACCCGAAACTTTGATATCTTCACCTCCTGATGCTGCCGGACTTCCCTTGTTTTCCAAGCCTCCTGCTTGTCTGCCTTGGATTTCACCATCTGCAGTTTTTTTTGTCTCTTCTGATTTCACACGTAGGCCGACTGATTTCCTCCACTAAACGAAACAGGGAGAAAACTTGTCATGATGCGAGTTTATTTAATCATTAAATTCAAATTTATCCACTATGATTGGATTAGAATCTATATACATATAGTGATGCTGAGATTACGATATCTGAGCTTCTACCAGAATTCCTTACATTTGCTTATAGTTCAATGCAATGTTCGCTCAGTGGGCTTGTGTCTAAGTTGTTCGCAGTGCTTCCTCACAGCGTGAGACAACCAAGTTCAGTTGCATCCTCGGACAACAGCTTGTGTGGAGTTTGCACGTTCTTCCCATGTGTGAGTAAGTTTTCGCCAATATTCAGAACACGTGCACATCAAGTGAATTGATCAAGTGAAATTGTCCATAGTGTTCAGGGATGTGTAATTTAGGTACAATCGTCAGGAAAAATGCAGAGTAATCGGGTCGGGGTATGGATCTGAATGGGATACTCTTCGAAGGTTCAGTGTGGACTTGTGGGGCCAAGTGACCTGTTTCCACACTATAGGGATTCCATTTTTTAAAAAAGAGAAAGAAGAATCTTCCCCGTGTGTGTGTGAGCTTCCTCCGGGACCTCCGGTTTTTGTCTTTAATCCAAATATATGCATGTAAGGTGAATTGGAGATGAAAAATTGCACATCGTGTTCAAGGTTATGTAGGTAAGGTTCAAAAGTTAGGAATAAATCTGTAGCAATAGAACAGGGAACTGGTTACTCTTCGGAGGGTCGTTGTGGTCATTTTGGCTAAATGGCCTGTTTCCACACGGTCAGCAATCTGTGAAGGATTCCACTGCAGCCGTGCTTCTTTAACAAACCTAACAGGAAATGGTTCAAGGGCCATATCAATTATTAATCCCTCTGGCCTTTGAAGTTAGTGACAGGTAAACGAAGGGTGAAAACCAAGTTTAATAATTCCACACGGCCGATTTTTTTGCAACAAAATTAAATTCCAGCCCATCAGACTTGTGCGTTTGCAATTTCTGTGAGAAAGGCTTTTTTATGTTCAGTTACAAAATACTGGGTTATGAAGATATTGATCCAACATTGGACTCAAATGCGGTTGAGAATTTCGGAATGGTAACAGGTTTATGGAAGAAACTGTTATACTGAAACTAACATAGTTGCATCAAGTGTGGCCAATTTGCAATATCGCTCAATAAGACAGAATTCTGTCAAGAAACAAAAATCAGCTTCTCCCGTGAATTATTGTGCACGGTTTGTTAGTTTCACAGCTTCTCCCATCCATCTCAATACCTTTTCATCCCTATCTATCGCTCTAATTTATTCTCCATTCCTTGCTGTCACTCTCTCTCAGACACTCCCAATTGCCATTTTGCGTCTCCATCTCAACTCTGCAAAACACAGTCTCCTTTCAAACCCACAGTTGCTTCCTCCTGTGTCTTTCTTCACGCGGTCTGTGTGATCTCTTCATCCTTTGATCTAACCTAATCTGTTACCGATCATGCTCGCTCTACCCACATCCATACCTGTACTGACTTCTTCCTGATCAATGTCTGTGCCTGCATGTGCTCGATGTTATTCACTTTCTAAATTACAATAATCTCTGATCTTTGTCTCCCCAAATTTAAAATCTTACTACCATCTCTTTTAGGCTCGGTTATGCACAATATTTTACAACATCAGACTGATAGTCAATATTGTAAAATCCGAATAAACATAAACCTCAGAATAGGGTGAGACTATTTCCAGCTTCCTCTACGTATTATGGGGACTGGAACACAGAGTTGTACTCATGAAAGGATTTATATCAAACGGTTTTTCTTGGCACAGTGACTCAATGGTTAACACAGTTTCTTCACTGTGCAAGACACGTCCGTTCAATTTCATCCTCAGGCGACCACAGGAAGTTTGTACATTCCCCTTCTGTCTGCATGGATTTCCTCTGAGAGCTCCGATTTTCTCTCACAGTACAAAGATGTGCACAGAACGTGGGTTATACGTGGTAAATAGCCCATAATATCCAGGGATGTGCAGTGTCGATGTGTGAGCCATGTGAAATGCAAGCTGCAGGATTTGGGTAGCTGGATTGGACATTCTTTGGAAGATTGGTGTGGATTCCGTGGACTGAACGGCCGGCCTCCACAAGAAAGGTATTTGGTTATACTTATTCTGATCGCCAGGCTCACAAGTAAACCCTGGTAAAAATTGATGACTGTCCACTCCCATCTCTCGGCCAGAAGTCTTTTTCTCAACAGCAATACTCAAGGAAAATGACAATTCGTTAACCCTTTGAAGATACAATCAAAAATACATAAGTTGCTCATTTATCCCTCAGACCTTGCATTGCTAATAGATAATTTCACACACCTTCAACCTCATATCGACATGCATGAATATTTCTGAATATCCCTGCTTTTCTATCACTTCATTGGTCATCAAGGAACGAGCTCTGCCGTCATGACTTCTTTTCATTAAAAAAATCATTTATTAACCTTTGATGCCCAGAATTCTGCTGACTCATAACTACCCTGAAAGAACGAAAACACCACACTTTTTAAATATACATGCCCCGTTTTGTTAAAGTCGGACTGAATGCTAGAAATTAACAACGCAAACTCGTGGCAGATACAACGCAATCTAAAGCAGTGTAACACTGTGCACAGACTAACTCACTTTGCTCAATTTTTAAACGCAACAAGATGTTCTGAAATAAATCAATTTGAACTGTATCAAGAACATGCAGAGCTCACATTGATGTTCAACATCAACAATTTACAAAGGAGATAACCAGGGATCTGAACAGCTGCGAGAATCGGTCAGTGACTTCGCTCTAACTCATCAATTACTGCTTCTTCCATTTCGTAGATAAGAAGCTGTTTTAATTAGTCTGGAGATGATAGTTCAACAAGATCCTCTGAACTGACCCATTCAAGTGGGCCCTGGAATACAATTGAAATACATCCTCACTAACATGATTGTGCATCTCATCATTGATATTCGTTGAACTCACTTGAGCAAAAGCCTAACATCAGCTGCAATGATACCGTTTTCAAAAACATGTTATAACTGCTCAAGAAATAAAATCACAAATTGATGTCAACACTTCTGACTAAAACGCACATTGCGGAAGTCATTAATGAGTGATCACTCAACAATGAAGGGTAGCTTCATGGCCTTCACTTACCTCAATGATGTTACTGATGAAGAGTGACTGGACTCGATAGGTTACCTCTGATTTTTTTTCACAGATGCAGCCAGAATTGCCGAGTTTCTCGAAAAGATTTTGTTCATTTTGTATATTTTACAGACAATGCACACCTGGTATATTTCATTTAACATGTTACTGTTGTATTTGCCAAATGTAGAGAAGTCACTCACAGAGTGAGACCGATTCCATTGTCTTCCTGTAGTTTCTCATTCTGATTTTGTCTGATGCACGTTTTATGACATTGAAACTTCAGAATCTAGTCCAGTGACAGCTGTGGGAATTGTTACGAACTGGACAAGCGCCGTTCACAACTTTTCAAGAAGATACCCCCGAACCTAAACTTTATTGATTTAAAGGCATGCAAAAAGTGCAGTGTTCCAGATGTGATTAATTTCTTCAAGCTACTAGGCTTTAAGCAAAACACACGTGCTTCTTTTAAAAAAAAGTTAACACACCGCAAAGAATGCAAAATTGGCATCACTTCCACTCTATTAAATGGTTGACCAAACGTATACTTTGTTCAATTATTAATCCTCAACTGTTAAAATATAGCAGCACCACCAAAACCATGATTTCCGAAGAAGTGTGACTGGAGACGCAACGTTAACTCGGGTTACTGTCTCGAGATGCTGCCAACCCTGCTGGCTTTTTTTCCAGTATTTGCTGGGATTTTTTCTCCCATAAACATAGATTCTTCATTTTAACCTGCTATCTTCAGTCATGAAGAAAGGAAAAATAATAAAAAGAAAAACGCTGGAGCGGCAGACAGAGTACGCCAGTTTTTTTTCAGCAAAAGGGGCAGATCTGTGTCTATGAGCTTCAATCTCTTTCCAAATCCCACCCCAACTTAAAATGATGCGAAAACTAAAAACCTGTTTCCCGGTGAGAATGAGTCCACCCAAAGATGCTGCTTTTGTTTACTTCAACAAAAGGAAACAATTCAAGGATCTCAATGCTGTTTAGCCACTGTTTCTGAAGCAGACATTGCAACAACATTCGGGCAAAATAATTTTCGCAAGAGAACCAGTACACAGTTATTAGATTAGATTCCCGACAGCATGGAAACAGGACTTTCGGTCCAACAAGACCACACCGACCGTCCAAAGTTAAACCCGCCAGGACTCATTCCCGTACCAATAATTACACCTGACTAACGCATCTCACACGATGGACAATTTAGTATGGCCAAATCACTTGACCACCACATCTTTGGATTGTGGAAGGAACTGGAGCACTCAGAGGAAACTTCAGCAGACACGGAGGGAATGTGCAATCTCCACATAGACAGTCGCCCGAGGAGGGAATCCAACTATCTGCAAAGCATAATAAGCAAAGCTTACTCGGTAGAAAGTATCCTCAATAAGTTTCAAGAAGTCTCATAACATCCCTGGCTAAGTACATGTCTTCTTTGGCAACACTTACACTTCCTCTTCCTCGAAAGCCTGTGCACAAATCGCAGCCGGAAATAGTTGAGAGAATAATCAATATTGTTCAGACACCGCCTTCCAAACTGACTCTCTATTGTCTACAAGAGCAAGGACAGTAGATATTTCAGAACATCATCGTCAGATCCGCACTAAGCCTTCGTCAATCTCATTTGCCAAAAAAAAACAAATTCTGTTCCTTAACCATCGCTGAATGGGGAGATGCTATGGCTTTGACAGGTGCATTTTATGCTCTATTTTGTTTTTGAAATTGGTGGACATTGAGACAGAATTGGCGTGTGTTCTATCTGAAGCCTTCAAAGCAAAACGTTTATGAGCCCTTGTATTTAATTTGATGCAAGAGAAGAAGCCAGATTGTGAGGTATCCCACAAAATCACAGTTTTTGTTTCAACTTTCTGTAGCTTTTGTGGTTGTGAAAGCTACAAGTCTCACTCTCTCTCTCTCCAATTCTCTCTCTTTGTCTGCAACTCTCTCCCTCATCTCTCTCCCTCTCTCTCCGTCTTTCTGTTTGTTCTACTTAAAAGTTGAGTTGCTCTTTCTGCTGGTACAACTGCAAGTGAGACAATCAATGCAACTGAATTAGGATTTATGTCCACGTGTGGTGCTGATGAGGCATTTATACGTTTGAATTGCTAATGGTAATTGTTTTGTAGGGATTAAAACTAGATCAGACAGGTGAACTTCATAGAATATTATTTAATATGATTCAGCCAGGGATTATTGACTGACAGATAAAATTAAAGTGTGGGAGGTTCTTTCCTCTCTAAGAGACTGTCTCTGACGAAGCTGAACTTATGTCAAGTGTTACGCACTTGTGCTAAACAGTGCCTGGGTAATGGGATGCCGGCGTCTATGGAGTAATTTCAATGCACAGAAAAGTAAAACAAAAGTGTGACTGAAACATTGGCTCGGATTAATAGTCATTGATTTGGAGTAAGCATTTCAGCCATCCAGCCAATATTTGGAAAACTGAACACATTAGATCCAAAAGTTTAAAAATTGGCCAAGCATGACTTAAAATAGAATCTTGTTTCTGACACAGATTTGCTAGTTCCAAAGTCATCCTGAGTTTGGACGACGCTCTGTCATCTTAAATCTTACCTTTACAAAATCTGCTCTCAATGACTTTCGGAGATACATTGTCAAGACACTAGCACTTTTCAGGACGAATAGAAGTTTGTCCATTCCACATGGGAAACAAAATGGTAACTTTTCCAACAAAATGAGGGGCTGTGGGGGTGGGGGAGATTTGAATGAATTAGATGTTGTCGTTGTCAATGTGAATTCACGCAGTAGCATTTCCCATGAATATTTTCACCTTGTCCTCTGGATCTCATTGCTGGTTAGAAACGTAATTGACTTGCTGAATAAAATTTTGCAAACAAACGACATTGCAAATGGATAGGGATCATCGAAACATCTGTTAGCAATTCTGTTCGACAATTTGCTCAATTTGCTGTTACTCATGCGAATGACTTAATGCTGAGTGAGAGTGGTTTAATCCCGCCGTGTCTTACTAGGCCATGCACGTTGAGTGCTGTTGTATTGCTTATGTCCATAGGCAGAGCCGAACCACCGCAGCCAAAGCCAGCTGTACTGCTCCAGCAGGCAGCATCACTCAGAAACAGACTTGCAGGCAACGAATCCCGTTGTTTCAGCTCCAGCTAGACTGAAACCAAAGGTAATGGCCTCGATGTCTCCAGATCGTTGGACTGACACTGAATAAACAGCAGTGAACTGCTAAACTCACATTATAATTTGGCATTGTTAATCACGGACCGCTTTAAAACCAGGGGTTTATAAAGTGGAACCCTTCAGAGCTGCTTCCAGCATTTTATAGAGCGAAATGTACAGTTTCCTCTGAAATCCTGTCCTTTTGCTTTTTCACGGCCATTCTTACCAGGTTTGCTAACAATGTGCACACTGCCATTCTAGCTAAACAGTCCATGTATATGTCTGGTTGAATGACCAACACACCGCCCCTCCACCCCAATGATTACGTATGCGAAATGAAGACTGGTGCATGGTGTTTCCTTCAATGTGCCAACTCTCCAAACCCAAGTCATTGCCAGTCACTGATAGTAGGAACAGCCAGTTCTCGGGATCAGTCACCTACCTGTCTTCAGATCTGCAAGCGACTTCCTGGATGGGATCGTTGACTGGTCTTTTTTTGGCACACGGTACGCCCCTTGAGGGAAATGTACACCATATCCAAACGGGAACTCTGCTTCTCTCTCTCTTTCTTCAAGAATTTATGATCTTACTTTCTAGGCAATAAGGAAATGTGGCTCAATGTTCAACCCGGACAAACGTAGATGAATCTGTCGGTGTCAGGGACGGTTGTCTTGGGCAAAAAGCAGCGCTCCTATTGGGCGCCTCACCTGCTTTGCTATGCTGTCTATTCAGTCATTGGACAATGAACCCTTTGTTCAGGGCTATTGGCTGTTTTATAAAAACAGGAGTTCATGTGGTTTCGATCGTCAGAAAACAGCGATGGCTCTCTTTGAGCTCCTCCTCCTTTTCTGCATATCTCCAGGTAAGATGCGGACTTCTTTGAAAAATTTTCCTCTTTTGTACGTTGACAGAGAAAAGGAACGCAGAGTAGGTGTCTAGGAAACGCCGTGACAAACAGCGGTTGTCGCTTCCCAATGCTCTGATGCTGATGGGAATTCACCGCTCTTTTGCTGCTAAAAGTGTAATCTGAAATGTTCCCTGCTCAGTGACAGCGATGGGAAAGTTGCATTAATTTATCGGTTCTATAAGATGCTTAGATGTTTGTATTCATATAATGCGAAATTCTGAGATAGCTCAGAAAGCTTCCTCGGTTGCGTGGTTAGAGAGAAATCGATTTAGATTTAATTGGAACTCATCGATTTAAACGGGGCTATCGACAAAAATGCCCTTATGCTGAGGAAGTGAGTGATCGGAGGCCGTGTTAGAATGAGACAGGGCGTGGGATCCACTCCACAACCGGGCCCTGCATTACCCATGAGGGGATATACTGTGGATTCTGAAAGTCGTCAACGCAGGGTGGCACAGTAGTTAGTACTGTTACAGGACAGCTTCAAGGAACGGCTTGAATTTCACCATCGGCAACTGATTGCATGGACTCTCCCCTGTGTCAGCTTCGGTTCCATTAGGTGCTCTGGTTTCCTCTGACAGTCCACGGACGTGCAGATTATGTGTGTTGTCCGAAAATGCAGGGTGACAGGGAAACTGCGGCAGGTGTGACGGTCCAAATGGGTTCCCTTTACTCTGTTGGGAATTAATAACAACCAAAACTGTTTTATAAAGTCAGCTGGTCTCGTATCATCCGCAGAGACAGAAAGCTGAGTTAATAGTTCATAACTGACACAAATGTCATTGATCTGAATCATTGTCAAAATTGTCGACAATGCAGTCAATCGTGACAAGCACTCTTGTATTTCTTTCGAAAAAAGGGGTAATGAGAACTGTGCCTAACAGCTATCCTGATTCCACATCTGGGAGAGATAATATATCCCTTTATGGCGCGGTTTTACCAATAGCATTTCAGTAAAGCAAATTCTCATTCTGACCTGAACAGTCTCTCTGGAAGCATTTTCCAGTCCAGAATCTGTTGAGTCCCGGGCAGCCACAGCTCCTGTGGCCAGATGTGTCCTTTTGCAGGAGAGACAAGAAACACATCAGTTCAAATGGCACAAAGAATCCTGACCATTCTGGTCTGAGTGTCCCATACTGAAAAATCACCACAAGACAT
Organism: Chiloscyllium plagiosum; assembly: GCF_037043375.1. NCBI lineage: Eukaryota > Metazoa > Chordata > Chondrichthyes > Orectolobiformes > Hemiscylliidae > Chiloscyllium > Chiloscyllium plagiosum. Next base: position 108,405,088 of record NW_028270152.1, read on the forward strand.
TGTCATTATTCAGATGGTAACTAAGGGGAATGATATTATACCTCTATGCAATCCTGAATTGTCCTATCCTTCTGGATCCTCCAACTCACTTCTCTACAGGAAACAAGAAAATCTGTAATTCTTCCACCTCTGAGCTTACCTTTAAAGTTAGCTCGGAAGAGAGGGAGGGAGAGAGAGAGATAAAGGCGAAAACTACTTCTGAAATCTTTGTAAAGGACCTTGCTGCCCAGTGTTGCCAGTGTTCTCAATCCGGTTCTCTTTCCATCAGCCGAAATTCAGTTAATCTGATTGACCAGTCTTTATGGAAGAGTTATTGGAAATGATTGTAAAATGACTCGATTGCTCTGTGCAAGATGAAATGTGTTCTGAAGAGCGTTACAGTGGACCCGAAACATTGACCGTACATTCTCTGACTCCACAGCTGCTTCCAGAGTTGCTGAGTTTCTCGAGCAATTTCACTGTATCTTCTCCTCGGGTCTTGAAATTGCACGCACTCCCGAAGATAAACAGCGAGAGAATCACTTTTGCGCTCTTTTGTCTGAATTTCTTAAAGAAAAAATGTCCGTCGCCCCAACTCCACACTCAACTAAAATATGAAAACTGGTTCATTCATTGTCTTCAGGGAAGCATTCCCTATTTAATCAGAATCTCTCCCATGTCTCTGAATTTTAGTTTGGGCCACAATGTCATGTCACCTGTGTGAGAACATCTTCCTTAAGCTCCAGTCGCATTGGAAGGAAGGTGTCGAAGTAAGAATGAGATGGAAGGTGCTGGGAAAAAAAACATAACTGTAGGAAAATGTGCTTAGTTAAGGAAATATATCGTTTCCTTGAATGCATTTCAGGGAAGGTACACCAGGATGATCCTTACTGAAACTCACCGCCAAATTGGACTCATGAGGCAGCGAGTTGCAGACTTCCTGCTGCAGTGTTTCCATGTCTACACCTTCCTTCCATTGCGACTGGAGCTGTGGAGTCAGAGAATGTACGGTCAATGTTTCGGGTCCACTGTAACCCTCTTCAGAACACATTTCATCTTGCACAGAGCAATCGAGTCATTTTACAATCATTTCCAATAACTCTTCCATAAAGACATGCATCAATGAGCGTTGGCCCTGACTGGTTAATCAGATTCACCGAATTTAGGCTGATGGAAAGAGAACTGGATTGAGAACACTGGCAACACTGGGCAGCAAGGACCTTCATAAAGGTTTCAGAAGTAGTTTTCGCCTTTAATGGTAAGCTCAGAGGTGGAAGAATTACAGATTTTCTTGTTTACTGTAGAGAAGTGAGTTGGAGGATCCAGAAGGATAGGAGAATCTAGGATTGCATCGAGGTATTATATCATTCCCCTTAGTTACCATCTGAATAATGACAATGTCTTGTGGTGATTTTTCAGTATGGGACACTCAGACCAGAATGGTCAGGATTCTTTGTGCCATTTGAACTGACGTGTTTCTTGTCTCTCCTGCATAAGGACACAACTGGCCACAGGAGCTGTGGCTGCCCGGGACTCAACAGATTCTGGACTGGAAAATGCTTCCAGAGAGACTGTTCAGGTCATAATGAGAATTTGCTTTACTGAAATGCTATTGGTAAAACCGCGCCATAAAGGGATATATTATCTCTCCCAGATGTAGAATCAGGATAGCTGTTAGGCACAGTTCTCATTACCCCTTTTTTCGAAAGAAATACAAGAGTGCTTGTCACGATTGACTGCATTGTCGACAATTTTGACAATGATTCAGATCAATGACATTTGTGTCAGTTATGAACTATTAACTCAGCTTTCTGTCTCTGCGGATGATACGAGACCAGCTCACTTTATAAAACAGTTTTGGTTGCTATTAATTCCCAACAGTGTAAAGGGAGGCCATTTGGTGCGTCACACCTGCCGCAGTGCATCCCGCAGTTTCCCTGTCACCCTGCATTTTCGGACAACACACATAATCTGCACATCCGTGGACTGTCAGAGGAAACCAGAGCACCTAATGGAACCGAAGCTGACACAGGGGAGAGTCCATGCAATCAGTTGCCGATGGTGAAATTCAAGCCATTCCTTGAAGCTGTCCTGTAACAGTACTAACTACTGTGCCGCCCTGCGTTGACGACTTTCAGAATCCACAGTATATCCCCTCATGGGTAATGCAGGGCCCAGTTGTGGAGTGAATCCCACGCCCTGTCCCATTCTAACACGGCCTCCGATCACTCACTTCCTCAGCATAAGGGCAATTTTGTCGATAGCCCCGTTTAAATCGATGAGTTCCAATTAAATCTAAATCGATTTCTCTCTAACCACGCAACCGAGGAAGTTTTCTGAGCTCTCTCAGAATTTCGCATTATATGAATACAAACATCTAAGCATCTTATAGAACCGATAAATTAATGCAACTTTCCCATCGCTGTCACTGAGCAGGGAACATTTCAGATTACACTTTGAGCAGCAAAAGAGCGGTGAATTCCCATCAGCATCAGAGCATTGGGAAGCGACAACCGCTGTTTGTCACGGCGTTTCCTAGACACCTACTCTGCGTTCCTTTTCTCTGTCAACGTACAAAAGAGGAAAATTTTTCAAAGAAGTCCGCATCTTACCTGGAGATATGCAGGAAAGGAGGAGGAGCTCAAAGAGAGCCATCGCTGTTTTCTGACTTTCGAAACCACATGAACTCCTGTTTTTATACAACAGGCAATAGCCCTGAACAAATGGTTCCTTGTCCAATGACTGAATAGCGAGCATAGCAAAGCAGGTGAGGCGCCCAATAGGAGCGCTGCTTTTTGCCCAAGACAACCGTCCCTGACACCGACAGATTCATCTACGTTTGTCCGGGTTGAACATTGAGCCACATTTCCTTATTGCCTAGAAAGTAAGATCATAAATTCTCGAAGAAAGAGAGAGAGAAGCAGAGTTCCCGTTTGGATATGGTGTACATTTCCCTCAAGGGGGGGAACCGTGTGCCAAAAAAAGACCAGTCAACGATCCATTCCAGGAAGTCGCTTGCAGATCTGAAGACAGGTAGGTGACTGATCCCGAGAACTGGCTGTTCCTACTATCAGTGACTGGCAATGACTTGGGTTTGGAGAGTTGGCACATTGAAGGAAACACCATGTACCCATCTTCATTTCGCATACGTAATCATTGGGATGGAGGGGCGGTGTGTTGGTCATTCAACCAGACATATACATGGACTGTTTAGCTAGAATGGCAGTGTGCACATTGTTAGCAAACCTGGTAAGAATGGCCGTGAAAAAGCAAAAGGACAGGATTTCAGAGGAAACTGGACATTTTGGTCTATAAAATGTTGGAAGCAGCTCTGAAGGGTTCCACTTTATAAACCCCTGGTTTTAATGCGGTCCGTGATTAACAATGCCAAATTATAATGTGAGTTTAGCAGTTCACTGCTGTTTATTCAGTGTCAGTCCAACGATCTGGAGACATCGAGGCCATTACCTTTGGTTTCAGTCTAGCTGGAACTGAAACAACGGGAATCGTTGCCTGCAAGTCTGTTTCTGAGTGAGGCTGCTTGTTGGATCAGTGCAGCTGACTTTGGCTTCGGTGGTTCGGATCTGCCTATGGACAGAAGCAATGCAACAGCGCTCAACGTGCATGGCCTAGTAAGACACGGCGGGATTAAACCACTCTCACTCAGCGTTAAGTCATTCGCATGAGTAACAGCAAATTGAGCAAATTGTCGAACAGAATTGCTAACAGATGTTTCGATGATCCCTATTCATTTGCCATGTCGTCTGTTTGCAAAATTTTATTCAGCAAGTCAATTACGTTTCTAACCAGCAATGAGATCCAGAGGACAAGGTGAAACTATTCATGGGAAATGCTACTGCGTAAATTCACATTGACAACGACAACATCAAATTCGTTCAAATCTCCCCCACCCCCACAGCCCCTCATTCTGTTGGAAAAGTTGCCATTTTGTTTCCCATGTGGATTGGACAAACTTGTATTCGTCCTGAAAAGTGCTAGTGTCTTGACAATGTATCTCCGAAAGTCATTGAGAGCAGATTTTGTAAAGGTAAGATTTAAGATGACAGAGCGTCGTCCAAACTCAGGATGACTTTGGAACTAGCAAATCTGTGTCGGAAACAAGATTCTATTTTAAGTCATGCTTGGCCAATTTTTAAACTTTTGGATCTAATGTGTTCAGTTTTCCAAATATTGGCTGGATGGCTGAAATGCTTACTCCAAATCAATGACTATTATTGCGAGCCAATGTTTCAGTCACACTTTTGTTTTACTTTTCTGTGCATTGAAATTACTCCATAGACGCCGGCATCCCATTACCCAGGCACTGTTTAGGACAAGTGCGTAACATTTGACATAAGTTCATCTTCCTCAGAGACAGCTCTTAGAGAGGAAAGAACCTCCCACACTTTAATTTTATCTGTCAGTCAATAATCCCTGGCTGAATCATATTAAATAATATTCTATGAAGTTCACCTGTCTGATCTAGTTTTAATCCCTACAAAACAATTACCATTAGCAATTCTAACGTATAAATGCCTCATCATCACCACACATGGACAAAAATCCTAATTCAGTTGCATTGATTGTCTCACTTGCAGTTGTACCAGCAGAAAGAGAAACTCAACTTTTAAGTAGAACAAACAGAAAGACGGAGAGTGAGGGAGAGAGATGAGGGAGAGAGTTGCAGACAAAGAGAGAGAATTGGAGAGAGAGAGAGTGAGACTTGTAGCTTTCACAACCACAAAAGCTGCAGAAAGCTGAAACTAAAACTGTGATTTTTTGGGATACCTCACAATATGGCTTCTTCTCTTGCATCAAATTAAATACAAGGGCTCATAAACATATTGCTTTGAAGGCTTCAGGTGGAACACTCGCCAATGATGTCTCAACGTTCACTAATTTCAAAAACAAAATAGAGCATAAAATGCACCTGTCAAAGCCATAGCATCTCCCCATTCAGCGATGGTTAAGGAACAGAATTTGTTTTTGGCAAATGAGATTGACGAAGGCTTAGTGCGGATCTGACGATGATGTTCTGAAATATCTACTCTCCTTGCTCTTGTAGACAATACAGAGTGAGTTTGGAAGGCGGTGTCTGAACAATATTGATTATTCTCTCACTATTTCCGGCTGCGATTTGTGCACAGGCTTTCGAGGAAGAGGAAGTTTAAGTGTTGCCAAAGAAGACATGTACTTAGCCAGGGATATTATGAGACTTCTTGAGACTTATTGAGGAAGCTTTCTACCGAGTAAGCTTTGCTTATTATGCTTTGCAGATAGTTGGATTCCCTCCTCGGGCGACTGTCTATGTGGAGATTGCACATTCCCTCCGTGTCTGCTGAAGTTTCCTCTGAGTGCTCCAGTTCCTTCCACAATCCAAAGATGTGGTGGTCAAGTGAGTTGGCCATGCTAAATTGTCCATCGTGTTAGATGCGTTAGTCAGGTGTAATTATTGGTACGGGAATGAGTCCTGGCGGGTTTAACTTTGGACGGTCGGTGTGGTCTTGTTGGACCGAAAGTCCTGTTTCCATGCTGTCGGGAATCTAATCTAATAACTGTGTACTGGTTCTCTTGCGAAAATTATTTTGCCCGAATGTTGTTGCAATGTCTGCTTCAGAAACAGTGGCTAAACAGCATTGAGATCCTTGAATTGTTTCCTTTTGTTGAAGTAAACAAAAGCAGCATCTTTGGGTGGACTCATTCTCACCGGGAAACAGGTTTTTAGTTTTCGCATCATTTTAAGTTGGGGTGGGATGTGGAAAGAGATTGAAGCTCATAGACACAGATCTGCCCCTTTTGCTGAAAAAAAACTGGCGCGCTCTGTCTGCTGCTCCAGCGTTTTTCTTTTTATTATTTTTCCTTTCTTCATGACTGAAGATAGCAGGTTAAATGAAGAATCTGTGTTGATGGGAGAAACAAATCCCAGCAAATACTGGAAAAAAAGCCAGCAGGGTTGGCAGCATCTCGAGACAGTAACCCGAGTTAACGTTGCGTCTCCAGTCACACTTCTTCGGAAATCATGGTGTTTGGTGGTGCTGCTACATTTTAACAGTTGAGGATTAATAGTGGAACAAAGTATACGTTTGGTCAACCATTTAATAGAGTGGAAGTGATGCCAATTTTGCATTCTTTGCGGTGTGTTAACTTTTTTTTAAAAGAAGCAAGTGTGTTTTGCTTAAAGCCTAGTAGCTTGAAGAAATTAATCACATCTGGAACACTGCACTTTTTGCATGCCTTTAAATCAATAAAGTTTAGGTTCGGGGGTATCTTCTTGAAAAGTTGTGAACGGCGCTTGTCCAGTTCGTAACAATTCCCACAGCTGTCACTGGACTAGATTCTGAAGTTTCAATGTCATCAAACGTGCATCAGACAAAATCAGAATGAGAAACTACAGGAAGACAATGGAATCGGTCTCACTCCGAAACTATCTATCACTGTATTCTAACAGATGAAAGGCTTAACAGACAATCAATGTTTCAACGTATAATTTCAGTTACATCACACTGCAAATTTTTGGCATAAATTCTTTGTTACGATCGAGCCCTCCACAATCACCTGATGAAGAAGCGTCGCTCTGAATGCTAGTTGGTTTCCAATTAAACCTGTTGGACTATAACCTGGTGCTGTGTGACTTTTAACTTTGTACACCCCAGTCCAACACCGGCACCTCCAAATCGGTCTCACTCTGTGTGTGACTTCTCTACAGTAACATGTTAAATGAAATACACAAGGTGTGCACTGTCTGTAAAATATACAAAATAATCAAAATCTTTTCGAGAAACTCGGCAATTCTGGCTGCATCTGTGAAAAAAAATCAGAGGTAACCTATCGAGTCCAGTAACTCTTCATCAGTAACGTCATTGAGATCAGTGAAGGCCATGAAGCTACACTTCATTGTTGAGGGATCACTCCTTAACGAATTCCACGATATGCGTTTAGTCAGAAGTGTTGACATCAATTTGTGATTTTATTTCTTGAGCAGTTATAACATATTTTTGAAAACGGTATCATAGCAGCTGATGTAAGGTTTTTGCTCAAGTGAGTTCAACGAATATCAATGATGAGGTGCACAACCATGTTAGTGAGAATGTATTTCAACTGTATTCCAGGGCCCACTTGAATGGGTCAGTTCAGAGGATCTTATTGAACTATCAATTCCAGACTAATTAAAACAGCTTCTTATCTAAGAAATGGTAGAAGCAGTAATTGATGAGTTAGAGCGAAGTCACTAGCCGATTCTAGCAGCTGTTCAGATCCTGGTTATCTCCTTTGTAAATTGCTGATGTTGAACATCAATGTGAGCTCTGTATGTTCTTGATACAGTTCAAATTGATTTATTTCAGAACATCTTGTTGCATTTAAAAATTGAGCAAAGTGAGTTAGTCCGTGCACAGTGTTACACTGCTTTAGATTGCGTTGTATTTGCAACGAGTTTGCTTTGTTAATTTCTAGCATTCAGTCCTACTTTAACAAAACGGGGCATGTATATTTAAAAAGTGTGGTGTTTTCGTTCTCTCAGGGGTGGTTGTGAATCAGCAGAATTCTGGGCATCAAAGTTTAATAAATGATATTTTTAATGAAAAGAAGTCATGACGGCAGAGCTCGTTCCTTGATGACCAATGAAGTGAAAGAAAAGCAGGGATATTCAGAAATATTCATGCACGTCGAAATGAGGATGAAGGTGAGTGAAATTATCTATTCGCAATGCAGGCTCTAAGGGATAAATGAGCAACTTATGTATTTTTGATTGTATCTTCAAAGGGTTAACGAATTGTCATTTTCCTTGAGTGTTGTTGTTGAGAAAAAGACTTCTGGCCATGAGAAGGGAGTGGACAGCCATCGATTTTTACCAGGTTTTACTTGTGAGCCTGGCGATCAGAATAAGTATAACCAAATACTTTTCTTGTGGAGGCCGGCCGTTCAGTCCATGGAATCCACACCAATCTTCCAAAGAATGTCCAATCCAGCTCCACAAAAGCAGCTGTGTTAACCATTGAGTCACTGTGCCAAGAAAAACCGTTTGATATAAATCTTTTCAGGAGGAAAACTCTGTTTTCCAGTCCCTATAATACGTAGAGGAAGCTGGAAATCATCTCACCCTATTCTGAGGTTTATGTTTATTCGGATTTTACAATATTGACTATCAGTCTGATGTTGTAAAATATTGTGCATAACCGAGCCTAAAACAGATGGTAGTAAGATTTTAAATAAGGGGAGACAAAGATCAGAGATTATTGTAATTTAGAAAGCGAATAACATCGAGCACATGCAGGCACAGAAATTGATCAGGAAGAAGTCAATACAGGTATGGATGTGGGTAGAGCGAGCATGATCGGTAACAGATTAGGTTAGATCAAAGGATGAAGAGATCACACAGACCGAGTGAAGAAAGACACAGGAGGAAGCAACTGTGGGTTTGAAAGGAGACTGTGTTTTGCAGAGTTGAGATGGAGACGCAAAATGGCAATTGGGAGTGTCTGAGAGAGAGTGACTGCAAGGGGTGGAGAATAAATTAGAGCGATAGAAAGAGATGAAAATGTATTGAGATGGATGGGAGAAGCTGTGAAACTAACAAACCGTGCACAATAATTCACGGGAGAAGCTGATTTTTGTTTCTTGACAGAATTCTGTCTTATTGAGCGATATTGCAAATTGGCCACACTTGATGCAACTATGTTAGTTTCAGCATAACAGTTTCTTCCATAAACCTGTTACCATTCCGAAATTCTCAACCGCATTTGAGTCCAATGTTGGATCAATATCTTCATAACCCAGTATTTTGTAACTGAACATAAAAAAGCCTTTCTCACAGAAATTGCAAACGCACAAGTCTGATGGTCTGGAATTTAATTTTGTTGCAAAAAAATCGGCCGTGTGAAATTATTAAACTTGGTTTTCACCCTTCGTTTACCTGTCACTAACTTCAAAGGCCAGACGGATTAATAATTGATATGGCTCTTGAACCATTTCCTGTTAGGTTTGTTAAAGAAGCACGGCTGCAGTGGAATCCTTCACAGATTGCTGACCGTGTGGAAACAGGCCATTTCGCCAAAATGACCACAACGACCCTCCGAAGAGTAACCAGTTCCCTGTTCTATTGCTACAGATTTACTCCTGACTTTTGAACCTTACCTACATAACCTTGAACACGATGTGCAATTTTTCATCTCCAATTCACCTTACCTGCATATGTTTGGATTAAAGACAAAAACCGGAGCTCCCGGAGGAAACTCACACACACACGGGGAAGATTCTTCTTTCTCTTTTTTTTTAAAATGGAATCCCTATAGTGTGGAAACAGGCCACTTGGCCCCACAAGTCCACACTGAACCTTCGAAGAGTATCCCATTCAGATCCATACCCCGACCCGATTACTCTGCATTTTGCCTGACGATTGTACCTAAATTACACATCCCTGAACACGATGGACAATTTCGCTTGGTCAATTCACCTGATGTGCACGTGTTCTGAATATTGGAGAAAACTTACTCACACATGGGAAGAACGTGCAAACTCCACACAAGCTGTCGTCCGAGGCTGCAACTGAACTTGGTTGTCTCGCGCTGTGAGGAATCAGTGCGAACAACTTTGACACAAGGCCACTGAGCTAAAATTGCATTGAACTATAAGCAAATGTAAGGAATTCTGGTAGAAGCTCAGATATCGTAATCTCAGCATAACCATATGTATATAGATTCTAATCCAATAATAGTCGATAAATTTGAATTTATTGATTAAATAAACTCGCACCATGACAAGTTTTCTCCCTGTTTCGTTTAGTGGAGGAAATCAGTCGGCCTTCGTGTGACATCAGAAGAGACAAAAAAAACTGCAGATGGTGAAATCCAAGGCAGACAAGCAGGAGGCTTGGAAAACAAGGGAAGTCCGGCAGCATCAGGAGGTGAAGATGTCAAAGCTTCGGGTGTGACCTTCCTTCAGCCCTGGAGATGGATGTAAGTGGATCCATAGATGAAGCAGAGTCGTGGTTGAGGATCGCAGTGTGGTGTGTTCGGGACATGTGAAATCAAATAGAGGGTACGGCCTGGTTGGTTGATGGGAAAAATGCATTCGTTTTGTTCCTGGAAAAAATGCTTGGTTAGTGGAATGGAAAGAGGGGGGCAGGGGAGGGGCTGGAATGGTGCTGGGGGATAGGAAATGAATGTATTTGAGATTAGAGAACTCAATGCAGTCTATATTCTCTGCACGCAGAGAATGAGGTGCCGTTTCCCACAACCTGCAGTCAGATACGCTGTGGCAAAGAAGAGGCGAAGGATGGACATGCTGGAAAACGAATTACAACAGTCAACGACTAGGAGGTCAGGCCGGCTCCTGCAGGCCAGGCTGAGATGCTTAGTGAAACGTGGCCCCAGTTTACTCTTGCTCTCGCTGAAGACGAGTAGACCTTATCCGAACCACTGGATACAGTAAACTGGTTTGGAGAGGAGAAGGTGAACATCAGTTCTACCTGGAAAGACAGTTTGGGATCCGGGATGGAGGTGAGTGAGTGGTAGTGTGCCAATAGTATTTCCATGCCTTAAGTCGTATGGGAATGTGCCTTTGGGTTCGGGAGCGTTTACGGGGCAATGTCACCAAACTTTTGGGGACTGGAACGAGACTTGATGTTCTCATGAGGGGTAGGGGGTGGGGAGAGCAACGTATTCTTGGTGTTGTGGTTCAATTAGAGTTGTTAGAAGTGTTTAAGGATGATTGGTTGAATGTAGAGACTGCTCAGCCGTTGTCTGAACGCAAGGGTGAACTTATCTTAATTTGTGTAAAGGGGTTTTGAGAGCAGCGCAGTGGAGAATGGAGGAGGTGCGCTCGAGGGCTCTCTGAATTTCACTTTGATCAAAATGGGTGGACATCTATGATGCTTGATAGTGGAATGTCTCTTCATCCAAGCAGATGCAGTATCAGCTGAAGTAGTGCGTGAATGCAGTGGACTACCTGCCTGTTGTTGGCAGGGAAAGGGTGTTGTTCGTCTAGCGATGAGAGTCTGTGGGTTTTCTCGCACTCATCCGCCTGGAGATTGCACCCGAGATAGAAATGGAGATGTCAAGACAGAGGAGGTTGATGTCTGGAATGGACCAAGTGTGACTCCTGCAATGTGCCTCATTGTTAACTGCCCTGGAGCGGTTGTAGTGTGTGATAAAATACTGACATAGTGTGCTATTAAATGCATGAACTATTAATAGAACACTTCCATTCTTGCTTCAATTATTCCAAACTACCTTATTCTGTCAAGCTGTCGTCACTTGAGTTTCATAACCGTTGCTCTCTGGAGAAACCCAACGTTATTTTCAAAGTTAAAAATCACACAACGCCAAGCTTTAGTTCGACAGGTCCATTCTAATTATTAGATGACATTTTTCTATTCATGTATAATTATCCATATCATGATTAGAATAACTTCTGCATTTTTCTTTATAGAGAACATTGACAAAATATAATTTCATTCCCGCCTTCAATTTTTCAATATTAACATACTAAAAGTTTTATGAAGTACTTTCTACAGTGATGAAAGTCACTGTACTGGATTGAAAACAATTTTTATTTAAGACTCTGTTTATGACTCTGTCAGTTTATGTTGTGATGACTGTTATGTCCCTTGGCACCTGTTACTGCATGTTTGAGATCTTGTCTTTTCTGTCTGAGCTTCTGATCCTTCTCTGTCTTTCTTCATAAATCCACGCTTCAATATTCATGGCTCACAATTACGGGAAGAAGAAATGGAGAAGTCTGGGGTAAGTGGTGTTTCGTCGGCACCAAGGATATTTTTTGTCATTTTTCATTTTCTATCTATAATGCTTTGACATTTTTTTCAGATTAACCCTTTTGTGCTCTGGCATCATGTTGGATGATCCTTATCTACTCACATAAATCTGTTCTAACATTGCTAAGGCTACTAAGAGACTTTAGAAATGGTAGCCCCAATCCCTTAAAATTACATAATCATGGTTTAAAATTAAGTGTAATCTTTTTAATACAGGGTTTGAGATAAATATTTTAAATATAAAAACAAGGATTAAGGTGGAAGTCATCATTCTGTTGACAGTTATATATTGTACAATAGCTCGAGTGTCAAGGAACAATTTTTGAAATCTCAGCATTAGGGAACTTTTGGGCAAAGCTTCGAATGGGCCTTTTTGATCTTATGAAGAAGGAAGTGTTCTTTGAGTGCTCCGGTTTCCTCCCACAGTCAAAAATAATGTGCAGGTTGGGTGAATTGGCCATGCTAAATTGTCCGTAGTGTTCGGTGAAGGGGTAAATGTAGGGTAATGGGTCCGGGTGGGTTGCTCTTTGGAGGGTCGGTGTTGGACTTGTTGGGCCGAAGGGCCTGCTTCCACGTTGTAAGTAATCTAATCTAACCTAACAGGTCTGTTTGGAAACACGAGCTTTAGGAGCACAGCTTCTTCATTTTGCTCGTTGTGGAGTTCCAAACGTCGTAAAAATATTAATTCAATTCCCACATTTCTCATACATTCTGCCTGACCAGAGCACAGTCTCTCATTCTGCTTGACATGTCGAAATGAATCTTTTGCCGTCACACTTCACCAGCTTTCAAACTGGTGCCAGATCCGAACTTATACCATTGGATACTCTAATTGACAAAACACTTTGCCAGTTGCATACTTCACTGCACTTTACTCCAGCCATTCAAGTGGATCCCATGCATTCTTTTATTAAATTAGTGTATTGAGTAAATAAATGATAAGCTTTTTTTTTAAATCGATGTTAATTGTACAGAAATAGAGAGAGAAAGTATCATTCTCCACCATAAAAATGGCGGAAAACGATTAAAACTTCATCCTAGAAATGTTAATTGCGACTTGGACTCTGTTTACGATCCAAGTATACTTTGTCTCATTCGATTAACCTCAGTTTAAACTTGATCCTGTCCCACTGAAAGTGTGCTCTGATGCTGTCGGATAACTTTATTTACAAAACATTTCATCCCTTCCTGACTTCACTGCACCTGACTTCGGCCATTCACATGGATCTCGTGCTTTTCTTTCTCAATTACGGTATTGAGTAAATCAATGAGAAGTGATTTCCCATTTCTAGCAAAGGAAATTGAACAGAAGTATAGAGCAAAATTTGCTTTCCTTATTGAAAATGTACAGGAAACGGTAAAAAAAAATCCGTCTAGACATGTTAATTGCGTCGTTGTCTTTGTATCTGATAAGAAAGCTGTGAGATTATTCTTTTGTCTCCTTTCGTTAAATGCATTTCATTTGTCATCCTCTCCCCCGCAGCAACTGTTCTTTCTTCAAAAGCATTCTTTACAATCGCATGGTCGTTCTCACCGGAGTTATATGGTGGTGGATAGCTGCAAATTGTTTCCAAAATTCATGCCGGCTGATCACACGTGTTGGTTCTCTCATGGCCACTTTAAAATTTGCAGCCAGCGATGTTTCACTGGCTCACTGTAGTTTTCCCCTCTGATTTATTTTTCTGGCCATTTACTGTGAAAAGCATAAAACAATGCACTACACTGAAAAGCAAAACACCGATTTTGGTTCTAACAGCAGTGACCGTACTGGGCTGTTTGTAACCTCATCATCGAGGCTTTACACAGGAAGCTCGATTTATGATTGGTATTGGTCCATGGAAATGCGGTTTGAAACTCAGCTTTGTTGCTTATGCGTCATGGACCGCATTTATCATGTTTCATTTCTCCCGTCTGTTCTTGTTTTGCTGCTCAACATTCTGACAGTCGCAATGTCGTGACTACGAGAGAGTGACATGGACTGCAGGACTGCACCACTGGAGAGAATTACAAAGACCGAGAAATGGTAAAGGGAAGGAGATCCATTATTTTACTCTTTAGTATATCTGATACTTTCATGGTTTCACTGGCTACTGGGCTTTTTTATTATATATATATGTGCGAACTAAAACATTGAGTTTTATACCTCCCGTTCAGATCACCACATGACAACAGAACGCGCATCTGCCATGATACAGCTAATCAGCATATTTGCCAATAATTTCTTTTCGACTGTAACACAGCATCAATTCGGAAATGAGCTCAATCACACTGTGAAATACCAAGGAGAATGGACTGCAAAATTAGTAATGGCTTCTGCCTATTTAGAGCGACTGTGGACTTGTTCCTGGCACAAATATGCTGACGACAACACTGGAACAATGTCCAGAACAGAAAAACCCTCAATGTGCAAGTGAATTTACATATCTCCTCAGTCATCAACGGTTGTACTGTCTGCCTGAGTGACAAGTATGAGCCGGTGAATTCTTTGAATGGACAAGCTGTGAATTGAAACCTGCAGCGTTGGTATTGCATTTAGTGCGCCATACATTCGGCTCTGCATTGTTTCCTGAATTCTTGTTGTTGTAGTGAATAATATGCACACTTAAACAATGCCTTAAATATTTATCTCGATAAACAATAAGCCCGTTCTGTCCAGTCACTTCCGGATTTATTATTTAGTTATTCATATCCTCTAGTGCAGACTCAATTCCATGAGGCTGCATTTGGAGGCTGGAGAATAGCTGGATTTTGTTTAGAGAGGAGGGAAAGGGACTGATACTATCGAAAGGTTGATGTTAAGAAGATGGATGCGCTGGAAAGTTTGTCAATATATAAATCCCGTGGGGAGACGGGTTGTACTCAAGGCTTCCACGAGAAGGGATGGAAGACATGCCTATTTTGGCCATGATCTTTTAGTCCTCTTGTGCAGTGCCAGATGATTGACGCTGACATGTGCTCTTCCGTTATTCAAGAAGTGGAATAGGGATAAGTCTGGGAATTACGGACAAGTCACTTTTATATCGTTGGTGGGCATAATATGGGAGTGGATTCTGAGAGTTAGGATTTATGAATGTTCGTAAAAAGCATTGTTTGTGTAGAAATAGTCAGCATGGTTTTGAGTGTCGAAATCTGTGGTGTTTGGAAGCTACAGCAAATCAGGCAGCATCCAAGGAGCAGGAGAATCGACGTTTCAGGTGTAAGTCCTTCATCAGGATTGTAGCAGGGAAGGGGACTGAGAGATAAATGGGAGGCAGTGGTGCTGAGTGGAGGTTAGCTGGGAAACCGAAAGGAAGGTGCATTTGGGGCGTGGTGGTGATTGGTCGGAACAGAAGGTGGGCAGGAACATGGAGACATAGAACAATTCACGTTGGCGGTTTGAATTGCGATGAAATGGAGGGAGGGGAGATGGGAAAACTGGCGAAGTCGACTGTGATGCGTGTCATTCGAGAGTACTAGGGCGGATGGTGAGGTGTTTTTCCTCCTGGAGTTGTATGGCAAGTATTTGGCTGTGCAGGTGTTCCAGGACTTGCATGTCCTTAACAGAGTTGGAGGGGGAGTTGAAGTATAAGGCCTCAAGGCAGTGGGGTTGCTTGTTACGTATGTTCCAGAGATGTTAGCTGAAACATTCCACACGTTGGCGCCTTGTCTCCGCAAAGTAGAGGAAACCATATCACGACCAATGGACACAGCAGGTCACGTGTTTGCAAACACAGAATAATCTCTGCTGGATGTGTAAGGATCATTTAGGCCCATGGATAAAGGTGGCGGGGTAGTTGTTGGAGCAGGTGTAACACGTCCTGCAGCGACCATGAATAGAGGGTCGGTTGGAAGGGCGCGTGGAGATAACGAGAGAGTCACAGAGGGAATTTTCTCCACGGAATGCTGAGAGTCGTGGAGAGGGAAACATACATCTGGTACTTGGGTCTGCCTTTGGTGGCGGGAGTGGCAGAGGATTATGTGCTCTGTCCGTATATTTGATGTTGGAAGCAGAGGTCCGGTGGGATTTCTATTCTTATTCTGGTTGGAGGGATGGGGTTCAAAGGCGAGTGACGGGAAATGGAAGAGCTGCGCTGGAGGGCATGCTGACCCCGTGGAGTGGGATGTTGCTTTCCTTGAAAACGAGGCCATCTGCAATGGTCTGGAGTTGAATTGTTACTACTGAATACAAATACGGCTGGGACAGATGATTTAGGATTATGGGGCAGCATTTTCACAGGAAGAGGTGAGGGTGCAGTTGTTTTTCAGGTCGTTGTGGGAATGGTTAGGATTGAAGCTGATGTGCGTGCTGAGTTGGTTGCCAGAAATGGAAATGGAGAGGTCCATGACGAGGAGTGAGGTGTCTGAGAATGGTGAGGTGAACGTGAGGTCAGCGTGGAAAGTGCTTGTGAATTTGATGGACTGTAAATCCTCCTCACAGTCGCACAAGGTCACGCCCACAGAACCATCAATGTTGTGAATGGAAACAAAAATGAGACATTGCGCAATGGTTACTCCTGAAGGTGGATTGTTCCATATTTACGATGAAGAGTCAGACTTGACTTGGGCCCACATGTTTGGCCATGGCTGCCGTTGAGGACTAAAAAATGTTGACGGATTCAAAGGAGAAGTTACTGAGGGTGAACACCAGTTCCACCACTTGAATGGGTGTATCGGTGGAGGGATAATAGCTGGATCAACTGGACTGGAGCAAACGGAGGGTTTAGAGGGTTGCACCGTGCTGAATGGATGAGTGCATGGAACGCTTCTACATGGTGAAGATGAGATATTCGGTTAAAAGAGAAATGAAAGTCATGGAGGAGGTGGAGGCCGTGAACTGTGTTGCCAATGTATGTGGGAAGGTCCTGGACCGAGGGGAATAGGACACTGGCAAGATATGAAAAAATAGGTTCTGTGGGGCATGATTTGGAAGAGATAGTGGTTCGATGGTGCCAATAAGCTTTGTGAATATTGGTTGAGAGGTAGAATTAAAAAGTGTGGGTTTTCTGGACGATGAGGCTGAAGGCTGTACATGAGAGATCTCTGAGATGGTGAGGTTGTGGATAATATGGGAGATCATGATTTGTTGATAAAAGATGAGGTCGTGGTTGGGGGGGGCAGCAGGAGGAGGCATCCGTGAGATGGCGCCTGTCTTCAACTGTTTAGAAATAATTGTACCAAACGAACACAGCGCACTCTCAACTTCCAGTCCCGTGTGTTGATGATGAGTTTGGGCTTGAAGTGAAGGGAACTGAGGACTGAGCAGTGTGAGAGTGAGGTTGGAGTGCCTGAAAGGGGTGAACCGGTTAAGATGGGCAATGAACTGCCAGTTGCTGCAGAAGCGGTCTGGGGCGGGCAACAGAGCAGTACAGGGTATCCAAGTGGATGGAGTATTTTGGAAGTAGGAGAAGGGATCCTCGGATGTTGCATGGGACTCCTGAAGGATAAAATAAGCACGTAGTCAGTGGCAGCAGAAGAAAAATGTGATGCTCAGCAGCTGTTGAAATCATTGATCCATGAACGTAGATGGCGCCTGCCTTCAACTGAGGACTGAACGTTCATCCTCAGTAATGGCAAGTGTGAGGGATGGATAAAACCACCCAGCAAGGCTGGCATAAAGGACCTGGCACAGAGCTGGAGTTGGAAGTTGGGGCAGAGACTGTCACGAAACGAAGTGCCATGAACCATGTTGTTTGGAGGGCAGACGTGCTGCATTCAGTGCCATCCTCGGGATTGGAAGAGTCCTTGCGTATGACATTCGTGGTGTCTTCAGCGCCGGCTTTGCTGATTGACTTCAATGGGGTGGAACTGTCTTCGGGCAGCAACAATAGGGAAGGAAATGATGTTGCAATTAGCTTTGGAAGTGATGCCAGGAGTTAGGGCAATCCAGACTGAGAATTGTATCATGGTTTCTGCAGTGTGATTAAGTTTTCCTCCCAGAACGCCCTCCGTTTTGAAGATGAGAGTGCTCCTATAGCACAACGTTGCGACATCGTTATTAAAACTCTGCTCCTCTGTCACACATTATACGCCCTTTCATTCTTGCAAGACTGCCCTCTTACATCATTATACGCCCTTTTCCAGTATTCACCTTATCCCTTCCCAGCCAATTCTGCAACTGCAAAGTACTTGCATGTCACTCTTCTCTTCTCTTCATGTATGTTGCTGTTTGACTCTGAATCTCTCTGCCTGTCCGCTCTCTCTCTCTTTCTGTGTTTTATCTCTCTGTCACTGCATCTCGCTGTCCTTTAATGTGTCTGGACCCTCTCTCCGTCAGTCTCCCTGTATTTGTAAATAATTTGGTGCATCACTTTTGACAAGTATCCGTTCGGGTGCTTTATTCCTCACAACACGACCCGTCAGTCCTCCAGAACATACAGAATTTCGTGCAAAGACAGGATGCTTGAGGCATCGGGTCTGTGGCGTCAATGGTGCAGTTTGAAATTAATCGTATATGTCCACACATTGTTCATTTTCCTCTACGATCACGCCCACGCCCGACATCCACTCTTGAAGTGTCTGTTGATATGCTCCTTAAACACCGTGACCTTATCTGCTTCTACCTCTCCCCTGGAAGCGGCGTCCACACTCACCAATCTCTGTGTAAAAAAGAACACTTTCCTTTCGCATCTCCTATAAACTTGCCCCTTCCACCGTAACCATTGTATTTGATATTTCTCGTCTCGGATAAAAGATTGAAAATGTCCAAATCTCTCAAAATCGTACGGACTGCTATCAGTTCGCCCGTCAGCATCCGACTCCTAACGAAGATAATCCACATTTCTCATACCTCTCCTTATAGGTCTTCCATTACCTTCCAAGAAATGACCTGGCAAACTTCGATTACACTCGTTCCAAAGCACTCAGATCGTTCTTCTACTGTGGTGACCATAACTGTGCTCAATGCCATACTTGCCAACTTACTAAAGTATTATGGAGCAACAACGTGACCTGCCAAGTTTTGTACTCAGTTCCCTAACCTGATGAAGGTAAGTATGTTGTACACCTTTGTCACCTCGTTACGCTATAGTAATTTAAATTTGAAGGAGCAACGGACTTCCAACCAAAGACTCTTCATGTGTCAATGGTCCTCTGAGTCTTGCCATTTGTTCATACTATAGTGGAGCAAAGGTTTAGTGGCCAATCGGGTAGCAATTAGCTGATTGCCACAGCTTTTCTTTGCTAATTAAAGTTTATCTTGTTGAGGGATTGTCTGCGTCTCCAGGAATTTTTTCCAGAATATTGAGTGATTCTTCCACAACCATCTTGGCACGTTTAATGCGACTGGGAAGGGCCGTTTCCCTTTAAAAAGAGGCTGCAGCATCCGAGGTTTAGCGAGAGTTCTCCTGTGACGGGCAGAATAAAAATGTTTGCCACACACAAAAGAAAGGGTAAACATTTGGCTGCTAATCTGGGCTATATTTTGTCAAATAAGCAAGGTTCTCGGAAACACAAATGTGTAAAGAAAGCTTCTGGTGGGTCTCTCTGATCCAAAGAATCAAAAGCTGGATGGTAAATCAAAGGTTGAAGATGTTCAGGAAAACTGCGCAGGGGGTTGATTAGGCACAGACTAAAGAGATCGAGTCAAAATTCCATGTCGTGTAAATAACTTCTGTGGATTCTGCCCTGAAATAGTAAAGGAATTTTGTTTAAAAAAGAAAGAAAAGGAAAATTAGTTGACTGAATGGGCAGAACCGGTATAATTAATTTTCATTTAAATTGAAAGCCGGCAGATTGGAAATACACGATTAGAAGTCAAATAGCAGAGAATAGCAAGTTTTCTAAAGTGTTACTGGACTGTTGATTTTTTTTTCTTAAAGTGGCCTTGATGATAATCAGACTGGAGCTCTGGCTTGCAGAAACAGTGTGTGTGTGTGTGTGTGTGTGTGTGTGTGTGTGTGTGTGTGTGTGTGTGTGTGTGTGTGTGTGTGTGTGTGTGTGTGTGTGTGTGTGTGTTTGTGTGTGTGTGTGTGTGTGTGTGTGTGTGTGTGTGTGTTTGAGAGAGAGACTTACTGGTTTGTACGCACAATTCATTCTTGGTGGTTAAATGTTTATGTCTTGTTCCTCGGAGCTTGAGATCCGGGAGTGATTTGATTTTGTTTTGCACTGCAGGAATTTAAAATCGAGCTTTTGTTAAAACCCATTTCAAAGAAGCATCAGTGATTACAGTATCGTGCAGATGTACTCCTCCAATTGTACAGGCAGAACGAACGAGAATAGATTGTCTTTCTTAATTAGTTGAAACTAAGGAAGTTTCAAGACAGTTAAACTGATAAGAGACGATTGCGAATTGTGGAGTTATGGAATATTCACAACAATTGACGAGGTGCTACCGGATATGTAAGGCAATAGGGATTGAATTGTGAGAAGAGAGGCAATCGATCAGCTTGATTGGAATATATGTCAAGTTGAACAAAGGGACTGAGGTTCAAATACTGCATAAGAAATTTTCAGTAGTAAGAAAGGATATCGTAAACAATTCCAAAAAACGGATAAAACGAACTCAAAATATACTAATTAAATTGTCAAAAGAGGGTAGCTTTGATGAAAATCTCTGCGATAAAATGAAAGGATTAATTAAAAATTCGAGGCCAAAGGGAAAATGTTTCCGTGGGCCGTTTTGAGGGTACTTGTGTACTTACATTTGGTGTTGTAACTGCCGCTCCTTTTCATGTCCGTGTGATACATGATGAGCTCGTTATAAATTTTCAGTTTGTTCCCTTGGCCTATACCTGGTATCTGTGTGGCGTCGAAGGGGGCTGTGTCCAACACTTCTGTTTAGTTGGGATGGCTACTGCACTCGTGTGATGCTCTTCAATGAGACTTTTGCTTCGCAAGGGGCTCAGTTGATGTTCTGCCCCGCCGACTTTGCGCCACCCGAAATGGGAGTCTGCCCCTGAAAATGCTTTGCCTGTGAAAGGTACTGGTCAGCCACGGGGTAACTCCAATATGTTCCAGGTCAATCGCTTATCCCTGCCATTGGTATTAGCAAGAATACTTAGTGTACTAATGATAACTATTACAATTAGCAGGGAATTATTTAATACTCTGATGATGCCCTCTCCACATGAGTTAAGCAATTGGATGTGACCAGTCAGACAGCATGGCTGAATAGGTAAGCTTTGGACTGTTTGTTAGTTGCGAAAGGTGGGGTCTGTGTACAGTTCTGAGGAGATTTCTAACCTGGAGGAATCCTATACTCGGGCTATGGATAGGCTGCAGAATTTACGCAAGCAGCTTAATAAGAATGAAGGGTCCGGCCATCGGTTCTTTTGTCTGGTTGAATACTATTTTGTGTGGATTGGGGACTTTGTTCGGTAAGATTGTGATTGTTGCGGGTGTCATGTTGCTTGATGTTCTATTTGTCTTTTGCTGTGATCTACCTCTATTTATGTAGTTTTAATGTGTCTTGCTGCGCGACAAATCTTTGTTGTTCCTGTGGACTCTGGCCCAGCCCGCTCTTCTGGATCCGCTGCTTGACTACTTTGATCTGATGTCCGATGCAGTGCTGAAGCCTTGTTCCGATGGAGACGCCTGATTTCATGTGTTGCATACGAATTTCGATTGTGCGGGGATTTTAGATTTTGTTTTTTCTCTTCCAGTGCGAGAGGTGCGAGTTTTTGGCCTGTGCTTCCAGGTCCAGAAGGATAAGCTTTTGAGTTCTAATCCCTGGAAATTATTGTTGCCCGCTTTTGGGACTATGCAATCGACTTGGCATTTGTGCATACAACATCCGTGTGTTCTTTCTCTGTATGAGTGTTGTTGATCTCAATGGGGTAAATGCATGGATGTTAATTTGGCAGTTATGTCGATAACTTACTGTTGTAATGCATGCACAGGATCATTTTACAGAGCACCAGTAACCAATTATGGTAGTTCACATTGTCATAGGGTAATTCAGTCACCACTAGATGATCTAGTACTGAAGGCGATTGTACTGTAAGTTGACAGGTTACGTGCAATGTAGCGAACCAGTGTGGCAGAGGATTATTAGGTGAGGAAAGCAAAGCAAGCCAATATGGTTGGGTATGGTAAAGCTATCAGATAAACGCAGGAAAGAAAACTGCATAAAGTACAGAGGAACAGAAGGCTCTTGGGTAGACAGGGGAGCGATTTTCTAGCTGCCACAGCTTTGACTTCGCAAGATTAAACTTTAATTTCGTGAATGATTTTCTGTGTCTCCTGGTATTTTTTAATTGAACGTTGAGTGATCTTTCCATAACAGTGCACCGTGGAACACATACGACTTTATCTTCTCCATAAGCCTACCATGGGGAACCTAATCATTTTGTTGAAAACAATGTAAATGACATATACAGCCATTCCCTCATTTATCAACTTTGACACTTCTTTAAAAACTTCTATGAAGTTTCGAAGACATGACGTTTCCTGCACTAAAGCATATTACCTATCAATGTTAAGACCATTTTATTTCAAGTGGGAATAGATTCTATCCATCACTATCTTCTCCCGCAGATTCCCTATCACTGACGTCAGGTTCACCGGGCTATAATTACCTGGATTATCCCTGAGAGCTTGCTTAAATAAGGTGACAACATTCGCAATTTTCCAGTATTCCATGTCCCCACCCGTGTTCAAGGATGCTGCAAAGATATCTGTTAAGACCCCAGCTATTTCCTCTGTTGCATGCCTCAGAAGAGTGGGATAGATCACATTCGGACCGGGATATTTGACCACTTTAATGCCTTTTAGAATACTCAGCACTTCCTCACTACTTTTGCTGACTTTACTGAGAGTAATCAAACATTTATCTCTCCCCTCAACATCCTTCATGCCCCTCTCCTCGACAAATACCGATATAAAGTACTCATGAAGAATCTCACTCGTTTTCCCTGACTTCACGCACAACTTTCAAACTTTGGCCTTGAGTGCGCCAACCCTTTCTCTTGTTACCCTCTTGTTTCTTTAAGATAAATAAAAGGTTTTGGAATTTTGCTTAAATCTGCTCGCTAAAGTTATTTCATGACCCCTTTTAATCCCTAAATTACTCTTTTCGGATTGGTGCTACATTCCTGATATTTTTCCAAAGCTTGGTCTGTCTACAGTCGTCTCAAACTTATGTACGCTTCTATTTCCTCTTAGCTAGTCTCACAATTTCACCTGTCATACATGGCTCCCTAAACTTGTCATTTCTATCCATCATTTTGTTTGAAAGAGCCAGATACTCTAACGATACTCTAAAATTCTAGATTTACAGCAAACGGCAGGAGACCAAACCATATCATCAAGAATTGGAAGCACATTATTGTAACATATGCCTACTGTTTTTCATACTGGAAAAGAAAGTTTGTAAAAAACGTTCTCAGAGCATCATGGATCTTACAGCTGTTCACGCTATTGCAAGCATAGTTAAATATTAATTATTATTTTATTGCAGTTAATATATTCATGGTAGTCTATTAACACACAGTTTTTTTCTCTATTTGTTTTATTAACATGAAACAAACAAACAAAAGACAAAAGTAAGTCACGATTTACAGGGTGGAATATAATAAGATTAGAAAATTCTGTATATCTTTTGAAGCGTTTCTTTTTTCATTGCAAAAGTTTTCATTTTGTTTTGGAAAACCAAACAGTTTAGCTTTAAATAAGACGTTATGCCTTCATTGTGGAGAGTCCAACGCATGTTCATCTCTGGAAAAGACATTTTTTCGTCGAGGAATTTATTGAAGAGGGGTCGATTTATTGAGTTATTTAGCTAAATGATTGATTTTATTTAATCTTACATGTTTGATATATGTATGTGTGTGTGTATGCATACCTATACATATAAACATTATTGTCTGTAGGTAGTGAAAGGTATCATATAAAATCCTGCTTTTCGGCATAATGTTATTAAGACCATATAAAAAGTAGTGAAAGATATGGCTGGAACACTTAGGAACGTTATTATCCAGCAAAACCGTTCAGAAAGTTGGTGACTCAGGAAAGATAAAAAGATAGTTGATAAGTCTCGGCTGGCTATTCCTTCATCAAACAGATATTCAGTTACTGGAACTTTTGCAGGGGTAGTCTCTCCGAAGAAAATGGAAGAGCCATCAGTTATTGAACACTTGGAATGATTCTAATGTTTGGAAGCGTTTGAAAATATTTGGTAGAATTGTTGCCACAGGGGATTGCTCTGACAGGGGCAAAACACAGGCTTCTGTGGCAGTAAGCGTAAATTAAGAATAGCTTGTTGCGTTATTCAGATAAAGAACGTCTCTAAGCATTTGAAACATATTGTTAAACATGAGATTGAGAAGCCAAAATTATGACACATATTGGTAAGAATGTCATTTTTCGGGAAAATAATAAATAGTACAGAGTAAATTTAAGAGTTGTGGTGGAAGAATTTAAAAAAGAAGTTAAAAGTGGTAATTTCTTGTTTGGTCCAAACTCTAAACTTAACCAAGGGAAAGAACAAAACGGTAGGAAGAAAAAATCAATTGCAAACAATTGATTGTTCAGGCATATAAGTTTTTTGGAAAATGTTTTGATTTGGAATAGAAAAGACCAAAAATGATTGGTCTAATCTAAACTGAAAAGCAACCAATATCTGAGAAAGAAGATTTGCTAACTTTTTCAAGGGAAACTTTACATCTTTAGAGAAAGAAACAGGAGTTATTCTAAGTAGCATTGTAAATGGTAGGATGGATGGAGGTTCTGAATTTGATGAAGCACATCAATTAGAAAAAAAAACAGACAAGGGAGTCAGAAAATATAGTAAGTCTGAAGAACTAAATTACATTCATTTCATTTCAAGGGTCCTACAGGGAAGGCTGATGAATTCAGGGCAGGTTGAAGAACGTGGGAGTGGGACATAATAGCTATTCCTAAAGAGATGTTCAAGAGTGGCAGTTCAATGTTCCAGGCATTGGAGCCATAAAAAGGACAGAAAATGAGACATGTGGTGGCTGGCTGGGTTTCGAGGGCTTGCTGGAGGGCTGCCATCATGATTAGATTAGATTAGATTAGATTCCCTAAAGTGTGGAAAGAGGTGCTTCGACCCAACAAGTCCTCACCGACGCTCCAAAGAGTAACCCACCCAGATCATTTCCCTCAGACTAATGAACCTAATACTACGGGCAATTTAGTATGGCCTATTGACCTGACCTGCACATCTTTGGGATGTGGGAGGAATCCGAAGCACCCAGAGGATGATGAGTGAATAAAGTATTGCAGTAACGAGGGAAGATATGAAAGTAAGATCACGCTGAAGAGATTGAACAATATGCTCATCTGTGACAAATCGTCCTGTGAAAATATATTGGTAGAAATTAGATTAAATTTTATTACTTGGTGGAAACAGGCCCTTCGGCCCAACAAGTCCACAGCAACCCGCAACCCACAACCCACCCATACACCTACGGGCAATTTAGCATGGCCAATTCACCTAACTTGCATAGTCTTGGATTGTGGGAGGAAACCGGAGAAAACCCACGTAGACACGGGGAGAACTTGCAAACACCACACAGTCAATCGTCTGAGGTGGGAATTGAACTCGAGTCTCTGGTACTGTAAGGCAACAGTGCTAACCGCTATGCCACCGTGCCGCCCAAATTAGCAGCACGAAAGTAAAGGACACGTTGATGGGATTGCACTATATATTTCCCAGCATTAAAAAGAAATTGAGGAACAAATATGTAGGGAGGTCTCAGATATACATAACCATAGTAAGGTTTTCATAATGATAAATTTTAATTTTCCAAAATTGACTAGTACTACCGTCGTGTTAACTTTTTGTGGTGAAGATTTTGTCAAATGTTTTCAAGAAAAATGTCTTTATCAATACGTGGATGCCTCTAGAGCGAAGAAGCAATACTATATCTTCTTTTCCTAGAATAGACAGGGCAGGTGACTGAAGTAAAAGTGAGGGAACACATTGGGTATTGAAGTCATAATTCTATTACTTTCAAAATGGTAATGGAACAGAATAAGCCTTCCATTAACATTATATTTTTAATTTGAGTACCACAAATTTTAATGGCATTTGACAAAGATTTTCCAAGTTTGATTGATGTGCACTGTTAAAAGATTAAAAGAAGGTCTGACAAGTTGGAAGCGTTCAACAGTGTGACGACGAGAGTTGCGAGGCATTATCTTCTTGTTAGCCTGAACGGTAAGGCTGGTAACATTAAGGAACAACGGATGAAGAAAGTTATTGCGGTTCTACTCAAGAATAAAAGCGAATCTTACATCATAAAGAAACAACTTTGTTCAATTTGACCTCTTAATCATTATTGAGAGAAATATCGGCAAAAAAGGATATAAGATAGTATGAGGTGAAAAGGTTAAGGGTAATCTAAACATATTGTTCAAATACGTTAATAGAAAGAGGGTAACGAGGAAGAGGGTAAGGCCTCTAATAGGCTGTCTTTGATGCCTTTTCGAAATCAGGCTGCTACTTATGCAGTGGAATGGCGCGGCTGGCAGAGGGTGGTATTACATCACACTAGCACAAGATGGAAGAACAGATGGAGAGAGAGAGAGTGAGGGAGCGAGGAGGGATATTTCGATTCTCAGTTCAATTATTCGCTCTCATAGCATCAGAAACCAGATGCTCAGAGGAGCAGATGCAAAGGTGCACAGATTAATACAGTTAAACATATGTAAAGGCACACACACACCCATAAACAAACAATTATATGCAGACATTCGTTCTCTCGTTCCAACCTTGCAATTTATTAAGAACATGGCTGAGCTGATGTCAGCCTCAACTTTATTTGCTCTTGGGAACTAAGGTAGGGCAAGTGACTGAGCTGTTAGACTGGGAGCACTTTGGAATCAGTGAATGTAATTATCTCATTTTGAAAGTAGTTCTGGCAGTTCTGAAAGTATATAAGACTAGTCCACAAGTTAAAGTTGTAAATTTGCGCAATTTTGCTGACATTAGGCAGGAACTTTAAAGGTACAGGTAGACAGAAATTGCTTATGGATAGAGGGACGTCTGGCAAGTAAGCGTCTTACAAAAGCGTGGTAATAAGTGTTCAGGAACAGGAGAAAATGTTGGAGGACTGGAACACGGGGTTTCAGTACTCCGGGCAAGGGTTGAATTTCTGCCTCGGCGACTGTCAGTGTGGAATTTACATATTCTCCCCGTGTCTGCGTGAGATAACTACGAATGCTCTACTTTCCTACCACAATCCAAAGATGTGCAGGTCAGGTGAATTGGACATGCTAAATTGCCAATAATGTTTGGTGCATTAGTCAGGAGTAAATATAGATTCGGAGAATGGCCTCGGCGGGATGCTCTTGGGGCAGTGCGGACTTGTTTGACCAAAGGGCCTGTTTTCATATGGTATGGAATTTAATCCAATGTGGAGACAATAATTTTTAAAAGGCTGCAACGAAAAGCCAGGGAACTATAAAACGGCGAGTCTGATGTCAGGGGGTCGTTAAGTGTTTGGAGTAGATACTGAGAGACATGATTTACATGCATTCAGAAAGTCAAGAACTGGTTTTGGATAGTTAGCACGACTTTGTGTATGGCAAAACACGTCTCGTAAACGGGTTTGCAAGTTTTCAAGAGGTGACCCAGAAGATAGATGAAGGTAAAGCGGCATACGTTATCTACATGGACCTTAGTGCGGCCCCGCACTTTTCTGCATCATACCCTCGTTCATAAGGTGAGATCACAGGGGATAAGGGAGACCTGGCCAATTATATATAAAATTGTCTTGACAGTATTAGACAGAGGATGCTTGGAGAGTTTTGTTGTTCTGACTGATGACCTGTGACGAGCAGTGCGCCACAAGGACCAATCTGCTATCGTTCGTTATTTTTATAAATATTATGGATGAGAATATAGGAATCATGGAGAGTACCTTTGTAGACAAAACCAAAATTGGTTGTTTAGAGGATGGTGGGAGTGTCATTTAATAGGACAATGAGATCTTGATCAACCGGACCAGTGGGGCAAGGAATGTCAGATGGATCTTTATACAGATAAATGCGAGGTGTTGCATTTTGTTGCACAAACGACGACAGGGTTTAATAGGTAATGATATGGCCGTAGGCTGTGTTGTCGAACAGAGACCCAGGGGTGCAGGTACATAGTTCCGTGAAAGTGGATTTACAGGTAGACAGGAAATTGAAGAAGTCATTACGAACGCTTACCTTTATCGCTTAGAGCATTGGGTATAGGAATATGGGCATTATATTGTGGCTGTACAAGAGAATGGTAAGAACACTTTGGGAGGCTTGAGTATAATCTTTGTCGCCCTGCTACAGGAATGATGTTGTGAACTGGAAAGGGGACTAAAATGTTTAAAATGATGTGACGGACTCTGGAGGTTTTGAGATGTAAGAATGGGCTGGGACTTTGTTCCCTTTGCGTAGGAGGGTGAGGGGTGACCTTAAACAGCTTTATAAAATCATGAAGGGCATATATAGGATGAATAGCTAAGGAATTTTCTCCAGGGTAGGAGTTTTCAAAACCGGAGAAGGTGGGATTTAGGTGAATGGGGAGAGGTTTAAAAGTGAACTAAGGGGCAGCTGTTTCTCTCAGACGGTGGTGTCAGAAGAAGTGGTTGTCGCGAGTACAATTACAATATTTCACAGACAGTTGTATGGAGACATGAATAGGAAAAGTCTGCAGCTGTATGCGCCAAATGCAGAAAAAAAGGAACTAGTTCAGTTTAATAAACCTGGTGAGCGCAGACGAGTTGGGCCAAAGGGTCTGTTTACGTATTGCGTGACTCTATGTGTCCATGACTCTATAATTCCTCTTGTGTCTCTAATTCTTCATTGCTCTCAATATATTTCGAAGTCAAAAATCTTGTATAAATATTGTCAATGATTTAACTCTCCGAACTTTCTTGAATAGAGTATTCCAGACATTGATGTATCGCCGTAGACCACATCAGGACAGAAGCAGAATTGCATTCAACGACAAACTTTAACTTTATTTCCCGGATAATCCCTCAGTCAACCATTACCATCAATCCCATCTATGTTCAGCGATGAGTGGGGGTTAACATGCCAGACACATATGTGCAGAAGTCTGATGACAAATGCTTAAAGCTACCACCCTTGACTGGTAACAGTACAAACAACAGGAAGAACATTTGATGGTGAGGGGGAAATCATCCCAACAGTAACAGATCAGATTTAAGTTCTGAAGTCCTGCCACATCCAGTCACAAATGTGGATGGACAAAGAAACAATTCACTGAAGGATATGTGGCCACAAATTACTCCATCAAAAATAAAAGAAAACAGCGTTCACATCGGTGTAAAAGACGAGGATGCAGTGTCTGTCCCATCCTCAGCCAGAATTGTTCAGTCGATAATCCTCCTCACTCTCTCCATAATGCCCACAGAATCATAGATGTCAAACTTCAATCAATTCGATTCGCTGCACATGGCATGAAAAAACTGCTGAACACAGTAGATACCACAAACGTATAGTCCCTGGCACCATTCCTGCAACATGACTGAAGATTTGTGTTGCACAGCAAACCGTGTCCCTGTGGAAGCTGCTTCATTCCATATTCAACTCTGACATTTACCTGGCAATATGCAACATTACTCAACCCTGTCCAATCCCCTAAGAGGAGACGACCACCCCAGCAGTCCCATTACGATAAGCAAATTTGTGGGTGTTCTTTTTGACATAGCTGTCAAGAAGCACAGAAAAACCCGTTCAGTGTGGTTTCAATTTGGTCCCCATGTGGGGATGGTACTGTTGCCAAATGTCATTGGATTACTAATCCAAACCAGGCCAATGGAAATTCAAAAACAGTTAATAAAACATTGACATCTATAATCTGGTATCAGTAATAGTGACCCGGAAGCCAATGCCTGTAGTAAAAATCAACTTTCTTCCTCAACGTACTTTCAGGAAGCAAATCATCCGTGTATTACTGGTCTGGCCTAAAACTGACTCCACACACACAGACTTGTGATAAACTCTTCAATGGTCTCTGAAACGGCCAAGCAAGCTACCCAATTGTATCAAACTGCTCCGACGTCCAAAGGATAAACCGGACAGAACATAAAGCACCAGCCTCGATAGCAGAAAAGGGAATGCGAAATTCAGTCCTATCAACCCTGCAGGGACATCCTTCTGAAAATATTTACAGAACTTTCGCACAGAAACATCGGGAAAGGAGGAGGTCAATCAGCACAAGTCAATGCACGTTTTCCTCACAAAGTACATATCCCTCAGTCGGATTCAGCTTGGGGAAATAAAATAAAAAATGAACTTTCATAGTCCCCTTGTTCCGTCGACTTTTCTATCCAACATAATGATGACTGACCCTCCATCTCCGTATCGTACCCCTGATTTCTCCATATAACTTTTGTGTCTCGAATCCTGATTTAAATTCTGTGTATTGGCCTCCACAGTCTTCTGTTGCAGATAGCTCCCCAGGTTCCCCAGTCTCTGAATGCAAACACGTATTCACAACTCAATGCGGAGTGACCTGCCCTTCACTAATATGTAGTCTCCCGTTTTAGACAAACCAGCCAGGGGAATTATCACCCCTACTTCCTATTTCTCTCTAACTGTCAGCGTTTTATATATTTAACTCATTTTCCTAAAGCCCATTCGAACCAAATGCTGCTCCCACAATAAGCCTGTTATTCCAGACATCCGTGCGGTCATGCTTCGCTGCACTCCCTCAGTATCAAGTTTGTCCCTTATTAGATAAGGAGATCTAAACTTCTCAAGTACTGCACAATGTTCGAGATCTAGTTTCAACAAAGCCTTGTACAGCTGCAGTAAGACACCCATATCCCTGTTCTCAAATCCCCCTGAAATGTAGGTCAACACAACATTAATCATTCCAATTGTTTTCTGATCTTGCAATATTGCTTTCAGTGACTGGTATACCAAGAGATCCAGATCGTTTTCAATGTTACAGCTACCCACTTGGTGGGTCTATGTACACGGGTGAGCGTACCAGTGCCATTCCCAGAATTGACTTCTGGCTTCAGAACATAATACCCTGCATGGTTCTCAGAGGTCTCCGCAGAAGGAAACAAAAAGAAAGGAGCACCGGTCCCTTGAAAGATCAAAGTTTTACAACCAATGCCGTTTCACCTATTAAGCTGCCATCCTCTCTTCACTCCCCCCGCCCAAAGTACACAACGTCACATCACCCTCAATTGATCTCCATCTGCCAGGTATTTGCCCATTCACTCTGCTTGTTTCCGTCAACTTGCAACTTTCTTCCGTCCTCCGCACTCACTCGTAATCCGACATTGTTTAATTTTGTCAGCAGACTTGGAAACATTGCATATGATTCCCTCAAGCAAATCCCTGAAATGTAATTGGAATAGCTGGCCTAAACAAGGTCCTTTCTAGTTCTCACATTCTATGTCTCGATGAATAAAGGCTGTGCCTACAGTCGCGTGTGACCTCTTAACTAACCAATTAACATGTCCAGTCACATTCAGGAATTAATCGAAAAACAGTCTCTGAGCTACCTAGTGTGCTGTCATTCATTGTACTCCCCCGTCTATTTCCTTCCTCCAAAGTGCATCATCACATATTTATAATTTTTTGCTTCCCACCTGCCACTGATCTGCCCATTTTACTATTCCATCTGTATCATCCTGTAACATAAGTCTTTCCGCTTTACTGCTAATCACCCGGCCAAAAAAGGTGAATACAAAGGCTTATGTGAGAGCGACTGGCCCTAACATCAAGACTTGATTTAACTGACAATGACATCATGGAGCCTGAGCAAAATTTCACTTTATGAGAATCGATTATGGCCTCTCCACTGTTTGGAGTCATTCAGGGCACAATAGCAGTTGTTTATCATCGGTGGACATTTATTATCCCTGCAAGATCCTCAGGGTAGCTTCGTCAACCTAGCATTCCCAATTTGTCAGTGGGGAATGACTGCAGAGTGGAAGCAGGACATTCACCCTATTGAGTCAACGTAGATCCAAATCACTAAAGAACACGCAATGTTCAGAACAATTTGACCCTTTCAGCTCCTGAACATTCTGTATCAATGTGCAAAAAGACCTGGACGTCATTCAAACCATTGTTGTTAAAGTGTCGGTAACATTCATGTAACAACGGTGTCAGACACTGCACATTTCCGACGAACACAATCTATGTCTTGGTGATTTCTCAGCTAACGTAATAACGTGTCAGGTCACTTTCATTCAGTACCTCAATCTGGCTTCACAAGAATGTGGGGAAGCCATTCAGTCCATCAAAATTATTGGACAAGAATCGGGACAGCACAATTCGCTCCTCCTGCCGATTACACATGAAGGCAAGGAATGTGCTCAGCCCCATAAAACACGTACGCGAGATCAGAAAGAGAGAATTTCAAACTTGGAATCATTTATAAAGGTCATTCAGCTTCTCACTAACACATGACCAGGAAAGTTCAGAGATGCTTTAATGTCAAAAACAAATGGAGCAAGTACTGCACAGATGGACTGCTCCATGTTGTTCCTCGTGGCTTCATTCGTCATATGCATACGTGTTATTTTATCATGGTTTTCTGGCATTGGGAATAAAGCCATTGTTTTCGCCATTCTCAAAGACATCTTCATCTCCGAGAGAGCAGACCCATGTTCCTTCTGGAGGTCAGAAGCTTGTGTGGAGTGGCTAACTGTTTCAGAATGCAGGTATAGTCGCTGCTGACAGGATTGTGAACAATGTAACGTTGAGTGCAGCGTCACACAGTAACTGTGCATTAAAAAGCCCCGAGTTCACTCAGACCTTGTATCTCTCTGTCAATCAACATGAGGTCACTAGACAGGCATGTAAATTATCGGGAATTGAGCATCTTACAGAAAGTATGGAATTTCTCACCTTATCAATGGCTGCTTGTGATATAATGAGTGTAGTCCATAACGGTCAAGTTTCAACTTCTTATCTCTTACAGCGCTGAAGATTAAACACTTTCTCCTCATGGTGACGTCATGCCAGGATTTAGTCTGGTGAAACTCCTTGAACTGTCTCGGTCACATGAAGGTCATTACTTCTAAAGCTAACTCCATCTGTGCACAATATCCCCAACAGTGTTTCAACAAAACGCCACCATTGAGTAAGATACATTTAACCTGGTATTTTAATCATTTTGCATGATGGAACACATATCATTTACAGTAATAATTACTTACTGCCACACATGAATTCTGTTAGTAACTTATAATCAAGGGCACCCACTCCTTTTCAACAAAAGTACTCCCCAACATTTCACCATTTAATTAACAAAAATGAGAATTATTATATTTGTTATTCATATCATTTTTATATCTTCTGAGCAGCTATTGCCCGAGCACTGATTCCTCTCATGACACACAAGCCTTCAGTCCAATGAAAAATACGACTCTCCACATTCACTCGATGATCCAAGTTTTCATACATACAGTATATATTCTAATCCCATGAACTCTAACATTCTCCACTCACCTGTATTCAACCAACTCAAATATCTTCTGAAAATTCGAAGACTCCAATCCCAGTGGTTCCCAATAGTCGATGTCACAATGAAAAATCTCCACAAACTCTAGAACGTATATAAAGTATGATTTCCCTTTCCTGAATCTTGCCTAAGTCTACCAAATCATATTATTATTCTCCAAATGTCTAGTTTTCATATTCCTAATCAAATGTTCCATTTTTTTCACACAGCTGACACCAAGCCATTTTGTTTTCTGTTTTCCCACTTGTTTTAGATATTTAGTGTCACAATAGCTGCTTTCCAGTCTGCAGGATCCTTTCCAGAATCCAAATGGCTTTAATGAATAATGAGTCATTCTTTCACTAGTTCTATTGCCACCTCCTCAGTACTTATTTTAGATTACTTACAGTGTGGAAACAGGCCCTTCTGGCCAAGAAATCCACACCGCCTCGCCGAAGCACAACCCACCCATACCCTTACGTTTACCCCTTACCGAACACAACGGACAATTTAGCATGACCAATTAACCTGGCATGCACATCTTGGGACTGTGGGAGGAAACCGGAGCACCCGGAAGAAACCCACGCAGACACGGGGAGAACATGCAATCTCCAGACAGTTAGTCGCCTGAGGCGGGAATTGAACCTGGGTCTCTGGCACTGTGAGGCAGCAGTGCTAACCACTGTGCCACCGTGCCGCCCACCAAAGTACTCTTCGATGTAGCTCATCAGATGCATCAACTCGCCAAGCTTCAAGTCAATTCCATTATAAAAACATACTCTTCGTTAATTCTATCTTCCTGCAGTTCCTCATCTTCAACAGTCCCTATATTCCCTAGTATTTCGGGAAGTTACTTGCTGCACCTTCCTTGTGGGAGATAGAAACAATGTATTCCTCTCAGTGGTCAGGTGGCTTCTGTCAAGTCGTGAATACATCCAAAGGCTGCACTTTGGAAACGATGAATGTGTTACCCACTCCTGCCTGGAAAGGTCAAACTCAATGTTTTTCACTTCATGACGAGTCTCGGCACAGTCATGCCACACGTGTGAAACTACATTATTCTGAAGGATGGGACACAGACACTGACCACCACATTTTCGAAAGAAGCTGGGTTCACATTTTACACTTGGAATTGGTTCAGCTTTTAACAATATTCGTTGAAAACTCGGGAAGTGGAGGGGTCGGTGCGTGAAGTGCAGTGCCCTGCTCCTTCCTGGGACAGGGCTTCCCTTATGTGTTGTCTCAGCGATATTTGTTTGTCATGGACCCAAATACACTGTAGGTGCAGGGTCCAGAGTGTGATCAACAGACTCTCGGTTCTCCCTGAATGAATGCAACATTTGCCAACACAAATCCGAGAAAAAGCGTCCATAGAACCTCCGCATATTTTCCAATGAATGGAGCAAGTGACATTCCCAAATATATGCTGCATCCATTCAGTGTTGATAATGTTTTCCTTTTTGGCTGAAAAATGCCTTGGCATCACTGCATGATCGCGCAGTAGCAGTTCCTTCCTCAAAAGAAACAGTTGACAATGTAAAATTATCATCCCCTGCATCTCAGCAACTATGACAGCAGCATCAATCTTGACAATGGCGTTGATTACCACGTTACCACATACAGAAAAAAGAGGGAGAGGGAATATAACTCACGTCAAACAGGGACATACATAAATGACGTGATATTCAGGAATATGGGAAAAAGAAAAATGTTGGAATAAGCTCCTATTTCATTTTCCTTTCAGTTCACCATCAGCAATGCATGCATTTTCTTTCTCTCCTCTCTCTCTGTATCTATCTATATTTCTCTCTCTCTCTCTCTCGCTGGACATTTCTCCTTCCATTTAATCCCAACCTCTCCATCTGTCATCCAGCCATCGCTCATATAAATCAGAATATTTCCCAGTTGTTTACATTTCCGATGTCGGGTCACTGGACACGATACGTCATCTGTTTTACTCCCGACCGAGGTTCCCATATCAGATGACATTCTCCAACATTTCCATACGCTGAAGAATTTCATTTCAGATCTCTTGCATCCACAGTTCCTTGGCTTATTTCCCTTTTAGTATTTTGTTTGTCACGTCATGTCAGCATCACTGGCAAGGACAGCATTCCTTGTCCATCACTAATTGCCCTTGATTGTGAGGCCATTTGTCAAGATAATATGGAGCCAGCCAGAATGTTGTGGATCTGTCTTCACAATTCGTCCAGACTGGCCAATAATGTTTAGTTTCTTTACCGAAGGTTATCAGTGAAATAATAAAATGAATCCCGATAGTTTCTTGTTGCCATTAGTAAAATGAGTTTTTGTTCCAATTTTTCTCATTTAAATTTAAGTTATGTCAGCGGCTGTGGTAGGATTTGAAACAATGCCTTCAGAGTTATAACTTGTGCCTCTGAATTATCCGTTCAGTGACGTTATAAATCTGATACGGAGTCCCTATTGTGAAATAAGTGAAGAGCTAAGAGCAAGTTTGTGGTCAAAACATAAGTAAATGGAAACGTAGTCAGACGAGAACTGGAACTGTAATGTCTGAGGTTAACAAATTTGGATGATTGCTCATGCAACAACAGCACTGAGGCGGAATTGGAGACTGTCAATATGATAGAGTTCAGTGTAGGCATGTTTGATGACAGATAGTATACGGGTCATAAAACACCAGGGAAAAGGGAGATTGAAGGGGTGGACCAGTGTTGTTCCTTCTGAAATGTGTGAGCGAGGTGTCTGAAATTCATGGAAATGAGGGGGAGTTTGTTAGTAAAACTGAAGATAACAGTTTATGTATTTGCTAAATATACATATGTAAAATAGCAATAACATTCACCGTCGTTTATTGAACTGGCAGAGATAGACTCACCAGGTACACCAACAATAGAGAGGATGTGATACTAACGTGCGTGAACAATCATCAGTACAGCTTCTGTCTGCAACTCTAAACATGTCCAGCCCGGAGAAAACCAGGAAAGAGCCAAGGATAAACTCCAGTCCATTGTTGGATTATTCCAGTCGAATGTTCTCAGATTCTGATCCATTGTTCGAAAATTCCAGTCAACGTTCTCAGATTCTGATCCATTCTTAGAACATTTCAGTCTGTTGTTCTAAGCCAGTCTTCATTTTCCTCATTTACTGTTTAGTAGTTCAACAACGTAGTTTTCTGTTAGGTTTTCCAATAGAATTAAGTTATTCAATGTTCCTCTTACTTTTTCTCTAATTTATCGACAGTGTTTGAATAAATTTTGGTTTGCTTAATGTCGAATATTTTGACCAATCGAATTTTGTCTGAAATTCAGCACGTCACATCTACCTTGTTACGAAGAAAGCGTGCAGGTCAGGTCTACCATCTGCATGCATTTTGAGGGACTCTACTTGGTCCATAACGAGTGGGACCGAAATTCACGATTTAATTGGATAATTACTTAATGGACAATATGTTGCAGAAGAATGGAGCTTAACAGCAGAATGGGTCAGGATGGAGGAGTGATATCGATATCAGGGTTATATCCGATACTCAATCCAGTTCACAGATTCTGTTCAGAAACATGGATGGCCAGATGAGATATCTGCTTACCATGGAACAATGTGCAGTTCAGGCTCAGTGCAACCCAGCTATCTGTTCAGGAACACTGTACAGTGCTCACCAGTCGACGAGCTATCTGTCCAACATGTGGAGCAGTGGAGCACACACGGCTACATTCAATTCTTAACCAGGACGAAACGGTCTCTTTGGCATGGGGAGATATGCAGACCACAGCAGTGCCTTTCTCTATAAATGCGAAGAAGACAAGTATTCAGTATGTGGAACATAGCTTCATTTTGCAGTTGAAGCGGTAGTGGTGAGAGCGGGGAACAGGAGCTGTTGAGAAGGTAAATGAACTGCTATATTTTGGCATCAGCTGAAGCCAACACACGACACGTGCACTTTCTCCTACCCACCCTCCTCCTCTAACAATTAAGACAGTGGTGGGTTGAAAGGGTAAGGGTTTTCTATTTCTGTTCGATCGTGAGATTAGTTTAAAAATTACTTCATTGATTACTTTTTCTATTTATCTATTCATGAAAATTTGAAACAGAGTGTGACCAGGAAGTGTTAGAAAACAATTAACCAACACAGTTATATAAAGTAATAACGTAATTAACGAAGTAGAGGTGTCTGTGCA
This sequence comes from Chiloscyllium plagiosum, assembly GCF_037043375.1. Lineage (NCBI taxonomy): Eukaryota > Metazoa > Chordata > Chondrichthyes > Orectolobiformes > Hemiscylliidae > Chiloscyllium > Chiloscyllium plagiosum. The sequence continues at coordinate 108,442,355 of NW_028270152.1, forward strand.
GGTGATGTGCTGCAGCTGTCGGATGTGGGAGCGGGCGAATCTCAATATGAATGGCAGTGACACCATCTGCAGCAAATGGTGGTTGGTGGAGTAACGCCAGCTCAGAGTTGCTGATCTGGAATCTGAGCGTCAAACACTGCAGCAGGTCCAAGAGTGGGAGAGTTGCTTGGAAACTTTATTTCAGGAGGCAGTCACACCTAGTCGAATACGTAATTGAAATTGAGTTAGTGATCAGTAACAACAGGGTGTGGTTGCAAATGAAGCACGTAAGGATATTCTGAGTTCAGAAATAGAGGAAATTCAGCTTTGGAACTTATCCACCAGGTGTGAAATGCTTGCTCCCTTTTTGGATGAGGAAAATGGCTACAGGGTGCATGAGCCAGATCAAGAGCCCCTAATACGTGGTGCCTGAACGGTGCCACGATGCAGAACACCTCTGACAGGCTAGAAAGTGTAATGGGTCGGGGGGTGGGGATGAGGATCCAAATGTTGTGATCCACGTTTGGACGAACAACTCAGGCATGGTGAGGAAGGAAGATCTGTTTGGGGATTATCAAAGACGATGAACAAAATTAGGGAACGGTGCCTCAAAGATTATAATCTCTGGATTACTGCCTGTGACACGTGCAAATTGGTTTAGGGATAAGAATACTGTGGGGTTAAACACGTGGCTAAGGAAATGATGTGGGAAAAGGGGTCCAATTCATTGGATATTGACATCTGTTTTGGATCTGTACGGATGGGATGGTCTCCGATGTGGAATTAGTTCTCATCTGAAAAGGCTAAATAGGGTGATCAATCGATCTTTCAATTAGTGAGTGGAAGAGGAAGGGAAAGGAAAAAAAAATCACAGAAAGTGCAATGGTACATAAAAAGGCAGGCAGCAGGTTAGCATGTGTGCAACAGTGTTTAAGGCAGACGATTAAAGGAGTGAAAAAAGAAGGATAACTCAAAGATTTTCTTCGATATTTTGGAAATCATGAAGTTACGAAAGCTATCATAACGGCACGTTACCTGAATGCTCGTCGCATTTGTAAAAAGGTCGATGAGTTAACAACACGAATCATCGCGAATGAATATGATTTATGAGCAATTATGGAGACACGGTTACAGAATGGTTATGACTGTGTCACAAAGCTGGATTTTTTTCTAAAAACTGTTCTTTTTCTCAATTATACTGTGCCCTCAGTATTCTTTCAGTTGGGGAGTAAACAGGTCCTGGCTCCGAATAAATTAGTTTGGAACAGAGATGAAGAATGATTTTATGAAGCCTTTTGATTAAGTGTCAACTGATGAGAATTCACGCCAAAGTGGTCATGATTTAGAAGTGACCAGGATAATGAAAGGGAGGTGGTCAGCTCTCTAGCTGAGCAGTTCAGTCCAGAACTAGTTCAGGGGTTCAGCAGTGGACTTTGTGAAGAAATACAGCTACACTCTCTCTATTTCTGCCTTTGTAACTTCAATCTGTAATCATTTGTTCCATTTTTACTGCTGTTTCAGGGGATTTGCGTATTGGCATGTATATTTATATTCGGAACAGCATAATGAAGTAAATTTGGAAAGATTGAGTCCTGTCGGAGTTATTTGCTGTGGTCTTTACGTTGAATTGTGTAATTTTGTGAATAAATGTTTGCTCATTTTAAAATCTTGTAAACTTCAGGAAACAAATTGCAAAGTTGTGGCCTGGTCTGTTTGCTTCAGAATGTTTTGAATGGTCTGACCGAGTCCATTACATCTGGGAGTTAAATGTCCAGAGGTAACAGACTATTCAGAAGGGCAGACAGAAATATAAGGGAGGTGGTGTAGCTCTGATCTTCAAGGACGATATCAGGATGCTGCTGTGCAGGGAGACCTGAGTTTTGGTGATGAGTCAAGGAAGGTTGGTCTGCAGGGACTATAATTACTTTGGAAGACAAATGTAATTTTGTCTTCCATGGTGAAAATGATTAAGTTTTATAAAAAGAAGATAATGCCAGAGCTATACAAGGTGCAGGTAAGGCGACACCTGGAGTACTGCATGGTATGTTGTTCTCCTTACTTGCAAAAGGATATGCTGGCACTAGAGGGGGTACTGAGGTGTTTCACTAGCTTAATATCATAGATGAGGGGGACTGCCTATGAGGAGAGACCGAGCAGACTGGGATTATATTTATTGGAATTCAGACGAATGAGGAAGAATCTTATAGAACTATACAAAGTCATGAAGGGAACAGATAATATATAAGTAGAGATGATGTTTCCAGTGGAAGGTGAAATTAGGATAAGAGGGAATCGCCTCAAAATTAGAGGGAACAGAGGAGGGTATGAATTTAGAAGGAACTTTGTCACCCAGAGGGTTGAAAATCTATGGAATACCTTTCCCAGTCAAGTAGTTGACGCGAGTTCAGTAAAAGACTTTAAAGATAGATTCGTTGTTGACCAATAAACAAATTAAGGGATTCAGTGAAAGAACGGATAAGTGCACCTGGGTTCATGAAAAGATCAGCAAAGATATTTTTTTCAATTGCAGAGTAGTCTCCAAAGGCCAGATGGCATGCTCATGCTCCGACATTTCATATTCTTTTTCACATCAATGATTTGATGTGAGTAGCAGGAGCAGTTATCCACCAAAGGTATGGAGCATTGCATTCCACCCCAGTGTATTGCTCAATACTACTGTGTTGATCGCTGTCAAAAATGGAGAAACTTGCAGCTCGTGCTGGATTTGCAGGTCACACCCATTATCAGTATTGTGCTCTGACAAGTTCTGCTGTCGGTATGAAATGCACTGCCAGAGGGAGATAACGAGGGAACCAGTTTCAATACCAACAAAAGGTAGGGATATGCAATATAAAGACAGAGGGGAGTTTGGGAGATAATGCCATGCAAGAATATGTTCTCTGGTTACAGAATGCTGAAATACAGACATTTCGATAGCATCCTAAAACAGAAATGATTGTTTCCTAAATCCGAAATGATTGTTTCCAGAACTGATAGGTGAACGGGATATTGGTATGAGGTCAGTTGATGGAGAGTTCTGAATAACCATTTGTTCTGCAGGTTTGTGACTGTGGATGTGCTCACCAGAGTCTTGGACTTATTTGGCTTAATCTAACAATAATTTGTCTCAGTGTCATTTTCATTGAGTGTGACAGAGGTTGAGCTATTTTCTGAGTGCTACCTTATCGAACTCACTTCATTAACCACCTCCCGCATTCTCCATAGTGTCCCTCTCATTCAATGCCAGCACGATTCTCCTACACATCATGGCTGCAGGGACTCACCATCTCCCCGATGTGCCGGAATATTTTGTGATCTGTGGCACTGGTACCATCTTTAAAAGTTCAATGTGCATAGAGTTTAACTTTCTCAGTTGAGAGCTGCCCCACAATTTACACCGAGCATGGCAGACAAAGAGCAATTGCACCTGACCAGGTAGTCACGGAGGGAACTGTCTTTGCGGAAGGCAGAAAGGGGTGCGGAGGGAAATATATCCCTGGTGGTGCGGTTTGTTTGGAGGTGGCGGAAATGTCGGCGGATGATTTGCTTTATGCGAAGGTTGGTAGAGTGGAAGGTGAGCAACAGGGGCGTTCTGTCCTTGTTACGGTTGGAGGGGTGGGGTCTGAGAGCGAAGGCGCGGGATGCGGAAGAGATGCGTTGGAGGGCATCTTTAACCACGTGGGAAGGGAAATTGCGGTCTCCAAAGAAGGAGGCCATCTGGTGTGTTCTGTGGGGGAACTGGTCCTCCTGGGAGCAGATACAGCGGAGGCAGAGGAATTGGGAATACGGGATGGCATTTTCCCTCCCCACCCCTTTACCCCTTCTGCAAAGACTGTTCCATCCGTGACTATCTGGTCAGGTCCAGGCCCCCCTTCAACTCACCCTCCCATACCATCCTGGCACCTTCCCCTGCCACCCGCAGGAATTGAAAAACCTGTGCCCACACCTCGTCCATCACCTCCATCCAAGACCCTAAAGGAGCCTTCCACATCCATCACATTTTTACCTGTACATCCACCAATATCATGTATTGTATCCGTTGCTCCCGTTGCGGTCTCCACTTCATTGGGGAGACTGGACGGCTCCTAGCAGAGCGCTTTAGGGAAAATCTCCGGGACACCCGCACCAATCAACCACACCGCCCTGTGGCACAACATTTCAAAACCCCTCTGAGGACATGGAAGTCCAGGGCCTACTTCATGGCCGCTCCCTCACCACCAGATGCCTGAAGGAAGAACGTCTCATCTTCCGCCTCAGAATACTTCAACACCAGTGCATCAATGTGGACTTCAACAGTTTCCTCATTTCCCTTTCCCCCACATCACTGCAGTTCCCAACTCCCAGCTCAGCACTGTCCCCATGAATTGTCCTACCTGCCTATCTTCTTTTGCACCGACCCACTCTACACTCCTCCTCCGACCTATCACCTTCATCCCCTCCCCCACTCACATATTGTTCTCTATGACACTTTCTCCCCACACCCACACTCCTCTCACTTATCTCTCCACTCTTCAGGCTCTCTGCCTGTATTCCTGTTGAAGGGCTTTTGCCCGAAACATCGTTTTTACTGCTCCTCGGATGCTGCCTGAACTGCTGTGCTCTTCCAGCACCACTAATCCAGAATTTTAAATAATCTTTTCAACGTCATGCAATTTGCGGTGATGGACTGCAAGAACTTTGTATTCCTCCACACTGCCAAGAATCCTGCCTTTAATCCCGTCTTTTGAATTCAATTTCGACCATCCAAAATCATACGCTTCAAACTTTTCCTTTTGATCTCCAATTGCCAATTTTCAGCCCAGTCCTGCATCCTGGCAATGTCCCGTTGCAACATACCATAGGCCTTCACACTATCCACAACTCGACAAACGTCTGTGTCATTGGCAAACATACTACGCATCCTTCGACTCATCCAACTCAGTTGTAAAACTCAAAATGAGCAGATGTCCCAAAATCGACCCTGCGGACCACCGCTGATCACCGAGCTCCAGGCTGAATACTTTGCATATACTACTCCCTCTGGCTGCTATGGCCACTAATTCTGCACCCAAACAACGTGTATTTCCATACCAGTTGTATATCCCATGCTTCCTTTTTTCTGAATGAACCCATCAGTGGACGTTTATAAAAAGCCTTGCTAAAATCCATGGTCATCATATCATTGCACCATCTTCATCCATGTGTCTTGCCACATCGTCCAATGATTTAATAATGTTTGTGAGGCATGACCTGCCCCTCAGAAAGGCATGCTGACTATCCCTAATCAACCACTCATTTTAAAAGTAATTATAAATCATGTCTGACAGAATTCTCTGCAATACAATGCCCAGCACTGACATATGATTGACTAGTCTTTAATTCCCATGATTTTCCCTATTCCTTTTCCTGAATGAGGGAAGAGCGTTTCCCACCCCCCAATCATCTGGCACTACTGCAGTTGACAGTGAGGACTGAAAGATCATCGACAAAGAAGCAACAATCTCTTCCCTTGCTTCCTGTAGTAATCTGGGTTATATCCCGTCTGGCCCAGAAGATTTATGTATCCTCGAGTTTTAATTCAAAGAGTCTGTTCTTCATCTCCAATTCTCTACTCCATAATGCCCCCTTCAAACATCTGGTAGACCGCTTTCCATTCAGCACCGCCTTCCTGAGCAAGTACAGTTCCCAATTCCATTGCATATTGTAATACTGGAATGGTAATGAATGGGAAGGCACCAATGCCTTTCCGATGAAGGGTTTATGCCAAAAACGTTGTCAATCCTGTGGTGGGGGTCATAGGTCGGAGAGAAGAGTGGAGAGAATAGGTGGGAAGCAAAATGACCTTGTTCAAGAAAGACTGAAAAAAAAAACCGGGTCGTTATTGACCACGAAGTTTAACGTCTGTGGTAGGTAAGTTAATTGAGAAGATTCCCAGGGATAAGACGTACATGCATTTGGAAAGAAAAGGTTTGATTAGGAATAGTAAGCATTGCTTTGTGCGTGGAACTTCATACCTGACAAATTTCTTGAAGTTTGATAAAGTGCCCAGAATGGTTTACTAGTGCGCGGAAGATATCCGGAGATGTGGTGCTGGAAAAGCCCAGCAGGTCAGGGAGAATCCAAGGAGCAGAAGAATTGACGTTTCGTGCTTTAGGCCTTCATTAGAAATGTCCAAAACTTCGATTCCCCTGTTCCTCGATGCTGCCTGACCTGTTTTTCTTTTCCAGCGCCAAGTTTTAGACTCTGATCTCCAACATCTGCTGTCTTCACTTTCTCCGGGGGAAGTAGGTTTAGTGTATGGATTTCAGTTACAACAGAACAGGATGAGGCGGTTTAGCCCTGGAGACTCATATATAGTTACAAGAGGAGGTTAGTCATCCTCTCAAGCCGAGAACACTGGACCAAGTCTAGGCCATGAGATACCCGTATCCTGTTACACAGCAACAGGATCAGTCCATTCAACCTCTTCAATTCAGTAACACGGGGGAACAAATGACTGGAGTATGGGGAATAATAGAATAGTATCTCAGGCCTCTCAGACCTACCTTTCACTTCAGGAAGATTATAGATAATCGCCTTTAGGCAATTTCTCTTTCATACCGAATTCTTGGTAAACCTCAACTTTCTGACGTGTCAAAATGCGTTGACACGCTCCCCAACATTTAAGTGACGTAGCTCCCCTAACTATCTGTGGAAAGTGGCCCCAACAGTCACAACCCTCTGACAACAGGAAACACTCCCCACACATATACATTGTCCTGTTGACATGAACAAAATATATGAACACAGCATAAGAGTGAATGGCCCTGTTATCACGGCAGGGTTTGACGAAGCAAGGTGTCAAGGAGCCTGAACAAAATTGATCTTAACTGGCATCGGTTGTACAGTCATCACTGGTTGGATCATTCAGAACACAATGTGACTGGTGGACATCATTCCTCTCAGTCCCTGCATATAGCTATGTGCATTCCTCGGTGTAGATTTGTCCAAACAAATGTCTTCAGTTGCTTCATCAATGTATTTCCCCACAACATGCCAAAAGAAATGAGGATGTTCAGTGAAGATCGCACAATGTTCAAAACAATGCGTCACCCCCTCAGTTGCTAAAGTATCAAACCCTGAACAGCATTCAATCTTGTGCTGTTAACATGTCGGTAACATGCCAATAACAGTGCCACGAGACTTTGCACATTTCCTTTGTCTAAAAAGAGGAGCTCATTCCGCATCTCAAACTGGTTTAACAGAGACAGTACAAATCCATTAAGCCTATCGAAACTATTGCACAAGAAGACGCACAGCCCGTGCAGGGTCTCCTGTGTATTATACAGGAAGAGTGTTCTTTAAAGAAATGCAAATGTTTGACTTCAAAATAGACAGGCAGGTGTCTGGAGCAGCACAACAAGTCAGACAGCATCAGGAGGTGAAGAAGTCACTACTTTGGGTATAAGTATTTTTAGGTGTAGGGGTAAGGGAGCTACAGAAAAAGAGGCGAAGTGATGGAGGAGGAGGCAGGGCGGTGAGGTGGGGATCGGTGAACACAAGAAGAGAGTATCACCCGGCTGCTCGATGGAAGGAATGAATCCGATTAGTAACTGAATGAATGGTTGATCAGAGGAATTGAAGGTAACCAAGGGGCTCGGAAGGAAGTTGGGCAATTGAAAGGGAGATTATTTGAAATTGGAGAAATAAATATTGCCTTACTTGCTGTGGTCTTCCAGCCCCTGCCTATCTATTATTCATCAGGAAGATAAGGACTCCAGCCATTTCCCTGCACTTGTCCCATGTCGTTCTAATCCTTTCCTATCGATATACTTGTCACAATGTGGAAACATGGAGCACGGGAAAACACATTATACTTCACGCTGTTAATGCTCTGTTTTGAAAATAATGAATGTTTTTCATAACCCTCAAGTTTTAATGCAATCACCTTTTATTATTTTCGAGCGATACAGATTATTTCCTTCACACTCTCCTCATGGCACCATCACCGCAGTGATTAACTCCAGCAATTCCTTTACACTGTATCTCTGTGGCAAGGAGATAATTTCTTATAAAGGATAGACAAGTGTACACAGTGCTCCAATTACTTTCTGAACAACACTCGACCACTGCAGGAAGGCATTTTCACTCTTAAACTTTAATAATTTTGCAAAGAAGTACAATATATCATTTACTGTGCTGATTACTTACTGCCTGGTATGAATTATGTTCGTGACTCATGACCAGGGACACACAGCTCATTTTCGCCAAGTGTTCTTCCGATCTTCTGACAATGTCACATCGACAAAATCATAAGGGTGGTACTTTTGCCTAATCATTTCTTTGCTTTAAGAAAATCTGCTCTTCAAGCACAGCCACACCAGCAGCAACGCCACCATCATCAGTGGAGCTGCTTGCCGATGCGATGGTCTCGCGGTAGTAATGCACGAACCCAAGAATGACCCAGAGTCCGGATCCGAAATCCCAATCATGGCCAATAGTGGCATTGGAATTCTTTGAAAAAAAGGGAATTCAGTATCAAATGAAACAAAGAAACCATTGTCGATTGTCCGAAAATGCTACCTTGCACTCTAATATCCTTCAGGGAATGGAATCTACCATGTTCACCTGCTCCGGCTTCTGTGTGATTCCCGATACATAGTAATGTGTTTGACTCGCATTTGCCCTGTGAAATGACCAAGCTAGCCATTAAGCTGAATCACACTCTAAAAAGTCTCAAAGAAGTGAAAGCGGACAGAACTAACCACTGACCACTTACAGCCGACGCACTGCAGTGGTCAGGAACGCAGCTCATCAAAACCTTCTCAAGGATAATGGGGATAAGCAATTAAATTCTGGTGCAGCATCCAACGAATGAAAGACGATTATTGCACGAACTCACTTCAAACGGGGCTTTGATGCATACCCTAAATGTTCGCGGTTTTCAGTAATCTGGGAACAGGAGAAATATACATATGATTAATCTCGTCTTTTATTTCCATGCCAGCCGATCATCAAAAATCCCTTTTTTAAAATCTCTGTCTTTCTCTATCTATTCAACTTACGCCTTCGCCCCTTCACAACACTGTTCCCCAGATGCGTTCAGTTTTGATGTCAGGTCAGTGGACTTGAAATACCAATTCTGTTTTTTCTCTCGACTCAAGGCTTCCAAATCTGATCAGTTTCTCTGGCATTTTCTTGTTCTTTTTGCTTCTGATCTCTCGCATTATTCTTTGTTTGATTTAACCGTAAATATTTTTGTAATATAGGCTGTCTACAACACTATCAACAGTAGTATATGTTCACCTCACTAAATGCCCCTTACAGCGATACCATTCCTTAAGATAGTACAGAGCCAAGCACATTGCTGTGATACTGAAGTCACTCTTAATCCAGACCAGGTATTAATGCTACACTTCAAGGACATCAGTGAAATAGGAAAGCTTTTGAACAAAATGCTGATAGTGTTGTCGTGCCATTGTTGAAATTTGCTTTTATTTCCTGTCATTTGAACTTAAGTTCTGACGTCATTTGTGGTACGATTCGTTACATTGTATTTCATGTAATTACTTCTAAAATGTTTCAAAAATTCTGAATAACATGTCCAGCAGCATTACTAATCTGACGCAATGTCGCTATCATGTCATTATTTTAGACACAAAAGCAAAGTTGTGGTCAAAATATTTGTTGCTGAAAGAGTGCTTACAAGAGAGCTGGAACCGTAAAGTCTGAATTTTACCAAGACATAAAATATGGTTTATATAGCAACAGCTATAGACACAGAGGTGGAGACTGGGGATTTTATGGATCTGGTAGTAGACAAGTTTTGTAATGGAGACAATACTGAGACAGAAATCAATTCAGGGCAAAAGGGGATCCCGGGATTGTGAACACATTTTGCCGGATGGGGGATGTGCCAGTGGGGAGGTCTTAAGTATGTGGGCGATGAATGCAGGTTGAAATTAAAACTGAAAACAACAGATTTCGACTTTGCCAAATATAGGTAATAGAAATAACCATGAAGTTCAACATGGCTTATGGGATTAATAAATGGATAGTGATACAGAGACTTATCAGGAACAAGGAGAAAATGAGGACTGCAGATGCTGGAGACCAGAACTGAAAATGTGTTGCTGGAAAAGCGCAGCAGGCCAGGCAGCATCCAAGGAGCAGGAGAATCGACGTTTCGGTCATGAGCCCTTCTTCAGGAACGAGGAAAGTGTTGCTATGGTTGTGCAGTACACAATTGTAAGACACGGAATTTATAGCAAAACATTATAATGTGATGTACCTGAAATTATACATTAAAAATGCCTTGATTGTTGATTCTCTCATCTGTTAGAATGACCATGATCGTTTCGCTTCTTTCTTCTGTCAATCATACTTTTATTTTAAAAAATCTACATCCTCAGATTAACTGTAACAATTGGTGTCAGCCAGATAAGCTGTTAAGATGTTGATGGTGTTAGCCCCCTGTGTTCCCTTTCTGTGCCAAAATGTTTAGGCAGATTCTAATTTTAAAAAGCGTTTTACATGGATTCATGTCGTTTTTGAGCAAAGTACAATTTCACACTGTAAACCCTTGCTATAAATTCTGTGTCTTACAATTGTGTACTGCACAACAACTAGATGAAGGAGCGGCGCTCCGAAAGTTACTGCTTCCAATTAAACCTGTTGGACTTTAACCTGGTTAGATTAGATTACTTGCAGTGTGGAAACAGGCCCTTCCGCCCAACAAGGCCACACCGCCCCGCCGGGGCGCAACCCACCCATACGCCTGCGTTTACCCCTTACCTAACACTGCAGGCAATTTAGCATGGCCAATTTACCTGACCTGCAAATATTTGTGACTGTGGGAGGAAACCGGAGCAACCGGAGGAAACCCACGGGGGGGACGTGCAAACTCCACACAGTCAGTCGCCTGAGGCAGGAATTGAACGCGGGTCTCTGGCGCTGTGAGGCAGCAGTGCTAACCACTGTGCCACAGTGCCGCCCGGTAGTGTTTCATGATTTTTAACTTTGTGAGTTCTGTTTTCTTGAGGTACATTTCCGGTTTTGCTTTCAATAATTATTCTAACAGCTTTGTCAACTGTACCGTGTGATCTTCTCATGAATGGCTAAAGATCACCGCATCTTGTGTATAAACGACGCTATTTCTTAATCCAGGCACAACTCTGTTAATGAGTCCTTGAAACGTGGCTTGTGCGTTCTTCGGTACAACAATTTGAATGGATACAGCCCATCTGGGGCTACAAACAGAGACACCTTTTTCGCTTTCTCTGGCCAAGTAAACTGTCTGTAACCATGCAGTAAGTCCAACGGTGTGATGGAACTGGCTGTTACAAGTCTCTCCGTACAGTCCTCCAATCTGAGTATTGGATCAGTGTTTAATTTTGAAACAGTGTTAACCTTCCAATAGTCCACAGAAAATCGGTGAGTCTCATCAGGTTTGGGAACTAACACGATCGGAGGCCCGGAATCAATCTGGCTCTGTTCAATGACGTCTTCATTGAGATCAAATCCACTTCATTCGCGTCCAGTGCGGCTATGAAAGGATAAAGTCTGTATGGGTATTGTTTTATCAGAACAGCATTCCCGACTTGGACCCTATGTTCAATAGCATTAGTTCTCCCACATTATTCCTGCATATGTCCTGATCTTGCTGCAACAAACTTTTGAAATGAGTTCTTACTCCTGAGACAGGTAGCTGAGTCTCCTATCCCATTATTCAAGGACTTCCTCATTATTTAACGTAACTTGAGGCACATCAAAATCCACGATATTTGGACGTGATTCCTCACTTGGTAGGTCAGTATCTAACACCTATTTCGCCACTTCCCTGTCTATATTGAATTAAGATTTCAACATATTTACATCTCATACACAATAAAGGTTTTGTTCCATCTAGCAACTTTACCAGATAGTTTACCTGAAGCAACTTCTTTTTTCAGTTTCAATTTGATAGGGGCCACTAAACCTGCTATTGATGGGATCTCCTTACTTTGGTAACAGTGCTAATACGTCAACCCCACGAGAAAATGTCCGAATTTTGAGTTTCCATCTGCCAACTGCTTCAGTCTATGCTGTGCCCTCTTCAGGTGCTGTTAAATTCACTCACCCCTACCCGATTTAATATTTCCCTCATCTCCTATGCATATTCCAAAAGTGACATCACTTTGGTCCATCAATTTTTCATTAATTCGTTTTAAAGGCCCTCTCACTTCTTGTCCAAACATTAACCCAAATATGTAAACTGATTCGATTCGTTTGGGGCATCTCGATTGTCAGACAATTTGACTGGGATACCTTCATTCTAATCAATCGTGTAATCCTGATTATGCGGTCTTAACATTGTCTTCATGGTCTATTACCACTTTTTGAAGGCTCCGTGGGATCCAGGATGATACGGACTTGGATTAAAATTCTGCATGCCTATGCTATCCATGACTTACTTCAAAAGCCTAGCAGTAAAATTATACCCGTGGCCTGATTAATTCAGTCTGGGTAGCCCACACCGGGTACAGAAAGCAACCAACTTCTCCATCACCAGTTTTCCTTAGTACTTCGTTCATGAATTGCCGCTGGAAATCTGGAAGCTATATCGATTATGGTGAGCAAGTATTGGTTCCCACTCTTACTTTTAGGGGTGGAGGGGGGGGGGGACCTACACATTTAACTATAACTCACGTGAACGTTTCTCCATATGCAGGAATTGGCAAAAAAACGTTGCTGGTTTTAATACCGCCTCTGGCTTAACTACCATTTGGCAGGTATGACATATGCGGAAAATTCAACCACATCTTTGTGCAGTCCATGCCAACGGAAAAGCTGTGAAAATCAGCCTGACTCTTCCTCACATCTATCTGACCTTTTACTTGTAATTCATTTACTATATTTAACATCTCCTGCTTGTATGCTACTGGCAATACTTCTGTTCATTTCTCCTGTGCACTAACCTGCCGAGGTCTCCATTTTCATTTTAGGATGCTCTGCTTCCTTTCTTATTACCTCATATTTTTGTGCATTTGCGTTAGCCTATTAGTACGAAACATGACTGCCTTGCTGTCTGCCTGTTCAGGATTTTCCTGCACCGTTACATCAGAAAGAGTGTCCGTTAACTCAACCTCAGCACCCTCATCTTTCACTTTAGTTGTCCACTTCTTGCTTTAACTTATGGCAATGGGATCTTGTTATAATACTGTTTAGAAACATTCCAGGGTACCTCTCTTTGAACTACTCAGTTTCCTGGTCATCCTTTGGCTCCTCCAAAACCAGGGGCTTCACACCCACATTGGATCCTGACAAAACATTGCCAAGAATAACTGTTTTCCTGGAAATGACATTGTCAATCACTTCCACTGTTACTTCCCAAGTCTTGATTTGGATCTCCAAACTGATCTTACGCAGGGGAAAGCTACATTTCTGCCAATATAATCCACAAGTTATTACTTTCTCGGGTAACATGTGGGAACGATTGAAAACACTTTCATCTCTTACTGTTTGCCTTCTTATCCTGTTCTTCATGTATAATCTTTACCCACAGTGGTGAAGTCTTTCCAGAGGTCAATATCCAGCCCCTGCCTCAGCTGTGCAATTTCTTGCAACTCCTCGACTTTCCCTGGGGGCTCCTTTCCTATGTTCGCTAATGTTACTGGCCTAGTCTCTTTTATGTCAGCTAGTCCCACAGTGTCTTTCTTCAATGAACAATGCAGTGACTTTTTGTCTCCCACTTGCCACAATGATACCTTGGTATCAGTGAAGAATGACGAGGCCTTGCACATCCTTGGCTTTCTCTTTTCACTTCCGGTAAACTATTCCCAGTTTTGCGGTGAAGCATCACCCCTTGTCCCAATTTTATCCCTTACTGGATGAAATTCATGTCGGAATGTATATATTACGTGCGACACGAATGCATATTCATCTGCCATCTCTGCCTCTCGTCTCACTTCTTGAATGTTCTGTTCGTCAACATCTCTGGAAGTGAGTTTTAACCTCGTTCAGCATGGAGTCTCATAGGTCTTATCTGTTTTTAAGTGCCGCACAAACAATTACTATGATTAATATTTTTTTAAAAATCAACATATCTGATCTGCTACCTTATTCATGTCGGTGATTCATTGACTCTTTGCTTCTTGTATCAATTCATAAGCACTCAAAATAGCCAGTTTAACAACGTCATGATCTCTTGAGCGCGCTGAGACCGCTGCATATACCTCACTGCCCTACCTTCCAGCTTCGTCTGAATTAGCATTCCCCAAAATGTCTCTGACGACTCCATCTGCCGAGCTAGTTATTCAAACGAAATAAAGAAGGCTTCGACATCTTTCTCATCGGAATGCGGCAATGTTTTAAAACAGTTGAATAAATACCTCACTCTTTTTCATGTATAAAATGTTAACTTCACGTTTCTGACTACTTTACAACTTCTGAAGTCTAAATTATCTCTCCCTTTCCGTTTCTCTTTCTTCACTCTCTGTGCTCATCTAAGAACCTTCTCTCCTGTTTTTATTTCTCTTTATCTTTTTTCTCACTCTTTTTCATTCTCCCACTTTCTCTTTCTTATTGCACAGGGAAGAACCTTCTCTCTTTTTTTCTTCAACCTCAATTTGAATAATTTTCAATTTAATTTTTCTAACTGAATTGCACTTTTCTGTTTCTCCCATATGCCTAACTGATTGACCAAGTCCATTATAATTTCAGCTTTCCATTTGTCCCGGGGTAAAACGAATTTTAAGCTGTCAGATAATAAAAAAAGTATATCTGTCCTCTATCATTCTCAACTTCCTTGGCAAATTTGGAAAAAATCTTAAAAACACGGAACATCTTTAGCATGGTAAGTGCCATTTCCCTCACTTTCAATTTAAACAAACACAAATGACTGCAATTTTACGGCACGGTGGCTCAGTCGTTAGCACTGCAGCATTAGCGTACTAGAATCCCAAGTTCGATTCCAGCCTCGCGTGATTGTCTGTGTGGCGTTTGCATATTCTCCCCATGTCTGCATGGGCTTCCAAAAGGTGCTCTGGCTTCCTTTCATAGTGCAAAGTTGTCCAGGTCAGGTGAATTGCCCACAGCGTTCGGTGCATTAGTCAGAGGGAAATGGATCAGGGTGAGTTACTCTTCGGAGAGTCGGGGGGACGTTTTCGGTGAAGGGCCAGATTCTGCACAGATGAGAATCTAAACTAAACGCTTTCTTTCACCTCCAGTTTATTTAAATATCCAGGGCACCAATGGCCAACAGTTTAGATCTGCTGGGGTCTTTCGAACTTCAAATATATTCAAACATGTCCAAATCCCAAACGAGCACTCAATCAGTAACAGCGCATATTTCGAACCTCTCTGTTAATTAAAACCAAACACCCAGAAAAAAAAGAAGTGTGAGGGACTGAAAGGAAACTCTTAATTTCCACTACTTAAATCAAAGTGACAATTTAGTAGAACACCCCAAGCAAAACTATTAACAAACTTAATTTTCCTTCACCTAACTGAACACGATCCTCTTGGCATGCTATTCCAATAACACAATTATTAAACATTACATTGAATTAATCTCAAATCCATACAGTCTCTGTCTCCTCCTTTGCCTTCAATCGCCTGTCTGCTGATCTCCCTTGGTCGTCTTTATTTTTACTCCGAGTACGTTTGACAAGAAAAGGTATCTTTTTCATAGAGTGCCTTCTGATTTCTTTGACAGTAAGTGTTCAGATGGGCCGTTCCTGGGCGGATCTTAAACTTTGAATTGATGTCAAAACAGCAATCAAAACTTTCGTATCCATTTAACAGCCAACTGTTACAGATGTATATTTTGGAACATGTCACCTCGCAGCCTTTCCATTCAGACAGCTGAGCCTGCACTTTGAGTTCACTTCAATATTCAGAAAACCATCGCCATTTTAAAATGGGCATGCATGATTTGGCTTATTAAATTTAGACATTTTAATGACGCAATTTTTTTTGTTAAGGTTAATAGTCCATGTGCGTATCGAATTAATGTTTCTTTTTCTCCAAATTATTTGCAATTACCTAAAGCTCGTATATTTCAGTGAGAAATTAAATAGTTTAATTAAATTTAAAGTCATAAGAAAGGTAAAACTATTTGATTACTCAATTGATTACTTTGATTGCTCACTGTGAATACCAACGGTTCAGAGAACAACAACCTGTGAAATATTAGAGTGACAATGTATTCATTTGAATACTGACAATGAATATGTAATTGTGATCACCACAACAATGAGACAACATATTCTCTGTTCTGTATAAAATAACATGTTTTTTTTGTATCATTTAGTGTTTCCATTAATTTACATTTTATTTCCATAAAGAAAGCTACAACGTAATTGTTCTCAGAGATAATCTAAGTATTGTTCAGCGAAATACTCAGAGTTCACATGTTATTGTTGCCAACTCACACAACACAGTAACTATCTTATTGTTGTTCAGACTGAGAAACTCATCATTTGCAATCACGTCCTATATTAAAAATGGCTTCCCAAGGACCTGAGTCAAGGCACAGTGTCACTGTAACTCACAGCTGCCTGTGATTTTGACCCTGCTCCTAAGTCTTTGCAGAAAGCTTCCAACCTGGATGAGGGCAGTCGTTCCAACATTCCTTCACAGCAAATTATAAGGACTTCATCATGAATAGGAGGGAAACTAGCCAATAGTGATAAGTGGTCATCGTGTAGGTCCCAAATGCAGTCTAAATTAGATACCAATGACCGATCAGCAACTCGGTCTTACAAATTCATCTTCAGTCCCAATCTTGCGCAGGGTGCAAATGTATGGAATGCTATGAAGGTGTGGAATGTAGGATGCCTGAAAAGCTAGCAGAACTGCTTGAGAGCACCAAGTGTTCTGAATAAGATACAATGTAACATGTGGTCCAGCAGCTAGGATAGCTGTTTGCCTGGAGGTGAAAAAATATTTGAATTCGGCCAATCATTTTATATTATACCCCAAAAATACCAAATTCCTTTCAAGTTTGAATTTGGGACATTGACAATATGAAAATCCAATGAAACCATCCGATGCTTAGTGGTCGAAGCCCGAGATGGAAGAGAGCTGCCAAAAGACAAACAGATACCTGTCTAGAGAAGGAGTTTGCGCAGAGTGAAGAAAATATCGACACCGACTGGAAAGCAAATCGACAGAGGAAGATACATAGGGAAGATCCGACAGCTGGCTGGTTTTTGAAATCTGAAAATCTTACTCGGGCGTTTTATAGAAAGGAACGGAATTGATAGGTTAAAGGAAAGAGTTGTAATCAATTGTTGGTTAATTATTTTCTGTTATACCTAATGAGACAAAATTGTTAATTTTTACTTTACGTCGTTCCTGGTCTCCCGAATTTTCAGAGATTAATGAACAAAATTAATCCTATCTCTGTAATGGGTTAAGTTAAGCACGGGAGTTTACCCCGTGTCGTAACAGGGGTTGCCAATATCACACACCACAAGCCTTTTATAGTGATGATATCTGCCATACCGTCTAGATACCCAATACCAAAACCCTTGATCTGACACAGGGTGAAGAAATTAACAATTTGATAGTTTCCTGTAGTCCTGTGGGCGGCACAGTGGCAGAGTGGTGTGGGCGGCACGGTGGCACAGTGATTACGGTGGCACAGTGGTTAGCACTGTTGCCTCACAGCGCCAGAGACCCGAGTTCAATTCCCGCCTCAGGCAACTGAATGTGTGGAGTTTGCACGTTCTCCCCCTGTCTGCGTGGGTTTCCACCGGGTGCTCCGGTTTCCTCCCACAGTGCAAAGATGTGCAGGTTAGGTGAATTGGCCATGCTAAATTGCCCGTAGTGTTAGGTAAGGGGTAAATGTAGGGG
This sequence comes from Chiloscyllium plagiosum, assembly GCF_037043375.1. Taxonomy (NCBI): domain Eukaryota; kingdom Metazoa; phylum Chordata; class Chondrichthyes; order Orectolobiformes; family Hemiscylliidae; genus Chiloscyllium; species Chiloscyllium plagiosum. The sequence continues at coordinate 108,460,130 of NW_028270152.1, forward strand.
TATGGGTGGGTTGTGCTTCGGCAGGTCGGTGTGGGCCGAAGGGCCTGTTTCCACACTGTAATGTTATGTAATCTAATCTATAACACCTTGTGTCGAACAGTGAACACGCTAAACCATATTCAGGATATGTCACCTTCACATTCATCAGTGTGAAAATAAAACTGCACATCTGCATGGATGGCCACAGATTAATACATGGGAAACTGAACCTTCTTGTAAGTAGGTTTAGAGATCAGACCTGCAGAGTCCATCTGAAATATAAAGCAGCAAATATCAACCCGAGCATCACGTTAATCAGTGAACTTTGCGGATTCTGTCCGGTGTTGGTCACACATACACATATTGTACTTGACACGCAGTTGAATGTAACAATGTGCAAAATAACTGGATATCTTGGCCTAACGCCGCTCCCCAGCTTCTTGAACTCACACATCTCACTCCCTCACACACTCACCACAAACTGAGTGAAAAAGTCTGTCATTCACCTCAACTTGTCCCACTCCATAATGTCCTGTTCAACCCACTGACTGGTTGCTTTCCATTTCATGGGTATATACGGTGCGATCTTCCTGACCGTTTAGGGTTTTCACTACCCTGTGGATTTTGGAATGGATAACATAAGAAGCCACCAAACATTTCCTTGTGGGAAATTCCATCTGGCGAGAGACAGGTTTGATCGGCCATGTGGAGAGTGATTATTGTTCATAAAGGGTCAGCACAAGCCAGTACCCTGCACATACCAGCAGCATCGCTGGGAGCACACGCACTTGTGCAGAACACAAACAAGGTTGCCCCATTACTGAGTATTGTCCCCTCTGCACACTGTATGGGGAGATAATCACTAGAAACCCATGATATGTGTCGGTGATTGCTCACATCGGGAAAGTTGCATTTGATGCAGCAAATTTATAAAAAAGAAATGATGATTCGACAAATGGCATTTTTTACAGTTTCATAGTTATAGTTTTGGTTAATAGATTGTGAGGCCTGATAACAAACAGTGAATGTCTGTAGAACTCAGGGGTATAGACTGTTCTGGTTATTATATTCTCATCAGGAGGTCTTTACCTTAATGCTGTCAGCATCACAGATCAGACAGATCTGTTAAGGGAATGGAATGACATTTGAAATTGTGACATTTTTGCCATCATTGATGTGGATGAAGGAGGTTACAATTGGCATGTCAATATTCTGTGGTATCAGAACTACAAGCAGGAGATGATATTATTTTATTAATTGCGCGGTCAATGACTGCAGTAAAGAAGAATGATATATTGGAAGAGTTATGACACGGAGTAATCCCCCTTCGATTTTAAACGAACCAGACAGAAAAAGCTCACTTTGCGTCCTAAGCTGTTAAATTTTGTGTGTCAAAGAACTATCCCAGATCTCACTATTTAAATTAAAACTTCACGTCTTTATTCTTTCAGTCCATAACACAGCAACTATTCACAACTCCTTTCTCTCAAACGTATCTTTGAACTCCCCTTCTACAATGCGAGTATGATCAAAACCCCGATTAAGTTTTACAAAGAAAATTTCTTGTTTCAAAACCAGGCAGATTTCAGTTCTTCTCTGTAGATTCCTGCCTTCGTTTCTTCTTAGGTGTTCTGCTTCACAAGTCTTTGATAGATAAAGGGATTTTACAGAGAGCAGGTCTTTCTGTAATCAGTCTCACCTTGTTGGTGCTGGTCGATTTATCCACTGAGAAGAGCTGTTCGAAATATATGACATTTATACCAGAAACATCGGATCCTATGATTGGGTTAGTGCTGTCAAACAATATAATTCTAAATTCGTTTGCAGTTTGTTTAACTTGGCGCATCAACTAAACTGATTGGCTAAATTCGAATTTGTTGTATACAATCGCAACAAAGCTGCAGCTGGTTATTTCAAAAAACTGTTACATTTTAAATGATTTGGAACATTTCGTGACAGCCATTAATTTCAACTCCCTTTCAGGTAGAGTACACGTTGAAAATTTCGTAACACCTCCTTCCTTCAGAAAAAATGAACTACCATAACGAAAGTGTGGTTTCATTTTTTTCTCTATTCCATCAACGCATCACCATAACATATAGATAAGTTTAATCTAAGTTACTCTTCACTTCTTCCCATATATATAGAACATTGGATAACTATGAATTACATCGAAACTTTATCAGTTAACTCCACGATAATGCCCCTGCGTTTATTACAACCACAACATGCACGATATTTAAGTTCAAAATCTGTAACATTTACCTAGAATGAAACGGTCTCATATTCTTGCGTTTAAGACCATTCTAAGAATGTAAACGAATTGTGATCCTTGTACACAATCGGCTCCGACCATGATTCGTGACATAAACATTAAACTGTTGTAAACCTAGTACGAAACTCAACAGTTCATTGTCGGTCATACAGTGTTTTCTCTGGTGGACTTTGAGTTTATTCAAAAAGCAATTCCATCAACATCTTCCTACAACAGTACAGCCCCCACTCGTATGTGACAAGCAGCAATGGCAACTTTCAAGATTTTCGTAATGTTTGGGGTCGCTTTAGCATTTGCGGTAGTTAATATGTATTTAAATGACTTCTTGCCTGGTTCTGTCCACCGAAATTTTGTGTTGTCTTCAGCAAATGGGTTAACGCTACCACTCTTCTGCTGAAGATTGGAACAAATCTCCAATATAATCCATTTAATCCTCAGAATCAAAGCACCTCTTTTTTCGAGTTCGTCTGAGAAATTCCTCGATGGCCTTCACCGTTGCATTTCGAGAGGTCAATCTTCAGTGAAAGACGGTTTTGTCCCAGGAACGTCACCTCTGCTTTCGAGATTTCAAATTGTTTAAGTTTCTGACAAGTTTTGCATCTCGGAGTTATTCAAAGAGCTCTACTAACCATAGCATGTGATCTTTCCAGGACTTACTAATGATCAATACATCGTGTAAATAGACTGCACCGTTTGTTAACCAAGCCACAACTCTGCTCATGAGTCTTCGGAAGGTGGCAGGTGCATTCTTTTCATTTCATTGACGTAGCTCAATTGGGTTTGCAAACACAAAAATCTCTTTCGCCATGTCTGATAAAGGTATCTGCCAGTAAACACGCACTAATTCCAACTTGGTGTTGTAACTAGCTCATCCAACTTGCTCGATACAGTCCTCCAATGTCGGTATTTGATGTAAGCCTGATTTTGTAACTGTGCTCATGTTCCGATAATTCACACAAAACCGTTGAGTCACGTCAGGTTTGGGAACTAAGACGATCGCGAACTCCACTCCGTCTGGCTTGATTTGATGATGTCCTCGTTGAGCATGGCTTTCACCTCCTTCTGGATGTGTTTGGATTTAAACGGATTAAGACGATGGGAGGTTGATTTATCAGAATTGCATTACCTAGGTCCACTTCATGCACAGTAGCATGATTCCTTCCTATCTGATTCCTGCACATGTCCTCATAATGCAGGAATAAATCTTCCAACTGTGTTGTTTGCTCCTGAGTAAGATAGTTCACTAATCTATCCCAATCCTCAAAGACTTCTTCATTTTTAATATATTCTGACCCACGTTAAAAGCCACAAGATCTGAATTTGATTCCTCTCTCTGCCAGGCAGTAACTAATATCTGTTTCTCCAGTTCTTTCTGTCAATTGTAATACGGTTTCAACATGTTCTCACGACCTACTAAGACAGTTTTCTTTTCTAACTTGCATCTTTACAGGCTAGTTCGCTTGGCACAGCTTTTCTCAATTTGAAAGGAACCACTACATCTGGTTTTGAAGGGATCTGCTATCTGTGTAACAATACTAACATGTCATCTGCACTGGAAAAATCCGACTCGCAGGTTTTGTTTTTTTACCTGCCACCCGCTTCTTTGTATAATGTGCCCTTTTAAGGCTCTGTTTAGCGAAGTCACTTAATAGATTTAATCTTTCCCTGACCTCCAATACATAATCGATGTGTGAGATCTCCGACTTTGGGGGTCCAGTCAGTTTCTCTTTAATTCCTTACAAAGCGCCTAACAGTTCATGTCCGAATATTAATTCAAATGGAATGAATTGTGTAGATTCGTTTGGTGTATCTATAATGGCAACAAATACCAGTGGGATGCCTTTATCTCAAGAAATAAGGTAATTGTGGGAGTTAGATCTCAACGTGGTCTTCAAGGTCTGATGCCATTTTTCTACAGGTCCCTGCGATTCAGGATGATACGCGCTGGATTTAACCTGTTGTATACCTAAGCTATCCATAACCTCCTTAAACAGCCTAGCAGAAAAATGTGACCCTTGATCCGACTGAATGTTCCTGGATTGCCCATACTAAACGATGAAAGCTGCCAACTCCTCTTCCACCATTTTGGCCTTGAAACTCCATAATGGAATTGTCTCTGGAACTCTCATATGACGCATTTATTACGAGTACAGAGACAGGGAGGTGCTGTAGTCGCTGGAGGGTTTCACAGAGATAGGGAGGAGTGTAACATCTGGCAGGGATAAAAGGCATAGGGAGGGGTTGCATGGCCTAAAGCGGGTCACCGAGATAGGAATGGGTGTAACAGTTGGTGGTGGCCACAGACAAAAGGAGGGCGTGTAAATGCTGGGGAATGTCACACATATAGCGAAGAATGCAGATTTTGGAGGGGATAACAAAGGGAGGGAATGGTATAATGCTAGCAGGGGCACCAGAGATAGGGGAGTGTACAGGCAAAAGGGGCTCACAGAGAATGTGAAGTTTGTTGGATCTGGAGGAAGTTACACAGAAAAGGAGGGGTATAGTACAGGAGGACTTCACAGAGATAGCAAGGGTCTAGGGGCAGGAGGTGATCACAGAAATCGGGAAGGCTTAGGAGCTGAAGGAGATTACAGAGGTGGGGGTCTGGTAGCTGGAGGATGTTAATGATTAGGGAGGCATGTGGTAACTGGCGGAGGTTGCAGAGATCGGGCGACGTGTAGGAACTGGTGGCGGTTACAGAGATAAGAAGTTTTAGTAGCTGGAGGCGATTCTGGAGATAGGGAGAGGGTTGCCTAGGCTGGAGGTAGTTACAGAAGTATGGAGGGGTACAGTCGCTTGAGGGTTCACAGAGATTGGGAGGAGTTAAAAGCTTGGCGGTCTCAGAGCAATGGAGGCGTGTAGGAGCTAGAGGAGGTTTGAGATTTAGGGAGGAGATGCAGCAACTGGAGATATTTACTGAGATATGGAAGGATGTAGTAGCTGCAGAGGTTACATTAATAGAGAATGGAGTATGGGCTGGAGAAGATTACATCGATAGAGAGGGGTGTAATGCAGGAGGAAGTCACAGAGATAGGAATGGATATAGGGGCTGGAGGAGGTTACAGTGACCGGGAGGGTTTTATGGAACGGTGGAGGTCACAAAGATAGGGACAGATATCGGGGCTGGATGAGGTTACAGAAATAGGGATTAATGTAGTAGGCGGAGGCAGTTACAGAAATAGGGAGAGCGTCGGGCAGCAGGAGGTTACAGAGATAGGGAGGGGCGTATTGGATGGAGGGGATCACAGTGATAGGATGTGTGTAACACCTTGAGGAGGTCACAGAGGTCAGGAAGTGTGTAACAGCTGGAACGTGTTAAAGACACCGGGAGGGGGTGCAGACCCTAAAGAGTGATAGCGGGATGGGGAGAGGTGAAACAGTTGAAGAGGGTTACAGAGATAGGGAGCGTTGAAACAACAGAAGGGTTCACAGATATTAGGAGGGGTTGCAGAGGCTGGAGGGGTCACAGGGATAGAGAGGGGTGTAATAGCTAGAGGGTGTCACAGAGAGAGAGGGAGGTTTGTAAGACCTGGAGGAGGTTACATAGATAAGGAAGTGATGCAATGCTGGAAGATGTCACAGAGATATGGAGGGGTGTAGGGGCTGGAGAAGGTCACAGAGATAAGGAGGGGTGTAATAGCTAAAGGGGGTCGGGGACGAGAGGGAGAGTTGAAGGCATTTACAGAGATAGGGAGGGGTGTACCAGCCGGAAGGTTCATAGACATTGGGAGGGGTTGCAGAGGCTGGAGTGGTCACAGAGGCAGGGAGGGGTGTAACAGCTGAAGGGGGTCAGAGGGAGAGAGGGAGAGTGGTAGGAGCTGGAGGAGGTTTCATGGATAGGTAGGGGGTGTAATGCGAGAGGATACCACATAGATATGGAGGGGTGTAGGGACTGGAGAGGTTCACCGAGAGAGGGAGGAGGTCTAATATCTCGAGGGGGCCACAGAGAGAGAGATTGTTGTTGTGCAGAAGGACGTCACAGAGGTAGCGAATGTTGTAACGTCCATATGAGTTCACAGAGATGGGATGAACTGTATTGCTGGAGGAGATTTCAGAGATAAGGAGGGGTGTAGGAACTGGAGAAAGTTACAGTGATGGAGAAGTGTGTAAGTGCTGGAGGAGGTTGCATAGAAAGGGAGGTGTGTAAAATTTGAGGATGTCACACAGGTAGGGAGAGTTCTATAAGCCCGAGAACGTTACCGAGATCAGGAGGGGTTTCGAGGCGGGCGAATGTTACAGGGAAAGGGAAAGTGCAGTGTCTTGGGGAGGTTACAGAGTTAGCGAGGGTCGTCATGCCTGGAGAGGGTTACAGAGATAATGAGGGATGTTGTAGCAGGAGGAGTTTACAAAGAGAGAGAGAGGGATGTCGGGCTGGAGGATGTTACGGCGATAGAGAGGGGTGTAGGGTCTGGAGGAAGTTAGAATGGTAGGCAATGGTATGACGTCTCTAAGAGATCACAGAGAGTGGGAGTTGTCGCCATTGTGCCTGAATTTACAGCCGCAAATATGATGAAGACTGTGGAGGTACGATGGGTCACTGAGAAAAGGGATGGATGTAGCAGCCGGAGGATGTGAAAGGGATACATACAGAAATTATATGGACAGTTTAACGGTATTACATAATAAAGTATTGAGGAAAAATGTAGAAATCTGTGGAATCGACAAGGTAGTTGGACTAACTGAAGTCATAAAAGGTCGTAGGGTCCAATCAAAAGAGACACGGTGTCACTATCGTATAGCACAGGAGAGGCCCTTCGATTGACAACGACAACAATAAAAAAGCCCTGTGGAACCTGCAACCCGCTCCTTTGTAACGTTTGGGGGGTCGGGTCAGAATTGGCGAAGCTGCCCGACAAACTGTTAAAGCAACAAATGACACAATGAAACCTCATGGTGTCAGATCAAACACGGATATGCAAATCTTTTTCTGACTGCCTCTCTCAGCCGCAAGGTGTCAAATCAAACACTGACAAGGAAACCTCCTGCTGACTCTCCTCCCTCAGACTCATGGTGTTGTAGAAAAAACATTCACACGGAAACATCCTGCTGAATACCGTCCCTCAGCTGATGGATCAGTATCACTCGACAAATTTACAATAATTTCAGGAGCACTGAGAGAGTGGCAAAGGAGGATAATGTTTACTGTGAGGGCCATTTCAAAACTGGCACTAAGAGGGTTTCAGCATTGTCAATCGAGCAGGTCCAGTCAAAACTGACATAACTGCTGGACTTAGTCTGCATTGGATGGGGAGGGAACGACGAAGTGGGAGAAATATACTTGACCTCATACTCACCAATCCACAGACACATTGATCGATGACCATATTGGTAACAGTGACTACTGCATACAGCATATGTGGAGTCAATGACTCACTTTTACATTGCGAGCACCCTCTTTGTGTGTGTGTGTGATACCATCATCGTGCTACTCGACGTGACAGATTTTGAGTTGATCGAGTAACTCCACACGCGGCTGTGTGATGTGATTAGGGTCATTACCAACCGAGGTAGAATTGTACTCGAGCACAATTTTCAGTAACACAGTCTGGCCTCTATCCACATTACCCTGACCATCAAGCCAGTTGATAAATTATTGTTCAATGAAGAAATAGTTGTCCATGTTCATAGATGCCTGAAAGTTGTCACTGAACGTAACAACTGGTAGTGTTGTTAAGAAGGCATATGGTTAGTTCGTTTTTCCTGGTCGATGGATTGAGATTCGGAGCCATGACGTCATGCTGCAGTTGCGAACAATCTCTGGTGCAGCTGCACATGGAGTATTGTGTGCAGTTCTGCTCACTGCCTTATAGGAATGATGTGGAAGCTTTGGAAAAGGTTCAGCAGGGATTTACTAGGATGTTGCCAGGTATGGACATGAGGTCTAACGAGGAGAAGCTGAGGGACTTAAGGCTTTTTTTCGTAAGAGCGAAGAAATGTGTGAGGTGGCTTCATTGAGTTTGAAGAAAAATCAGCATGAAACAGAGTGGACAGCGGTGGCATTTTTCCTTGGACGGTGATGACTTGCACGAAGGGACATAACTATGCATTGAGGAGTGCTAGATATCGGACAGATGTCAGAAGTAGTTTATTTATTCAGGGAGTCGTAGGGACATGGAATGCACTGCTTGCAACAGAAGGAAACTTGCCAACGTTTAAGACACTTAAAAGTTCATCAGATAAATATTTGAATGAAAATGGAGTACTGTCGGATAGATGGGCTTCAGATTATTTCCACAAGTCAGCGCAACATCGAGGCTGGAAGAGCCTGTAATGTTCTCTGTTCTATTAAGGAGGCGCTACCAAAAGTAGCACTAGGCACACCTACAAGTGGGATGAAGTTACCAAAACAGCACCAACTTCTTCAACAAAAAGCAGAAGCTGCAAGTGACGGACCACAACCAACACATCCGACCCCATCGCTGCCATCCTATCACATGAAGTCTGGTTGAAAGGTGTCTGGACAAACAAACAACTCAGTGTAGGAAACGGCTGCACAAACATAGTTATTCTCGATGATGGAACAGCCCAACACGACAATAGAAATAATAAGGCTGAAACATTCACAACAATGTTCAGACAGAAGTGTCGATTGAATGATCTTTTTTGAGTATAATCCAGATAACAGTCTTCAACTATTTCCAATCACTGTGTGCTTTCGACAATTGACTGGAAGGATTGGATCATGAAAAGGCCGTGGGCTGTGATAACATTCCATTCAATCTGTTCCTGCTGAGCTACAACACTGGCCTTTATCTAAGAATGAGGGAAGGTATCCATGTGTGTCCTGTACACACACAGACAAAACATCAGACAATCAATGACTGCTCCATTGCTCTAATCTCTAACATTAATAAAGTGAGGAAAAGCGCCATCAACAGTGGGATCAAGCAGCACTCCCTCAGCACCAACATGCTCACTGAAGCTCAATTTGGGTTCTATCAGGGTCACTCATCCCCTGACCTCATTGAAACCTTCATTTAAAGTTGGGCAACATTTTTTTAAAAGCTGAAATCGGGAGGTGAGGCGAGAGTGATGACATTTAACATTATCATACCCGTATTTGACCAAGGATTAACAGCAAAACTGAAGCAAATTGGAATCAGGGAAATCTGTGCATTGGTTGAAGTTATACCTGGTGCAACGTAAGATGGTTGCGGTTGCTGGAGAGCAGCCATGTCAGATCCAGGTCAGCTCTGCAGCGGTTCCCCAGGGGAGGTGTTTCTGGGTACGTCTGAAGATGTGAAATGGAAAGGTAAAGCACTATGCTCCTGCGGGATTATCGGATTGCTCTACAGTCAGACAGATACGCCTGTTTGTAGTTTAACTGGACAGTCATCCTGCCTCAAGCAAGGCAGAGGTTGAGTAGGACAGTCTTTTCCAGTCACCTCAGTCAGTGCAGGAATGCAAAATTGTTGGCATTAGTCTCCATTATAAATTAGCCGTCCCATTGATTGAGATAAGCACGTCGTCACTCATCTCCTGAGGGGAGATATGTTAATATTAATCTGTTCAGACAAGCAGTTACAAACCTCGAAAGCTCCTAGCTCAGACGGAGGGACAATATCAATGTGTCATAAGACTGTTCTCTTCCCTTGGCTCAACATTCTTCAGCTGCTTCATAAATTACCATCCTTCCACCGTACAATCACAACTGCGGGTGTTCGCCAATGATATGACCATGTTCATCGCCATTCGTGGTGGCTCAGGTATGCAAAATATGCAGCCCTGTTTGTAAAATTGACAAGTAACATTTGCATTACATCTCTTCAAGATAACGATCACTTGTAACAATACAGAATTGAACATATATCCTGCAACATTCAATGCCATCACCATCATCGAACTCTCAACTACTCATATCACAGGAATTGCTGTTAACCAGAACTGAACTGGCAATATCAATTAATTACCCATTCTTGTAAATGGCTTATGCTAAAACGTCGACTCTCCTGTATCTCGGATACTCCCTGACCTGCTGAGTCACACATTTACAGCTATTGGCTGGAAGAAAATGTCAAGTGGTATGATTCCTGCAAAAATAACATTTCTCATGTTTTCCTAAAGCTTGTCCGCCATCTGTGAGGCGCACTTTGAATGTGTGTATGATGAAATAACCCCCTTTAATTGTGTGAGTGCATTTTTACCCCTCATCCACTGACAATCAGTCGTATCAATGTCTGCCATCGACATGGTTCTCTGCAAAAATTTTACAAGGATCAGAACAATGTCCATCTGAAATCTTGACCTTCAAGAAGGACAATGAAAGCAGATGCATGTTCACGTTGCATTCAAAGCAACACGCTATCTTAGTTTGGACATATATTGCTTTTCCTTCAGTGTCAGTGTTTCAAGTTCCCTCGCTAATGGCATTGTAAGTCTATTGACAGTGCTTGAACTACAGCGGTTCAATGCAGCATGTCACCCCCACCTTCACAAGGGTTCTTAGGGATAGGTGCCACGGTGGCACAGTGGGTAGAACGCCTACCACACAGCTTCAAGGACCCAGGCTTCGGTCCCCAACCTGGGCGACTGCCTGTGTGGAATTTGCAGATTCGCCCCGTGTCTGTGTCAGTTTTAATCAGCTTCCTCCCACAATCCAAATGTGTGCAGGTCAGATAAATTGGCTATGCTAAATTCCCCATCGCGTTAGATGCATTATTCTGGGGTAAGTGTAGTTGAATGGATCTGGCTGATTTACTCTGTGGAGGATCAGTGTGGACTTGATGGGCGAAATAGCCTGTTCCCCATCGTGTTAGATGCATTATTCTGGGGTAGGTGTAGTTGAATGGATCTGGCTGATTTACTCTGTGGAGGATCAGTGTGGGATTGATGGGCGAAATAGCTTGTAAGAAGGCCTATGGTGTATTAACGTTCATTAGCAGAGGGATTGAATTCAAGAGTCGTGAAGTGATGTTGCAGCTGTACAGGACCTTGTTAAGGTCACATTTGGAGTACTGTGTGCAGTTCTGGTCGCCTCATTTTAGCAAAGATGTGGAAGCTATGGAGAGGGTGCAGAGGAGATTTACCAGGATGTTACCTGGAATGGACAATAAGTTGTAAGAGGATAGGTTGAGAGTGCAGGGCTTTGTCTCATTGGAACGGCGAAGGATTGGGTTACTTGATAGAGGTTTATAAGATGATCAGGGGAATAGATAGAGTAGATAGTCAAAGACATTTTCCCCCGGGTACAAGGGGACATAAATTTAAGGTGAAGGGTTGAAGGTATGGGGGGATGTCAGGGGTAGGTTCTTAACCCAGAGAGTGGTGGAGGCATGGAAGGCGCTGCCTGTGGGAGTGGCAGAGTCAGAATAATTGGTGGCCTTGAAGCGAAAATTGGATAGATACATGGATAGGTGCTTAATTCAGGACAAATGTTTGGCGCAACATCGTGGGCCGAAGGGCCTGTTCTGTGCTGTATTGTTCTATGTTGTATGTTCATTGGTCTTTTCTTGCAATTAAGGCTGTACTTTCTCTTTAAAAAGATATAAATAATGTGTAATTTTCGAATGTAATTTCGCCATTTCTTCACGGAACACAGAAGATTTTAACCTCTGTCTTTCTGGACAAATCGGCGCCAGGCTGTCTTAAGTTATTAAACTGGTAAACGTGCTTTAAACAGACCGTACTCCTAGTGATCCTTTTGATCTATCCCGAGACCGAGGAGACTCGGCAAGGCGGTCTAGATCTTCCCATGTACTTGAATAAAGTCCATTCTGAATCGTTTCTATTTTTCAAATGTCTTTCAAATGTTGTAACTGGACTCACATCCATCATTTACTCAGGAATTTCATTTCACACACGAACTACTCACAGTGTAAAACACTTATCCCGGTGTCATTTTAAATCTTCCTCCTCTCAACTTAAACATACACCGTCTAATTTTGCAATCCCTCCTCCAACGTAAAAGGCACCTGTAGTTTTAATGATTTTCGAAACCTCTTTAGGTTTCCCCTCAACCTCCTTCACTCCAATGTAGAAAGTCCCAGCCTTGTTATCCTCTTCTTTTAACTCTAAACTTCTATTCCTAACACCGTTCTATGAAATGTTTGCTTTACTGTCTCTTGCTTAATAATACCTTGAACATTACAGGACAGGGCACTACTATAGATGATGCCTCAGTGGAACACACGAGATCAGATCCAGAAGAAATATCCAAGTTTATATTTCCAAAGACCTCCAGCACTTCCATTTTTGTAAAGTTAACTGTTCACACAACACCAATATTTTCGCAAGTTCTCCACTCTCTATTTTGTTCTCACTTTAATATCTTAATTGTGACAGTCATTTACTATCTCTCCCACCTCCTGCATTTCAAAATAAAAGGTGACTTCTTCCACTTGAAACCGGCCCTATTTGTTGTCTTGCTCTTAATATGCGTTTCGATATGTTTGGATGGTCCTAACAACTATTTGCCAAGGCTATCTCATATATCCTCGTTGGCTGTATGACCGCATTGTTCGGAATGCTACTGCACACTTTGTCCTGTTAACTAGATTGATTCGAACGCAGTTTTTTTTTATATATCTAATGATTCTCGTTTATTCTTACATGAGAAGCCTGTCATTATTGTGATCAATCTTATTCTCATAGAAACCCTAAAATGTCGGATCAGGCCATTCGTTCCAACAAGCCCACACTGAACCTCGGAAGGGCTTCGCAAAAATTCATCACTCTACGCTGAAACTCTATGTTTTATATGGTTGAACCACCTAACTTAGCCATTCATAGACGCTATGGATACTTTAGTATGTCAAATCCACATAGCACGCACACCTTTGGGCTGTGAGAGGAACCCCAAGCAGAGCTCGGGAAAATGTGCAATAATCCAACAGAGTAATCAGAGGTTGTAATTGAACCTCAGTGCTTGAGGGTGTGAGATAGCAGTGTTAACCACTGAGCAGCCGATTGTAACCCTCCGATGGATTACTCCAACCCATTTTTCGTTCGACACGTTGCTCAACATAACTCAAATATTCCAATTGTAGTTAAACTCTTATAGTGTCAGCAGGACATCTCAACTGTTGTTTCTTGGATCTCTTGAAATAATGACCAACGTTGTGTTTGCCTTCCTAACCACCAACTATGCCAATTTGTTTGCCCGAATAGAATCCTAAACACGATCTCCCAAGACCATTTGCACTCACATTTCTAAAGCCTTTCCTTCTTCAAAAATAATCTATGTCTCTATTCTTCCGACCAAACTGTATGAGCTCACACTTTCCCTCATAGTATTCCTCAGGCCACTTCTTTTTCCAGCATATTCGAGTCATTGTTCAGTCTTCCCCCTTCCTCAGAACGACCAGTCCCTCCATCTGTCATTGTGTGATCTGCAAACGTAACAATAACACCGTCTAATTCCTTTGAACAATCTTTCATGCATTACGTGAATAGTTGTGGTACCAACACTGACGCCTGCTGAACTCCACTTGTCTCGGCCTACCATTCTAGAAAACACACCTTTATCCAGCTCTCTCTCCTCAGCCAGTCATTCAAACCTCAATCCATGCCAGTACCTTCAAAACACGATGGATCTTATTTAACAGCTTTCCATGCTGCACCTTTCTAAATTCCGTCGGTTAATCCAAAAAGATGATATCCACTGGCTTTCCTTTGTCTATCTTGCTCATAATCACCTCAAAGAATTTAAACATATTTGACTGATATTATGTCCCCTTATCGAAGCTGTGCTGACACTTCAAATACTCGGTAATCACATCCTCGCAATGATCTGCCACACTCTGTTTCAGAAAAGCTCATTTATTTAACTTTTTAAGTTATTAAAGCTTTAATTTCAGTCCTTAATGTGAGGAACAGCAAATTTCAAACCCTGCTGAGATATGTGAACTCTTTGCTTTCTCAGCAGGTCAATCAGTGAATGGATTCCTTTCTTACACGGAGCAAGTTTCAGGCCTGTACCCCACTCGGAGATCTCTGTTCTCTCAACAGTTCGAAAAGTGAGATAACTGTTTTTTCTCACATGGAGCAGGTAAATGCTTTGTCTGCACTGTCAACTTGCTGGTATACTGAGAGTTGCGATGACCACCTGAATCCAGTCCCACAATGAAATCATCTGAGAGCTCTCTCAGCATGCGAACATGTTGATGATGAAACAGTTCCCACGATCTTGTGCATTGATTCCACCTGTCTGAGCATTTACAAGACCTCTCCTCAGTGTGAACACGTTGATGACAATTCACTATCCAGGAACTTATGCGGCACATCATGCAGTCTGCGCAATATAAAATATATCTCGACAGTGTGAACTTGCTGGGTTCTCAACAGGTTGGATCACCAAGTGAACGACGTCCCCGAGTAGAAACACTATCACTCTCACTGCCCAGCACACTATCCTAACACCACTCTGCCTCCTTCATACACTCCCATGCGCACACCCTTCTTCCACAAACCGTTACACTTACCTGTATGCACATTCCCACACCATCATGCGGAGTCCCCCACACAGTCCTCCAATGGCATTCTCACTCCCCGGCACACTCACCTAACATCATACTCACCCACACATAGACATCCCCCTGTGGCAGACACTTCCCAGCACACTCCCTAACCGTGACATAAAAGTTCATTGCTATGCTTGATCTGCCACACATTGCTTCACCGTTGTGCTTCCTTCCTGTTCACTTTCCCACAGTCGTGCACACTGCCGCATGCAGTCACCCTCGCAGCACACCATGCACACTCTCCTGCTCACTCTCTGTCACGCTCACTCCGTCGCACTCACAGTCACTCTCACACTCACTACCTTCACACACCCGCAGGATCGTGTTGTCATCTTATGTAACACTCCTCACTGTCCACTGCAACTCCAAAATTCACATTGCCCCATGCGTACCCCAAGAATCATGCTGACTCCCTACTCACATTCCTACTGTCACACTCACTGCCACGTTCACTCCCCCACAATCACACCAACTCCCCCTTTCACTGTCCACCAAATTCACACACGCCTGCTTACCCAGACAGATTACACGCAAACACTCATACACTCACACAATCCAGTTGACTCCACCGCGCAGGAGACAGCTGTCAGGCTCAATCCCCTGCACATTCCCTCAGACTTCGGCGCAGAAACCTGCACCCACTCCAACTGTCAAGCTCACCCTGACGCACAACACTGCACAGGCATGCGCAGTACCCACACACTCCACACCATCATGGCCAAGGGCCCTATCACATACCCAGTGTTCCACTCACTCTCCATAGTCTCCCACAGAATTGCACTCAATTCACAGCAGACGACCATACGATCGGGCTCACTCACCTGCACACAATCGCACACACTTCGCCACCATCCCGCTTACTCGCCTGCTCACTCCCGCAATGTGGCACTCACTCACCCAAAAAAACCCACATGGTTACCCTCACTCTCCCTCACAGTCCACCATTGTCCCAATCAGTGTGCTGTGCATTCCCCCACTGTCACGTTAACTTCCTTACACACTGCTATGCGCATTCCCCCAGGCTCACTGTCTCTCACACCCCTCTCAGACTCTCCCACTATCCGGCACACACTCTGCACACTTCCCAACATCGAACCTCACTCAATTGCACACTTCTTCGCCAAAGTTCTCACTTATTGCACTCACCAACACAGTCACACTCACTCCTCGGCACATGTCCCCACCAATATGTTCACATCCTCCTACACACCTGTCCACCGTTATTCTCACTACACACATTCTGTTCCAGGGCACGTTCTGTGCCCCGCACACTTGCCTCACTATCACTCTCAAACCACAATCACAACACAGCAAACTTCCCCAAACTCACTCTCATCGCCCGCACACAACCCTGTTCACTCTCCCTCATAATGCTTAATGCACTACATACTCTACAGCTATCCCACGCCATCTCCTGCGCACTCCACAATTTTCAAACACTCTCCCTCATACACAACGCAGCACCATGCTCACTCTCACACACAATCCAACATCATAGTGATCGTTGTCCTGCGCTATTCCCAACCATCATGCTCACACACTCGCACACACCACCACCGTCACATTTACCATCGTGGGTACTAACTCCATTGTCACGCTCAATCCCCCTCACTACTCACTACCATTTCACGGACTCTGTCACACATTTCACCAGCTTCACTCT
This sequence comes from Chiloscyllium plagiosum, assembly GCF_037043375.1. Classification (NCBI taxonomy): domain Eukaryota; kingdom Metazoa; phylum Chordata; class Chondrichthyes; order Orectolobiformes; family Hemiscylliidae; genus Chiloscyllium; species Chiloscyllium plagiosum. Next base: position 108,476,505 of record NW_028270152.1, read on the forward strand.
CATTCCCTCACATGCTAATCTGCACACTCCTTCCGTCTCACTCTCTCCCACACAAGCTCTTCAGTGCACTCTATAACTCTATGACTATGACACTCCCTCGCATACTCCCCACCAGCATGTTTTCCAACCCACACACTCTCACATCAACAAACTCTATTTCCACACGTAATCCAACCTCATGCTCACTTCCTCATACATTCGGAAGCCATTAATATCAATCGAGTCACTCTCATTCAACATCACGTTTACTCCTCAGCACACTCCGCCACCACCACAATAATACCACCTGCAAATGCCTACACCTTCATTGCCATCACATGCATACACCCACACTGTTTCACTCAATATCCCGCACACTCCAACATCATCGCATTCACTCGCCCGCACACTCCCACACCGCCCATTTCACTTCTCCGCACATCACACTATCACACTCACTCACCCGCACACAATCCCACAGTCACGTTCACTTGCCTAGATACTCCCCGTGATTGCACTCAGTCCGCAAATTTCTACATTACCCATGCACAGTGTGCTTATCTCTCATCCACCATCGCAGACACTCCGCTGCCGACTCCACCACCATTATGCTCACTCCACAAAGAGACTTAGACACCAGGTTCATATCCCCGCTCATTCATCCATAATCGTGCAAGCTCATAACTCATTCCACGACGAGCTCACTGACTTCACGCCCACACCCCTATGTCATGCTCACTCCACCGCACAGTTGCCCACTGTCACGTTCTCTCCTCTGCCCTCACCGCCAGCATCCCGCTCACTGTACCGCACACTCTCCCACCACCATGCTATCTCTGTCACACACTCCCACACCGTTATGCTCACGCTCCTACACAAACGTCTACCAACAACCTCAATGCCCCGCACACCCTTCCGCTTTAACGCACAGTCCCCACACACTCCCACAAATTTATGCTCATTGACCCTCATAATCAGCCACCATGGTGTACCCTACTGTGCATACAACGGCGCACAATCACCCATCGTCATGCGCACTCTCCCAGACACTCTTAAAGTGACACGCTCAATCCCACCATCACAGTTACTCCACATTTACTTCACCACAGTCACGCTCACCCCGCCGCACATTCCCTCACCGTCATGCCCCCCACACCTTGCACACTGTCGCACTAACTCCACTACACACTCCCCCACCACGAGTCCCTACGCTGCACATTACCCAATTGTCAAAGGCGCTCCCACGCCATTATGCCCACGCCCTCACACACACACCGCATCTATTTGTATTTGTTGTCAGTATTATCACCTAGAAAAAGACAATGATTTGTCGTATCGCATTCTGGGATATCAGCTACGAGAACAAATGAGGTTAAGGTACATAAGAAGTTGGTCTTAGCGATTCATGGAAGTGTGAAAGTTGATAAGTCCCCTGGGCCAGATGGGATTTACTTAGAATTCTCTGGCAACCGAGGTCGGGTTGTGCGGGGAGGGGCGGTGATTGTGGAGCGGTTGGGTTTGTTCTTTTAGTCGTCCTTGTTTTCAGGAATAGTGCCAGAAGACTGGAGGTTAGCAAATGGTGATCATTTGTTCAAGAAGGAGAGTAGAGACAATGCTGGTAATTGTTGAACAGTGGGCATTTTTTTCGGTTCTGGATAATGCGTCGGAAAAGGTTAAAAAATAGGATTCAAATCCTCTGGGAAGGAATAAGAATGATTACTGACAGGCAACACTCTTTTGTCAAAGTTAGTTTCTGCCTCACAAATCTTGTTCAGATCTTTGAGATGCTGAGCAAACAGTTGGATGAGGGCAAAGCGGTTGTCGTGATGCATATGGATTTCAGTAAGGCGTTTGATAAGGTTCCCCACTGTATGCTATTGCACAGAATTCGGAGTTATCAGATTCAGGGAGACTCGGCCGTGAAAATCAAATATTGGTTCGCTGACAGAAGACAGAGAACGGTGGTTGATGGGAAATGTTCATCCTGGCGTCAGTTACGAGTGGATCTGTGTTGGGTTCACTGCTGTTTGTCTTTTTTATACTTTGCCTGGATGAGAGCGGAGAAAGATGAGTGAGTAAAATTGCGGATGACAATGAGGTTGCAGAGTTATGGATAGTGCTGAAGGCTGTTTTAAGTCAGAAGGGGGGCATAGATAAAGTGCCGAGGTGGGTTGAGAGGTGGTAATTACGAAAAGTGTGAAATAGTTCACTTTGTAAGGAGTTGCAAGAATGCAGAACACAAGGCTAATGGTAAGATTCCTGGTAGTGTAGACGAGCAGAGATCTCGGTATCCATGTATATAGATTCCTGCAAGTTTCAACCCCGGTTGATAACTTTAATGAGAAGCCACAAATTGTGTTAGCTTTTATTAGGAGAGGGATTGAGTTTCAGAGAATGAGGTCATGCAGAGTTATGGATAACAGCTGTACAAAACTCTGGTGCAGCTGCAGTTGTAGTATTGTGGAAAGTTCTTGTCAACGCATTATGGGAATGATGTGGAAGCTTTGGAAAGGGTTCAGAGTACATTTACTGTGATATTGCCTGCTAAGGAGGGAAGGTCAGATGTGGAAGGCATGAGGGACTTGAGGCTGTTTTCGGTAGGGTAAAGAAAGTTGAGAGGTGACTTAAGTGAGACATGTAAGATAATGCAAATGTTAAGTATGATGGGCAGTGAGAGCCTTTTTCCTCCGATGGTAATAGCTTGCACGAGGGTACAATGCTTTAAACTGAGGGGTGATTGATAGAGCACAGATCTCAGAGGTCCTTCCTTAATTTAGAGAATAGTAGGGGCGAGAAACAGCCTGCCTGCAACAGTAGTAGAGTCGCCAAATTTAAGGCCACTTGAATGCTCATTGGATAAACATATGGATTAACATGGAGTAGTGTCGTTTTATAGATTTCAGATTAGTTTCCCATTTCGAGCAACGTCGAGTGCCAAATACTCTCTCCTCTCCTGTATTGTTCTATGGTCTCTCACACTCACTCAGCCACACAGTAACATCCCATCAAACGTAATCCCCTGTACACTCCCAAACCTAACGTCTCAAACCCCTGCATACTCCCTCACTGTCACACGTATTCGCCCAAACATTATGACACCACCACACTCACTTCCCTGCACTCTTTACCAGCATCATGTTCATTCCCCTGCACACTCTCATCCGTTTATTTCACTTCCCTGCGCACACTCCACTGTCACATTGTCTCCCACATTCAATCCCCTGCAGATTCCACTGCCATCACATTGACTCCGCAGTATACTCACGTCACATCAGCTCACTCGCCTGCGTAACTTTAACACCATCATGCACAGTCGCCATACATTCCCCCACAGTCACTGCCACTCAAACGCACACTCTGCCACCATCACACTCACTCTCTCTGCATTCTCCCCCACTTTCGTACCACACACTATACCACAATCATGCTCACTCTTCCACACTTGCCTCCACCTGCACCCTCAAATCACCCATTATGATGGTTCTCAGCCATTGTGAAGCTCATGTTCCTGCACACTTCCTCGTTGCCACTGTCGCTCTCACTCCCGTGAATACTGCCCAAGTATCACGTTCATTCACCCATAGAAATCCACACCCTCATGCTCAGTCCCTCACATACTCCCTCTCTGTCACACACACTCACACACAGTACCCCACCATCGCACTCACTCTTCATGCATATCCCCCACTATCACTTTCACTCACCCACGTCCACCACTGCACACTCTGCTAACGTCAGAGTCTCTCTTGTGCACAATTCTACATGGTCATGCACACTTGTTATACACTCCACCACCCTCATCCTCATTCCCCCGCAGATTCCCCGATTGTAATGTCACTCTCGCTGCACACGAAGCCACCGACACACTTTTGCCGTGCACAGGACGACACGGTTTCGCTCACTCCCCAGCACGGACGCCCTACTTCATGCTAACTGACCTGCACACTCTCCCACCATCACACTCACTTCCCCACACACTGGCATACCAACAAACTCACTCACCAACAAACACCCTTAACGTCATGCTGACTCCCCTAAATATTACCACACCATCATTCTTACTCCCCACACTTTCATTCACCGTCACGTTCACTCACGCACACACTCTCCCACTGTTTTGATCATTTAACTGAACACTTACCCATAGTCACACTCACTCCCTCGCAAACTACCACACAGTTTCACTCACTTCTGTGCATGCTGTCTCTCCATCACTTTCATTCCCCCAACCACGCCTTGAGCTTCACACTCAATGTCTCAGCACACTACCCACCATCAATCTCACTCCATCACTGACTCCCTTACCACCATGCTTACTGCTTAGCATATTCTAACACCGTAATGTTCACTCCCTCGCTCACTACCCCATGAACATGTACACTCCCTCGGTTTCTCCATGACTATCACACACATTCTCGTGCTCCCTCTCCCAAAGTCATGGTCACGGCTCTCCTCACTTCCACTTGATCATGCATACCCCCACTAACTTCCCCACCATCATGCCCAATCCCCGGCAATCTCACCGACCTTCAGGCATGCTCCTGTGCTCAATCTCCCCAGTACACTCGTTCTCACATTCACATCCATACCGTCAATATAAATATTCCTCATACTCTCCCACGTTCACAGCCATTCACCCATTATCACGCACACTCCCCTTCCCTGCACATCTGTTCCATCACACTCAGTCTCTGGCTCACGGCCCTAACATCATCCTGACTCCCTCACATAATTTTGCGCCATCAGGTTCACTCCTCTGCACATTTTCATACTGTTTTGCACAGATCCCAATTTTTTCACGGTCCGCTACCGCCACTACCAATTGCCCACACATTTCCCCACCGATATGCTGACTCACCATAACACTATCCCTCCATCACGCTCACTGTTCTCACACTCCCGCACCGTCACACTCACTTTCCGTGGATACTCCACTCCCAGATACTCAGAACCGCACTCACACCCACCATCAAACTCATTGTCCTCCACTGACCCCACTGTCAAGCTCATGCTGCTGCACCCATCGCTCCCATCTCGTTCACCCTCCGTGCACACAACCACCCATCAGGCTTAATCCCCTGCTGACTTGCACACCGTCATGTCCACTCGTTGTTCACTCCATCAGTGTCACTCTCATAACATGCAGACTCCACGATCATCGCACTCACTCTCCCTGCAAACTAACCTACTGTCACACTCAGTCCCCTCACACTACTCCACTGTCACACTCACTTCTTCACACAACTCCCCACCGTCGTCCACACTCCCTAGCACAAGACGCCACCATCGCTTGCACTCCACGGAACACACCTGAACCACATGCGCACTCCCTCACACACTTCCATACCATCAAACGCACTCCCCTGTACAATCTCACATCGTCATTCGCACTCGCCCACACTCTACTCCAGCGTCAGGTACACTCCTCTGCACACTCCTGCACCGTCACGTTCACATCTCAGCACACTCGGTCATCATCGCGCTCACTGGCCCAAACAATCCAACACCATCTCAGTCACTCACACGCAGACATTTCTACCATCCTAATGTCAGAACTGTATTTTTCACTCCTATGTGCATTCCCAGATCGTCATAATCACTTCCCCACACAGACACCTACCTTTATGCTCACTCCCCTGCACATTCGCTCAATGTCACGGTCCCACACCCCCACTGTCACACTAACTAACCAGCACCGACGTCCACTGCCACGCCCACACCCCTACACATTCACCTATCCTCACACCAACACTCACTGTACAATACATCACCAACACTCTCACTCAGTTGCAGACTACCCTCTGTCCCGTAACTCCAGTGCACACTCTCTCAGCATCATGCGAGCTGCTCTGCACTCTCCCCTACTATTGTACTCAGTTCTACCCTCAAAGTTCCCACATTCAGACATACTTCACCAGTCAATACTCCACCATCATGCTCATTGCTTTGCACACTCTCACAGGGTCACGCTCACTCCCTCGCTCACTACCCCTTAATAAAGCACACACCACCGCTCACTTACCCACCGTTATGCTCACTGATCTGCATACTCACTCACGTTCAGCACACTTATGGACTTTCCCCCACACCGTCACACTCTTTCCCGGGCACATCCACACCATTATGCAAATACACCCATTCAATCTCCCATCATCATGCTGACTCCTCTGCACTCTCCAACAATGTTACACTCACTTCTCTGCTCATTTCCCTTCGATCACACACACTCCACTCTCACTTCCCCACCACCACGCTGACTGTCCCCCAGACTACTGCAACGTCAGTCTCTCTCCCTGGGCACTACTCCATCCTCAGGCTCACTTCTCCACAAACTCTTTCACTTTGTGCACACTCCCCTTCCGCCATACACACTCAGCCTCACACTTCTCCAGCGTCACTCTCACCTCCACGTCTACTACTCCACCGTCACACACACCATCCCACTCACTGCCCCTCTGTCAAGATCACTTACGCCCACACTCACTAACCTGAGCACTGGCCTGTAAACCCCTCCGCAGCGAATCCTCTAGAAATGGCCTCTGTCCCCATCCGCACACAATCCCCTGTTGTTCCAATCCCACTGTTACATCTTGGCAACAGTGTGGTGCCATTCGTACATTTGCACCTGAGTAACGTTCAATGTTCTCACACCCACTGTGTTACCTGTGAACGCATTGGACCCAATCCGCAGCTTTTTACCGAAGCAACGGACTGATACTCCACAACGTTCCCTCTGTTACTCTGTCAACGACCAATAATGCACAGCACCACCAAATCCTGTCTCTGTTTCCTTACAACGGAAGATGAGAGAGGAATCGAAGAAGCTAGGTTTGGAAAGAGGGATATTAAGAGATAGAGAGTGCAAGACCGAGAGAGAATGTGAACGAGAATATCGAATGGGCAAAAAAACTGAGTGTGATAACGGAAATAGCAGAGAGAAATATATATAGAGGGACAATGTGAGCGCTGGAAGGAGATATGGATAGAAACCGACAAAGCGAATGAGTTGAATTCTGCCGAAGGCCAGATCGATCTGAGTGACCCAGAGGTGAAAGTAGAGATGGAGTGACTTAAATTAATCACCTGAGATCAGCTCCGTTACTCTTACTTTCCCTGAGGTCAAGGACTTGGTGCTGAGTCAGTCTCTCTCCAGCTCAGCTTCTTCAACACAAACAGAAATAACAATATAGCTCACTCTGTTGCTTGGAACTTCTTAATAAACACGTTTATTGTTTACAATTTGAAGTGAACCATGCAGATATTGGGATGCGTCTTTGCTTAATGGCCCCTGAATTGTGAGAAGCTTTGAAATGTGTCCCTATAATTCCCTGTGGGATAAGATTTGACAAAACAGCACGATCCTCAATCGGTTATCACGGTGGTAGGTTGTTTTGTTGTTGAAACAATGAACGGAATCGAGAAAGACCTTAAGGTATTGATTTTTGAGGGAATGTAATTGATTTTTGAATTTGGGCAAAGGGATATTTCAACACATTCTTCAGCTGATTTCTGAACTTTTTCTGGGTTACAGCATAAATCACAGTGTTTGTGCAGCAATTGAGGAGCTGCAGTATGAAGCCCAATTCCGTCACGAATCTATGTAGAAAAATAGCATTAAACCCAATAAGATGCATCCGGTACCATATAGAATACACCATTAACGTTGACCATAACAGGATGAAATTTGCCGAGATCACAAACAGTAAAATGACAGATTCTTGTCGATTTCTCATTTCTGTGTCACACTGAGCGTTCACATTATTGTGAGCCCGGAGTCTCATGCGGGCTCTGCTGGTCACCAAAATGTGTCTGACGGTGAAAACATTGAGCAGCAATATCAGGAGAAATGGGAGAGCCGGTGTTAGAATGTGGTGTAGGAACTCGATTGCAATCCAGACTCTGGAGTAACGAACAGTTTTTTTTTTTACATCACAAAACCAGGGGAAGTTTTCCAGCCAATACTTAGCTGTGAACATAAAGTACCAGAAAATGTTCTTTAAACTGCTCAACACTGTCACTGTTTCAAGGACCGCAGCCGCCATTTCCTGACTGCAATATTTAGTTTTCAGCTTCTGGCAACAAATTGCTATAAATCGATCAAAAGTGAAACTGATGGTGAACCAAACAGAACAGTCAATGGCTGCATAAAGCAGGACAGCGTGGATATTACACACGGGGATGTAATACATGAAATAAAACTGTTCGTAATAAACAACAGGAATGTGTCTTAATATCAAGTCGAGGATAATGACCAGTAGATCTGCCACTGCCATGGCACCCAGGTAATGTCTGACGTATGGAGACAATCCACAATCTTTAGAAAGAAGGACGTAGATCGTCACTATGTTAACTGTGAGAATGGAAAACACAAATTATATATCAGCCTGGAGTCAAATTATCCGTTTTTTTTTGAGGACCCAGTGACACTTTTGAATGTGTCATTGCTTTTATAGACTTGGTCAAATAATTGGAGCTGAAATGATAAATTGCAAGGTCTGACTTAATGACAAAAGTATGACATAAAACGCAAGAAAACCTCCTTCACCAAGCACACGGAGACACAATAACAGATACTTTCTCGAACATTCCCACACACTCATTCACCCGAGAGTTCAAGTGCAGAGGGTGAAAACTTTGCAGTCCTGAAGGTTTCTCATCCAGTTTCTAAAGGACAAGCGCAGTTTGGAAATTTCTGTTTTTCAGTCTAAATTGTGATGGATGCTCTGTCATGTAGAAATGTAAACGTCGGGAAAATGTATTCACTTCATTAAATGTCCGAACTGGTCCTGCTTCTACTTGCAAAAGGATATTGCCCCTCGGGATCGTATCTTTAGTTCAAATCACTGACATTCGGCCGTTCATAAATACTGTCAGTGAAAGAATATTCCTGGCAATGTCAGTCATAGGATCATTTATACAATGTTAGTGATAGAACTTTCCAGACAATGTCAATTATAGAATGCTCCGGGAAAATTATTTTTGGATTGTTTCAGAAAGTGTCGGGTGTAGAATGTTCTGAAGAATGTCGGTACCACAATTTTCTTGTGCATGTCAGTTGTAGAATGCTCCGGGGAAGAGAGACTAGATTAGAGTGGTGCTGGAAAAACACAGTGGGCAGGCAGCATCCGAGGAGCAGTAAAATTGATATTTCTGGCAAAAATCCCTTTATCAGTAATAAAGGCAGGGTGCATGCAGAGTGGAGAAATACATGGGGAATGGGAGTGGGGAGAAAGTTGCATGGAGTACAGTAGGTGAGTAGGGGTGGAGATGGAGTCGTTAGGTCAAAGAGGAGGGTGGGGGAAGGTAGCAAAGCTTACAATGGGAAAATGGGGATGGGGATGAATGTGATACTTCGGAGAGAATGGTGGAGTGGATAGGTGGGAAGAAAGATAGGCAAGTAGGACAGGTCATGAGGGCGGTGCTGAGCTGGATGGTTGAAGGGGGGTGAGGTGGGAGAAGGGGAAATGTGGAAACTGGTGAAATCAACATTGATGTCCTGGGGTTGAAGTGGCCCAAGTCGGAAGATGAGGCGTTCTTCCTCCAGGCTTTGGGTAGTGAGGGAGCGTCGGTGGAGCAGGCCCAGGAACTGCATGTCCTCAGCAGAGTGGATGGGGCAGTTGAAATGTTGGGCCAGAGGGCGGTGGTGTTGATTGGTGCGGGTGTCCCGGAGATGTTCCCGACAGCTCTCTGCTCGGAGGCGTCCAGTCTCTCTAAAGTAGAGACCACTTTGGGAGCAACGGGTACAATAATTGATATTGGTGGATGTGTTTTTAAAACTTGATAGATGTGGAAGGTTCTTTTGCGACCTTGGATGGAGGGGAGGGAGGATAGTGGGTGCAGGTTTTGCAATTCCTGCTGCGGCAGGGGAGAGTGCCAGGAAGGGGAGGGTGGGTTGTTTTGGGGGTGCGGACCTGACCAGTTAGTTACGGAGGGAATGCTCTTTGTGGAAAGTGGAAATAAATATATCCCGGGTGTTGGGCTCCATTTGGAAGTGACAAAATGTCTTTGGATAATGTTGTTTTTGCGAATGTTGGTAGGCTGGAAGGTGAGCACCGGGTGGCGTTCTGTCCTTGATACGGTTGCAGGGATGGGGTTTGAGGGGGGACGTGCGGGATGTTGACTCAATTGGCACATTGTTGCAATACTAATACAGCGAAGACAATATCTAGATCATTTCATGAAAGATCCTTTTTTTTTAACCATCCAACAGATGCCAGATGTAGTAGGAGCCAGCATATCGTCCTCGTGTTGTGAATTTCTCAGTTTAAAATTGAAGATACAGCCCAATCTGTTGTCTGGCACTAACTCCTGTGAAGTTGGATATACTTCCAAAGGACCGAGCAAATGGAAACTGGGCATCAAGCAGCTGCAAAATCAATGTCCTTGCCTCCATCGTAAAGTCAGTGCTGGGCTGTTCTCTGATGGTTCAAAAACTTTCAGAACCATTCACACCTACACCGACACTGAAGCAGATCATTCAGCCCATCAAGAGTTCCAAACAGCAAAAGAATGACGACATTCAGCCATTCGATGCTGTTACTCAGCTATTGGAGGAGAGCGTTTAATCTCTCATAGCTGTCACATAGGAAGTGTTAAGAAATGTTTAGACTTTCAAATCTGAACACAGGTGGACTGGTTACAGAATCGGAAGACTCAATAAAATTGATAAATTAGTCTCTGAGTTTAACAGACATTAACAACTACAGTGACAGAGTAATCAGTGCTGAGTCCACAACTATTTGCAAACATTCCCAATGGTTTAATAAATGGAAGAAATTCATTCTCATTAAATTCATCAGTGATGCTAATATAGTCAGGAAACGAAGTTGTCACCGGATGCGGAGAGTCTGTAATATGATAAGCAATAGGGATTTGGCAGTTGGCACATAACATAGTTCATTGAGAACCTGTGAATGTTTCAGGAAAAAATAAAAAATTGAATATGATAATCAACGGAAGAATTACAGAATTTCACAATACAGAGTCTACTGGAAGGTTCACGCTGACCCATTGAGACATCGAAACTATTGCTCCATCTGCCTGATGATGACTTACTTGATGTTCCCACTGGCATAATTGCTCTCAGTGCACACGGGATATTTTATTTGATTGGTTGGTGGTGGCGAAATGTGAGGGGCAGTGTGTACTGGACCGTTTGTCAAAGCCTTTACCCGAGATGCCATTCTTCATTTCGTCGAGGAGATCCGAAGACAATGGGACATGGGTATTCACCAACATGATGTACTGTGCATGGTCACACTGTAACGTCAACAGAGTGAGACGAAGTTCCAATCATAAGAATGAGAAAAATATGTAAAGACATTTCCGTACTGAACAGTTTTATTGTGTCACATTATCAATTCACCGCACGAAACCAACTCAAACACCATAAATCCAAAGGAGATATCCATTCGGTTCTGCTCTGTCCAATCAAGCAACCGGCCCAGAGGGGAACACTGTTCAGACTACACCATTGCAATGATCTATAAACCCGGACGAGATATTTGTCCAGAACAAGAGCTGGGCAGATCGCAGTTGTAGAATATGTTTCTATAGCTTTCTGAGTGAAGCACTCGCCATCAGAATCTTTCAATATAGCTAACATTCAGTTGGACATACCGCACCCTGAGATTGAGGGAAAGGACATGGAATTACGATAAAAAACAGAGAAAAAATAAAAAAAAGAGAGAGAGAGGGAACAGAGAGAAGGAGAATTGGAGGGAAAGAGAGAGGAGATAGGGCGGACGAGGCGGATTGTACTTCAGAAAGTGGCGTGAAGAAAGGGGACCAAAAATTCACTTTCTAAATCAGTGAGAACTCACGTGGAAGTGCAGAGAATTGAAAAGACAAGCTTAGCAGCTGGAATGGCTGACATTTATGAATGGGCTCATTAAAGAAAGGTTGGATTTCAAACTAAATTTCTTTCCATCAGCGACAGAAATTCGGGAAACGGTAAGCGAAATATAATTCTTAGTGAGGATCAAAAGGATAATCGACCACAGGATAAAAGGGAATCCCTTGAAGTGGAAAGTAAAGTTTAAAAGAAAACCTCCAGCGTTTTCACTGCAGAAAGATAGGCCAAGTGAAGTCACAATGTTGGTGGGTGAGGAAAATACCGGGAAGACAGATGTAGGAATAAAAATTAAGAATAAGCCAATGAATTTGTTTGGAGTGGCAGCGAAAAATCACAATGAAGATTAAAAAGGTACACCAGAATGCACAAGCTGGACAAAGGTTTTTAAAGAGGAGGTACCACACCTTCTTAAATCATTTACTGTGAATGAAAAGTTTATTCGCATATGTCAGGAGCAGCATTTTAAGAGATTACAATATTAAGATTTGCAGTTTGCTCTCAATCTGTGATGTTGAAAGACAACGAGATATGTACTTCTGAAGGACTATTTCCAGAAAAGTTCTGAGTAACGAGAATTCAAGGTGAGACAAAAAAAATTAATTAAGTAAAGTTCGGTTAAAATGTTGCGCAAAGAGTGGGAAATTCGCAGAAGCGCAGAGACCACTAGAAACAACGAAACACAGTGATCAGCGAAACAACACATGAATCAACGAAATTCAGTCCATTTTAACTACTTTTTTGGCATCAAGTGAGAAGATCGCAAAGAAATGATTGAGGAGAAATTGGTAAGTCAGAATTCACAGAACTCCTATTTGGACCATGCATAAAATGTTTGGTTACAACCAAATAGTGTGGGGAGATCGCTAGATAGAATTTGAATGTATCGCAGCATACAATGGAACAGGAAGCAGGCAGGAAATCAAAAACTGGAGTTTCTGCTACCGTGTATAAGGTGTTTATCGTATTCCCAATGTTCGGTGAAACTTTACAATTAAGGTTTAGTGGAGATTAGCGAGTCGAAAGCAAAAATGTAGTGAAGTGAACTCCAGACAGAAAGGAATTTCACAAAGTGTGTCATGCGAATATGATCAAGAGGTGTTTTGACAGGGAAGGAAAGCAAAAGGAGACTATGCTCTTGGTTTCAACACAGAGGGGAAAACCAAGTCCAGAAGATTCTAAATCAGACGTACCTCAATTTAAATTGGACAATGAGGAAGTTTTAAAAACTGGGTTAAATTATTCAGTTACCTTCCAGAGGTAAGTGGAAATGACCCGAAAGTGTTATTACTATCACATGGGGAGATATGTGGAAATAACATGGGAAGTACTAGCCGAATTTTGTTTGATTCTGGAAGTAAGGACGGAGATGATGGAGACAAGAGTCGAAGAGTGTGATGCGGTAAACGCACAGCCAATTAGGCAGCATCCGAGGAGCATGAGAATCAATGTTTCACGAAGATAAAATCTCCATCAGGATTGGTTAAACGAGAATAGGAAGATAGTTTACAACTATATTAATTGCAAACAAAAACTTGTTTTTGAATTTGGCCTCGTAAAAACGGGTGTCACGGTGACTCAGTGGTCAGCATTGCATTCTAACAACACCAGAAACCCGGTTTCAATTCCAGCCTCGAGTGACTGTCTGTGTTAAGTTTGCACATTCTCTCCATGTCCATGTAGGTTTGCTGCGGTTTCCTCCCAAAGTGCAAAGATTTGCAGGTCAGGCGAACTGGCCATGCGAAATTGTCCTAGAGTGTAAGGTGCGTGAGTCAGAGGGAAATTGGTCTGGGTGGATAATTCTTAGGAGGGTCTGTGTGAACTTGTTGGGCCGAAAGCCCTCTTTCCACACTGTAGGCAATCATTAAAACAAAAATCAAACAGTCATATATGTAAGGAAACACTGCAGAATAACCTGCTCTTTCAGACTAATTGTCACATGTACTCACTCAAGGTTTACATTTTGCAACACATCACACAACATAAGGTATGAAGGTACCTGCCCTCCCCATAGTACAGTATCGTTTCACAAAATAGAAGAAATGTCTAAGTCTAAAACACGGCTGTCCTTCCGTTGAAAGTGTAAAAATAAAGAAACACGATTTAACTACGAGTTCTCAAGCGCCTGGTCATGCTGGGTTCACAATACTCCCAATGACTCGGGATCCCTCGGTCCGCTGTCTTACAGCTTGCTCCCTCTCCATGGTGAAATCCTACACGAGTACTTACTGTGAATAAAAACATAGAAGCTCTGGAACTCGGGGAAATAAGTACACGTCGTGATGTTATGCAATGAGGCCACATGATGGAAGAGGAATTCTGGAGGTCTTTAATATGTTAACCAGAGATAAATATCCAGGGATTGTACAAGTTTGTCCCGGGTGATTGTGGGAAGCTAGTGAAACATTTTGGACGCCATAGTTGAGATATTTGCATCATTCATGGGAGTTCTGGAGAAGAGTCACGGGATCCAAAACGTTAACTATCATTTCTCTGCACAGATGCTGCCAGACATGCTGAAATTTACCAGCAATCTCTGTTTTTGTTTCTGCAATGTCTGCAGTTATTTCAGTTTTACATTTGTCTCATCGACAGCCACGGTTGAGATGCTGGAAGTATGGCCGACAGCTCATGTTGTGACATTATTTTTAAACATGCAGAAAGGAAAATCTAGGGAACTAGTGAACAGTGAGTCTGTTGACAGGGTGGGTAACTGTTGGGCGTAAATTCTGAGAGAGAGGACTTACATGCATTCAGGAAGTCAAGAACTGATTAATGATAGTCAGCATAACTTGGTGTGTGAGGGAAACGTCTCTCATAAACTTGACATAACTTTTCCTAGTCGTGGCAAAGCAGATAGATGAAGGTACAGCAGCATACGTTGTCGACATGCACATCAGCGAGGCCAAACATGGTTCTGCACAGGAGACATTTTAAAGGGAATCAGCGAAAGCTAGCCAATTAGATACACAATTCGCTTAACAGCATGGCAGTGGTTCTTTGTTTCAACTAGAGGCCTGTGAGCAGCTGCGTGCCACAAGGATCGCTGAAAGATCCACAGTTGTTTGTAATTTTCTGAATAGGCTGAATGAGAAGATAGGAAGCAGGGATACTAAGTTTTTAGACGACTCAAAATTGGCGATATATTGGAGTGTGAAGAATGTTATCTAAGCGGACAATGTCATCTCATTCAACTGGGCCAGTGCGCCGAACAATGGAAGATGGTGTATCGTACATTTAAATGTCATTTGCTGCATTTTTGTTTGAAAAAGTAAGGCAGGATTTACACAATTAACAATCGAGCCCTGGGAGTGCTGCTAATCAGACAGAACCAGGGTGCAGTTGCAGAGTTCCTTGAAATGTAATCGCAAATTGACAAGGATGGTATGAAATTATTCGGCATGCGACATTCATTGGTCAGAGCACTGAGAATAGGAGTTGCGACGCCAAGTTATGACTGTACAACGGTTAGTACAATTCTTGTCGCCCTGCGATACAAAAGAACATTATAAACTGGAAATGGTAAGACATATTTAAATTGATGTGACGGAGACAGGATGATTTGAGACACAGTGATAGGATGTGCAGAGTCGGACTTTTTCTCGTTTGCATTGGAAAATATGGGGTAATCTTCTAGAGGTTTATAAGATCATGCCAGACATAGATAGGAAGAACAGCAAAGGTTTTTACCCCAGGGGCAAGATCTCCAAAAGCGGATGACAGAAGATTATTTTGACAGCGAAGAGATTTAAACGAGATCTAAGTGGAGGCTTTTTCTCACAGAGAGTAGTATGTACATGTAACGAGCTAAGAGAAAATGTGGTAGAGGCAAGTAAAATTACAACATTTTAAAGACAGTGAGATGTAAATAAATAAATGGGAAAGTTTCCGAGGGATTAGTGCCAAATGAAGCTAAATCGGACTAGTTACGTTTAGGAAAACTGGTGAGCATGGACGATTTAGGTTGAAGGGTCTGTTTATATATTGCACTACGTTAAGAGTCTGTGACCTTGCAACTCATCTTTCACCACTAATTCTTCGTTACACTCAAGTCAGTGACGAGTGTGGTGAACATGTTGGGGTGAGAATCATGTTTACCTAAAACAGACGATTATCAGCCAGAAAACGGTCGGACTTGACTCCTTGCATTCCAAACAGCAGAACTAGAATGAGGTAGAGAGGAAGAAATGATATCCCACATTAACAGATCAGATCTAAGCATTGTGGGCGGCACGGTGGCACAGTGGTTAGTACTGGTTAGCAGTGGTTAGCACTGCTGCCTCACAGCGCCAGTGACCTGCGTTCAATTCACGCCTCAGGCGACTGTCTGTGTGGAGTTTGAGCATTCTCCCCGTGTCTGCGTGGGTTTCCTCCAGGTACTCTGGTTTCTTCCCACAATCCAAAAATGTGCAGGTTAGGTGAATGGGCTATGCTAAATTGCCCATAGTGTTCGGTGAAGGGGTAAATGTAAGAGACTGGATCTGGGTAGGTTGTGCTTCAGCGGGTCAGTGTCGACTTGTTGGGCTGAAGGGCCTATTTCCACACTGTATGTAATCTAATCTAATTTTTAAAAAAATCAGTCACAAATGGTGACAGAAAATTAAACAGCTCACTGGAGGAGAACGTTCCACGAATATCCCCATCCCAAGTAAAGGAAGAGCTGTGCATTCCTATACATATGACAAGGTTGTCGTATCTGTGTCGTCATCAAGATGACCAGAGATTCAAATGTGCGAGTCGTTAATCAATGCGATCCGCTGCAAATACCGTAGAAAAGCAGCTGAACACAGAAGATATGATGAAGGTCTTGACACCATTCCAGCCAAAAGGAATGAAGACTTGTGCTACATCATAAATGAAGTCACTGTGGAAGCTGTTTCATTCCAGCTCGAACTCTGACGTCTACCCAGCAATTCGGAAAATGACTTAACTTTGCCCAGTCCCCAAGAAGAGGATAATTACATTCTGCCCAACTGCCATCCCCATCTGCCCCATCATGATCATCAAATATGTTGGATTTCTTTTTGACACGGCTCAAATAGTCCAACCCTGGCAAATTCCTTTTAAGTCTTTTCTGAATCATTTCAGGTTTCGGAACATCCGTCTGAGAGGAAGCAGAATGGAGTTACACACATAGTTCGAAAAGTGGCCTAACCAATGGTCTGCACAGTCACAATATGGACTTCAACTCCTGTACTCAACAGTCTGACAAATAAAAGAACGCATACCAAATGCCTTCTTCACGACCATATCTTTGTGCGACTCCACTTTTCAGAAACTATGATCCTGCACTGCAACGTCTCTTTGATCAGCAACAATCGTCAGGGGGCCTTACATTTAATTGTATAAACCCTGGTCTGATTTTTTTTCCAAATGAAGCACATCGCATTCAAGTGAATTAAACTCCAGTTTTCACACCATTGGCTCATCTGATCAATATCCCGTTGTACTCTGAGGTAATCTTCTTCGCTGCCCACGACGCCTCCAATTTTGTTGTCATCTGACTAAGTATACCTCCTTTGTTCACATGCAAATCATATTTATAAATTACAAATAACTTATTGGGCAGAGCATCGAACTTTGTGGGACACCACTTTTCACAGACCTCCAGTCTGAAAAGCAGTCTTGTGCCACCACACTCTGTCTTCCACGTTCGATAAAGTTTTGTCGTCAAATGGCCAGATCTCCCTGCTGTGGATGTAGGTTTGCTCACTGAGCTGGAAGGGTCGTTTTCACGCGCTTCATCACCATACTACGTAACGTCTTCAGCGATCCTCAGGATTGAAGCACTGCTGCTATAGATTGCTTTCTAATTATGTGTCTGGGAATCCTTTTTTGGTTATGTCATTTGATGTGGTGTCATTAATTAACACGGTGATGTTATTGCTTGTTCTTTGTCTCAGGGATGCTAAATGAAATCCAAGTGAACCTGTAAGTTGATAGAGTTCCAGATGGAATGCCATGCTTCTAGGAATACACGTGCGTATCTCTGGCTTACCCTAGGATGGGTGTGTTGTCACAGTCGAAGTATTTTCCTTCCTCATCTGTATCTAAGTACACCAGTGAGAGTGACTCATGCATTTTTGTGACGAGTTGATGTTTAAATGTCCTGGTGGCCATTTTTCTTCATATTTGTCCAATGTAATGTAATGTTTGTACACCTCGTGCAACATATTTGTAAAGTGATGTAAGTTTTCCTTGATGCTTGTATAGGGACTTTCATGTTCATTAGCTGCTCTGATATTGTGTTGGTATGTGTTCGGGCTTTTATGATGCGAAGTGTCGGAGTACACTGGCAGTAATTTCCGAGATATCTTAGATGTAGTGGAAAGTGGCTCGGCTGTCTGGACGTGTTTGGACGTGTTTGGCCTGATGATTTGGGCTTGTTGCTGAGAAACTAGCGGTCCATTAGCATTGGGTACCCATTATTTTTAATACACTGTATAGTTGATTAATTCTGCTCTTTGGAGTTTTTCTGCGCTGCAGTGTGTGATGGCTCGTTGAAGTAATCTTGTAATCCAGATTGGTTTGTGAACATTGGGATGATTGCTTCAGGAGTTCAATATTTGTTTCGTATGTTTTGCTTTCCTGAAGATGCTGGGTTGAAGTTCCACATTGGCTGTTCGCTCTACTGCGACACCTGGAAACGTCAATTTATTTTTCTTTTCCTCCCCTTTCGTGAATTTTACGCCGGTTAGCATAATATTGATGGTCTTGAAAGTTTCCTGTAATTTGATTCGTTTAGTGATGACAAAGGAGTAATCCACGAAGTGGACCCAAATTTTGGGTTGGTTGAGTCTCTGCATTACTTCCTCTGAGAGAATACCTAACATTGGAGATCCCATGGGTATTCTGTTGGTTTGTCTGGAGGTTTTCTTTGTTTGAAGTTGAAGTGGGTGTTAAGGGATGGATCAAAGAGCTTGAAGATATTGTCCTTGCTGAGGAAGTTGGTGGAGTTTGGTGTATGTGTCATTAGTACGTCTTTTGGTGTAGTCACTGTTTCAATGTCCACAATGATGTTGATAGATGTGAACAGAGCTGTTACGTCAAAGGATTTTGTCAAAGAGAAATCAATGCCCTCCAACAGAGGTCCGCCCACGAGCAGCTGTATTTCATGTACGAATGACGAACGAAACAGTTGCTACCTAAATGTCTTAAGTAGCATCTTATTATCCATCTTAGTAAGAGAGCAAAATACAGATATCCTTGTACACCCTCGTACCAGGCTAATGGCAGAGTAAAATTGCCACGGAATGCTTCAGTAAATGATTAATGAGGCCCACAACAGACTCTATAAATACAACAGGGAAGTTTTCCACCAAAAACCTTCACACACTAATGCAAAGGGCCATGAATGGAGAGACAGAATAGAACATGATATCGACATTGGAAAACGACAAACACAAAAAAACCCAGAAAACTAGATCTGCAGAAAAACAAACTTACACTATAGAAAATGAAAATGTTGGCGAGCAAGATACAGAGATACTTGCATCTAGACTAGAAGAGATTGAGATTCACAGGGAAGAGTTATTAGAAATACTGCAGAATGTGAAAATAGATAAGTCACCTGGGCCGAATGGGATCTATCCGAGAATCCTCTGGGAAGCAAGGGAAGAGTTTGCCGATCCTTTGCATTGATCTTCAAATCATCATTGTGTACAGGAATAGTGCCTGAGGATTGTAGTATAGCAAATGTGGTTCGCTTGTTCAAAATGGGTAGTAGAGACAACCCTGGTAATTACAGACCAGTGGGTCTCACTTCAGTTGTTGGTAAAGTGTTGGAAAAGGTTAAAAGAAATAGGATTTATAATCATCTATAAAATAACAATCTGATCAGGGACAGTCACCACGGTTTTGTGAAGGGTAGGTCGTACCTAACGAACCTTATTGACTTTTTTGACAAAGTGACCAAACAGATAGATGAGAGTAAACCGGATGATGTGGTGTATATGGATTTCAGCAAGGCGTTCGATAAAGTTCCCCACAGTAGGATATTATACAAAATGCAGAGGAATGGGATTGTGTGAGACATAGCAGTTTGGATCAGCAATTGGCTTGCTGAAAGAAAACAGAGGGTTGTAGTCCAATTACTAGCGGCGTACCGCAAGGGTCAGTGATGAGTCCACTGCTGTTCATCACTTTTATAAATGACCTGGTTGAGGGCTTAGAAGAGTGGGTTAGCAAATTTGCGGACAATACTAAGGTCGGTGGAGTTGTGGATAGTGAAAAATGATGTAGTAGGTTGCAGAGAGACATAGATAGGATGCAGAGCTGGGCTGAGAGGTGGCAAATTTTGTTTAATGTGGACAAGTGCGAGGTGATACACTTTGGACGGAGTAATCTGGATGCAATGTATTGGGCTAATGGTAAGATTCTTGGGAGTGCAGATGAGCAGAGAGATCTCGGTGTCTATGTGCACAGATCGCTGAAAGTTGCCATCACATTGACAGGGTTGTTAAGAAGGCATACAGTGTTTTGTCCTTTGTTAATTGTGGGATTGAGTTCCGGAACCAGGAGGTTATTCTGCAGCTGTACAAAGCTCTGGAAAGGCCACACTTGGAATTTTGGGCACAGTTCTGGTCACCGCATTATGAGAATGATGTGGAAGCTTTGGAAAGGGTGCAGAGGAGGTTTATCAGGAGGTTGCCTGGTATGGAAGGAATGTCTTACTAGGAACGTCTGAGGGTCTTGAGGCTGTTCTCGTTCGAGGGAAGAGGTTTGAGAGGTGATTTAATAGAGACATGCAAGATAATCAGAGGGTTAGATAGGGTAGACAGGGAGAGCCTTTTTCCAAGTATGGGAACGGCAAACACGAAGGGACACAACTTTAAAGTGAGGGGAAATAGGTAGAAGACAGATGTCAGAGGTCGTTTGTTTACTCAGAGAGTAGTAAGAGTGTGCAACGCTTTGCCTGCAACGGCAGTAGATTCTTCAAATGTAAGTGCATTTAAGTCGTCATTGGACAGGCATATAGACGGACGTGGAATAGTGTAGGTGGGATTGGCTTCAGATTAGTTTGACAGGGCGGCGAAACATTGAAGGCCAAATGGCCCTGCAATACAGTGTATTGACCTATGTTCTATGTTCTAAAGTAACATCACAGACAACACAGATGCATGGATTTTAAGAATAAACTTATCTTACCAATCCTGAATAGACACTAAAAAGCCGTCTTAGTGAGAGGATTAAGATGTGGACAAGAACGATTTCTTAACAGCTTGAGAAACCACATTGAAAAACAGCCTAATCACAGAATACACCCAGCAAACATTCGGAGAGACAGTCACTCCAACATTAAGCAGGAAAAGAAAGGAAACAGTTGAAACTTTATTGCTGGAACAGCACAGCAGGTCAGGCAGCATCCAGGGAACAGGAGACTCGACGTTTCGGGCACAGGCCCTTCTTCAGGAATGAGCAGAGAGTGTTCAGCAGGAGAAGATAAAAGGTAGGGAGGAGGGACTTGGAGGAGGGGCGTTGGAAATGTGATAGGTGGAAAGAGGTCAAGGTGAGGGTGATAGGTCGGAGTAGGATGGAGGCGGAGAGGTCAAGAAGAAGACTGCAGGTCAGGAAGGCGGTGCCGGGCTGGAGGGATTCGGCTGAGACAAGGTGGGGGGAGGGGGAATGAAGAAACTGGTGAAGTCCAAGTTCATCCCCTGTGGTTGGAGGGTTCCCAGTCGGAAGATAAGATGCTCCTCCTCCGACCGTCGCGTTGTTGTGGTTAGGCGGTGGATGAGTCCAATGACCTGCATATCCTCGGTGGATATCTCCTGCCATTAAACAGAAATGCACTGAAACACACACACATCCCTCGATCACCACCCTGTTTCCTGCCATTAATCAGATATGCACAGAAACACACACACACACAACCTTCAACGATAACCCTGTCTCCTGCCATTATACAGATATTCACAGAAACATGCACACAATCCTCCATCACCACCCTGTCTCCTGCCCTTAAATAAATATACACAGAAACACACACACAATCCTCCAACACCACCGTGTTCTCTTGCTATTGAGCAGAGATATACAGAAATACACACACAACCCTCCATCACCACCCTGTCACCAGCACTTAAACAGATATACACAGAAACACACACTCGCACAGAAACCTATACGAAACCCCATCTCCTATCCATAAACAGATATATACAGCAACACATATACACATCTCTCCACCACCACCCTGTCTCCTGAAATTAAACATATATACACAGAAACACACACACACTGACCTCCTACAACACCCTGTCTCCTGCAAATAAACAGATATACACAGAAGTATACATGCATTTCTTCAGCACCACCCTGTCTCCTGCCATTAAACAGATATACACAGAAACATACACGCATATCTTCAGTACCACCCCGTCTCCTGCCATTAAACAGATGTACACAGAAACACACATACACACAACCCTCCCCGAACACCAGTCTGTCTCCTGTCATTAAGTAGATATATACAGAAAAACGCACACAACCCTGCACTACCACCTTATCAACTACCATTAAACTGACTGGCACAGAAACAAAATGCACAGACAACCCGACACCAACACCCCGTCTCCTGGCATTAAACAGATGTACACAGAAACACACATACACACAACCCTCCCCGAACACCAGTCTGTCTCCTGTCATTAAGTAGATATATACAGAAAAACGCACACAACCCTGCACTACCACCTTATCAACTACCATTAAACAGACTGGCACAGAAACAAAATGCACAGACAACCCGACACCAACACTCCGTCTCCTGGCATTAAACAGATATACACCGAAACACACACACACACACAAACACTCCACCACCACACTGTTCTCGTGCCATTGAGCAGATATACACAGAAATACACACACACAATCCTCGACCATCACTCTGTCTCCTGCCCTAAAACAGATATACACAGAAGCACACACGCATACAGCACTCTCCACCACCACCCTGTTTGTTGCCATTAATCAGATATGCACATAACCATACACATGCACACACAATCCTCCCCAATCACACACTCTCCGGTGATTAAATAGATTTAAACAGAAACACACAAACATCTCGTCACCAACACCCTGTCTCCTGCCATTGTACAGACATACACAGAAACACACACAAACACACACAACCCTTGAACAGCAATTTGTTTCCTGTTTTTAAGCAATTAAACAGTTATTTACAGAAACATACAGACAACCCTCCACCACTACCACCCAGTCTCCCATCATCATACATATATACACAGAAACACACACTCCCATTCCTCCAACACCACACTGTCTCCCAGGAGAACCAGTTCAAAATACGTACAACACAGATGGCCTCCTTCTTCAAACACCGCAATTTCCCCCCCGACGTGGTCGACGGTGCCCTCCGCCGCATCTCCTCCACTTCCCGCTCCTCCGCCCTTGAGCCCCGCCCCTCCAACCGCCACCAGGACAGAACCCCACTGGTCCTCACCTACCACCCCACCAATCTCCATGTACAGCGCATCATCCGCCGTCACTTCCGCCACCTCCAAACAGACCCCAGCACCAAGGATATATTTCCCTCCCCTCCCCTATCAGCTTTCCGTAGAGACCACTCCCTCCGCGACTCCCTTGTCAGATCCACACCCCCCACCGACCCAACCTCCACTCCCGGCACCTTGCCTTGCAACCGCAGGAGGTGCAACACTTGCGTCCACACCTCCCCCCTCACTTCTCTCCAAGGCCCCAAAGGAAACTTCCATATCCGCCACAGATTCACCTGCACCTCCACCCACATCATCTACTGCATCCGCTGCAGCCGGTGTGGCCTCCTCTATATTGGGGAGACACGCCGCCTACTTGCGGAGCGATTCAGAGAGCACCTCTGGGCCACCGGGACGAACCAACCCAACCACCCTGTAGCACAGCATTTCAACTCCCCCTCCCACTCCACCGAGGATATGCAGGTCATTGGACTCATCCACCGCCAAACCACAACAACGCGACGGTCGGAGGTGGAGCGTCTTATCTTCCGACTGGGAACCCTCCAACCACAGGGGATGAACTTGGACTTCACCAGTTTCTTCATCCCCCCCTCCCTCCAGCCCGGCACCGCCTTCCTGACCTGCAGTCTTCTTCTTGACCTCTCCGCCTCCATCCTACTCCGACCTATCACCCTCACCTTGACCTCTTTCCACCTATCACATGTCCAACGCCCCTCCTCCAAGTCCCTCCTCCCTACCTTTCATCTTCTCCTGCTGAACACTCTGTGCTCATTCCTGAAGAAGGGCCCGAAACGTCGAGTCTCCTGTTCCCTGGATGCTGCCTGACCTGCTGTGCTGTTCCAGCAATAAAGTTTCAACTTTGATCTCCAGCATCTGCAGACCTCACTTTCTCCTCAAAGAAAGGAAACACACTCAATACACAAGAATGGAGCGCACGGAAAAAATGACAATAAAGATCAACTCATTGTTAATCTACCTGCAGAAAAAAGACGCTTGACGGTCATTTTAAATCAAAGGTCCTACATTGACAAAGCGAACACACTACTTGCCGATCACAAAACTTAACAACACGCGCTGATAGACTCGACTGCATGACTAGAGAACTGAATCACAGCCCTATTTAAAAACTTGCAAAAAAAATGAAACCAGACCGATCCAACACACCACGCATCTACGGATTACACAAAATACACAAACCAGGAGACTTCTGAGACCCATAGTCTCGCTACATGGAACACCAACTTGCAGGTTGGCCAAAGAGCTGCACCAACGTCTAAAAGACTCTCGCCATTCCATCCATTCCACCCAAAACTTCCTGAAGACTGTCAAAGATAACAAGATAGAAAAGGATGATAAATTGTCTACTTTGAATTAACCGCCCTGTTCACATCTGTCAACGGCAACCTGGACAAGGAAAGATCAACGGAGTGCAAATGAACACAGTCCATTGTTTTCTCAGCAACACTGTTTCCTATTTCATACACAGAAACACCCCAATCTCTTTGTGCTGCAATTTTCTTTGATTTCCTCCACATTAAAGAATAGTTCGACTTATGGCTGTCAGTGCCAGAGTACATAACCTCATGCTTAGTTTTTAGAATAAACTCCATCGGTGAATTATTTGCCCAGTCGCAGAGCTGATCTACATCCAATTTGAGGTTCCTCACATCCTTATTGCAGCAGCACGTCCCCATATATTTAGGTCATCAGCAAACTTAGATATTTATCGCACGGAGACCCCAGCATCATCACATGTTGATAACTGATGTCATTGCAATGATATTTGTGGAAACACAGGAAATACATCATTTTATCCTGATAAGGTCCTTTTACTCCGGACTCTCAGACGTATTTGTGTTAATTAATCCTCATTCCATGCTCATATATAATGTGTCATACTGGGGGCTCCTGGCTTGTGTAGGGACCTTTATTTTGTGGTATTTGTGGATAGTCTCTTGAAACCCGAATGAAATGTCTGCAAGGATTTCGGGTAAAATGTTGCATGATTCTACAGGGCTATCATCATCTCCCTTTCTCAAAACCATGTTGATGTTGCTTAATGCCCTGGAATTCCTTAATTAAAAAAAAAACTGATTCTCGCATAATTACCTCTTTTCTGTCTCACTCTCTTGGAGAAGGCATTTGCGACGTTGAAGATTCTTCAGTTTCGTTGGAATACTCATGCAATCTGGCCACTTATGGAACATTTCACGCAATGCTCAGGTTGTCTGTAAACACTTCTTTTAAAAACTGCTAACTTGTCTACACTTAGTTTCACCGTTTTATCAAAATCCTAGTTCCTGTGTGAGGGACCGTTTGAGCATTTGCCTCCCATTACCGTCTTGCTTATATCATTGAAACACACAGAATTTCCACCGTGAATAACAATGTTACGTACTGGTTTAAATTCTCCACTTTTTTTCCCCTTAAACGAATTACCGAGTCACATACTCCAGGTGTCCCTTATATATGTTCCTGAATTTCTCGCATCCAAGGGACACATGTTAATCTTGAACGACAATAAACATCGCAAATCTGTCCAACACTAGTTCTCACCAATTTGTGATCAATGAAAATACTTGAAAGCCTTTGTGAAGTATGGGTAGTTCATCTTCTTATCGAGCCCTTCTTTTCATTTATTGTTGAGCGCTATGACATGTTTGCTTAAGAGTCTGCCACTCTGCACCCACTGACATTCACCTGGATATATTTTCGCATCCCACATAAGATACAAAGCTGTAATTTCGAGGTCTGATTATTTTAAATCATTTGCATGCGGCTGAACAACAAATCATCTGAGATGTAGTTCAAGATTAATGTGTGACACTTGGACGCGGGAAAATCAGCAAAGTATATAAGGGACACCGGGAGTATGTGATTAACGAATTCGTTAAAGAAAAAAAAGTGGAGAATATAAACCGATGCTTATCATCTGACAAAATTCTTCCAGTTCCTGTCTCTCTGTCATTTCCGTTTGATGATTCCATATTTCAGTAGGAAGCCTCCCGCATGACTTCCTTTTCTGTCAATGACAAATTCCCCCAACTCTCATGGACAGGGCCATCAGAGGTTACTGTCCAATATTCTGCCCTTAAGCCCTCACTCCTTCCCCTCCAGCCCACAACCATGAGAGAGATCCCCTTGTCCTCACATCCGACTGCACGAGAATCAACATTCACAGAATCATTCGACACCACTTCCAACTCCACCAGCAGGACAGCAGCATGAAACACATCTTCCCCTTCCATCTACTGTCGGGAATTCACAGGGGCCATTCCCTCTGTGGACACCCTCCATCGTGGCGAAAGAGAGGACGGCAGATGTTGGAGGTTAGAGTCGGGCAAAAGGTCCTCATCACGAATGAGGCTGTGTGCCCCAAGGGTGGAGAGATAAAACGCCGATTTCCCTGCTTCTCAAATGCGGCCTGGCCGGCTGGACTTTTCTCGCACTACACTTCTGACCCCTTCCACCACCCCAAACACTTTCCTACACCCCAATGGCACTTTTCATGCAATTGCAAAAGACGCAACGTTTTCGTTTTCACCGTTTCACTGTATTGTCCAAGGCCCCAAATACACCTTCTAGAACAAGTAATATTTCACTTGTCCTCTTTCAATCCAGTCCAATGTAATTGCTGCTCACAATGCAGTCTCCTTTACTTTTACGATGTCAAAAAATAAGACTGCTTAAGTACCAAAAACCAGCTGTCTGTAAGAATAAGCCTGGCCTTCTCATTGCTTCACACTTCACTAACTACCTTGCTCTCATGCTGACATTTCGGGCCTAAGCTGCTGTTGATTTTCAATGAAGCACAATCCAAGCTCCAGTAAAACCTCACTTTAGATTCTGGTACGTTCTCGCCTGTCAGAGTCAATATTCAAACCAAAGCATCTCAGCTTGATTTGCATTATGACTATTGTCCATTTGTCAAACAATCTCCCACTTGGTTTCCCTTGGAAATTGCGTCTTGCTTATTTCATTCAAAAGACAGCACGTCCTTACCCCATTCGTTCACACCCTAATTTACATTAATCTAACAGCTCTATCTCGTTCACCATAATTTAAGTCCCATTGCGTTGTGGCATTGCTCCTACACGTGCTGTGTTTCCAGTCATCTAACCCCCCACCTATGTGAAGATATTGAAAAGCCAAATTTCCAATCCTTTTCAGTTGTGAAGAAGTGTCACACTGGATGTGAAATATTCAATGTGTTTCGCTGGCTGCACAGATGCTGCCAGACTTGCTGAGTTTCTCCAGACAACAAGAGGCACAGCTCACCTTTTAAATTAAACAAATTACTATGGGTATTCGAAATGAAAATAAAAAATAGCTGGAGAAAACAAAAGCGAAAATGAATGGTCTCTGGAACTTAAAAACATAGTCTGCTTTGACTCCACAGATGCGGCCAAACTTGCTTCCGTTCTCCAACAATTGCTTCTGTTGAACAAGTTTGAAAGGCGTGCGTCAAAGCCCCTGAAACACCCTGTCCGACATCGAGTGTCATACAATGTGAAGTGAGCGAGAACGCAAGATGCACAAATTCATTGATACTGAAACGACACAAGTCTGGTATTACTGACATCACAGAGCTCGTAATCACAGACAAGGAGAGAAACAGAGATAAATGCATTCACATTAAACACAGAAGATGGGCCTCCTGGAAGGTAAATGATTCAGATAATATGCAAAAGGCTTTTGAGAAATGAATTTCGTTGGAGGCGTGACACCATGGCGAGTCCCTAACAGAATGAGAATATCAAAATAACCACATCAGAAACCAGAGTGGTTCACTGAGCTCACACTGTGCTATGCGTCTGGAGTCACATATCGGCCAGAACAGGTAAGAAATGGTAGTTTACATTCCTAATGGGCATTAATGAAGCAGATGGATTTTTCATATTGTGAGCATTTGTTACATTATTTACTCAAGATTCCAAATATTTGTTGGATTCGAATTCCGCCACCTTCCCTGTCAAGATATGAACCCAGGTATCCAGGACACACATCAGTGCCTTAATCTACAACCTACCAGTAGTACGACTCGCCAATTGCTTATCCGTACAAAGAACTGAAAAGCCCAGCACATCAGTTTGGAAGACAATGTTGCAGTGTTGAAACCATTTACAGCCAGAAGTGTTGTGTGGATTATGCCGACAAAATCACAGTTGGCAGTTTTCGATTAGATTCTCTGCACATGGCGTCAGCAACAGCGGTACAGGAGATGTGGCAAAGGCAATGGGCCCTGACAACATTCCTGCAACAGAACTGAAGACCTGTGCTGTAAAACAAGCTGTCTCATTCCAGTTCCAATTTTGACATGGATCTGGCATTGTGAAAAAAGGTCAACCATTTCCAGTACACTCAAAGTAGAATAATTACAATCTGAATAGTTGCCACGTCCTCAGTCTCATCACGATAGTCAAATTGGTGGGAGTTCTTTTGACCCAGCTATCAAGCAGCACAGAAAGTACCAGTTCAGCATGGTGTTCAATAGTCTTCCATTGTGGTTCTGTTCGCCGAACTGGGAATTTGTGTTGCAGACGTTTCGTCCCCTGTCTAGGTGACATCCTCAGTGCTTGGGAGCCTCCTGTGAAGCGCTTCTGTGATGTTTCCTCAGGCATTTATAGTGCTAAAAATTCAGGAGAAAACAGCACAGAAGCGCTTCACAGGAGGCTCCCAAGCACTGAGGATGTTACCTAGACAGGGGACGAAACGTCTGCAACACAAATTCCCAGATCGGCGAACAGAACCACAACAACGAGCACCCGAGCTACAAATCTTCTCCCAAACTTCGAATAGTTTTCCATGTGGAGATGGTGCTTTTGTGGAAATGTCACTGGACTACACAAGGCTAATAATCTGGAGGTTGGTAGAAGTTAAAAACAATTAATAAAACATCGAGATCTGAGATCTGGTATCGGTAATCGTAACTTTGAAGCCAATGTCGATTGTAAGCACCAAAGCCCATCCCCAGTGTGATGTCAGGATGCAGTACTACATTGTTTTCCTGGTCTTGTCTGAAAGTGACTCCAGACACACAGACATGTGATCAACTCTTCAATGGTCTCTGATACAGCTGAGCAAGGTACTCGATTGTATCAAACTGCTCCGAGGTCGAAAATGATTAAACACAGCACCAGCTTCTGTATCAGAAGAGGGAACGTGAAATACCTTCATGTTGATCCTGCAGAGCTTTTCTTCCGGACATCTGAGAGTTTGTGACAACACGTACAGATCTATCCAACAGACTGCACAAAAACAGAGGACAAGGGATAGGCCATTGAAGACATTGAACAAATACCATTCTAGTACATGGCCGAAATTGTCTTCAATGCATTTTTCTCACATATTGTACGCATCCTTTAACGCGATCTTCTCACACAAGGAAGTTATCAATTATTGACCATTCGAAGCATTTAAAGTAGGAACTGCAGGTATCCTTTCAGTACATGGTTTTTCTATCCCGTTCAATCTAATTAAGCCTGACAAATTATTTCCACACCATACACCTGCAATTTCGCAATCCCTTTCGGGTCTGGAATCCCTAGTTATATTCAGTGCCTTGGTTTCACAGCCGAATGTGGAAGACAATTTAACATGTTTACCAACGTCTGAATACTGACCTTCACTCTCAACACAATGCAGAGTGGCTTGCCTGTACCGAATATTGTGTTTCAAAGTCTTAGACATTCCAGCCAGGGAAATTACCATCCCTGCTTCCAATCTGTCTCACCCTGTCAGCATGTTACATGTTTCATTGAGATCCCCTCTCACATTATTCGAAAACCCATGTCATACAAGTCCATTCGACTCAAACCCTGATGTCACTACAAACCTGTCATCTCAAAGATCAGTCTGGTCATCTTTCTCTGACCTCCCTCAGTGTCAAGTTTTCCTTTTATTAGGTAAGGAGTCCAATGCTGCACAATGCTGCACAATGCTTGACATGTGGTCTCACCACCGCCGTGTACAGTTGCAGGAAGACATCCTTCCTCCCGAACTCAAATTTCCCTTATAATAAACGTGAACACACCATTAACGTTCCGACTTGCATTCTGTTCCTGTAATATTGCTTTCAGTGACCTCTGTACAAGGAGTTCCAGATCATTTTCAGTGTTACGGCTGCCCACTTGTTGGTCGATGTATCCTGGTCAGCCAATGCCTTTTAAATTGGTAGACTGCCGTTCTCTATTTTCCACCAAAGTGCCCAAAGTTACAGCTATCCACATTGCACTTCATTTTCCACGTGTTTGCCAGTTGACTCCACCAGTTTAATCACCTTGAAGTTCCTTTAAATTCTCCTCACCAACTCACAATCCAAATTCATATAGTGCCATCAGCAGATTTGGGAATATTGCATTTGATTCCCTCAACCAAATGTTGGTGATGTTTCAGGAATAGCTAGGACCTAGGTACCAATCCCTGTCATATCACATGTGCCTTCACCTCCAAAAAAAAACAACATTTTATTCCTCCTCACTGATTCCTGCCAGCCGTACAATTCTACAACTTTGTCGAAATATTAACCACAATCATCAACAGATGTGACAATAGGCTTCGGCCTATTCAAATGTCATTCTGAAAATCCAAATGTATTTCATTCTTTGCTTCTCCGTGATGTACCTACCAGTCAGTCTCTCAGATATGATTCCCATTTTGTAAAACTGCTTTAATTTGTCTATACCTATTAGTATCATTCTATCCCCTCCATCTCACCAGGATTGGTTTCCCTAGTATTGCAGAGAACGTTTTTGTTTTCTTTTGTTTTGCATCTTCTTTGAAGACAGGACTGAAGCAGTTGCTCCATAGTTCTGCCATTTCCCCGTTCTCCATTCTCCATTCTCTGATTTCAGTCTGAAAAGAAGCTGCACTTATTTTGTCTTGACTTTCCCATTGGCAGCCCCGTCTTATAACACTTCTTAATGTACTGTTTAGCCACGCATCAATTCCTGTCTTAAGATTCTCAAGGATTACCAGATGAACCTTATCAAATGCCTTGCTGAAATGAATGAGTCTCATGGTAGATTCATTTATAAAGTCAGAATGTATGGAATGCAAGGAGATTTGGCTATCTGGATTCAGAATAGATTGGGTGACAGATGGCAGAGTGGTTGCAGATGGAAATTGTTCTGCCTGAAGGTCAGTGACGAGTGGGGTCCGACAGGGCTCTATTCTTGGGCCTCTGCTCTTTGTAGTTTTTGTAAATAACTTAGATGATGAGGCTGAGTGATGGGTTATTAAATTTGCAGATAACACAAAGGTTGGAGGTGTCATTGATAGCGTTGAGGGCTTTTCCATTCTAGATCCCGACTTTGACAGGATGCAGACCTGGGCTGAGAAATGGTAAATGGATTCACCCTGGATAAATACGAAGTGATGATTTTGGAAGGTCGAACTCGAATGTTGAATTTTGGATTAAAGACAGAATTCTTGGCAGTGTGGAGGAACAGAGGGATTTAGATGTGCAAGTACATAGTTCTCTCAAAGTCGGCATCAAAGTGAATAGTGTTGTTTAGAAAGCACATGGTGTTTTGGCTTTCATTAAAAGGGGAATAAAGTTTACGATCCACGCAGTTTTGCTACAGCTCTACAAGTCCCTGGTGAGACCACACATGGAGTATTGTGTCCAGCTCTGTTCAGCCTACTATAGGAAAGAAAGATACAGACTTTGGAGAGGTTGCAAAGAAGGTTTGCCAGCATGCTGCCTGGAGAGGATGACTTGTCTTATGAAGAGAGGGTGAATAAGCTCGGACTTTTCTCCCTGGAGAGAAGGAGGAAGAGAGGAGACCTGATCGAGGGAGACAAGATAATGAGAGGAATGGATCGTCAATAGTCAGATACCTTTCCTCGGGGCAGGATTGACTGGTACAAGGATTCATTGTTTAACATATTTGGAGAAAGGTATAGAGGAGACGACAGAGGGAGGTTCAAAACCTGTCTAAAACAGAAAACGCTTCACTTCTAATGTGTGCTTCCTTTTTTTTATCGAACCACGAAAAAAAGCAGCTCGGATATATCCAATCTGTCTATGCCCCTTGTAATCTTATCTTTCTGAAGCACGCCCCCCTCAGGCTACTCTGCTCGAAAGCCAACAATCCGAGCTTCTAAGCCTCTCTTCATAGGTGATATGCTGCATCTCAGGGAACATGCCTGTTCATCCCTTCTGCACCCCTCCCATGCATTTTCATTCTTCTTGTGGTATGGCGCCCAAAACAGCACACAACATTCCACCTGTGGGGAAATAAAATTCTGTTTAGCTCTTACTCTCTGTGCTTAAATGAATAAAGGCGATATCCACAGTCCTGTGAGCCTTCTCAGGTGAATTATTATCCTGTTCAGTCACAATCAGGGATCTGTGCTAAAGCACACTCTGGGCTTTCAATGGTGCCGCCCATCTTTGAGGATTCTCCTGTCTGGTTCCGATTCCCAAAGTGCATCTCCTCATATTCAAAGGGTTACATTCCATTGACTTGCCCACCTGACCTATCTATCCATATCTTCCAGTCACAGAAGACAGTCCTCTTCACTGCCAACCACATGGGATTTTTTTATATTAAGCTCAAACTTACATGTCTCACTCAACCCATCCGCGTTCCACCCTCCAATTTATATCATTGATGATTACTGTGAATAATAAGCGACACAACACTTATCCCTGTCTCCTGCTCCTAAGAATATTTTGTATGTAACTTGTCTTGAAACTCTGTGGGGCTTTATCAAAGGTATTGCTGAGAACACGTGTAAACGAACACCTCCAAAAAATACAACAACATTTATTAGGCATGACGTCCTTCGAATGACGTCATGCTGATTATTCCTGATTCTGCATTGCCGATCCAAATGGAGAACATTGTTCTCCTTTTCTGGTTTCTCCAGTAGTTTCCCTAACACTGATCTGATATTCATTGGTCTATACTTCCCTGTTGTATCTCCACCACCCTTCATCTAAAGGGTGTTCTCGATTCCTCTGGCACATCCCCTGTGACCAGATTCTACTTAAACGTTTGAGCATAGAACATTGACCATTGAACAGTAGAGCACAGTACAGGAATTTCAGCCCTCCATTTTTTGATGACCTTATACGTTTCTCTCAGATTAAACAGAGCCAGCCACCCTTCATTTTACTATCTTCCATGTATCTATCCAGTACTCGTTTAAAGTCTTCTCATGTATCTGACTCTACTAATACTGTGGTCACTGCATTCCACGAGCACAAAATCACTGTGCAGGAAACTACATCAGGCATCGCCCCAAAACCCTCCTCCAAAAACAAGAAAGTTATGTCCCAATATCATAGCCATTTACAACACGGGCAATAAGTCTCTGGCTATTCACTCCATCTCTGCCTGTGCTGTACCTCTATCAAATCACCTCACATCCTTCTAATTTTCCTTGAGTAAAGCCCTAGCTCCCTGAACATATCTTTTGAAGACATGTCTTCCAGTCCAGGCAGCATCCTGGTAAGTGTCATGGCCTTTCCTTTCTTGTATCCCACAGCAGCATGGGATAAAACTCACCAAGTACTGGGGATTTGTTTAATTTTCGACTAGGCAAAAGCAATCATTCCTGCTCGCATTTTATGTAAATGTGTTTAAGAGCTTCACAGTCAATCTTCTCGAATTCTTGACATGCATAATCCTTCTCCATAACAAACCAGGTGTGAAACTTTCATGTAACAATTTATCAATGCTTACGAGCTTCACACACAGATTGCCTGCTTGGTTTCTATTGGACAGTAATTGTTCCCTGGTAATATTTTTCTAGTTGCTGCAATTGTGAAAAATCCTGGGATTCCGCCGAATTTCGCCTGCTTGCACTTTTTCATTTTCCGGAGTTAGTCAGTCCCCACTGGTGTGAATTTTCAATGTTTCACTGCGATCACCTCTCATTCCTTTAAACTCCACTGAACACAGACGGAGAATCATCGGACAATCTTCGAATCTGCAGCATTAAACTGGAGAATGGCCATTCAGTATATGTGATCAGTATATACTTGCTTATATCAGAAAATCATAACTGCACACAATGCTACAGCTTCGCTCTCACCAACACTCTGTGAAACTGGTGCAGGATCTTTTTACTTCACGTGGAAACAAAGTACTGCAGATACTGGAATCTGTACTGAAAAGATAACAATTGCCGGAGAGCTCATCAGGGCAGGCAGCATAATTGGAGAGACAGCAAGCTAACGTTGAGTCGAGATGACTCGTCATCATCTATCTCGTGATACCCATTAAATGAAGAAAATCTGAATTTTACAAACTCTGTTTGCATAGGTTCGTCTCAATATCATTTGCTTTAAATTTTTTCTAAGAACTCATTTTGTGAACTCCCTAAAAATGTCCCCCGAGCATTCAACTATACCACATCCACAAGTTCTTATTTGTTGATGTCTACAAGAGATATCTTCAAACAAGAAGAATGTAAACTATGACTTCCCTTTCATTAACAGTCAATCATTCTCTTGAAGTTTGTTTCATTTTCTCGGTGAAAGTGAGGACTGCAGATGCTTGAGAGTCAGAGCCGAAAAGTGTGACATGGGAACAGCACAGCTGGCCAGGCAGGAACGGAGGAGGAGGCGAGTCGAAGTTTCGGGCAGAGGGCCTTCATCGGGAATATGGGAAGGAAGCAGAACGAGACTGACAGGCCATCTTCACCTGCCACCGCGTCCATCTTCTGTCCCACCTGTCACTGTCACTTCCCACGGTATCTACGCATCACCTTCCAAGCTACCTTAGCCCAGCTTCATCCCCACACCCTATTTTTCACAGCCTCTGGACATCGCACCGCCCACATTCCAGATGAAGTAATTATGGCCGAAACGTCATCCCTCCTGCTACTTGGATGCTGCATGACCTCCCTTTCTTTTCCAGTGCCTCACAGTTCTACGAGCACTGAGTGTCCAATATCGCATTTTTAAGTATTAGATCCCAACACATTCCCTCATGTAGATGACAAGATAACTAGTCTGTAGTTCTCGACTCAACCTTTCCTCCCCTTTTAAATCTATTAAAATGCGATTATACCCTTACAGTTTTAATTTTGAAGTGTGCATGATCTTCCAGGCATTCAATAAGTCGATTTCTGCTTGCTCTGATATTCCGGTATCAAGTGTATTTTGTCCATCAGACTTAACAAAACTCAATAAAGTTTTGTTTCCAATTACTACCTCGTCACTGGCATAAATGATTGCGTTTTAGTTACACATGTTCCTGGGTCATACGTTATTCATGGGAGATTTTCTAAATCTTCCTCCATGAATAAAATACAATTAACTGTTTACTTTTACTGTCATTTTTTTGTTCATTTCAAAACAATACCCTGTCCGCACATTCACTGTTCCACATATGATCTTTCTTTTATTTTCCTTTCAAGAATTGTTAGAAGCTTTACGCCAGTCTTTATGCTTCTTGTTATTCTGCATCATTGTTTTCTTTTCTTTGATTTCCTTCTCAGTTTATTGACCCTTCTTTGTTGTGTCCCAAATTCGCTGATTCAACAATACATGGAATTTTTCTGAGCCACTTCCTTTGATCTAATAAAACGTTAAACTTTTATTGTTAACCATCTTTCCGTTGCCTTTCTCTTTTGCTATTTGCACCCTGAGGGGATGTACGCATACTTCATACTCTGGAGTGATTCTGCAAGTAACAGTTATTGCCTGTCTTTTTGAAATCTATTTCATTTACATTTTCAGTTCATTTGAAGCTATCACCTTCTTCATTCTTTCCTGGCTTCCGTGACTTAGGCACTTCCAATTGAAAATAAAACAATCAGTTTTGTGTTCAGACGTTGGGCCCTTGAAGACAGAAACAGGGGAATATACTCCGGGGAAGAAAGAAGAATTGAATTGGTACTTCAAAACTGTGTTCACTGGAGAACACACAAGCAATTTCCCTGAGGTAACAGTGGCTGAAGGACCTGAAGTTAAGGGAATTTATATTTGCCAGGAATTGGTGTTGGAGAGACTGTTAGGTCTGAAGGTTGATACGTCCTCGGGGCCTGATGGTCTACATCCCAGGGGACTCAAGGAGGTTGCGCGAGAAATCGCGGATGCGTTGGTGATTATTTTCC
The DNA here is from genome assembly GCF_037043375.1 of Chiloscyllium plagiosum. NCBI lineage: Eukaryota > Metazoa > Chordata > Chondrichthyes > Orectolobiformes > Hemiscylliidae > Chiloscyllium > Chiloscyllium plagiosum. The sequence continues at coordinate 108,512,892 of NW_028270152.1, forward strand.
AGAGTTCGATAGATTCGGGATCAGTTCTTGCGGATTGGAGGGTGGCTAATGTCGTACCATTTTTTAAGAAAGGCGGGAGAGAGTAAAACCGAAATTATTAGTCTGACCTCAGTGGTGGGAAAGATGCTGGAGTCTATTATAAAGGATGAAATTACGACACAGCTGGATAGTAGCAACGGGATAGGTCAGAGTCAGCATGGATTTATGAAGGGGAAATCATGCTTGATTAATCTTCTGGAATTTTTTGAAGATGTAACTCTGAAGGTGGTCGAGGGAGATCCAGAAGATGTAGTGTACCTGGACTTTCAAAAAGCTTTTGATAAAGTCCCACATAGTAGGTTAGTGAGCAAACTTAGGGCGCATGGTATTAGGGGCAAATTACGAACTTGGATTGAAAGTTGGTTGGCTGACAGGAAACAAACAGTAGTGATAAACGGTTCCATTTCGGAATGGCAGGCAGTGACCAGTGGGGTACCGCAGGGATCAGTGCTGGGACCCCAGCTTTTTACAATATATATTAATGGTATAGAAGGTGGTATTAGTAATAACATTAGCAAATTTGCTGATGATACTAAGCTGGGTGGCAGGGTGAAATGTGAGGAGGATGTTAGGAGATTACAGGGTGACCTGGTCAGTTTAGGTGAGTATTCAGATGCAGTTTAGTGTGAATGGTTATCCACTTTGGTGGCAAGAACAGGAAGGCAGATTATTACAGTACAAAGAGATCTGGGTGTTCTTGTACACCAGTCAATGAAGGTGACCATGCAGGTACAGCAGGTAATGAAGAAGGCGAATAGAATGCTGGCCTTCATAACAAGATGAATTGAATATAGAAGCAAAGAGGTGAGTCAGCAGCTGTATAGGCCCTGGTAACACCACACCTGGAGTATTGTGTGCGGTTCTGGTCTCCAAAATTGAGGAAAGACATTCTGGCTATTGAGGGAGTGCAGCCTAGGTTCACAAGGTCAATTCCTGGAATGGGGAGACTACCTTGCGCTGAAAGACTGGAGAGACTGGGCTTGCATACCATTTAGTTGAGAAGACTGAGAGGGGATCTGATTGAGACATATAAAATTATTGAATGATTGGACAATCTGGAGGCAGGAAACATGTTTCTGCTGAAGGGTGAGTGCCGAACCAGTGGACACAGCTTAAAACTATGGGGCAGACTAGTTAGGTTGGAGATGAGGAGAAACGTCTTCACCCAGAGAGTGGTAGTTGTGTGGAATGCTCTGTCCCAGAGGGCAGTGGAGGCCTAGTCTCTGGTTTCATTTAAGAAAGAGTTGGACAGAGCTCTCAGGATAGTGCAATCAAGGGTTATGGAGATAAAGCAGGAACAGGATACTGATGAAGGATGATCAGCTATGATCATATTGAATGGTGGTGCAGGGTCGAAGGGCAGAATGGCCTACTCCTTCAACTATTGTCTATTGTCTATTGTTATGCCAAATTAACTATTCCCAATATCTCCTTTACAGCAAGGTTTTCAATTCGCTCTTTTGGTCATACAACACCAATTCCAAAACAGCCTGATCTGAAACTTGGTGCTCAACATCATGTTAAAGGAAACCATTTCACCCATGCTTGTGATATGCATTTCTCCGCGCATTGGCATTCCCTTGGTTTAATGCAGGTTTGACGCAAATTGAATTGCTTCGTGATTTCTGCAGTGCCCAGAATCTGTTAGATCTAATTTCCTATTTTATAACATGCCCAACATTCGCATTGCAGTTTTTGCTTTACTATGTAACTTTGCTCCATGTTTGCGTCTTCATGCTGATCCTAATCTCCACTTTAGCAGATTCAGTGGAATCTGAGTGACGTGAGCTCTAGCAGATTAATAGTAGATTCATGCAAGGTGTTCGGCAAGGTTGATCTCAGCATTGATATCATGTTGCAACATCTCATCTCTTCTTCTCAAGTGGCATTGTGACATTTTTTTTACCTGATCGCCTGTTACTCTGGTGGAGTAGGGGAGGACAATGATCTTTCAACAACAGTATCTGTTCCCCCAAACAGCTGAGATTGCTGTAAACTATGAGAACCTTTCAGCAGGCTGGCAAAGTGTTACTGCTACTGTACATGATCGTAAGGAGTCACTATTGGAGCAGTTTGTACAGATTTAACAGCCTCACTCAAGACAGGGCATTAGAATTAACTCAGAGGTTATTCTGAAAGTACTATATTCATCATAGAATCACTACAGTTTGGAAGGAGGCTATTTGACCCATCTACTTCACACTAATCCTCCACAGCACACTCACAACTTTCACAATCTCTGTCATTCTGCATTTTGCATAGTTAATGTACCCAGTCTGCAAGTCCCCAATGTTTTAGATAATTGATCTTGGCCAATCCACATAGACTGGTCATCTTGGGACTGTGGGAGAAAACTGGAAAACCTTGCAGAAACCCATGCAGACAAGACCGGAATATGCAAACTCCACACAGTGATGCCTGACTGGAATTGAACTCAGGTATCTGACATTGCGAGGCATCAGAGCTAACCACCACGCTACCCTGTGTGGTCGAAGGAACTCTCGTGCACATCGAAGCATTCGCAAAGTCTTGTTTCTGCCCAGTATCGGAAAAGGAACTTTCCTATATGAAGTGAATGTGATAATTTCATATTCTGACGCTTCTGTGCTGTCACGCATCACATATCGATTTCCACGAAAGAGGCTTTTTTGCGTTTAACTTGAACAGAACTCACCCGTAACAAGATGCAACTAACACCTTAACACGTATAAGTGGTAGAAATACGATACAAACCCACACTTACTTCGATACCAAAGCCTAAATCCAGCACATAAGCCAACTCAGCCACACGACCAAATTGAACTGAATCCATGAGTGAAATTTGCTACCAGCTCCTGAGGGTTTTGCTGCATCTCTCGCAGCACAAGGAAGTGATAAATCCAGTGAACCATCAATTGAACTTAACACAAAATTCTCTGTCAAGCCCAGGTAACACGAATGGGAACACTGTTTCCTTTAAACACGGGAATCACGTTCAGTCAATGTCTGACTCCTTCCACATCACCAAGTGGAATCAACATCCTAATGGAACAGCAAGATGGGGTTGAGAGAAGTTTAAGCAAGATCTGGTTCATGTGAGGTGTCGGCACCTCTAAGATTTAAACCCCGGATATCTTTGTTTAACGAGATGGCACTTTAAACAACTAAGGCACACGTCATATTAACAGATGAGAGAGAGATGGGCAGGTTGATGCAACACCTATTAAAATTTACAAGGATAATAAGATTTGTTTTAAAGCTCACCAATAGAAAGCAATTACACGGCAAATTGAGGAGTCCAATTCAGATATCGGGCCTGGAACATTAGAACAGCAAGGGAAACATCATCAAACATGTTATAGAAGATAGAAGACAATTAGTCCATCGATACAACACCATAGGACCCATAATAGACCATGCAGCACCTGTATCGTGTTACACAACAGAAGAATGAGACTATTCAGCCTTCTCAATGATGAAAATCTATAATTGGAAGAAGCCAAAGTGAGGGGAAATTGTCAGTTTAGAGCAAGGCTATTTCGCCGATTGAGTGTGTTGCACAAGAACAGCAGAAAGACGTGAAGCTTGTTGAGTTTTTTTCCACGTAAACATAAGGAGGTAATTCAATCACATTTCTGTTGAATTAGACCAGGAGCAAAACAGTCACTTTCTGAAACTCATTTCAGCGATGTAGGGGGAGACTGTTCAGGATCTCGAGCCTGTTCTTGACGTTTTTGAGAAGTCACTTGAGCCTGTTGAAACGTTGCACCACAGCAGGAAGATTCTGTAAATCCCCAAACGTCTCCACAACAACACGAGGAGAACATTCAGATCTTGAGCGGCTTAGTCAGGAAAAGGAGCAGGACATTCAGAGCATCGAGACTATAATGTCGAAACACCCTGAGTACATTCAACAAATGAAGTAAACCAGGACAAAAATGAATCCATTCAGCCAGTCATGCCTGTACCCAGCAATCGGAGCAGATCTTTGAGCGTTTTGCGTCTGTTATACAGGAAATGAATTGGGAACGTAAAGGTTATAGAAATATAAGCACTTAGAATAACCAGCTCCACAAGGAGATATAAAGTAGAGAGCAAACTATTGGAATTGAAGCTGTAGTTGAAACCTGTTATTAAAAGATTAATAATAGGGGATTTTCAAAGTCCAAGTAAAGTCCATTTCAGTCAATATGATTTTAAGAAGGATAAGTCGAGTATGAATTATTTGCTAAGATTATATATAAATGTGTCAAATGGAGAAAAGGCATCTTATAGATATATTGTAATTGGACATCCAGATGGCATTGGCATAAGGTGCCCCACGAATTATGGCCATGCAATACAAGCACCCGCCGGCTTAAAAGAAATTGGTTGGACAGATGATTGGCTAACCAATGAACGCCGTGCTATGGAGGTAACAGTTTTGGATTGGTTTGGACAAGGTAAAAAAATTCACACTACACTAGGTTATAGTCCAAAGGAATTTTTTTAAAAACACTAGCCTTTCGAGCGCTCCAGCTTCGTCAGGTGTTAGTGAAAATGAAGACCAGAGAGAGAGAGATCATTTATGAGGAAAAGATCAAAAGGTCATGCAACTTATGCACATAGATTCAATACATGTAAGATGGCTCTAACATCTTTAGTCAGTGAGAATGGAGGTGAAGGGATTGATACAGCAGTATTCAACATTTCAGACTTTATGTCAAATCACTGCCTGGAGATAACTTAAGGCATTATCGATGTAAAGGAGGGGACCCTTTTGGTCATGTAATGTATTTTAGGCGTGTGGAGGTTTTGAGTCTGTCTGTGTTTTCAACTGGTGCCAGACCCGTTTTATTTCCAAAGTAAGACTTCATAAAATGTCACATTATCTGATGTCCATATATTTTATGGTCTAAAACAAAATATAATCTATCTGCAAATACAAATCTGCAAATATATATTCACACCAAATATTTGAATATATGGGCTTGTGTTCGTGTCTGAGAGAGTATAAGTGTGAGCTTGTGAAAGAGGGAGAGTGAGAGTGTGTCTATTTAAGACACAGACAGATACTGCAGAACCCTCTCCCCGCACGCTCTCACTCCATTGTTTCAGAACTTCGCCTCTCAGCGCCTCTGCTTCACTTGTTCATATTGCCGACCCAGATGGTGTAAGTACGGTCCACATGCGCCGTCCAGAATTGAGTTACAAAATGCTCAGTTCCCCGTGATCTTCTGAGGCAAATTATCGCACAACCTCGAACAAACCATCCCCAGCACCTCCATTAACGTTTCAACAGCAAAAGTCGGTCAGAAGCCCCTCAGCTTCAAGTTAGATGCCTTGTCCTGTACAATAATACTTGGGGTCATCCCCGTTACTGACTGCACGATCAGCTGGGAGGGACCAACAAAGGCGTTCAGAGGACTGGCACAGAACAAGTTTCAAAGATGTGACTCAGATACCATTACCAGGGAAAAATCCAGAGGGACAGGGAGACTCACGAAAAGATAGAAACAAACAATTCATTAACTGAGAACATGTTGTGGAAATGTAGCGGAAAGAAAGGCAGAAGTGTTATGCTTTGGACGGTTTAATTCAAAAGAATGAGAACATTGAAAAAAGGCTTTGCCAGGTCAACTGATATGGCACGTCATATCACATTCTGAAACTGCCTCACAGAACCAGCCCAGGCAGTAGAAACTGAGACAAGGTAACAGACAAGCACAGACAGCTGTGCAGACAGTGCTCGTGCATTGGTCAGTAAACCAAGCTTGTGTCCAACATTGGAAGTATTTCAAACCTGTGTCAGTGTATTGCTGTGATCCGTGAACTAGATATCTGCTGAACAAGTGAAGATTTGCAGCCCACACTGCAAATGACAGTAATTGGGGCTCCCGCAAATTTATGTCTGTATCTGTACGTACCAGCTCAAGGAAAGGTTCTTTATGTGTGCTTGCATCTGTATCTGAGGCGGTGGTAGATGTGAAAGTCATTGTGGGACAAAGTACACCCATGCTGGAAATCCATTTTAATATGAGTAACTGGCCGGGGTTTGGGTAACTGACAAGGGAGATATGGACAGTCAGATGTGATGTCATGTTTGTTAATATTAAAATAATGGCATTACGAATCCCAATAGCAATATAAATCACTGCGCACAAATTTCGGTGCGATTTTAGATACGAGCCATGGAGTGTCAACCCAGATTTGCTTCTGCAGGTTTGATGCTGGAATTGTCAGCAGCAGATTATTGACATCAGTAAGTCTGTACTTCATAGGTCAATGTCCCAGATAGGCTGAGCCAGTGAAATATATTCTGGAGTTGTTATGAATGACGATTAGAATGGTGAGTTATGGTAGCAGGAATCAGTTCATGGTCAAAGCGATCACCACAGCTGCACATTGTCTCTTTCAGGCTCTGATATTGGCTCGAAATTGGAGTGAGAGTAAGAAAATGATGTTTGTAATCAGAACAGGAGAGACTAATCTCCACACTCACAATATTCAAATAACAAGGGCAGTGATACAATGAATCGTGGATCACAGCTGAAACTGAAAGATCAACATAGAGACACACAAGGGACTCTGCCAGAAGGAAAGAGAGAGAGAGAGTGTGTATTAACAATTTGACTGATGTAGATAGTTTGTGGAGTGACTATCTGGATTCAGACTCTCAACTGGTACAATAGCAGCAGCAAGGAGAGTCGAGAAAATGAAAATAACAGCATTGTGTTCACAAACGGTGTATGTAATTAATAACTGAAAAGGAAGACTTACCAGGGACACCAACGATAGCCAAGATTGGAGAATAAATATATTGAATAATGTAATGTACATATGTAATTCGCCCTGAAAATGGCAAATAATCGTAATATGTAGAGAGAGCCCAAATATTTCACGATAAATCCCTGTCCACTGTTGCAATATTCCGGTATAATGTACTCAGATTCTGATCCATTGTTGGAACACTCCCATGTAATGCTATAAGATTCTGATCTGTCCTTTCCTTCTCCCTGGAGCTGCTGATTCCTGCTCGTGCTTTAGTGGCTCTTACTCATTTTTTGTTATAAAACTGTTAATGGAGAGCAGTTTTCATTAAAAGATGTAAACCCTCCACTGGAATAATTTGAATCCATGGAGGCTCTCATTAATCACAGTCACTGTACAAACAGTTTCAATTAACCCCTTCCTTTCTTCACTTTTCATGCCCTAATAAAAGGGAACATTTACTGAGGGGGTATGGATGGAATGAATGAGAGTTTTTGAAGGATGGACCATAAATCTTTCAATGTTTTTAATCCTTCGTGCTTGTATTGGGGAATAGTGCCATGCCACTGCAGAGTGGTACATTTTCCACCCTGTTTATACGAGACCAGCGGCAGAACGTGACTGATTGGAAAATTAACAGAGATTATAAATCACGGTAGCAATATTTATGGCCTATGGACATCATGTAATGCTGCACCTATTGTGAAATACCCTGTTTTCAAATCGTATAGTAACAGTCAGATATCATTTAGATCATTGGGTGGGCTTCTCTGGAACAGGGGGTAACAGTCTATCGCCGTCTTTCTGAAAGAAAGTGACGGGAGAGACCATTCAGCCTTTCGTGCATGTTGCAGGAAGTCTGGAGCTTGTTATGCAGCAGCTGTTGGCTCTAAAAGAGATATGCAGAAGAATTGTCCTGATATAAATATTAAAGTTCTAAATTTGTTAAGGCCAATAATGCACGTTTTAGCGAAGCACTTCGAAAGTACTTTGGAGAGATTACACGCTGAATAATGGGATATCTTCAGAAACAAAATTACAAAGACTAGCAGCAGTATATTACTGTTCAAGAGGAGGGCAATGTTGGCAGTTGTGAGGTATTTTGGATGACTAGAAGCAGACACTCTGGTCAAGAAACAGAAAAAATGCATATGATAGGTTTGGAGAGCAGTGATCACTTGAATCCATTGAGGAGTATAATGACAGCAGGTTCATACGCAAGATGGAAATCAGGGGGGCTAATGTGAACCGGAGAAAGCTTCAGTCAATAGGGTCAGGGAGAATCCAAATGGATTCTACAAATGCAGTAAGGGCAATGGAGTAATTGGGGAGAGAACAACAAATCCACCTATCTGTGGAACCACAGATGTTTGGTGAGATACTATATGAATACTTCATATCAATATCTGTTGTGGAGAAGCTTATGGAATCTAGATAAATTGTGGAAATAGATAGTGATATTTTGGGAAGTGTCTATAATCGAGAAGAGGAAGTGTTACAGTATTAAAATGCACAAAGGCGGATACAGCCCGGGAACCTCATCAGTTGTAACACCAAATCCCTTGGAATGCTAAGGATTTGATTGTTTGGGCATCTTAACGAGATATCTGCATCATGGATAGCCGCAGACGCGGTGCCAGAAGATTGGATGTTGACTAATGCCGTACCATTATTTCGGAAAGGTGATAAGGAAATACCAGGAAATAACACACCTGTGAACCTGACGTCGGTGTGGGCAAGCTCTTGGATTATATTCTGAGGGACTGAATTACTTGTATTTGGAAAACAATGGAGTGCTCAGGGGTAGACATCAGGGCTTTGTGCGTGGGAAATAGTGTGTCACTAAGTTCATTGAAGTTTTTAAGGAAATGATGAAAAAGATTGATGAAGGCTCAGCAACCGATGTTCGCAACATGGAGCTCAGTAAGGTGTTCGACAATTTCCCACATGATCGTCTGTCAGCAAAGTTAGATCATATGGAATCCGTGGAGAACTGGAGTCATGAGCTCGAAGGTAAGAAACGAAAGTGATGGTGGAGGGTTGATGACAATGAAGGGCAACACACCATTTATCATCGTCATTGCTTTCTTTTCCTGCAATATTGCTTTCAATGACTGGTGATAAGGATATCCAAATCTTTTTAAATGTTGCAGCTACCCACCTCGTTGGTCTACGTGCATTGCTCAGTGTGCCAAAGTAATTCCCATATTGATGTCTAGCTTAAGAGCATACTGTCTTGCATTGACCTCAGAGGTCTGCACTGAATAAAACAATAAAAGGAGGATAAATCGTTTTATAGCTCAATATTTTTCAAACAAACCTATTACAAACGTCGGCTGCTGTATTCTATCTATCACCAAAGAGCACAAAGTCCAAATCGCCCTTTGTCTGCCATGTACTTCCCGATTCATTCTACTTGTCTCAATCATTTTGGAGCGTGTTTTTTTATTAATCTCCTCCTCATCTGAGCATAACCTGACATTGTTTAGTGACACCAGTAGGCTCGGAAAAATTACATTTGAATCCCTAAACTGAACGTTTGACATGTGTCGAGATAGCTGGGGCCCAAGAACCAAACCATGCAATACCAGATAACTCAAATTTTGTGAGAATTTACTATCCTTAGTAGCCTCATACGCAGATGACAAGCAACATGAATTCGACTGGGACAACACTGCTATTACAGGACAAGCCAAACAGAGAACACCCAGGGAATTCCGAGAGGCATGGCACTCATCCACAGATTCAATCAATAAGCACATCGACCTTGACCCAATATACCGACCACTGCAGCGGACAGCTGGAACTGACAATCGGAAGTGGCAGATTCAAACCACTACAAATGCCGGAGGAAAGATCACAGAAGCGCTTCACAGGAGGCTCCCAAGCACTGAGGAGATCACCTAGACAGGGGACGAAACGTCTGCAACACAAATTCCCAGCTCGGCAAACACAACCGCAATACAACATAATTCTTAAGATCCAAAAACATATTGCTTTCTGTCAGCTCTCCCATTCTTAAAACATGCTAATATATTTTGCCCAATTCCATAATATTTAATATTGCCCACTAAGCTTGGATTTATTGATTTATTTCTGATAACCCAATGTGTTGAATCGATTGTTTCTCCAAAATGTATCTATCGGTCAATTTCTCATACATGATTCCAATTCCATAAATCTATCTTGGCTTTTAGTCCCAATAATTTCTCTAAAACCATTTCTTTCCAAATTACATTCGTTTTTCTCTCACCAGACTAAGATTTTGTGCATTACTGCAATGATTTTGTTTGCTGGGTTTCTGCCCAGGGAGTCCCAGGCAGGCGAGCTGGATTTGTTTCAGAAGGATCATGCAGAATTAATCTTTCTGCTTTGGCTTGAGACAGTAACTTGCAACTTGATGTCATGTACTTGGATTTGGCAAGGGAACACAAGGCGTACCATTTAAAAACCGAATCGCCTGGACCCAGGTGAATGAAGCAAACAACTAAGAGAAGTGCAAGGCAAACAATTGGGGGGCACCCAGAAGGTAAAAGAATACTTCAATAATATCTTTAAGTGAGTGAATGGCTTTATTTCCTCTATCAGCCAAAATGCAGAATATCAGTGCATGAAGCTTCTGCTGCAAATGTGGAAATAATGAGTTCACTGCAATTTGTGGATTGAGTGCAGTTCTGGTCACCCTGTCACATGGATGGAAAGAATTGACCTGAAGAGAGAACAGAGAAAATTCCTTAGTCTGTGAAAGTCAAAGTGCAGTTATGAGGAATGTTCGGAGCAGAGCACGCTGAGAGGAGATTTGATCATCAATGCTGATCAATATGGTGACCTCAGCAATGTTCTGTACAGCTACAGCATGACATCACAACGCCGACTCTCAACCTTTTTATTGGGAGATCTCGGAAGGGGAAAGTGGGTACTGCAGATGCTCGAGATTACAGTCAAGATTAGAGTTGTGCTGGAAAAGCACAGCAGGTCAGGAAGCATCCAAGGAGCAGGGAAATCGATGTTTTGGACAAAAAAAAAACGCTTCACCTGGGATGGGGAGTCCGCTTGTGCTCTCTCCATCTTTGGTGAATATTATACCAGTCAGTTCTTGAGTTTGCAGGTTTCTTCAAATTTGTTCCAGTTCGCAATAAAAATAATGTGTCATGCAAATACCGGATGGAAAGATTGGTTTGGAACATGTGAAGGGCTGTTTGTGAAAATTTCCGGAAAACTACTTCTGCTAAGAATCCTGGTATTGATAATCTGATGCGTGTCCCGTTGATTTGTTTGTCTGTCTGGTCGTTGAACATGAAGTGGGCAGTGAGACACAGGACTAATACCTTGAAGATGCTATACTTTCTGATGGCGTTAGTGCTGTCTGTTACTTACGTCCTTGGTACCGTCTCGTAGTGCAGTCCGTGTTTCTTTGGCCAGGCAGATGTTAATTGATTTTGCTACGTCGAAGGTAACCATGACTTCGTCTTCCCCTAGCTTGGTGCATGGGTGATGCTGCAGAATTGTTTGGTGGAGTGGATTCAGTAGCATAAGGCTTCTAATAACTGTTTCAGTTTTTGGTGAAGCTTCTCTGGTCATCTGTACTTCGGTGTTCCAGTGAGTGGCACGATGGGTCTGAAGTACCCCCCCCGCCCCCACCACATCCCCGATTTGTGGACGTTTGGTAATTCGTAGAAAAGGGAGGTGTTGTATCTACCAGGTTTCATTCTTGAGCCGTCAGTCTTGTTCATTTCGCCTGCTTTGTGGAGATCCCGCAGTGCGCTCTGATCCAGTTTTCATGCTGTGGAGTCAGATCCATTTCCACCTGTAGTAAGGTGTCAGTGTATGCGAGTACAGAGTTTGCCTTTCCAATGTACTGTGTTCTTTTAGATTGACGGCCACGTGCCATTTGTAGTCGGTAGGATTACAATATCACTACATTTTCTCAGTCCTTCCAGGGCTTTCCTTTCATGGGTATTCGGGGCGTGTCCCTTGTTTTGTCCTGTTTAGTGCTGAAGCTGCTGTCTGTCTAATGGCATGCTCAGTTTCTTCCATAAATCCATTGTCTTGTGGATTGGATTCCAGTGCTAATCGAAGTTGTTTTTGTTCACAACCCTGGAGTTGTCGTTCATCCCTCTGACGAAAAACTGCATCATCACCACCACCAAGGATATATTTCCCTCCCCTCACCTATCAGCATTCCGTAAAGACCACTCCCTCCGTGACTCCCTCGTCAGATCCACACCCCCCACCAACCCAAACTCCACTCCCGGCACCTTCCCCTGCAACCGCAGGAGGTGCAAGACTTGCGCCCACACCTCCCCACTCACCTCCCTCTAAGGCCCCAAAGGAAACTTCCATATCCGCCCCAGATTCACCTGCACCTCCACACACATCATCTATTGCATCCTCTGCACCCGATGTGGCCTCCACTATGTTGGGGAGACAGGCCGGCTACTTGTGGAGCGTTTCAGAGAACACCCGGACCAACCACCCTGTGGCTCAACATTTCAATTCCCCCTCCCACTCCACCAAGGATATGCAGGTCTTTGGACTCCTCCATCGCCAGACCACAACAAAACGACGGTTGGAGGAAGAGCGCCTCATCTTCCGGCTAGGAACCCTCCAACCACAAGGGAAGAACTCGGATTTCACCAGTTTCCTCATTTCCCCTCCCCCCACCTTGTCTCAGTCTAATCCATCGAATTCAGCACCGCCTTCCTAACCTGCAATCTTCTTCCCGACCTCTCCGCCCCCACCCCAGTCTGACCTATCACCCTCACCTTGACCTCTTTCCACCTATCACATTTCCGACGCCCCTCCCCCAAGTCACTCCTCCCTACCTGTTATCTTAGCCTGCTGGACAAACTTTCCTCATTCCTGAAGAAGGGCTTATGCCCGAAACGTCGATTCTCCTGTTCCCTGGATGCTGCCTGACCTGCTGCGCTTTTCCAGCAACACATTTTCAGCTAAAAACTGCATCAGTCTCACAGGCAGGACACCAGCTGCCAGGATACACGAGCAGCAAATAGCCACCAAAAGACATGAACAACTATCACTACTATATGTACGGACATGCACAGAAGGACACTACTTCGAATGGGAGAATGAATTCATCCTAGTGTGGGCTCAACAAACGTATTGAAATTCATGGTGATGGACGAGACTCCCAGATTTTGTGAAGTCTATTCAGTTGGGCATTTCCTACTGGAGACAGAGAAACAGAGAGAATCGGAAAATAGAGTGATTCATTGAGTGTTACACTTGGAGAATGGTGCTGAGGCCCATAGAGATCACGAAAATCCCAGTCTCCGCCTTGGCCTCTGATACCTCATCTCTCTGGAGCGGAAATTTCTGTTCAATCAGGATCTGGAGTAGCTGCAAAAGGTGAAGGCAGAGGAAATTGGACACACATGGAGAGGGTTAACACATGAATAGATATCGAGTGATAGCACCAGAGTTCAGGAAGGTATCAGGATCAAACAATTGTCACGAAGAACGTGGGTGGAATTGTATCAGTACTCAGGGGTGAGTGATCTATTAGTGGTCAGACGATGGCCAAGCTTTTTCACAAGACAATTCAGCAAGGGATATCCATTTGATAGATTAATATCTTTCAGGGTAGGAAATCTGTTATCAGCAGCTATCTGGCATGTATATAATCCAGAACAAAAGCAATGTGTTTGAGTCTCAGCTGATCTCTGAAATTGTCTAGCAAGCCACTCACTTCAAGGCCAGCTCAGGCAAGAAACACTGAACAGCAAGAAACATCTACATCGCACGCATCAAATAAACATAACCCTGCTGGGACTTGTGTCCTGGCCAATCCCATTTATACGTTTATGAAAAGGTATTTAAACAATCAGAGAAGACGCAGAGACATTGTTCAGGTGAAAGAACCTTTCGAAATTCAAAGTGGAAAAGGGAAGTATCGGAAAAGCATTGGAGATATGGCAAAAGACAAAGTGAAAGGAACAGGAATGGACAGAGTTTGAACTAAATCTGTACATCACCTAATAGGATAGTTAGAGGAAATGCTGATGACATGAACATTATATATTTCATTCGGAAAGGACAAATTACCTGAAATAGGTTCGATGGACAGACGTGGTAGAAGAGTGAACAACCTGTAGAACATAAATATTCAATAGTATACAACAGGCCCGTGCCGCAGGCTGAATGGGAATGCAGATTGTGTAATCCTGACAAAGGCATTACAAAAAAAAACAATTGGTCTCAGATTATTGAGTTGAATCCGACTGCACTCCAGGTACAACTTGTCAAAAGCTCCAGCAGGAGAATGGATTCTCAGCTGCTGAGCAACATTTAATTACTCATCGTGGCATTAGACATGAATTATTAGAATTTGTAACAGTTTTGGGAGACGTTAATCTTTCTACATTCTGGGACAGTCACACTCGCAAGAGTGTTGTTCAAACTGGACTGTGGGGAATGCTTTTTGTCATATTTCTTTGAATACCAAATAGTGCAAGTCGTTATGAACATAGCTCTCTCAGATCGATGAGGAGATGAAAGTGAGGGAATGAGAGATATCACACTGAGCGAACATCAGCGAAATTGTAATATATTGGAATTCAAAGAGATTATGATTTTTTTAAAATGACCAGTAGGCACAGCTGATAATCATATAAAAGTCGATTACATGAGTTTGAGTGGAGAACTAACCAAACTAAACAGGTTAACAGACTGAAATGTGCTGCTGGAAGTGAACAGTGGAAAACATTCGAAGGAAGTGTGTAACATATTCAACAGAAAGATAAAAAATATTAGCAACACAACCTTCAAAGAACTGTGTCGTTGCATCTCTCGGTCTTTCTGTTTGGTAAAATTACCCAGACCACGAGCATTCATTAAACCGCCATGGTTTATATTCGCAAAATGCAACGTCTTTGAAATCTCCACCTGCTATACCTCAACAATGGATCAGCAGTATTGTTGATCCCGTTGTACTCGTAGATAAACCACTTCACTGTCCACTTTACCACCAATTTCAATGTCACTCGTAAAATTGCTATACATAACTCTTGTTATCACATACAAATTGTATATATAAACGATGCACAACAGTGGACCCAGCACCAAACCTCACGATTCACTGTTTCACATTGGCCTGCACCTTGACCTCAACCCACTATGGACACAGTTTGTCGTCAACTGTCAATCAAATATTGAATCCAGATGGTGAGCACTCCCTGGCCCTGTGTGATCTAAACTTATTAATATGTCAGGGGCGGGCAATCAACAAACAAATAACTATAGTCTCTAAAATTGCATGACAATTGTTATGGGGAATATTGGGTGAACCAGCTCGGTCACATTCGACCTGAGGAAGAGTTAGTTCAGTGTTTCCGTGATAGTTGGCTAGTACAGTATGAAATGGAATCAATGAAGGAACAATCTGTCCCAGATCTGGTCCTATGTAATGAGGCAGGATTAATTAATGATCTGTTTGTTTGAAATCCTCTTGGAAGGAGTGTTCATAGTTTTTTTTTTCAATTTAGAGTACAAGTGGAGTGTGTGAAGACAAAATCAAATGCCAAGGCCCTGTGCTTAAAAACGGGAGACTACAATAGAATGAGCGAGGACTTGACTCAAATAGACAGAAAACAAATATTTTAATGTGAATATGTTGACGAGCTGCGCAGGACATTCAGAGCATGTTTTTCAAGATGCTCAGCAAAAAAAAAAAACATATTCTAGCGAAAAGAAACGACTGTAAGAAAAGCGGGTAATATGCAATGATTATCTGAGGAAACAAGGGAGGCTAACAATTGAAAGAGAAGCGATACAAAGTTTCCAAAAACATCAGGGATCGAGAAGATTGGGAACACTTCAAAGATCAACAGAGAGCCGCCAAAAGCGCTACAAAGAATAGTAAGGTAGACCATGAGATAAACTACCACAGAAGAAAATGCAGTTCCAGTTCAGACAGCAAAATGTTCTATAATTATTTACAACACAAAAGAGTGGCGAAATTAAATGTTAGTTATTTAGATGATGATGAGGAACATTTAGTTAAGGAACACGATAAAACAGCTGAGGCATTTAGTTATGGAACATGATTAAACGACTGAGGCATTGAACAGGTATTTGTGATCAGTCTTCACAGTGGAGGACACTCAAAACATGCCAGTGATCGATAAAGAGACAAATGTCGATGAGGAGAGCGCTGCATGGAAAGCTGCTGCTTCCAAACGAAATTGCTGAAATATAACCCGGTTTTGTGTGAATTTTAACTTTGTGCACACCAGTCGAACACCAGCACCCTCAGAATTTGACAGGACTAACAGTCGAAACGATTATTACTTGAATGGTAAAATGTTGCAGCACTCTGCTGTGCAGAGGGACCTGGGTGCACTTGTGCATGAGTCAGAGAACGTTGGTCCGAAGGTGAAACAACTAATTAGGAAGGCAATTAAATGTTGTCCTTCATTGGTTGAATGGATTGATTTTAAGAGCAGAGTGTTTTATTTTGCAACTGTGCAAGGTGCTGCCGAAGCCTGGATTACCGTGTGTTGTTTTGGTCTCTTTACTTGAGGAAGGATGTATTGACACAGGAGCGGTGCACATGACGTTCACATGTTCGATTTCGAAGTTGAGCGGATTGGCTTATAAGGAGATGCAAAGAGTATTTTGGGACTTTATTCATTGGAATTGAAACCAATCGGGGAGATCGCGGAAAAAATGAAACTATGAAGGGAGAAGAGATGATAGATATTTCCATTGGCAGGTGAAGCTAGGAGAAGATGGCATAGGGAAAAGATTAGAAGGAGCAGCATTCGGACTAAGTTGAGAAGGAACCCTTACACCAAAAACGCTTTTAATCTGTGGAATTCCTACTGCAGAGAAGCAGTTCACGTTACTTCAGTAAACGTTTTAAAGCTAAGGTTGACATACTCTTGACAAGAAAAATTAATGAAAGAGTAAGATGTGCGCGCTGATAGTTTGTTCTGAGTCCAGGAATAGATAAGCAATGAACTTATTGAATGGTGGAGCAGGCTTGAAGGGCCAGAGGACCGACCTCTGCTTGTAGTTTTATGTTATTTTCTTCTGCCATGCAGAACTTTGCCAAAGGCCTTGTTAAAGTCCATGTAGACAAGGTGTACTGCTTTACCTTGGTATACACTTCTCTACCTCCTCAAAAACCAGTCAGGTTTGTCAGAAACCACTTTATACGCAAAAACCCTTGCTTAATGTTGCTCATTATTCCTTGCCTTTCCAAATGCATGATGATCTATTTTCTCAGAATCTACTCCAACAACTGATGCACCACATTGATCAGTCTCATTGGTCTTTAGTGCCTGTCGATGAGATAAATATATCTGCGAGCGGCTCTCAATTTCCTCCTGAGCATCTCATAAAGTGCTGTCATATGTCTGCTCATGTCCCCAGGTTGCGTAAACATTTTAGCATTTCAAGACTTCCAGCACATCTTATTTTATAACGTGAAAACTTTCCAAGATATCACAATTTATTCTCCGTGATTCCTGAGCTTCCTATCATTCTCAATAGGAGGTCCTACAGCAAGATATTTGTTTCAGATCTCCCCCATCAACAGTGGATACACATGGACAACCTCATTGAACTTTAAGAGGCCCTAATCTCTCCCTAGCTAAGATTTATCCCTTATTCAAATTGTTCCAAACGTGTCTGGAACGTCAAACGTCCCCAAACCGAGAGTCCTCTCCCACATCTCTATCAATTCTGTCATTAATGGTCACTCCAAAATGTAAAATCCAAACAGGTTGAAACATATTTCCTTTTCCTAAAATCATGTGTATCCCATTGGTTCTATGTGTGCAGTTATTATTTATTGTCATAGCCTATATATTACAGTCTAGCTTTTCCCAACTTACTGTCAGGGGCTAGCACCGTTTGGTTTCACACAAGGAGATTTGACAATTCTTGTGTAAGTGGCAGCTTACAGGTCAGTGGGTAATACAACATGTAAACAAGATGCTGTAATTTATTACAATGGGAATGGTTTGCAAACATAGGGAGGACTTGCTAAAATTATACAAGTACCGAATCAAATGAAGCATAGAATAATATGAACAGTACTAATGTCCCAGGGAAAGAAATTCTGGCTTTGCAGGCAGGGCAGAGGATGATCGGATGATGTTGGGGCTGGACCGATATTCTAATCATAAGGGGTTGAGTCAGTTGAACTTGAACACACTGTAATTTAGAAGAATGAAAGAGAATTTCAATGCAAATCGAAGATTCTGAGTGCATTTGCCATGGTAGAAACTGGGAGGTTAGAAAATAGAATATACAGCACAGCAAATGCCCTTCGGCACTCCATGGCTGTGTTGATCATGATGCTTGTATCAACTAATACCATCTGCCTGCACATATCTCTTTAATCTCTGCCTGTTCGTATTTCTGTCTGAACCCCACTTAAATGTTTTGCTAACTTTTCCTCTTCTACATTATCCTGGGCAGCTTCCACCCTCTGTGCAAAAAAAAAAAAAATTGTGTCGTTCATCTCATTTAAAATTGTCATTTTCACCTGAGACTAAGGCGCCTTAGCATTTGATATTTCCACGTTGGAAAAGAGATTCCGACCATCCAGACTATTCACGCCTCTCCCAATGCCATATATCTGGACCAGGTCGCCTTTGAGCTTCCACACTCTAGAAAAACAATCCAACTGTGTCCAACCTCTCCTGAAAGTCAACACTAATGCATACAGGCAAAACTTCGACTTCTCCTTGTCACATTGTCATCCAGGCAACATTCTGGTAAACTTCTTTTGCACCTTCTTCAAAGCCTCCGCATCCTTCCGATCGTGTGGCGATTAGAACGACACATACCATTCCAAACTGAGCCGATTGAAGCTTTATTCAGTTACAGCATGACATATAAACGTCTGCAAATAATGCTGCGAACGAGGGAGGCAAACATGCCGTACACCTTCTTTACCATCACATAATGCCGTGTTGTTATTTTCAGGAAGCTATGGAAATGCAACCAAGACCCATCTGTATAGCACAGTCGGTTGTTTGTAGTGTATTTGACTCTACCATTTGACTTCCAAAATGATTCGCTTCATACTTGTCACGATGAAATGCATTTTTTTTATTTCTCCAACCAGTGTTCCAGCTGATCAACATTCTGCTACAGTCTTTTACATCCTTCCACATTATCCACAATACTCCCAGATAGCCCAATAACGAATTGTCTTTCCACATATCGTCAGTCAAATTACTAATCAGAGCGCTAACGTTTTCCCCTGATATATCTGGACCAGGTCGCCTTTGAGCTTCCACACTCTAGAAAAACAATCCAACTGTGTCCAACCTCTCCTGAAAGTCAACACTAATGCATACAGGCAAAACTGATATAAAGTACAGAGATTGCAGCACTGATTCTTGCACAGCATCCCTGACCACAGACCTGTAAACAGAAATAAACCGCCCAATACCTGTGACAACTGTGACAAAGAAAATTTTATATCCAACTTATCAATCTTCACGGATTCCATAGATTGTGATTTGATTTTGCAGACCAACCTGCCATCGTCAAGTGGTTTAGTAATGTTAAAGTAGAGAATCTCCACAGCCTTACGCTGAATAATTATTTTTACCACATCGTTTTGTTTTACTTTGTGTGAGAATCTGTGACCAGAGACAATCAAATCTCAGCAAGATCTTACTCAATAAGGAGATGAGGATGAATTTAACCTCTCTGTGGGTATTGAATCTGTGGATTGCGTAACTGCAGAGGGCTGTCGAGGCTAGGTCATTAAGTATAATTCCGACAGTGATTATCAGATTTTGGTTAGTCCGGGAAAGAAGGGTTACCTTGAAAGCCGCGATGAGAATGCTGTGAGTGTTTCAGTGATAGTGTGTGTTTGAGGGTTAGATGGGATTATAGAGTTACAGAAGTCTGAAGGCGGTTGAGGTTCTTACAGGATTAAAGGCAGTTACCAGCTGTCAGAGAATGTCAGAGAATCGCGCAAGGAAGGGTTTTACAGTTTGGAGCAAGTTGCAGACTTGGAGTGGCTAGATGAGATTTCAGAGGTAGGGACAGCTGTAAGGCTGTCGATCGTTACAGTGGCCAAATTGAGCCGGGTGTGGAAACATTCAGTAGAGTCGAGAATGTGGTAGATTTAACAGCAGTTGTGGAGTCTGGAGAATATTACACGAATGGGAATTATGGCATGGACTGGAGAATATTACAAGGATATGGAGGATGGTGTGGACTGGAAAATGTTACAGGTTTAGGGAATTTTGAATGCTCCTCGGGTGGGATACATAGTCTATGTGGATTTCAGTAAGAACTTTGATAAGGTTCCTTATGGCAGGCTGCTCTGGAAGAATAGATTATATGCAATTCAGAGGGAGCTGACAAATTGGATACAATCTGGCTTGATGGTAGGAAACAGAGGGGAGTAGTGGAAGGATGCTTGTTGGACTGGGTGCTTGTGAGTAGTGCGGTTCCTCAGGGAATGGTGCTGAGGCCATTACTGTTGTTTTTTCTCAATGACTTCAATGACAACGTTCAAGCATGATGATGAAGTTTGTAGATCACACTAAAAAGGGCAGTATCGTTGGCAGTGAGAAAGTTTATGAGAAATTATGACAGGTGGGGAATTAGGCTGAGTAATGGTAAATGTGGTTTAATATAGATACGTGTGAGGGCTTGTATGTTTTAAGATCAAGTAAAGGTAGAATTTCCATGGTGAATAGCAGAGTCTTTAGCGTTCACTGGAAAAGAAATACCTTGACTTTCAGATGCACGGTTCTCTGAAAGTGGAGTCACAGGTACACAGTACAAGGAAGGAGGTTTCCGACACACTGTCGTTCATCAGTCAGGACATGAAGTACAGACTTTGGGAAGTTATGTTACAGTTGTACAGGATGTCGGTGATGCCGTAGTCCGATCATTGTGTTCAGTTTTGTTAACCTTGCTATTGGAAGGATATTATTAAACGGGAAAATAGTGCCATAGAAATTTAAAAGGATCTACCTAGGACTCAATGCTCTCAGATATAGGAAGAGTTTGGACAAGCTACAACATTTATCTTTCGAAAGTAGGAGACAGAGGGGTATGTTTTGGAAGTGTAGAGGTCATGAGAGGCATGAAGAATTTGAACACATTCTGTATTTTTTCCCAGGGTAACTGAAGAACCCCCGAGACTCGAGTCTCCCTTCCGAACATCAAAGACATCTCGGAGATGACGACCAGGTTACTCTGGCCCAAGGCATCATGGCAGGCCGCAAAACTACCAGGACATTTAAACAGCTCTTGATGACTTTACACGACTGCGTAACCACAACCAGTAGATTGAACGACATGTACAAAATGCCTTGCAACGACTGCAACAAATATGACATTGGACAAGAGGGCATTAAACTAGCCACCAGGATATATGAGCATAAACTAGCCACCAAAAGTCATGATCAGCTATAACCGGCATCATGCACATAAACGATGAGGGACATCAGTTAGACGAGGACAACACTTCCAGCCTGTGACAGACTAAACAAACACACTCACGAGAACTCCTGGCATTCCAACCGGAACTCTATCATCAAAGGCATCCACATGGTGGAAGAGGCCAGCACAATAATAGAAAAATAAGGCTGAAGCGTTCACAAAATGGTTCAGACAGAAGTGCCGAAAGGATGATATATTTTAGTCTCCTCCAGATGACAGTTTTCAACTAACTTGATTCAGTTCGTGTGGTATCTCTAAGCAGGCTGCAGGTTCTGGATAATGCAAAGGCTGTGGGCCTTAGTAACATGACATTCAAACAGTTCCTGCTGGGTTACTGCACTGGCATCGACCTGACAATGTAGGAAACTATCGAGTGTGTCCTGTACATGCACAGAAAAACATCACTCACTGACTGCCCTATTGGTCTCACACCTATCATGAATATTATGATGACAAATGTCATCAGCAGTGGTATCAAGCAGCTCTTTCTCAGCACCAACTTGTTCAGTGAAGCTCAGTTTGAGATCTGCCAGGGCACTCATCCCCTGGCCGATTGAAAACTTGGTTTAAACATGGACAACAAGAAAACACACAGCTAACTTCTCATGTGAGTCAAAAATGGCTGCACTTAACGTTAACATAACTGCTCTTGATCAGGTGTGGAATCAAGAAGTAATTGCTAAAGTGGAGCAAATGAGAATCAGAGAAACCTCTGTATGGTTCAAGCTATACCTGGTACAAAGGATGATGGTTGAAAGCAGCTATCTCAGCTCCACGACAGCGCTGAAGCGATTAACTCGGGGAAGTGTTCCTGGGTATGCCTGTAGATCAGATATGGAAAGGTAAGGCACCATAATCTGAAGAGATTATGTGGTTACGCTCTTATTAGACAGAGACAATCGGTAGTACTTTAACTGGACAGTGAGTGTGCCACACAGAAAGGAGTGGCTGAGTGAAACAATACTGTGCAGGACAGTACAAACAGTCAGTGCAGGAATTGAACCAACACTGTTGGCATGAATCTGCATTACAACTAGCCATCCAACTGATTGAGCTAACGACGTCCTCACTGGACTCCTTAGGGAAGATATTTTAATATTAATCTGCTCAGATATGTTGTTACACACGTCTGGAGTCGGTGGAAGTCGAAGCAAACTTCCTAGCTCAGAGAATGTCATTATCAGTGAGTTCTTAGAGTGATGTCTGTTCTCGATCTAACAATCTTTAGCTGCATAATGAAAAACTATCTCTCCACCGTAAACTGACAAGTGGGAGTGTTTTCCAATGATTGCATAATATTCAACATGATATGTGATTACTCAGATATGCAAAATATGCAGGCGCATATCCTTACACACATTAGATTAGATTACTTACAGTGTGGAAACAGGCCCTTCGGCCCAACAAGTCCACACCGACCCGCCGAAGCGCAACCCACCCATACCCCTACATTTACCCCCTTTAACCTAACACTATGGGCAATTTAGCATGGCCAATTCACCAATTCACCTAACCCGCACATCTTTGTGACTGTGGGAGGAAACCGGAGCACCCGGAGGAAACCCACGCAGACACGGGGAGAATGTGCAAACTCCACACAGTCAGTCGCCTGAGTCGGGAATTGAACCCGGGTCTCTGGCGCTGTGAGGCAGCAGTGCTAACCACTGTGCCACCGTGCCGCCCAACATGTCAGACAACTATCACCTGTAACAACACATTCAATGCTATCGCCACAACAGAATTCCGAAGGACGAATATACTGGATATTACTGTTAACCAGAACTGGATGGACCAAATAAATTCATTATCCGTTCCAGTGAGGGGCTTAAACTGAAACATTTTGAGTCTCTGTACCTCAGTTGTTGTCTGACATCCTGTGCTATTCCGGAACCACACTTGCCAACTGAAATAAATTCATTGTCTTTAAGAGTATGTCAGAGGCTGTGAATCCAGTAAAAATACATTTCCTCAAGATTTCTGAAAGCCTATCCGCCATCATTTTGACACATTTTGAAAATGCGTGTGATGAATTATACCCCATGTATCAATATGAGCGCAGCTTCACTCCTCATCGACTGACAGTTACGAGCAACAATGCCTGCCTTCTACATAGTTCTCTGCAGAAATTTACCGAAGTCTCTTACAAAGTACCCCAGAAAAACCACTATCAAGAAGGACATGGGCAGCAGATACATGGGAACACCAGAACAGTCAATACTAAGCCACCCACCATCCTGATTGGGACATGAATTGCTGTTTCTCGGTGTCACTGGTACAAGTTCCCTCCCTAAGGGTATTGTAAACGTACCTACAGCGCATGGTTTGTCGTGGTTTATTGTGGCAGCTTACCACCACCTCCTTAAGGGCAACATGGGAGGGCAATATTTCCTGGCTCAATCCCATTCCATGACTAAGTTAGAATAAAAAATATTTTATCCAATCAATGCCCAAAGTTGGGCTCTGAGCATTTGGTTTTGTGAGCGCATGCTGGTTGGGCACAGTCAGTACCTTGATTGCTGTGAACAGCTCAAAGGATTTGCTGTTTGAAACACATTGTCAGTCTTCCAAAAGCACGGCCTACATACCTAACATCAGGTACACACTGATATTGACACATCACATTCCTGCGCTATGAGAAGGACAGAAGCAATTGACAATGTACCCATATCTAGCTGTAGAACGTTAGACAGTGATACATTTGCCATGAAAATGATTGTGTGTGAATGTTAGCTCACAATGTTATTACAAGGGAAAGTAATTGCATCCTTACACTTCATAATAATTTTCTCTTGGTTGTAGTAATGAGATGTATCATTCCAAAGCCCCTTATTGTGATTTGTGCATTCATCATATAGTTATAATAAAAGTGAACAGGAGGAATGGGTGGGTTTGTGCTTATCGGACAATGGAAAAGTCAATATTACCTAACGATGTCGAATCGTCAATAAAGCGACTTTGCTGTTAATGGTTTGACCAATGCTGAAAATACCTACACAGATATTTCTATCTCGAGTCACACACTTGGAAGTTGGTGTGGGATCATGTTTGTCATCACTTCTGCTTACATACTGACATTGTGGAGCTGACATGCACTGAACATGGTTTATGAGGGATTCAGTGCAAGACGCCATGTGCGTCAGAGGTGCGTGAGTGGGGTTGGTAGGTCGCTTCTTGGTATATAATCAGCATTGCGTTCAGCATTTATGCTGAATCCTGTCGCTGCGAGGTTGCTCAGAGGCACGTTATGAGAAGCATACAGATGACAACATCATCACCGTTTCTTCTACTTCAGAGAGACACCTCTGAATTTAATATATCAGTAAGAGTTGCCATTGCATAGAACGTGTGTGGAGGAAGGGTCATTTTCATATTTTGTAACCCTTTATTATATTGTGTGGCAACCTGTGAACTGAATGGGACAGACTTTAAACAGAAAGAGCAACGAACGTGTAATAGGCCATCAGGCAGCAGCAGAATCATGCGCTATACAACTCATACGGTCACGAACCTCACGGCCCGGCATACCTCCATCTCTGCAGTAAATATGAAGCCTGTGATCCAGCCTGGTTCTGTGAAGAGGGCAGAAGGACATGCCGGAAGCAGCACCAGCCAGAGCGAGATATTTGAGAATAACCTGGAGACGGCTTTATTGCCGTCAGCTACAAAAAGATGCCAACTTGCATGTTCAACACCAGAAGCAGCAAGTGAAGGACAGAGCTGAGTGGTCCCACAATGTATGGTTTAGACCTGCCTCTGTTGTCCTGCCACATGTTGGTGTAAATGATAGTGGATAATGAAAGAGACCATTAGAGGAGGAGACTGCTCTCCAACAATCAAATGCACAGCTTTGGGGGAGCGCAGCATTTCAGAAGCGAAATTAAAGCTGTTGCATTTTTAACAACCATCAGCCAGAAGGGATGAGCAGATGATCCATTTCTGTTCCTTTAGGAGGCAACAGCATCACAGACCCCAGTGTTCAGACAACTTGCTTTACCCCACACAATGTCCAGATATGGCTGGAGACACTAGAAACTGTGGCTTACCTCCAGAGATTGCCACACCTCCAACAAATCTGTTCCATTTGAGCAAGAACATTGACATCTACCCACAACGTGATACGTTGCACAGTATGCCATGTAAACAAAAAGCAGGGACTTGCATTGCAGTTGATCACTGAACCATTGGTGCACGATCTACCATGTAAATATTAAGGAAGCAATCAGCAATAAAAATGTGATCAACCAGCAATAACCTGCTCAGTGTCATTCAGTTAGTGTGTCGTTTGGCTCACTGAGCTGCTATCTCCATTGCAAGCTCAGTTTAAAGGAGTGGAATTCCAAAAGGGCAGTGAGAGCAATTACTCTTTACATCGAGGCACCATTTAAAGTGTGTGACGATAGGGGCCCGAATAAAATTATAGTTAACTGGAATCTGGGGAAAATACACTCCTGCTTGGAATAATCACCAGCGCTAAAATGCTTGTTGTGAGTGTCAGCAATTGGAACTTCAGGACAGCTCTGCAGCCATACCTCAGGATGGCGAGTGTGCAAGACTGAGCCACTTCCAGTTGCTGCAATGACTCTCTGTCTATTATAAGTTCAGAGGTGGAAATATTCACTGATCATACCATTCCCCAGATGTTGAAACAGTCCATCCGCAATGAGACCTGTAAAATAGCCACGTTTAGTCTCATAAATGACAAATAATATTCATGCCACATGAATGCTAGAAAAATACAGCAAGAAGTAATCAAACCATCCTTCTTTGATTTTCAATAGCATTACCACCGCAGAGTGCCCAACATAGTGCTTCTGTGCATAAAATTTGTTATCATTGACCAGACATGTTATGGACTAGCCATATAAATGACACGGCCATCAAGAACAGGTCAGAGGCCAGCAATTCTGCATTTTAATGGCTGATGCCCGAAAGCCTGTCCTCAAAGACTATGATGGATACGTCCCAGAATAACACTGGATAAAATCAGTCCTCATGATTGCTATTCATACCCTCCTCCACTGAGGCACAGCAGCAGGTGTGAGTGCCGTGGCATTCCTTAGACAGCATTTTCCACACTCATGACCACTGCTATTTGGAAGGAAAGGGGCCTTAATTAAGGAATGGTGATCATAATTCATTTTATATTGACGTAAGTATTTCAAATGGCAAAGCTAGACTAAGAATTGGCTTCTTAGCATGAATGATGCTCATTTCATTAACTTTGGAAAAATGTCATTCAAGTGAATAGGAAACGAGAATAAGTAGATTAATCAGAATCAGAACATTGTCGAGAGTGTCATGCTGGCAAAGCACATCCAGTCTGGCAGAATCTGAGGAGCAGGAGAATCGACTTTTCGGGCATGAACTCTTCATTGGAAATTGTGCCACACTCGTGAACTGTCCTACCTGGCCAGATTCCTTCCCACCTATCTGCTCCAACCTCCTCTCTGATTTATCACTATCACATCCACATCCATCTACCGATCACACTCTCAGCTAACTCCCCTTAGCCCAATCCCCTTCCTCTTTATCTCTCCAAACCGTTGGCTCACAGCCTCATTCTTGATGAATGCCTCATATCCTAAAAGTCGATTTTCTTGGTCCTTGGATGCAGTCTGATCGCCTGTGCTTTTCCAGCACCACACTCTCGACTCTGATCTCCAGCATCTACCGCCCTCATTTTCTCCTAGAATCAGAGCAATATCAGTTAGAGAAAAGTGGCTCTGAGAAAGTGTTTTCCCAAAAATGATAAGGGTCTGGCTGCTAAATCCAGAGTTCCCTGGAAGTTAACAAGCATACTGCCAAAAAAAGGCTTAGGTAATGTCATTTAGAGGGATCTCAGTACTACAGAGGAGAATGGAATGTCGAGGGGTGTGACCAACAAAGAAATTGTGAAATGATAGAGCAAGATAGAGCAAGCAATATTCAGGATACATGTTTGCAATAAAGAAAATGAAAACAAATAAAGTAAGGAACGCAAAAGGCAAACAACAGAAACCACTGTAGCTGTGCAAGGTTTGTATATGATACTTAATTTGAATTTAAATTTAACAGGACCTCAACAATGTGAGATATAGTGATCAATCTGGGAGTATTGTTTGAGAAGACTACATTCCGCCCATCGAGCCCGCTCCGACATTCAATCATGACTGATGGATGTTTGAACGCCACTTAACTGCACTTTCTCCATAACCCTTACTTCCTAGAGAGATTAAGAATTTATCAATCTGTGCCTTGAACATATTTCATAACCCGGCATCCAATGCGCTCCGTGACAATGAATTAACCAGGCCCACCACTCTGTGGCTGCCCAAATTCTAAATTGACCTCGACTACATCTAAGGCTGTGGCCACAAGTCCTAATATCCTTACATGACGGAAACAATTTTCCAGCGTCCGCCCATTGCAAGATATGCAATATCTTGTACATTTCTACTGGATCTTCCCTCAACCTTCTCAGCTCCAATGGATACCATCGCAGGATCCTCAACCGTTCATCCCATGTTAGGCTTACCATTCCAGAGATCATTCATGTGCATCTCTACTGGAAATGCTTCAGTGCCCGTATGTCCTTCCTGAGGTATGGGGCCCAAAGCTCGACTCAGTATTTTAAACGGGGCCGAGCCAGATCTTTATAAAGTCTCAGTAGCACGTCACTACTTTTACATTCCAACCCTCTTGAAATAAATGACAATATTATATTTTCTTTTTAAATCACGGAATCAACCTGCAAGTCAACCTTAGAGAAACATGTAGTAGCACTCCCAGATCCGTTGGTACGTTAGTAACATGAATTTCCTCAACATTTATAAAATAGTTCATGGCCGTGTTCGCTTTTCCAAAGTGCAAGTCTTCACATTTGCTCACATTGAATTTCATGAGAATTTTCTTCGAACATTTTCGTAAACTGTCTAAATGTTCCTGCATTTAGGAACATGACATCCGATCATCGACACAGAGTGCTCAGAATGGCAAGATTTGGGAAGCTTTGGTGACAAGAGGAATGGAGAGCTCATTCAAAAAACGAAAAGGAGGAACTTGTCAGTGTGTGGAAACTGAAGACACTGACAGGCCCGGAAACTGCATTAAAAACACATAAAAATGTTAACACGGAGCGCAGAGAGTTAAGATACATCCTGGAATGTAACTGGGATATGGAATTAAGGTAAACCCAAGCTGGTTTATCAGGAGTAAGCAGTAGCCAAGGAAAGAGTATGTCCATGCCAGGACAAACGAGGGAATTAATGCGTGGAGGAAGTGGGTGAAGTCCTCAACGAATATTATGTATTCGTATTCATAACGGAGAAGGACAGTATGGATGGTAAGTCGAGAAGGACATTATGGATGGTAAATCGAGAGAAGTATGTGGTGATATTCCAGGGTACTTCAGTTTCGAAAAATTGGAGGATATACTGGTCGTCTTCTAAAGCATTCAGTTAGACAGGTCTGTTAGATATGATTGGATCAATCACAGAGTGTTGATGGAAGTGAGGGAAGAAAATGTTGGAGCATTGTACACATTCCTTTTTATGCTCTTCTGGTCACAGGAGAGTTTACTGAGAATGGGAGAGAGTAAACATTGTTTCCTTTCTGAAGAAGGGAACGAGAGTTGATCGAA
Organism: Chiloscyllium plagiosum; assembly: GCF_037043375.1. Classification (NCBI taxonomy): domain Eukaryota; kingdom Metazoa; phylum Chordata; class Chondrichthyes; order Orectolobiformes; family Hemiscylliidae; genus Chiloscyllium; species Chiloscyllium plagiosum. Next base: position 108,541,726 of record NW_028270152.1, read on the forward strand.
GAAAATTCAGTTCGTGAGCCTTACGTCAGTTGTAGGGAAATTACTGGAGAACATTCTTAAAGATACAGCTGACTCATGGAAAAACATGGGTGATGCGCGAAAGGCAGAATGACTTTGTGTGGGGAAGATCATGTCTGACAAATTCAATTGAACATTTTGAAGAATTAAGAAAGGTGATTGATGTGGGAATGGGGCTTGATGGTGTTCTTATGGACCAGAGTAAGACCTTTGATAGTGCTCCTTATTGTTGGCTCACACAGAAATTAAAGTCACACGGGATCAGCAGTAAGTCGGTCAGATGGGTCCAGAACTGTGAGGTCATTGTGGACTAAGTCGATGTGGCATGGTGTTTTTGTGACTGGAGATATGTGAAAAGAGTGAGGGAGTTTCGATCGTGAGAATGATTGCGAGAGGACGCACCAGCATATCGGTCGGCTGGAAACTTGGAAGAGAGAAAAAAACACATGCAATTTAGTATGGACAGTTGTGCGATGATGCATTTTACAAGGCCAATTGCAGGAGAGAAGCATCCAGTAGAAGAAAAAACTATTAGTCATATCGATATCGGAACGGTTGTCAGAGTACAGCTCCACAATTCCCTGAAAGTGACAACATGGGTAATCATAGTGGTTAAGAAGAATTGGGTACATCTGTAGGAGTATACAGTATAAATATTGATGGATCATGTTGCAGAGTTATAGAAATTTACTGTGGCCATATTTGGAATATTGTGCACAGTATTGGTTTTCACAGCAGCAAAACCGAGGTGCTAGAGAGCAAGTAGAAAAACGTTTCCAGAATATCGCCTGCTTTGGAGGATATTAGTCTGAAAGAGAAATTGTACCAAATGGGTTGTTTTCACGTGGACATCAATGGCTGAGGAGCTAGCTGATAGTTATTTACAAAATTGTTAAAGGCATAGAGCGGAGGGGAGTTAGAGGCTATTTTCACCTGGAGTAGAAATATCAATAGCTCTGGGACATATGCTTCAGGAAAAGGTGGGAAGTTTGACGGAGATGCGACAGGCTTTTTTTTTCTTTTCTGTACAGAATGTGGAAGTGCCTGAAATACACTGACAGAGAAGAAAATAAATTAGCAACATTTTAGAGGTATCTTAGCACAGAGATGAGTCGGTGGGGAATAGAATGGTATAGGATGTGTTGACGCAAGAGCGTTCTTTTTAAATTTAGAAAGGCAACATGTGCCAGTGCAGGTTCGTTGGGATGGAGGAGAAAGTGAGGTCTGCAGATGCTGGAGATCAAAGTTGAAACTTTATTGCTGGAACAGCACAGCAGGTCAGGTAGCATCCAGGGAACAAGAGACTCGACGTTTCGGGCACAGGCCCTTCTTCAGGAATGGAGGCCCTATCCCCGTCTCATTATGTGCTTAGTATTACGACATAGGCAAACATCTCCTGCTTAATTTAAAACCAGTCACACAGAAAAGGTTTATCCCGTGCAGTCAGCTGTACATATTCGAGTGGACAACAACTGTGTTGAGTTAACTTAACAACATAATTTCATAAAGTATAACAGAGAATAATTAACTAACCACTATTTGCAATTTGTTACTCAAATCTATCTTTTCCCTTCCCTTCTGTAATTCCAGTCCGATACAACTCCCAATTAAGATTTACAAAACAAAATCCAATGTGTTTGTCCAATGTGTGCAGGAGGGTTTCCTGACACAAGATGTAGACAGGCCAACAAGACGTGAGGCCATATTGGATTTGGTTCAGGCCAGGCCAGGTGTTAGAATTGGAGTAAGTGCGCACTTTGGGGACCGTGATCACAATTCAGTGACTTTTACTCGAGTGATGGAGAGGGATAAGTGTGCACTACAGGGCAAGAGTTTTAGCTGGGTGCAGGGAAATTATGATGTGGTGAGGCACGACTTAGGATGCGTGGCTTGGTAAAGTAGGCTTCAAAACATGGGCACAATTGATATGTGGAGCTTGATCAAGGAGCAACTATTGAGTGTCATTGATAAGTATGTAACTGTCAGGCAGGGAGGAAAGGGTCATGCGAGGGAGCCGTGGTTTAATAAGGAATTGGAATCCCTTGTTAAATGGAAGAGGGCGGTCTATGTATAAATGTGGCGTGACGGTTCAATTCGGGCGATTGAGAGATATAAGGTAGCCAGGAAGGACCTGAAGAGAGAGCTAAGAGCAGCAAGGATGGGATATGAAAAGTCCATAGTTCGTAGGATTAGGGAAAACCCGAAGGCTTTCTATAGGTATGTCAGGAAAAAAAGAATGACTAGGGTAGGAATAGGTCCAGTCAAGGATAGTAGTGGGAAGTTGCGTGTGGTGGCTGAAGAGTTTGGGGAGACACTGAATGAATACTTTTCGTCAATATTCACTCAGGAACAGGACACTGTTGCCGATGTGAATATTGAATCACAATTTATTAGAATGGATGGCTTTTAGGTATGTAGGGAAGAAGTGTTGGAAATTCTGGAAAGGGTGAAATTAGATAAGTCCCCTGGGCCTGATGGCATTTATCCTAGGATTCTCTGGGAAGCAAGGGAGTAGATTGCAGAGCCATTGTCCTTGATTTTTATGTCCTCGTTGTCTACAGGAATAGTGACAGAAGACTGGAGGATAGCAAATGTGGTTCCCTTGTTCAAGAAGGGGAGTAGGGATAACCCTCATCACTATAGGCCGGTGAGTCTCACTTCTGTTGTGGGCAAAGTCTTAGAGAGAATTGTATGTTATAGGATTGATGAAGATCTGGATAGGAATAATGTGATCAAGGATAGTCAGCATGGTTTTGTGACGGGCAAGTCGTGCTTCACAAACCTTATTGAATTCTTTAAGAAGGTGACTAAGGAGGTAGACGAGGTAAAGCGGTAGATGTGGTGCATATGGATTTTAGTAAGGCGTTTGATAAGGTTCCCCGTGTTAGGCTACTGTAAAAAATACGGAGGTGTGGCATTGAGGGTGAATTAGAGGTATGGATTAGGAATTGGCTGGCTGGAAGAAGAAAGAAGGTAGTAGTTGATGGTAAAGGTTCATCTTGGAGTGCTGTTACTAGCGGGGTTCTTCAAGGATCTGTTTTGGGACCATTGCTGTTTGCCATTTTTATGAATGACCTGGAGGAGGGGCTAGAATGTTGGGTGAGCAAGTTTGCGGATGATACGAAAGTCGGTAGAGTTATTGACAGTGAGGAAGGATGTGTCAGGTTACAGCAGGATATAGATAAGTTGTAGAGCTGGGCAGAAAGGCGGCAAATGGAGTTCAATGTAGGTAAGTGTGAGGTGATTCACTTTGGTAAGAGTAACAAAAAGATGGGGTACTGGGCTAATGGTCGGATGCTTGGTAGTGTGGATGAGCAGAGCGATCTTGGTGTCCATTTACACAGATCTCTGAATGTTGCCACCCAGGTAAATAGTGCGGTGAAGAAGGCATATGGCGTACTGCTTTTATTGGTAGAGGAATTGAGTTCCGGAATCCTGAGGTCATGTTGCAGTTGTTTAAGACTCTGGTGCGGCCGCATCTGGAGTATTGTGTGCAGTTTTGGTCGCCATACTATAGGAAGGATGTAGAGGCACTGGAACTGGTGCAGAGGATGTTTACCAGGATGTTGCCTAGTATGGTAAGGAAGATCGCATGAGGAAAGGCTGAGGTACTTGGGGCTGTGTTCATTGGATAAAAGAAGGTTTAGGGGTGACTTGATAGAGGTGTACAAGACGATTAGGGGTTTAGATAGGCTTGAACATGAGAACCTTTTTCCACGTATGGAGCCAGCTATTACGAGGAGACATAGCTTTAAATTAAGGGGTGGTCGATATAGGACAGATGTTAGGTGTAGATTCTTTACTCAGCGATTCGTGAGTTCATCGAATGCCCTGCCAGTAGCAGTTGTGGTCTCTCCCTCTTTATGGGCATTTAAACGGGCATTGGATAGGCATATGGAGGATAGTGGGCTAGTGTAGGTTGTGTGGGCTTGGATCGGCGCAACATTGTGGGCCAAAGGGCATGTACTGCGCTGTATTTTTTCGATGTTTTATGTTCTAACACTTCTTATCACAAAAGTAGGCAACTTTAGGTGCTTGTCTTCGGATCTTCCTGTGCCTTCTTGTGTCCTCGTCAGGAATGTCTGCGTCACAGGCTCCTGATCGAAAAGGTATTTTCAGAAAGATAACATTTCAAGCAGTCTGTTACATGGCAGGACTTGGCTGTTCTCCTCTCAACTGTTCAATTTTCCCTGGCCTTCTATCCGCAAAGCATCAGATTATGTTATTAGCTTTTAAGATTGTCAATATATTTAATTCAAACAGGATTGGAGTTTGATATCTTTCGGGATATAATCTTAAATATTTGTCCGAATTCGAACTTGTTTTTTTTTGGCTCCAGGCAACGAGCTGATCATTTTGGTTATCCAAGTGTAACTTGCATTGTTGCCTTATTGAGAACAGTTGTCTGGAAGTTCCGCTGCGTTTAACTCTCTAAACGTTCACCTACATCTTCATAACACCTCCCCCCTTAAAAAAAGAACGATCATAATGAAAAGATTGCTACATTTTCTTTACCTACTTTTTAAACTCGTTATCCTAACATACAAATAACTTTAGTATTAGTTCACCTTAACTTCTTCCCGTCCACCTGTGCGTGTGTGTCATCTAAACTCTATCAGTTATATTTGTGATAATGCATCTGTGATTGCAGTCTTCCGATCTGGACATGTATGTTTTTATATATAATTAAACGTCTTTAACATAAGACTCCAACGAAATAGTCTCATATTCTCAACTTTAAAACATTCTAAGAATATAAGTGGATTGTGATCCGCGTACCAATCGTCTCAGAAATATTGTTCATGAAATGCACATTTAAATGTTGTCAGGTCAGTACCAAATTCAATAGCCCATTTTTGATTGTGGAACATTTCCACTGCAAGAGGTTTATCTTGTTTTCGAAAAATAACCAGCTGGCAGTTCAATTCCATCTTCACCTTCCTGTAGGAGTACAGCTCCAACTCCAATATCAATTGCATCGATGGCGACTTTAATGTTTTTGAAACGTTTGGTGTTGCTAAAACTTGTTTGGTCGTGAATATCGATTTCAAATGGTTGAATGCCTTCTGGCATGGTTCTGTCCACCGAAACGTTGTGGTCTTCTTCAGAACATCTGTTAACGCTGCCAGTACACTGTTAACGTTTGTAACAAACTTCCGACAGAATTCGCTGAGTCCTAAATATTCAAAACACCTCTTTCTTTGAGGTTGGGCATGGAAATGTATCGACAGCCATCGTTATGTGTTCCGAGGGAAGGAGATAATCCTTCCATGACGGATGTTATGTCCAAGATCATCACCTTCGTTTTCATAAATTCCATTTTATTTGCTTTATCACCAATTTTGCTTCTCGTAGTCATTCAATTAGGTATGCCAACTGTACCAAGTGATCTTTCCAGATCACATTAAGTATCACGACATTATCCAAATAGACTGCACAGCTTGTTAAACTAACCGAAGCGCTTGTCATGAGTCTTTGGAATGTGGCAGCAGCGTTCTTCATTCTATAGGGCATCACTTTAAACTAATGTAGCAAATTTGGTGTTACATGGGAGAAATTTATTTGCCGTCTCTACTACAGGTACATGCCAGTAGCCACGCATTAATTCCAATTTCGGTAGTGTAACCGACTTGTCTGAAATTCTCGATACAGTCCTCCAACCTCGGAATTAGATATGAGTCCAATTTTGTAATGGCGTTGACCTTCCGACAATCCGTATAGAATCATTGTGTCTCGTCAGTTTTGGGCACTAAGACGATCGGCAAACTCCACTCGCTCTGGCTTGCTTCAATGGTGTTCTCATCGAACATGGCCTCTACCTTCATTTGGACCTGTCTGGCTTTCAAAACTTTAAGCCGATAGTGGTATTATTTTATAGAACAGTATTCCCTGCATCTACTTCATGTACAATAGCATTAGTCCTCTTCATCTGATTTTTACTTCGTTCCTTATGGTCCAACTCTTTCAACACCGTTCTACGCTCCTGAGACAGGTAGTTTAGTAATCTTTCCCACTCCTCAAGGACGTCCTCATATTTAATCTATTCTGTGGTACTTCAAAATCCATACCATCTGGATTTGATTCCTCAATTTGCGCGCAGTAACTAGCACCTGTTTCTCCAGTTCTGTTTCTCTGCTATATGTTTTCAACGTCTTCACATGACATACTTGATAGCTCCTTTTCATTGATAGCATCTTTACTAAATAATTCACGTGACTCAACTTTTTCTCCATTTGATAGGAACCAGTACACGTGGCTTTGAAGATATCTGCTACCATCAGAAACAGTACTATCAATTTATCCCCTGAGGAAACGTCCAAGTCTCAGAAGGTTTAATCTTCCACCTGCTTCAATCAACACCGTGCCCTCTTTCGCTGCTGTACAACTAACTTACTACTCGATTTAATCTCTCCATCCCGTCCGATACATAATCGAATTCTGAGATCTCTAACTTTGGTCCGACCAATTATTCTTTAATTTCAAAAGGTCTCTCACGTTATGATCGATTATTAACTCAAACGGAGTGAACTGAGTAGTTTCGTTTGTGAGATCTAGAATGGCAAACAATACGAATTGAATGCTTTTATCCCAATCATTTGAGTCATCCTGACCATATCCTCTTGACATGATTACACTGGATTTAAAGTGCTGTAAACCGAAGCTATCCATGGCGTCCTTAAACAGCCTCATATTAAACTTTGACCCTTGGTTCGTCTGCATCTCCCTGGGCAGCCGGTACCGTGTGATGAAAGCTGCTAACTCCTCTACTATCGTTTTTGCACATAATACTCGGTGCAAAAGAATTGTCCGCACTACAAGAGGTGACAGTAATCAATTGGATGTTATCCATTCACTGATGATTTCAGTAACTGCAGGAGGTGACAGCGTTAGAAAGGCTAATAGTAATGGTAGGCTGTCACAGAGTCAGAGAAGATTTCAAAGATTGGGCGAGTTTACAGATCAAAGGAAGGTTCAAAAGGTTTTACAATGTCACATAAAAGGAGTATTGACTTGAAATGCTGTAGGAACTGGAGTTATTTAATCAGCTAAGGAGATTTACAAGTATGGTAGAAGATTAAAGGGAGTGAGATGCAATCTGACAGGATCGGGGAATGCTTCAGGGAAAGGAGAAGTTTATAGGAATATTGAGACTGTAGAGTCAGGAGGATGGTGCTCAGATCGGGAGATTCCTAATGGCTGGAGGATGTTACAGAGGTAACCTGAGCTGGAGCTACTTGGCAAGATGACCGAGATAAGGATTTGGTAGTTTATTGGGTATTGTGAGAAGCATTTTGTCAGTTTCGAAGTCATTACGGAGAGAGATAAGGATTGTGCAGAAGACAATCGTCTAAATTTAGGTAAGGCCAATTATCATTAGGTATCACTAGACATTCTAACCGCTTTTCGACAGGATGTGACAAATATAGTCTGGGAAGAACTATTTACAGTTGAGTCAAAAATCGGGAAGTGTTAGTAATGTAAAGTAATACAGTGGGAATTCAGGGACAGTTTGTTCATCAAAAGTGAATGACAAAGGCAGGAATTCCAGTCAATACTGATCATTACTGGTGAGTTTGATAAATAAATTACAGTACAATAAAAACAGCTGAAGGAGAATACAGGGGCGTTCTTAAAAATGAGGCGCAGACAATGGCCATGAACTATCCTTGGCAGGTTCTGTTAAGGAAAAGACAAAAGATATTTTTATAAGATAGTTAGAGTAATAATGATTACCAGGGAAAGAATAGGACGTTTTAGAAACCAAAGCGATAATCTGTGTATGCAGCCGGATGAAGGAAGTGAGGTCTTAAAATAATATTTCTCATCAGTATTCACACTGGAGAAAGAAATTTCAGTTCGAACGTTGAGATTCCAGAACATATTAAGATCAATAAGGTTGTGGTATTAAATGTTTCGTGGGCATAAAGGTGAAGAGTTACCAGGGCCCAAGAGAATGTATTCCAGGCTGCTATGGGAGGGAAGGGAGGAGATTGCAGGAGCACTGGCGTATGTATTTAATACTTTGCTGGACACAGGTGAAGTGCTCCAAATGAAGGCTGCTCCAAAAGGGAAGAGCCTATGGAATCCAAGATAAATTGGCAATTTGGATCCAAAATTGGTGGACTGTTCCTTTCGTGATGAGCAGACTTTGCCCAGTGGTGTACGACGGTGACATGCGGCGGTACCACAACTGTTTGTTATCTACATTAATAGTTTGGATGTCAAACTAGAAGGTTTCAGTCGCAGGTTTGCAGATGACATGAAATGTCAGGGTGCTGTCCACAGTGAGGCGGATAGTTTCTGTATACAGTCTGATATTGATCCTATGAAAAACAGTGCAGAGTAATGGAAAATGTAGTATATTCCTGCTCAGTATGATTTAATACATTTTGGGAGGTATGATAAATAGAGCACAAACCTGGTGAACGATGGATCCTTAGGGAGTGTTGAGGAACACACGGACTTCAATGAACAAGTCCATAGATCCCTGAAGTTGTCAGCAACGTTAGATAGGGTGGGGAAGACACCTGAACTGGAAGCGGGAGGGGATTTCATCTCCAGCTGGGGAAATTCTGGAACTACCCGAAAGGATTTAAACTAATCTGGCAGAGATGTTGGAACCTGAACAGTTGTAAGGACAGTAAGAAGGTTGAAGCTGTTGCAGACGTTGAAGTGAGTAATTTCAACGAACAATGCAGACAAATATAAAGCAAGCAACGAGGGAAAACTGATGAATTAAACTGAATTCATTTACCTGCACGGGGCCTGACAGCTCAGGCAGATGAACTCAGAGTATGGATGGGAACATGGGACTGGGACTTCACAGGTATTACAGAAACACAACTGAGGGAGAGACAGAACTCTTAGTTCATTATTCCAAGGTACAGATGCTTCATGAAAGATATAATGGAAGGAATGAGAGGAGTGGTGTTAGTTTTGATTGGGGAAACCTCTGTTATGACACGGATGAATCCCCAGCCAGTTGCTAATTTGGAAATCCAACCCTGAAACGATTTAACCCGTTTGGTAATCTTGGAAAACTCGAGAGATAAGGAACTATTCCCCCAAATCACTATTTAAACTAACAATTGATATATTTAAAAAAAACTAACAGAGTAATTGAGTAATAACTATTTACTGTTCCTTCCTCTTACCCATTTTTCTTCCTTTCCCCGTCTACATGGTCCCACAAAACCCCAATTAAGATTTACCAAAAACTTCAGATTTCAAAACCAGTCAGCTGTCGAATCTTCACTTTACATCTTCCTCTGTCTTCAGGTTTACAGTTCATTGACAGAAAGAGGTTCTTTCAAGACAACCATTTTACGGGCCGTCTGCACATGCTCGTGTCTTGGCAGTTCTCCCCTCAACTGTTCATTGTTTTTCGATTTCATACCCAAAACTGACCGTTTCAGTGGTGATAATATTGTCAAAATGCTAAATTCAAACTTGATTGGAGTTGTGTATTTTTGGGGCATAGTTTAAACGGATTGACTGATTCGAATTTTTTTTTTGTCTCATAGCATCCCAGGCACTGCCAACTGCATGGTGAAATGTTACATTGTAAATTTTCTAGTAGTCGGTGTATTTGCTAAGTCCTTCAACTCATTTAGAACTTCACAACACACCCCGAAAAAAAAACAAAAGGAGCAATCATAATGAAAATGCGGCTTCACATTTTTGTCTATTTTTCAAACATATTGACATGACATGCAGATTACTTCAATCTAATTCACCTTAACTTCTTCGTAATATTTCCGCTGGTGGATGTTAAGTTTCTTCGAAACGTAACTCAATGACATTTCAACACCATTCTCATCTTACTATAGCAGTACAGCTTCTGCTCCTATGTCACTAGCAACGAATGCGACTATAAAAGTTTTTGTGAAGTTTGCTGTGGTTTGGTTTTCAAATAGTTGAATATCTCCTGGCATTGCCATCCAACAAAACTTTGTGCTCTTCTTCAGTCACGTGATGTGGACTGGAGATTTTTACGTATATTGATGGGCTGTAATTTGTTCCCATTGCTTCAGATCCTGAAGGATGACCTTGTCAAGTGTTATCAAATCACGGGGCGGATTGATAGGATGAATAGCGAAGGGCTTTTCCTCAGGGTGGGGGTGTCCAAACCCAGAGAGGAGAGATTTAAGGTGAGAGGGAAGAAATTTAAAAGAGATGAAAGGGGCAGCTGTTCCTCACAGAGGTTGGTGTGTATATGGAGCGAGCTGTCAGAGGATGTAGTATTTGGACTACAATTATGACATTTAAATGACAATTGGATTGGGACATGCATAGGAGGGTTATTTGCTAAAAAAAGAAAAATAGAAGTAGTTCAGTTTAGCAAACCTGGTGCGCATGGATGGTTTGAGCTGGAGGGTGTATTTGCAAATTGCATGATGCTGTGAGTCTGTGACTGTATAACTCCTCTTTCATCACTAAATTTTAAATGCACTCACCTCATTTACAGATCAGAAATCCCCTGTAAAGATTTACCTCTCCGAACTTTATTAAATAGAGAATTCCTGACATTGATGTGGTAATGAAGACCACAGCAGCAGCAGAATTATACTCAAGCACACTCTGTCACTTTTTATTCGGGATATTCCCTTGGTCTGCAATTATCATCAAGCCGATCTATGATCCAATGATAGTGTTACTGAACATAGCCGGGTCAGAAATATGTGCGCCTCAACCTGATGACGACTCGTTACTGCTATCACACTTGACTGGTTACATTCCAAACAGCAGAACTAACATCTCATTTGAGGACATAAGAATCCCAACACTAACAGACCATGAATCCTGTCACATCCAGTCATAAATGGTGATGGACGGTTAAACAACTCACTGGAGAAATGTCCCACAAATACTCCCATGCTCAATAAAGGAAAATCCCGGTACATCAGTATAATAGACAAAGAGGTAGCAACTGCACCATCCTCAGTCAGTAGTGTTCAGTCGATGATCAACTTCACCCTCGTCATGATGCCCACAGAATCACAGATGCCAGCCTTCAACCAATCGATTCGCTGCACGTGACACGAATTAAACAGCTGAACACAATAGATACGAAAAAGGAATTGGGCCCGACACCTTTCCTGCAATAAGAATGAAGACATGTCTGCGCAACAAGTTACGTCTGTACGTGTCTATTTTAGTCTCGCCCCAACTCTGACATCTCTCCGACAATGTGGAAAATGACTCAACTCTGTCCCGTCCGCGAAAAGGATGAATACAACCTGATTAATTACCTCCCCCTCAGTCTCATCACCACAGTCAAATTTGTGGATATTATTTTTGACACAGCTCTCAAGCAGCACAGAAATAACATGCTCAGGGTAATTTCCGACATGTCTCCATGTGGAGGTGATGTTGTTGTGGAAATATCAATGGGTGACTAAGCCAGATCAGGCTAATGCACTGGTAACTGGTGGACGTTTAAAACAATTATAAAACATTGCGATCTAAAATCAACAGTGACGTTAAAGCCAACGTCGATTCTAATCAACATATTGTTTCCCCAACGTACTTTCACTGAGGAAATCAGCCGTTCGTTCCTGGTCGGGCCTAAAGGTGACTCCAGACCTACGAAACACGTGAAAAAGTCTTCAATGGTCTCTGAAACGGCCAAGCAAATCTCTCAATTGTATCGAACTGCTCCATGGTTTTAAAGGATAAATCAGGACAGAACACTCAGCACCAGCCTACGTTTCAAAAAAAGGAGTGGGTACCAGAGACTTGTCGACCCTGTAGAAATGTCCTTCCAAACATATGAGAGCTTTCGAAAACATTTCCAGAGATTTCCTGTCGACTGCGCAGAAACATCATGAATGGAGTAGCTCATCCAATACAATGATCCTTTCCCATTCTAGTTCATTACCGAACGTCTCCTCAATCCTCTTTTCGCACAGACTGTACACAATTCTTAATGTGATTGACCTTGGGAAATATAAAATAGGAACAACACTAATCCCTTTTGTCTGTCAGGGTTTGGACCCAACCCATTATAATTATGTCTGATCCGATATCTCCACAGTGAACACCTGCTCTCTCCCTATCCGTATAGAGGCTAAAAATGCCTTGGCTTCCACAACCTTGTGTTGCAGAGAATTCCACAGTGTCACCAGACTCTCAGCGCTGGCATTTATTCTTAACTCAATGCAGATATGTCTGTTTGTATCTTATTATGTGACCCCTTGTTTAAGACGTCCCAGCCAGAGGAACTATCATCCCTGCTTCAAATCTCTCTCGACCTGTCTTCACCGAGCTCATCACTCATTTTACCAATCTCCATGCAATGCAGACCCAAAATCTGCTTCCACATTAAGCCTGTCATCGCAGAGATTAGTGTGGCCATCATTTACTATATATCCTCAATGTCAGGTTTGTCCTTTATTAGGTCAGGAGAACAAAACTGCACACAATACTGCAAAATGCTCGAGATGGGGTCTCATCAAGGTCTTTGCAGCGACAGTAAGACGCCATTATTCCTCTACACAAATTCTTGATGTGCAATTCAATGCACCGTTTATCTTCCTAACTGCTTTCTGCTCCTGAAATATTGTTTTCAGTGACTGGTGTACAGGGAGATCAAGATCCTTTTCAGTGTTACAGCTATCCAGTTGTTGGGTGTCTGTAGATTAGTCACTTTTAATATGGAAGGTTGCTATTCTATATTCCCAACAACGTGCAGAACATCAAATCTACACATCGATTTTCATCCGCTACGTGTTTGCACATTCATTTCACTTGTCTCAGTGACCTTGGAGAGTTATCACCTTCTCCTCACCCACTAAAAATTAGACATTGTTTAGTGCCCTCTGCCATGTTGGAAATATTGCATTTGATTCCCTCGCCCAAATGCTTGATATGTATTGGGAATAGCTGGGGCCCAAGTACAGATTCTTCTGACACCCCACGTGCCTTCCACTAAAAGAAATACATTGCTTCCTTCCCACTCACTCTTTCCTGTCAGTTCTCCCATCCTAAAAGAATATACATTTAGAAGGCTCATTTCCAGACGATTTGATTTTGTGCACTCAGATTGACACTTTACTGATATTCTTTCAGAAAACCCAAATGCCTTGTATTGATACATTCTTCATACTTTATCTCCCAGTCAGTTTTTCAATCATGATTCCTATCTCATAAATCTATATTGCTTTTACTCCTAATAATTTCTTCAAAATCGTCTCTTTAGAAATTTCATTCTATTCTTTTTTCTCACCAGACCTAACATTCCTATTATTACTTGAGAAAATTTTCTTTAAATTGTGTTTTCTGCTGTGAAAATAGAATTGAAATCATTACGTCATAGTTCTGCCATTTCTCAGTTCTCCATTCTCTAGTTTTAGACCGTAAGGAGAGTGCTCGTGTTTACCTTTCGCTTTCGCACTGGCATACCTTTAGAAGCTATAACAGTTCAGTCAAAAGAACCTTGTTAATATACTTTTCAGTAACCCATGAAGTCCTGTCTAATGTTGCTCAATAATTGGCATTTCACAGCCATGCAATCACAGCATCATAGACTCTGTACCAAAGGAAATACAGCACGGTTTACCTAAATCTCATCTTCCTACACGAGGTCCGTCGCTGGGAATTTTCTGACACTTCAAGTGCTCGTCCAAGTACTTTTTAACGTTCGTATGGGTACATGTGAAACTGCTGTCTCAGTAAGCATATTCCAGACCCCCAACACCCTCTCCGTGAAAAGCTTTGCATCTTCTGGCAATCTTCTCAGGATCTTCCCAGTCTATTTTCTCGAATACTATACTTGCATCCTCCTTCTCCCAAGTAAAACTGTTGTGAATCTATCAGGTAGCAAGTTGGCAATCTTCATCAGCTTCACACAAATGTTCTTCCCTTGTTTCTAATGTAACCTAATTCTTCCCTGGTTATTCTGTTTCGCTTGATGTCCTTGTGAAATATCTTGTGATTCTCCTTAAAATTGCCCGCTCACATGTCCCAAATTCTCTGTGCTATTGTCTGTGTGAATTAACTAACTTTCATTGAAATCACCCGTCATTTTTAAAGCAGTTGGCAATATCGGCCGAGTTACCTGAATTTCTAGAATATACAGGAAGAAATTACTTTCATTCCCCAATGCAATCAATATGTGTATTACCATCTCATCTGGAATGCTAGTATGATTTACATCTGGTTCGTCAGATATACCAATGTTCAACCAGACATGTTTGCATTACAAGCTCGTCATTGATTTGAAGGACTTTATTAACAAAGGTATGATTGTCAGACAGTTTTTCTGGGAGGTTTCCCGGATGTTCCTCCATGAAGATAGGCACAAAGTAACGGATTAGGTTCTCGATTCTCTCCTACAAATAAAATCCTGTTTGCACACTCACCATTCCACAATTGACCTTGCTTGCTTTTTCTTTTAATTATCGGTAGAAGGTTTTCGCCAATATTTATGATTCCACTTGCTTTACAAACTTGTTCTCTTTCTTATTGACTTATTAGCTTCTTGCTTCACCATGCTTGGATCCTAATTTTCCCTGAATCAATGGTTTCTCACAATATTTTCAATTTATCGCAGCTGCTTACTCTGATCTAATGTCAAAATACGTTTTGTTTACCATTATTGAGTCACCTTTCCCTTTTGATGTTTTCAACTTGAAGGGATAAATGTGAATTGTACACCTGAAAGTGTTTCTTTTCTTAAAAGGCAGTGTCTGTCTTCCAATTCACTTTTCCAATTAACTGAAGTCAACTTGCCCTCACATCTTCTTTACATGCATGATTCAGGTTATTGGACAAAATTTCCAAAACAGAAATCATCAACCGTCTTGTATTCAAATATTATTGTGAAAGAAAAATGTGCTATGATCAAAATTCCCAAAAAAACTCCTTCACCACAAGGTTTTCAATGACGTCTTCTAATCACACAGTATCCACTCCAAAACAGCTTGATCTCTCGCTTTTTGGTCAATTCACTATTAAACCAAGCCATCTCATACACACTCATGAAATCCATTTTTCCGAGCATTAGCATTCATTTGGATTGAGCCGGTTTAGATGTGTCTAGAGTTGTTCTGTAACTTACATTGTTACTGCAGTACTCACAAACTTCTATATCCAATTTCCTGTTTTTGAACATGCCCGACATTTGTGTCACCGTTTTCATTTTGATATATAACTTCCATCAATGCTAGTCTGTTCTAAGCTCTATTTTATCAAGTTCAGTAGAGTTTGGCTGACGTGGGTTGTGGGGTGATGCACGGTGGATTCAGCCAGACCTATTTTGACTTCTTTTAAGATCACACCTCTGCATCTTCTCATGTTCCTCTCAACTGTCATTATGATATTTACACCAGATCTCCTTTTTGTTTGGAGTACAGAAGGACAATGATATTTCAGTAATGCTGTGTATTCCGCCAGACAACTAAAACTGCTCGAAAGAGAGTGGGAACTTTATAGCAGGCTTGGAAAGTATTGCTGCTGCCGTACAGTATCTTCGTGAAATCACATCTAGATTCGTGTGTAAAGAGCTAGTTTCCACACTGAAAAAGGCATGTCAGACTTTGGTAGCTGTGTTGGCGCGCTCAACTGATTCCTGCAGTGAAGTTATGAATTTATCCGAAAAAAGATGATCAGGTTGATCCCTAGACAATTGGAGTTTACAAGATTGAAAAATGATCTTATTTTTACATTGAACACTGGAAGATATCAGAAACAGAAGCCAATTTCACAGTTAATGGAGGAATCCATTACACTTCTCCAACCGGTTACACAGGAACAGCAGAAGGATATTGAGGCCTTCGACCCTGTTAAACCAGTACAGGAGAATGCTATCCTGATGAGCCCAATCAGTCTCTCGAACCTGTAGCACAGTATCCAGAGTCGGCCATGCAACACCAGTATCATGATACACAGCAACAGGATCAGTCCATTCAGCCTCCTTAAGTCTGTAAAGCAGGAAGTGGAAGGCGTCACGGGGTGACTGGAGGGTAATACATAGGGTTAACATGAGGCCATTGAGTTGCATCAAACTTGTTGCACCGGAATTGGAAAAAGGATGCAAATTATGAGACTCCTTTTGTGAAAGAAGGAAAACGTTCACCTCACGTGTCTGTTGTATGGGAACAAAATGAAGCCAAATACTCCATCAGTCCTATTTCAGAGATGCAGGGGGAGACGATTCACTGTCTCCAGCCTGTTATGGAGGAATATGAGGACGGTCTTCAGTCGCTCAAACTATTATATATCAACAGGAAGGTTCCATAAGCCCTGCAGAGTCTTCGGCATCAACAATATGAGAACCATCACGACGATTATGTGGAAATACCAGAAAAACAATAGCCAACCGGTTTTGTACACAAAGATGCAAATGAGTCCATTTAGCCACTACCGTCTCATGAACAGCAGCGAGAGCAGGCGACTTCACGCTTTGTGTTTCTTATATCGCATTGCATGGAATGGTGAGATTATAGAAAGATAAGAATTTTGAATTAAACAATATAAGGTAGCGAGAAAACTGTTAAAATTTAAGAAAGATTGTTAAAATCAATTATTCAGTAATTGATTACTGGAAATTTCAAAAGGCAAACCACAATCCATCAGAATCAATATGATTTGACAAAGAATTAATCATATTTCAATCACTCTCTAAATCTCTTTGAAGATGTGAAAAGCAAGCTGGATAATGGGGATCCTTGAGATGTAATATTTCGACTTCCACAAGGCATTGAAAAAATTATGCAAAAAAGTTTTTCTCTGTGAAATACGATTGCGTATATTTAGAAGTAATTTATTAGCTTGGATACCGAATTGGAGAACAAACAAAATGCTGTGAGATGGAATAAATGTATCATTTCCCTTTTGGCAAAATGCAACTTCTCGAGTACCATAGGGCTCGGTCCCCATGCCCCAACTGTTTGCAATCTAAACTGTTACTTATTTGAGGGGATAGACATTCTATAACCAAATTATCAGATGACACAAACTCATTTGTGAAATTTAAATGAAGATGTAATAAATTTGTAAAAGGATATGAATAGAATGGGCCAACATTTGGCAGTAGAAAATGAACAACGAAAAGTATGAGGGTGTCTATTTTGGTCAGTGTAACAGAAAGAGAACGCCTTATCCAAACAGAGAGAGACTTCAGAATGCTGAGATGCAGAATTAATGGATGTCCTCACACAGATCACGGAAGGTTCAGATGCAGGTGCAGCAGGTAATAAGAAAGGTCAGTGTCATTTTAGCATTTATTTCTAAAACAGTCGATTCTAAAGAGGGGGAGATGTTGCTGCAAAAACGCAATGCATTTGTGAGATCAAATTGAATATTGTGTGCAGTTTTGCTGTCCTGACTGCTGGAAGGATGTATTTGCATTTGAGACAGTTCAGAAGAGGTTCCCCGAATTGATTCTAGAGTTGTGGAGTTTGTCCTCTGAAGAGATATTGAGTAGGTCAGTCCTACACTGTCTGGAATTAGAAGAATGAGAGGAGTTCTCATTGACGTATGTTGGTTGCTTAAGGTGATTGACAGTGTAGATGTGGAGTGGATATTTCCTCATGTTCACTAACCTAGAACAGGAGATCACAGTTTTAGGATAAGGTGGAACAGACTTTGAACAGGGTTGAGGGCATTTTACTTCCCTCAAATCGTTGTAAATCTCTGTGATTTTATGCCCCAGAGTGCAGGGGATGCTGGATCGTGTGTAAATGAAGTGAATGGAGAGTCGGCAGGAAAGTGCATTTGAGCCCGAGATGACAGAACCATGATTGTGTTAAATGGCGGAGCAGGCTCGAAAAGCTGAATTGCTGTCTAATGCTCGGCATTCTTACTCAGCCCTTCGAATGTTTTACACAAGAATGGGGGTGGATTGGTTAGCAAACAGGCAGCAGGCACCCAGGATAAATCAGATTTAATCTGTTTGACAGACCATAACCATTGGAGCCGTATAGTGGCCGGTGCTCGGTCTTCAGTTATTTACAATCTGCATCAACAATCAGGAGGAGGGAACAGATGTACTGTAACTAAGTTTGGCGATTAAACTAAGATAAACAGGGAATTAAATTATCAAGGGAAGTTGGAGATTATGGAAATGGATATCGATAAGTGAAGTCAGTCTGTAATTGTTTAGTAGTGGAATTTAACGTATTATATAACATGTCATTTTGATTTCAGTGAGACTGGCAAGGAATATGTTACTGAAATGTAGAGACAATACTGGACTTAGTGATACAGTGCGCACTGGAGGTTTCACTCCAAACCGTTCAGACATCGGACGTGGTGCTCCATTCCCGAATACTCTGCTCCCTGATGTTCCAAGTGCCCTATTGTTCTGATACACGATATATTTCTTCAGTCACCAAATGGTGACACTGACGTCAACATACGAGGAGATGGTCGATATGTCACCGCCCTCCTGCCTGGAAAGTCCGGATCAAAGAAGATGAATGAAAGTGTGACACTAATAACCCGTAAAAGCACGGTCCACCCCCTGGTGTGAAGCTGCAAGTCGTGTTGAAGGAAGTGACACTGCACTGTGACGGATTCATTGTTACATCAGTGCCCCCTTACACTCAACTCCTGGGTTACGTGTAGCTTGAGAAACTGTTCTTGGAAAACAATGGGTGGATACGGCCAAACTCCTTTCCCCAAACGCACTCACTCCGTGGTTTCAGATCAACCCCACACTGGAGCCTCTGCTCTTTTGTTGGTAATGCTATGCACCCAGTTGCTAGAACTACAGTCCCCGTGCTTCATTCAGAGTTCAGAGTTGGGTCACTAATCCTCATCACTCCCGGAATATCAGAGGCAGATCACTGCACAACCTGCAGCAAACCAACCTCAGCACCATAACTTAAATTTCAAGGACATGCGTCAGTCAGAAGCCTCTCAGTGACAAGTTAGATGCCTGCCTTTCCAAAAATACGTGAGGGGCTTTCTCATGTAACTGACCACACGATCACCTGAAAAGGACAAACATAGATGCTCAGTGGACAGGCACTGGCCAGATTTCAAAGATGTGAGAGAAAGCTGCTGAAACTCCCCAGTCCAACATGGAGAACCACACGGGACACACCAGAAGTGAACGCCATCCCGACACACCCCATTTCAGTGCTTCTGAGTTTCATAAGTCCAGCACTCCATACACTAGGGAGCTAAATGTGAGCCATACCCGGGTTGTACAGGGGAGCGTGAGGTATACATTTTGCACATTGCTTCTGAGCTTCATGATGTTGTACCCAGGGATCCAGGGATATGAGCAACAAAGTCGGGTAAAGGTACAGAAGGACAGACATTTACATTATCATTGGATTAGTACTTGATCGGCAAGTTGCAGAAATCAGCGTCTGCAGTCATTGTTTTTACCAAGTTGCAGAAATGTGGGTCGTCTTAAAGAAATAGGACAGGATTGACGAATCAGACTTTGATGAGTCCAATATCAGGAATGAGATCATAAAATAAATGTGGCGATAAATCAGCTGAAATGGACAGTGATATCAGTTAATCAATCTACCTCAGAGAATCAGATACCACAAACCAAATGAGATGTCAGTGCAGTATGGAGCAATGTGCAGACCAGTCGAATGTCCTGCTCAATGCACCGCAACAATCTGTGCAGACCGTGCAGAACACACTAGTCGATTAGCTGCCTGTCCAGCATGGGGATCCTTGCAGCGAATAGCAGTGAATTGATCTGTAAAACAGGAGCTGTTGCCCTCCCGGAAAGTACAGCTGTGTGCAACGCCCCTGTGCATTGTTTGCTAAGACTGTGTTCGATCACTGTCGAACAGTTGGAATCGTGCAGCCCCTGCTGGAAATGACAGGAGGTACAGCTCCCATTCATTCAGAGCTCCATACCTCAATTGAGCCATGGGATATGGAACATCTAGACAAGAGAAAGAAGAGAACTAACGTATGTTTGAGGGGGCAAGGATCAGACACGGCTTTAAAGGGTTTCAAGGTAGTCAGGAAGGAACTGAATAATGGACTAAGCGGGAGCTGGAAAGAGGCGTGAAAATATGGGTAGGATTAAGCAAAATCAGAGCGCATTCTATACTAATGTGGGGAACAAGACGGTGGCCAGAGTGAGGGTAAGGCTGATCAGGGTCGGTGTTGGGTACTTTCACCTGGTATTGGAGGAGCGAGAGTAAGTCTTTAATGAATAGTTTGCTTCGGTATTCTGTACTGAGAGAACCCTTGATGTTTCTGAGGACAGCGTGAAACAGACTGATATTCTGGAACAGGTTGATGTGAGGAAGGGGAATTTGCCGAAAATTTCGAAAAACGCACAGATAGATAAATCTTTTGGGTCGGACTCAAGGTTAGTATGAGAGGCTAGGAAAGATATTGCTTTGGTATTGATCTTTTCGCATTCACTGTCCACTGGAGTAGTGCTTTGTGATTTGAGGGTGGAAATGTTATTCCTTTTTCAAGAAAGGGAATAGGGTTAATCCTGGTAATTCTTATGCCAGTGGTTAGAAACTTATTGGAGAGGATTCCAAGATGCAGGACTCATTATTACCATAGTTTGATTAGGTAGACTCAGCATGGCTTTTTGTGGAGCGGTTCATGCCTCACGAGCCTATTTGAAATCATTGACGATGTGACAAAACACGTTGTTGAAGGTAGAACATTGGATGTGTTGTAAATGGATTTTACCAAGGCCTTCATAATTTTCCGCATGGTTGGCTTATTCAGAAAGTAAGAAGACATGGGATGCAGGTTGATCTAGATATCTCGATCCATAATTGGCAGTCCCATAGAAGACAGAAGATGAAAAGTATTCACCCTGGAGCTCAGGGAGCAGTGGTGTTCTGTAGAGATCGGTTCTGGGATATCTGCTCTTTCTGATCTTTATGAATGACTTCGATGTGTAATTGGAAGAGTGGATAAGGAATGTTGTTGATCACACTAAGATTGTTCGAGTTGTGGACAGTGTGTAGTCTTATTGTAGGTTTCACCGAGACATTGACAGGATGCAGAATTGAGCTGATAATTGGCAGATGAAGTGCAATCTGGAAAAGTGTGAATAATACACTTCGGGTGTTCAAATATGAATTTGAATACACAATTTTTGGTAATGTGGAAGAACAGTGTAATTTGGGGTCTATGTCAATATACATCAAAGTTGCCACCCAGTTTGTTAGAGTTGTTAAGAAGGCACATGGTGCGCTGGCTTGCATTAGCCAGGGAACTGACTTTATGAGCCGCGAGGTTGTGATGCAGCTGCATAAAGCCCGCATTAAGCCATTGCTATGAATGTGGAAGTGTGCCCTGTAGCTTCAGGAGAGAGTGAATGGTATTCTGTACAGTGTTCACAAGCACCTTTGTTATGAATAACTCGCAGTCTCAGAGTTTCCAGAAAAACGAAAAATATGTACATCTCGCTGTGGAATAGATAGCTAGGTTTTGTGTGCTATTTTGACAATAATTCAAATTTAACCAAGCAGTTTAAATTATGTCACAGGATACTAAAATTCAATCGATTTTGTATTCATTGTTTTGTCAAAATTGAACAAATGGGAGGATCGATATTGGGATGATAAAGAGGCAGTCAGTTTGAATGTTACACAGAAGTAAACCGCCATTGAGAGAGACTGATATTTAAAACACTCTCTATCAAGGGTACGTTTTTTTGTATGAAGCATTTTTACCGGAGACAACCCAGGGAGATGCTTAGCCGAAGAAGTCGGGCATTGAATACGATAACCGCTGTCTGGTTCAGAAATTAAGTTTATGTATTCTTAATACAAGTTTTGGTTGGAATACTACGTTGTTATAAAGTTGGATGCGGATTACAAGTTTAGATAATGGTGGGCATGAGCTATGAACAGTTGCTGTTTCATGATCACTTTTAGACAAAGGAATAAATTGTTTTCTTTTGTTTTTGAAAATAGTTGATTTTGTTAATTCTCTTTCACTTGTATATTAATAGCTTACAAGGCAGCTAAAGCTTGCGAACTTTAATTAGCAGAAGGCATAACACCACACTTGAAATATTGTGTTCAATTCTGGTCGACTTATTAAACGAAATGTGTGAAGCTCTAGCGAGGGTACAGAGGACAGCAGAAATACTGACACAGACCACACAGAGCGACTAAAATATTGCGAAAGTCATCACGCAGAAAAGTAAGTACTGCCAGATTTCCTAAATCTGTATTTTGGTCAGTGTGTGTACTGTGTGTGTACTGATGACTGCGTATCTTTGTGTGCATGTGCATCTGTGTATCAGTATTTGTCTTTGTATGGCTGCATTAGTATCTGTGTGACTCTATAATATTCATCTTTGTGTGCATCTTTGTGACTGTATTCGTCTCTGTGTATCTCTGTGTGTATCACTGTGCATGGCACCTTCACCACGAACACTCACACACGCTGAAAGAGGCAGGATAACTTATTGTACTGAGGGCCCTCAGAGTGCAATATGATCATGTAGAGTAATGTATATGTTTGCTCTGTAATGTCGAAGCAATTTATGTTTGATGATTATTCGTAACAGAATGTGCACATTAAAGTGTATTTCCATTGGAATCGTATCCAAGCATCTCCGACAGAACCATTTGTAAGGTGATGTGATGACTTTATTGTACGTTCTTTAATTTTAAATCATTTGTAATGCAATCCTACAAACTATAAGTGAGAATGGATTTAAAAGCTCTGAAACTGGCTCATTGGTGATGGCAAAATTTCAAGAACAACATTACTCCGTATCAGACAAACTGTTCTGTGCTTCCAAAGACAGTATTTGAAAAAAAAAACTAAACAGCCGTGCACCGTGAGAGTTTCACAGTATTTGCTGTCCTCTCAGAGTAAGAAAAAAGCATATCTGCTATTTTTGTGGTTGCTTGGAGAAGTCATTGTATGTGTATAAAATTGAAGGGGACAGGCAGATGACGTGGGGGCGGCGGGAGTTGATCACAATTCCAATTGATTTATTGGAAAAACCACAGAGACAGCATTTCACAGAGATACAGACAGAGATGCACACAAATATAACTGCACATATTAAACAGCTACCACAGAAACATGTGGATATGCTAACTTACATGCAAACACATCGAAATTTCTTTAGGACAGAAATAGGTTTTTCATTCATAGAGTAATCAATGGTCAGTTGGAGAAGGCACGAGAATACGGCTGAGAAGCATTTCAAACGTGATCAATTGGCACAGCAGATCCATTGGGTTAAGTGTCCCAATTCTGCTAAAATTACTGTTTCCTGAAGTGAGTCATTTTAGAAGATCGAATTTAAATGCAGATTGTAGTTTCAAAGGCAGGATTCTTGGCAGTGTTGAAAAACAAAGGGATCTTGAAGTCAATGTCCATAGACCCTTCGAAGTTGCTACCCAATTTGAACGTTGTTCCGAACGCATATGGCGTGTAAGCTTTCATTAGCAGGACGTTGCTGCTCTATTGAGCCCTGGTTCGATCACACTTAGAATTTTGTGTCCAGTTCTGGTCGCCCGATTGGAGAAAGAATATGCAAGCTTTAGTGTGAGTGCAGGAGTGATTTACCAGGATTCTGCCTGTACTGGGAGGGGGAGGGGCATGACTGTTGAAGAAAGTTTGTGGGATCTCGGGCTTTTTTTTCATTCGAGTGATGAATGATGAGAGAACTTGACAGAGGTGTGCACGATGACGAGATGCATAGATAGGGTGCAAAGCCAGAAATGTATTTCCCAAGGTGGGAATATCGATCACAAAGGGACCAGAATATTAGGGTGATTGGAGGAAGGTTGAAGAGAGAGATCCGATGTGTTTGTAATGATGTGCCAGCAGGTGTCGTGGAATCAATACATTAGGGACATTTACGCAACTCTTGGATAGTCACATGGATGATCGTAAAATGAGGTATGTAGTGTAGTTTAATTTTAGAGTAGGATAAAAGGTCAGCGCAGCATTGAGGGCTGAAGCGCTGTACTGTACTCTTTTATGTTCTATGTTCCAATTTCTTATACTCTTGTGAGCTTATGCTATCTGGAATTCTGCTAAATTCAATGGAGGCAAAATTTGGTATATATTTCATTGAAGAGATTTAATGGACATGTGGACAGTTATCAAGGGTGATTAGTCAATATCTGTTCCTCGTTGTTGCATCCTTGTGTCTCAAAACACAGGAGATTGTCGAGAGAGAAAGACATTTGAGAATAAGAGCATTCACACTTCATATTGAAGAAGGGATGTTCGTTTCTCTTTAGCGTTGTGTGAGCTGTGGAGTTCTCATCCCCAAAGAGCAGTGAAGAATGGGTTACTGAAAACATTCAAGGTTCAGGTCCATAGATCTTTGATGATCAAAAGAATCCATGCCAACTGGGAACAAACAGGAAAGTGTTATGCAGCAATATTCACGTCAACATTGCATATTCAAAACGGTGCAGAGGGCTCGAGGGGCTAAATGGCCAACTGCTACACGCAATCCATGTGGTGTACTCTCACTCAATCCATTGATGCTGTCAAGAGTGTTGCGCCGGAAATGCAAAGCAGGAAATGCGTCGTTTTGGGCAAAAGCCCTACATCATAAGCATTATTTTCTTATTAAGTGCTTTTGCACGAAACCCCGATTTTCCTGCTTCTCGGATGCTGTCTGACTTGTTGTGCTTTTCGGACGCCACACACTTGATTCTAATCTCCATCAACTGCAGCATTCACTTTCGCCTCTCGATGCTGTTACAGAAGGAAAGGAAGATCCCATTCAGCCAGTCAGCATCGATGCAATTAGACAGGAGGATAACATTCTGTTCCCCTTTTTTTTTGACAAATGGTTAGGGTGAAGTCATTCAGCCTTATGAGTACATTACACAGAACAGGAAGAGGTCATTCAACATTTCCAGCCTGCTGCACAGGAACAGGGGAGCACTGGGTCCTGTCAGACAATCGACATTAGGGTTAGATGTTTCTTTTCAGGTTGGAAAGATTTACATTGGTGGAATGGCACAGAGTCAATTATTTAGGGCGGCACGGTGGCACAGTGGTTAGCACTGCTGCCTCACAGCGCCAGAGACCCGGGTTCAATTGCCGCCTCAGGCGACTGACTGTGTGGAGTTTGCACGTTCTCCCCGTGTCTGCGTGGGTTTCCTCCAGGTGCTCCGGTTTCCTCCCACAGTCCACAGATGTGCAGGTCAGGTGAATTTGCCATACTAAATTGCCCGTTGTGTTAGGTAAGGGGTAAATGTAGGGGTATGGGTGGGTTGCGCTTTGGCGGGTCGGTGTGGACTTGTTGGGCCGAAGGGCCTGTTTCCACACTGTAAGATTAGCAACTATTTAGAATCTGTCAATGTTTTAGATGTGTATACTGATTGGATTGAGCTCAATTAGCTCAGCAAACAAATTAGAAATTTAATCAGATGTCAATTGGTGGTAGAGCGTCTGTAAGGGGATAGAGACAGTTGGGTTATGTGCAAACCTTCAGCAGAAACAGTATAGACTGGAATAACGAAATTCGTGCTGTGACAGAGTGTAAGACAACAGTAAACTATTTAAATGGAGAGAGATCACAAACTTTAGTGGTAGAAAGCATTTGTGCGGCCTGTTACATAAATCACACAAGGTTAGTATGCAGATGCAACAAGTGATTATGACCGTATATGGAATGATTCTACTTCATACAAATGCTATCAGAATGATTTAATGCATCTGTACAGAGCAATTCTGAGGCCGCATCTGATGTATTGTATGTAGTTATGATTCCCTAAACTGAAAATAAATATATACCCAATTGTTTTCGAAGCTTTGCAAATATATTTCACTTTACTTGCTCCTGGAAGAAGACCATGTTCTGTCATAAAGTACGGAAACATACCCTTCCGTAGAACTTGCCCATGCTGACCAGATGTCCTGAATTAATCAAGTCTCATTTGGCAGCATTTGGTCCATTTCCGTCTAAATCTTTCCTATTAATGTATTTATCCAAATGGCTGTTAGATGCTGTTATGGTCGCATTTTCCAACAGACCTTATGGCAATTAATTCCAAGCACTCCATGAAACGGTTACCACTTTTGTCCTTTTCAATATTTCACCTCTCAGTTTAAATCTATGTGCTCCAGTTTTGGAGTCCGCCTAAGTAGGAAAATGACGTTGGTGATTTACCATTTCTATGCCCGTCTTGGTTTAATACACATTTAGAAGGCCAAAACACTTCAGAGTCGAGAATGAGAGGTGCGTCGCTGATGGACATTTCCCCTGGCATGGTACACTAGAGCTAAGGATTCAAATTTAAGAAAATAATGTGTACATTTTAACACAGTTACTATGACAACATGAATTTATTGGACAAAAAACAGGAGAACACATTTGAACATATCTTCAAATTTGCTTAGCCACCAAGAGAGTATAATTATAAATTAAAGGTTGCTTCGACATGGAGCAGGGAACAAGGATGGAGTCATACATTCCAGATAATTTTCAATGAGGCCTCACGTAGTCCAGTTTGATGGTCAGATAACATTATTGTCAATTTCAGTCAGAGACTGTCAAAACGTAATCTATTGGAGAAGCCACGGCTTATTGCTCACTCTCTTTCCTTGTTCCTTCTCACAGTAAAATGTGAGAGGTGAAAATATGCCATTCATCTTTAACAAAAGTGAAAGATTCCTGTTGATGATTCATTGGATCCTTTCCACTGCCTGAAGCAAAATACAACTTTTCCAGGAAGTAATACCATTGCCCACAAATTGGTTGAGCAGAATAACCAGACAGGCAAAATAGCATTTGGGGCAATCTAATTTCGCCTCCTTTCTGGAATTTAACTGTTGCTTGGACAAACACTTTCGAGTTAATAGTCTGCAGGTTTTTCTTTTCTGTTTGTCTTCAGGTATGTGTATGTATGGGTTTGTGTCCACCTGTGTGCGCGACTCTGTGTATGTCTCGGTGTGTGTCTGTGTATGTGTATGTCTGTATGTGCGAACGAAGTGCATCTCTGCATGCATTGAAATAGAAGAATTGATGCACATATTTGCCCAAATTGCTTCTCATGTATCATTGATTCATAACTTGAGTAACGTTGCTTTGGTTAAAGATGAGTTATTTTTGTAAATTTAAGATATATATCTGAATTGTCCCTAACAATGGATCTGACCTACTCTGAGACCGATATCATTAGCCATATCACTAACCTGGTAACATTTAAAATTAGTCATGACCAATGAAGTAGCAGGACCAGTAAATGAAAGAGAGACTATTTTATTAACTGGGCTTGACCACCCAAAGCATTCTTAAGCTGATAGCCCAGACTGTGTATTTGCAATGCGTGTTTGTAAGTGCACAGTGAAAACAACTGGGGTAAACTAGTTATGTTGACTATCAGGTTAGAAAACAGACTAAAAAAATGTTATTTACAGAATTGCGGATGGAAACACAAAGAACAGAATATAGAATACCCACAGCACTCAGAATATCTCGAAACGAGACATAATTATGCTGTTCTGAACATACACAACAGTCTCAATAAACAAACCCCTTAAACACCGAGCAAAAATGATTCAAAGGTTTCTATTTCGAACTTAGAAGGACAGAAGGAGAGAGAGTCTCGCAGCCGTTTGCACACAGCCCACTGTATATCCGACTCAACCAAGAGTTCAGTTTTTTGGATTGACCACTCCACTTTCATTATCCAGATCACTTCTAAAACATAAGCTTTGGGCTAAAGTCACGTGTTTACGAATAAAAGTGCCTCTTGATGCACTTTTCTCTCTGTACACACCCGATTCTGAGTTGGGAGTGTTTAACAGCTTCTCTGAACAAAAAAAAATGATACAGTATCCTTGAGAAAATGAACAGCTTTCAGAAAAAAAGTCCAGCTTACTGATAGCTCTTCCCTTAAAAAATGAACCATCAGTGTCGAAAGATGGCTGATTTTAAAACGCCTCAAAAACAATGGTTTATTACTCTAAAACACGAATGTACACTACAATATTGGCTCACATGGAAACAAGCAAACACATTCAATTTCAGGCAGTGGCACACTCCCTACTGAACGCCTCTGTATCTCATTGGAGTCTTGGTGATGCATCAGCAATCACGTGTTCGCAACTTGCCTCATACACAATTGTCAAATTGAATGGCAGCAACAACAATCTCCATCTAAACAGTCTGGCGTTTTTGTTTTTAAATTTCTCCACAAGTGTCAGTGGTTACGACCAGAGTATACAATTGTCTGGGATACTTTGCTGGTCATTTAAACACTGAAATGATTCAATATCAAGTCCAAGCTCACAATCACTTTCGCCACTGTAGAATATTTCTGTTGATGAACATTCAACTGCCTTGAAAAATACCTGATGTTTCCTTCTACGCTAGCCATCCTCTTGCAGGATCACTGCACCAACACAGACATCATTGGAATTGATATACAATTTGAAAGAATTTGAGTATTTGGTGTGACTAATACCGGGGCAGTAGTTAACACAGTTCTGGGCTGACAAATGCCTTTTAACAGCTCCCTGTTCAATGAAACTCCTTGCCTTTTTTTCATAAGAATTCGTTTAGTCGTTCAGCTGCACTGCTAAAATCCTGAGCCAACCTTTGGTAAATTCCACTCAATCCGAGGAACCTTAGTACTGTTCAATTCGTCGACAATGTGGGAAATTCCCTAACTACTTTCTCTTTCGCATTTCTTGGGGCCATTTTTTCTGCTTCCGAAAACATGGTTCGGGAAGCTGACTTGAGCTTTGGAAACTTCACTCTTAGCGAGATTTATCACCAAACCTGCTCTCCAAAATTGATCAAACAAGACTGATGTATGTTGTGAATTTTCCTTCCATTAATGATTAAAAATTACCAGGTCAACAATAAGGACCATACATTTGGCAGTGACCTTATTATTCAGTCTCTCCAATATGGTTGGTGCGTTTGTCATACCAAATCGCCTGGCTTTGAACAGCACAGTTGAATAGGTGTAATGAAATCCGAATCTGTTTTGCTTTCTCCATCAGAGATAATTGCTAATAGCCTCTAACCAAGTCCAACTTAGAAATGCATTATTGGCCCAATTTTTTGACACAGGTGACCAGCCACAGAAGTCGAAATACATCAGTCTAATCGCTTATATTTACATCATACACAACTAGCTTACTAATCCCCAGGTTATTGCTGCATGTCTCTACATGTGACGATCATAAAGTTTTCAGGTCGTTTCGATTTTCTTGCTGAACGTAACTTAATAATTTATCTCAAATTTGACAACTTCTCCGTTGTCCAAATTGATATGACTAATGTCCAGTACAGAATACTCTGAACATGGTTCTTTCCTTCCCTGTCAAAATGCTTTTGAGCATGTCGTCATGACACACTTTGTGACAGTTCTCTCTGTCTAGAATCCCTATCAAGAAATTCACCTCACTCAATTTCCTCTCTATTTAAGAAGCGTCACGAACAGTTGCTTTTCAATGTTCACCTATTAAAAACTAACATCCGATTAGCTGACATGTATTGCATGTCAGGCAAAATCCAACTAAATTCTTGCTTAGTCCAGGACAGTAAAAATGTCCTTGTATTATGGTCGGTGTTTTCTTCACTTGTCAATTACCTCCAAGTAGAAGCACATGTGTTACTCCCAGCACATCCGTTCTATGCCTACTGGCAAACCAATTTGATGTACCTGTGCCCAATTCTCATCTGTTCCAATATGTGACGGTTTCCATTTCCTCATTAAGACACGACTTGTTATGTAATAACAGACACAGGGAAGCAAATATACTCCTTGTTCAAATGCTTTTGTTCTAAGCACTTTCAGATCTCATCTTCCTGCTGCAACTCAATAGACTCAGCAGAGGTAAAGGAACTTGCATTTTTACTTATTTTCTCCTGTTCTGTCGCAATTGCCTAATCAAACAAAGTCTCTGAGAAAGCTGATTCAGCTTACTTATCTGTGCCGCTTGATTTCTCCGACTTCAGCTTGTGATTCTGCGATCGTGTTACTACACAATGAGGGAATACTTCTGAATAAATGTTCTGAATTTCTTCAGTTGCTTGCATCTCCACTGCCATTTCAACTCCAGCTGGCAGCACAACTACCGGCGAATCAAATATATCATTCGCAAGGCGAAACTGTATTCCTCGAGCTGAGAGTTTGTCAAGGACCCCTATCACAAATTCTACATTCTTCTCTTGACATTGTAGCCTCGCTTTACATAACTGAGCACTTGTACTCTCACCATGAATTCCTGTTACCAATAGCTTTTCCATCAATACTTTTTCAGGAATACAAGTCCCGTCATCCTCCAGCGTTGCAGACTGAAGTGATCTTCTATCGCCTCATATCATAACCTCTTTGCCTGCCACTCCTGACCTATGCGAATGAGCTTTACGTCTGTTTGTTTTTTTTTAACAGATCTGGGACTTTCTCCCTAATCTACCCATGATTCCGCTTTCTAGCTTCCAGTGGAATTTCTGTCACCATGCCAACAAAACATGCAGTGTTATCTTCTTTTCCTACATCTGGCTTTCTCCAAGCCTACCAACATTGTGGTGTTATTTGACTCACATTATTACAATTAAAGCACTGGAGCTTTTTGCGTTCTTTGTACCAGTCAAGGGATTCCTTTTTACCCTGTGGTAAGTTCTCCTTGCCTTCGTCTCTGAGATCTATCCCTTTTCACGTGAGGTTTCCTGTTTTCACTAACTTCTAGCTCTTATGTCCAACGAAATTGATTCTGGAAACCAAGCCATTTTGTTTAGATGAACCCATCATAATCATCCACTTCAGCTTCTACACTTGCCGTTCTAACGCTCTGCTCTTCCACATGAGTATGCCCTTCTTCCTCGCTAACGTTAACTTCATCCTTCATCTCCACCTTTTTATGCTGACTTCCGTATTTGAGTGTCAGCATCTAATGTTCAAACGCTCTTTCTTTTTCTCTCACCTCTGCTTCGCTCTTTTGCCCTCCCTTCTACTTGTATTCGGAACACAACCTGTTTCAATTTTGCTGCCCTTTCTTTATGTTTCGCCTCTAACTGCTGTCTCTTCATTTGCAATTCAAGTATTATCACCACAATAGATCCGAATGGTATTTCCAGCATTTTAAACGTAGTTCTACTGTTGTAATTATTTCTCATTTCCACACAGAAGGAGGCAGCTCCAACCCCAGATTGTCTTCTAATTCCTGCAGCTTCGCCATAATCACCTGTTGCAAAACTACCAAGTTCACCCTGTCCACCGCCAAAAGGAACTCCTGGCGACTGCAAGAGCAATCGCTAGCCCATTTTTGACTACACAAACAAACCAACACGCGAAATAAACAGACTAGCACATGACACTGGCTGTTGAAAATCGCACAAAGAGCCAGTACCTTCTGGACTAGGCCAGACCAGTCAAAACATTCTTCAGCAGGCAGCCTAGACTGTAATATTCTAATTTGTGTCGTGAAGTGTACAGTTGAAAATTGCCCAGAGCAGTAAGCTAGGTTGATTTACAGGTTTTAAAACTGACAAACATGTATTCACAAAATTGTGGAATGAAACGCAAAGAGCAGAATATCGAATATCCACAGAACTCAATCTATCCAAATTCGAATTAGTTATGCTGTTCCAAATGTACACAACAGTCCCAACAAACAAACCCATTTAACTCAGATAAAAAAAAATGAAACCAGAGTTTGCAGGACAAAGTTAGAATGGGAGAAGGTGAGAGAGTCTAGCAGCTAGTTTCCTCACAGCCCACAGTTTAACTGACTCAATCAAGAATTCAGCTATTAGGACTGACCACTACACAGTTCACTTCAAAAAGATACGCGTTGGCCTAAAGTCTCATCTGTTTACGTATAAATAGAAAGACTTCCTAATACACTTTCAGCTCTGTATCAAACTGGATTGTTAGAAGACCCTTATGAAAAAATAAAACAATTACAATGTATCCTTCCGAAAAGGAACAACTTTTAGAAAAAAAAGGACTAGCTGTCTGGCATCCCTCCAACTTCAGTGTGAACAGGTATGTGGAGAAATTCATAAAGGGCTATTTTAGTGCGAATACTCTTGCCAGAAGTTTGTAGTGATTGTGGGGTTTTTTTGCATTTATTCAAAGTTGTGTCGCTCAGATGTTGCAAAAACAAAAGGTTGTTGATGTACAGATGTGAACTTGAGGCTGAGACCACAACCAGTTTGTTCACAATCACCGTGGCTGGTGGAGAACGCTCAAAGTGGCGAATGACCCACTTCCTGCTCCTCAGTCCAGTTTCTCCTTGTTCCGTTCAGCCCCGGAAACATGCTACACAAGAGCAGCTCGAGGCCAGTTACTCAAATAATCTATGCACAGACCCGAAGACCATACTGCGCCTGAAAACGGTCACGTGCTGTTTGGTGTAGGCTTGGAAAATATCCTTGGGGAACGAAGCAGCAGATGACGCTTTGAAACAGTTTTTTCTTCATGCATTGTTCATGTTGTAGACGCATATTCACTGAAAATAGCTCCCATAACACACCCAGGGATGACTCACAGAATCCTACGGTCTCTCTGACTGCAACATCCAAGAACAGACCATCCAGGAAAATAACTTCCCAATTACAGAATAAAAGCACATAAGAAACACGATAAGGTCGTTCAGCCCCTCAAGCATGTCTTTGTATTCCAGCAGATCATGGCTGATCTGTCCTTGGCTTCAAGTAATCTTGAATGTCCAATCTATTCAGCTCTCAACTCTCTGATGCCTCAAGTATCCATTGTAACCGCCTTCTAAACATCTCGGTGATCAATCTTCCCAGCTCTCTGGAATAGAGAAGTCTCAGCAATCTCTCCCCTTGGTGTGAAGGAAACACTCTCCAGACACTCACGTGTCCTATTGACATCAACAAAAGATATGAACATAATGTAAGAGTGACTGGCACTGGTATCACGGCAGTATTTGACTGAACAAGGCGCTAAAGAGCCTGAACAAAATGCAATTTAACGGGAATCAGTTGTAAAACCCTTCTGGTTGCATCAATCGGAACACAATGTGGCTGGTCGGTATCAGTCTTCTCAATCTATGATATCACGAAGGAAATTTCTCAGGATAGCTTCCTCAGCACAAAAGTCTTCAGCAGCTTCATCAATGCCTTTCCCTCTGTCATAACTGGCGTTGTGGATAGCGCTGAAGGATGTTACAGGTAACAATGGGACAGAGATAAACTGCAGAGCTGGTCTGGGAGGAGGCAAAGGGAGATTAATGCGGAAAAGTGTGAGGTGATTCAGTTTGCAAAGAGCAAATGAGTAAATTCTGCGGATTTAATTGTAAGATTCTTGGTAGTGTAGATGAGCAGTGAAATCTCAGTGTCCATGCACATCGATCCCTGAAAGTTGCCACGCAGGTTGGTGCATTTGTTAAGAATGCATACGGTGCCCCAACCTTTAATTGATAGAGGGATTGTGTTTGGAACGACTACGTCATGCTGAGCTTTACACAACTCTGAGTGTTGTGTACAGCACTGATCACTGCAATATCGGAAGGATGTGAAAGCTTTGGAGTGGGTTCAGAGGAGATTGATTTACGAAGATGTTGCTTGTTACGGAGAGAAGTTCTGAATAGTAAAAACGCAGAAGATTGTGACTGTTTTCGTCAGAGAGAAGAGGTTGAGAGGGAAAGTAATTGAGACATGCAAGATAATCAGAGGGTTAGATGGGGGAGATGTGAGAGTGTTTTCCTTGGATAGTGATAGCTCACACGGTGGGCATAGCTTTAAATCGAGGGACGATAGATGTAGGACAGATGTCAGGTGTAGTTTCTTTACTGCGAGAGTCGAATGGGCGTGTAACACGCTGCCGACAACTGTGGTAAACTAGTCAAAATGATCACTGGATAGATATAGGAATGAAAAACGAATAGTTTGGGTTTGAATGCCTTCAAATTGGTACTGCAATGTTCAATGTTCTCACAGCTTATATTCCACTTTGGCAGTCTACAATCTGGAGGACTCAACAATAATTTCTCCTATTTCAAATACTCTTCCCAACCATGCCCCAACTCCCTTTCCAATCTTCCGGCCTGCCTTCCATTCCATCGAATCGCCTTGTCTCCCAGCTACCTGCCAGATTCACCCCTCACATCAAACGATCAAGTTGAACCCACGACGTCTGTTCACCTATTCCTACCTCATCATTCTACTGTTTTCGCCAAACGAACCACTTCTACCCTCTTTAACTGCAGGTGCTCCTAAATCACCCTAAGTCCTGAAGAATGGTTTTACCTGAAATGCTGACTTCTCCACCTTATGTTGCTGCCTATCGTGCAGAGTCCTTCAATCTACTGTTTGCCTCCAATTACAAAGGAATTTAAGGTATCCAGTGAGTCCAGCACGCTGATAAGGAGGAACCACGGGTCGTCCAATACTGTCATTGAACGTCTTCCCTGGGACAAGGAGAAGGTCATTCAGCCACTTGAGACACGAACACATTAACAGAAGAGGCCATTCAGCACCTCCATACTGAAACACAATAACAGGAGTTTGACATTGATGCTCCGAGATGACAATCCAATGAAACAGAGACTGCAAAGGAAGACTTCTCCACATTACTCCTCCTGGCTCTGATGCTAATGGTACATACATGTTACGTTAATATAGTTTGCTGACAGTGAGGAGGGACAATGGATGGTTTGTGCCAAGTCACAAAGAGGCATATTCCATCTCGGAGAAGATAGGTTAATGCTCGGTTTGGAAGTCAGAAGTGGGTGGGAATGTCTAACTCTTTCAGAGAGTGGTTGTTGACAGACTTGGGAAAAAAAATGACGCTTGATGTAGGGACACACAGCAACTGCGCATTGAGACAGTGAGAGACATTTAGAGCCTGAAGCTCTTACTCGCACAACTTACAGCAAATATCTTACAGTCATAGAGTCCTACAGAACGGAGACAGGTTCTTCAGCGCAAACTAGTCCTTGACGACGAAAATGTACATCCACGCTTACCGCATTTTCCTGCGCTTGAACCCACATTTTAAACATTTCCTTTCTATTTCTTTGTCCAAATGTGAACATGCAAATTGCGCGAAAACATGTGTTATATTTCTCGCTATCAATGTTTCGTTTCTGAATTAACGGCTGTTGGTCCAAAGCACTCAAGTTTTAATATTAACAGCTTTTATTCAGTTATAACCATCCAGACTAAAATCACGTTTCCTTCACGCTTTCCGCATGGGACCATCACCAAAGACATTCTTCTGGTGAATCTACTTTACATTGTCCATCTGTGGAAAGATGATAATTCCTTTAAAAGATGGGAACATCTGTACACAGTGTCACAAGTACTGTCATAACAGCACATTACTACTATAGGAAGGCATATTCACCCCTATACTTTAATACTTTTGCCACATCATGGAATGTGCAGATTTCCTGCTGCTCTTTGTGAATTCTGTCATTGAATCATCACGAAGGCCAACCAGTTCATTTTCGCCGAGACCACGTCCGATCCTCTAACCTTCTAGTAAATACAAAATTACGAATGATCGTATATTTTGCCAAAACATTACTCTACCTTGCAAACAGCTCTGCTTCAAGCACAACCACATTATCAGTAACAACACCTTATCAGTGCCAATGAAGATGTTTGGAGATACTGGGAGACCATGGCCTCGCGGTATTATTTCAAGGTTATTGATCTAAGGACCCTGGTGATGTCCGATGTCACGGACACAAATCCCACTACAGCAAATGGTGGAATTTGGATTCAATAAAATATCGGGAATGAAGAATTAAACGAAACAATGAAACCCTTACCGATGGTCATAAAAAGCCCTATCTGGCTGTCTAATGTCCTCCATGAAAGAAAATCTACTATCTTCACCTGGTTGTGACATGTGACTCCAGCACTGTGGTTGACTTTGGAATTCACATTGAAATGGCAGGCTAGCCACTCAGTCATATTACTCCACTACAAAGCCTCAAAGAAATGAAACCACATGTATTTTAGCACTCACTACATACAACCCGCGGACTGCAGTGTGTCTGGAAGGCAGCTCACCAACATTTTCTCAGGAACAATTGTGAAAGGAAATTAAATGCTGGCACAGCATCCCGTTAATGAATAAAAGAAAATGATCACACTCAGGGAATAGAGGCAAAGGGACATGTCTCACTTTAACAATGACTTTAATGTATACCTACATGGGCACGATATTCTCGAATATGGGAACAGGAGAAAAATAAATTAGATTAATCCCGTTTTTCAGTTCCACACTAACTGATTGTCAACAATTCCAGTTTTTGATTTTTCTTCAATCTCTCTCTTTCTCTACCCATTCAACTCGCTCCTGCTCCACTTGAGAAAAGACGTCCCTGTTACCAGCATCAATCACGCTATTCCCCAGCTGCGGTCAGTTCTGATCTATGGTCATCGGACTCACAGTGCCACCTGTTTGTTTTCACTCGAGCCAGCCAAATTTGCTTATATTCTCTGGCAATTGCTCGTCTTTATTGTTTCCGATATTTAGCATCATTCTTTAATTAATTCATAAGTAATGTTGTTATTATATGGGCTGCTAGCAATGCAGACGTTTGTTGACCTCACTAAAAGCCATTTACTATGAAACTATTTCTTCACATAGATCCAGAGCCAAGCATATTTCTGTGGGTCTGGAATCAGTCTTAAGCTAGGTTAGGTAATAATGAAAGATTTATTTACCAAATGATAGAAGTGAAAAATATTGTAAAATAGCGAAAATGTTGGCAGTCTTATGGTTGATATTCGTGCAATTCGATTTTATTTCCAGTTGCTGCCATTTCATGTTACGTACTCATGGCATCTGCGGTAGGATGTGAAACAGAGTCCTTTGTGCAATAACTTGGGCCTATGAATTGCATCTCCAATGATATTATTACTTTGACACAGTGTTTCTATCATCTGTGGGAGATGTGAAAACATATCTTTCGTGCAATAGTATGTCGTTGAGAATGACATCTCCAGAGATGTTACTACTCTGGCACAGTGCCCGTATCAACTGTGGGATACTATGAAACAGTTCCTTTGGTGGAATATCATTTCCCTCTGAACTGCATCTCCAGCAACATCCTGACTCCGACACGGTGCCCCTGTGATCTGTGGGAGGATATGAAACAGTGTGTTTACTGTAATAACCTGTTCCATTTGAGTTTTGTCTCCAACCACATTAAACTCTGACAGTTTCCTTCCTACATGTGGAAGAAGTGAAACAGTACCTTTATTTTAATAGCTTGGGATTCTGAAGTACATGTCCAGTGGTAATACTACTCCGACAAAGTGACACTGTCATCTATGGGCTGATGCAAAACAAAAAATTTAGTGTCATAACATTTCCCTCTCAATTACATCTCCAGCGACGTTACTACTCTAACACAGTGTCCTTGTTACGTGGGAGGATGGTAAACAGTGTTTTTAGTGTAATAACCTGTCCCTTTGAATTACATCTCCAGCGACATTGTTACTCTGACACAGTGCCACTATCGTCGGTGGGAGTATGTGAAACAGTGTCTTTAGTGGAATAACCTTTCCCTTTTAATTCCGTCTCCAGTGACCTTACTACTCTGGCACAGTGTCTCTATCGTCTGTGAGAAGTTGTGAACCATTGTTTTTAATGTAATATCCTGCGCCTCTCTATTACATCTCTAACGAATTTACTACTCTCAGAAGGTGTCGCTGTCATCTGTAGGTGGGTGAGGAGCAGTGAATTTCGGATAATGATCAGGGCCTTTGAAATTTGTGTTTGGGAATGCGATCAGTCCTGTTCTCAGATGTTTGAAAGGAGTGGGCGGGGTGGTATGGGCCCTTCGCAAATTTGTGATTATAAATGTCGTTTGCAAGTTTTTTCCATCTTTGCTAAAGAAAAATAATGAAATTGCAAAGAAGTTCACCACAAGTGCTTGGGATTAAGAAATTAATAGTGATGGAGAAACATATCAGAAATACCAACAGTAGCGAGAATGGGATAGTAGCCCAACGGAATAATCAGCAGTGCACCGAATATCCGATCTGAAAATGTCGACCAAACCTAGGGAAGATAGAAAATAGCCGTGGATAAACTGCTGTCTATTATTGCAGCATTCCAGTTTCTATTCTAAGATATGGATCCACTTTATTAACTTCCCAGTTTATTTTTCTCAGATTCGGATCCGTTGTTGCAACATTGCAGTCTGCTGCTCTCAAATTTTGATCCATTGTTCCAACATACCAAGCTTCTGTTCTCTGATTTTGATCTATTGCTGTAGCATTCCAGACTATCCCCGGAGTCTGTCTTCTCTTGTCCGTGTATCTGTAGCTGCTGATCCCTATCAGTGTCGGAGGTCATACACCTACTGTTACAATGGGAGAAAACATTTCAAGAACCCCCTTACTAATAGAAAAGG
This sequence comes from Chiloscyllium plagiosum, assembly GCF_037043375.1. Taxonomy (NCBI): domain Eukaryota; kingdom Metazoa; phylum Chordata; class Chondrichthyes; order Orectolobiformes; family Hemiscylliidae; genus Chiloscyllium; species Chiloscyllium plagiosum. The sequence continues at coordinate 108,580,003 of NW_028270152.1, forward strand.
TAAACCCTCCAATGACAAAATTAGAATCTATGGAGACCGACATCAATCACAGCCACAGTGGAAACACTTCTGGTTAACCCCTTGCAACATGGCACATTTATTTGACAATAAGAACTGTACTGGAATGAATGCTGTCATCGCTGTCAATTGGGTAAAAATAATGAATGCAGATGCAGAAAACCAGTTTCTGGATTAGTGGTGCTGGAAGAGCACAGCAGTTCAGGCAACATCCGAGGAGCAGTAAACTCGACTTTTCGGGCAAACGCCCTCTCATCAGAGAGCCTGGAGGGTGGAGAGATAAGTGAGAGGAGAGTCAGGGAAGGGAGAATGTAGCATAGAGTACAGTAGGTGAGTGGGGGAGGGGATGAATGTGATAGTTCGGGTGGGGAGAGTGGAGTGGATAGGTGGAAAAGAAAATAGGCAGGTAGGACAAGTCAGGACAAGTCATGGGACAAGTGCTGAGTTGGAAGTTTGGCACTGGAGTGAGGTGGGGAGGGGGAAATGAGGAAACTGTTGAAGTCCACATTGATGCGATCTCTAAAGAAGGAGGCCATCTCGTTTGTTCTGTGCTAGAACTGGTCCTCCTGCAAGCAGATACGGCAGAGGCGGAGGAATTGGAAATACGGGATGGCATTTTTGCAGGAGGTGGGCTGGCAGGAGGTGTAATCCAGGTAGCTGTGGGAGTCGGTGGGTTTGTAAAAAATGTCGGTATCAAGTCGGTCGTCATAATGGAGATGGAGAGGTCGAGGAAGGGGAGGGAGGTGGCAGAGATGGTCCAGGTAAATTTAGGGTCAGTGTGGAAGATGTTGGTGAAGTTGATGAATTGCTTAACCTCCTCACGAGAGCACGAGGTGGCGCCAATGCAGTCATCAATGTAGCGGAGGAGGAGGTGGGGAGTGGTGCCGGTATAATTAAGGAAGATCGACTGTTCGATGTAGCCAACAAAGAGACAGACATAGCTGGGGCCCATACGGGTGCCCATGGCTACCCCTTTGGTCTGAGAGAAGTGGGAAGATTCGAAGGAGAAAGTATTAAGGGTGAGGACCCGTTCGGACAAACGAATGAGTGTCGGTGGAAGGGTACTGTTGGGGACGTCGGGAGATGAAGAAACAGAGGGCTTGGAGGCCCTCGTCAGGGCGGATGAAGGTGTAGAGGGATTGGATATCCATAGTGGAGATGAGGTGATGGGGGCCATGCAAATGGAAGTCTTGGAGGAGTTGGAGGGCATGTGTGGTGTCCCTTAGGTATGTGGGGAGTTCCAGGACTAGGGGGAATAGGACAGTATCGAGGTAGGCAGAAATGAGTTCAGTGGGGCAGGAACATGCTGAGACAATGGGTCGGCCAGGGTGGTCAGGCTTGTGGATATTGGGAAGAAGGTAGAACTGGGAATTGCGGGGTTCCCGGACTTTGAGGTTGGAAGCTGTGGGTGGGAGATCTCCCGAGCTGATGTTGTTCTGTATTGTCTGGGAGATGATGGTTTGGTGATGGTGGTGGGGTCATGGTCAAGGGGGCTGTAGGAAGAGGTGTCCTCGAGTTGGCGTTTGGCTTAAGCGGTGTAGAGGTCAGTACGCCAGACTTCCACTGCGCCCCCTTTATCTGTTGGCTTGATGGTGAGGTCAGGATTTGAGCAGAGGGATTGAAGAGCTGCGCGTTGTGACGGTTAGAGGTTGGAGTGGGGGAGGCTGATAGACATGTTGAGGCGGTTAATGTCCCGGTGGCATCATAAATGAACAGTTCGAGGGCGGGTAATAGGCCAGCGCGGGGTATCCAGGCGGATTCAGTGTGTTGGAGGTGGTGGAAGGGGTCCTCAGACGGGGGGCAGGAGTCCTGATTGTGAAAGTAAGCTCAGAAGCGGAGGCGGCAGAAGAGTTGTTCAAAGTCACGGTGTGTATTAAATTCATTGATGCGTGGATGGAGGGGGATGAAGGTGAGTCCTTTGCTGAGGACTGATCGTTCTTCCTCAGTGAAGGGAAGGTATGGAGGAACGGTGAAAACTCGACAGGGCTGGGATCTGGGATATGGTGTGGATGTGGAACTGGGAGTTGGGGTGGAGCCTGTAACTGGAATGGGTGTGGTGGGGGGAATGGGGGTGGAGTCATAAGCTGGGGTAGTGTTCCCCTCAGGGTTCTAAGAGGCGGGGTTGGTGACAGTGGGATTTGTGGGGAGCGTGTCAGCAGAATACAGGCGAGTGGCGTTGGGGGGGTTGAAGTGGTAATGACCACAGCAATGGCGGGGCAGAAGTCAATGAGTGTAGGACATCAGCGGTGATGTGAGGGTCGAAAGTGATGTCAAGTGTGATGCATGAGGAATTGTGAGGTGCGGAAGTGGCTGTGGGAGTAGCCATGATGGGGACGGAAATAACATCATCAATCAGCGTGCTGATGGTAGCTGCAGCAGCCGCATGGCTAATGGCGTCCAACATCGCAATTTCCCTTTCCACGTGATTAAAGATGCCCTCCAACGCATCTCATCCACATCCCGCACCTCCGCCCTCAGACCCCAGCCCTCCAAACGTAACAAGAACAGAATGTCCCGGTGCTCACTTTCCACCCTACCAACCTTCGTATAACCCAAATCATCCGCGACATTTCCGCTAACTCCAAAAAGATTCCACCACCAGGGATATATTTTCCTCCCCACCCATTTCTGCCTTCCGCAAAGACCGTTCCCTGCGTGACTACCTGGTCAGGTCCACACCCGCCTACAACCCACCCTCCCATCCTGGAACCTTCCTCTGCCACCACAGGAATTGCAAAACCTGCGCCCAAACCTCCCTCCCTCACTTCCATCCAAGGCCCTAAAGGAGTCTTCCACATCCATCAAAGTTTTACCTGCACATCCACCAATATCATTTATTGTATCCTTCGCTCCCGATGCATTCTCCTCTACATTGGGGAGATTGGACGCCTCCTCGTAGAGTCCTTTAGGGAACAACTCCAGGACATCTGCACCAATCAACCACACTGGCCTGTAGCCCAACATTTCAAATCTTCCTCGCACTCTGCCGAGGACATGGAGGTCCTGGGCCTGCTTCACCGCCGCTCCCTCACCACCCGACACCTGGAGGAAGAACGCCTCATCTTCTGCCTCGGAACATTTCAACCCAGGGCATCAATGTGGACTTGAACAGTGAACAGTTTTCTCATTTCCCCTTCCCCCACCTCACCCCAGTTCCAAACCTCCAGCTCAGCACTGTCCCGATGACTTGTCCTGACTTGTCCTACCTGCCGATCTTCTTTTCCACCTATCCACTCCGCCCTCCCCCCGACCTATCACCTTCATCCCCTCTCCCACTCACCTATTGTACTCTATGCTACTTTCTCCCCACTCCCCCAGCCCTCCTCTCACTTACCTCCCCACACTTCAGGCTTTCTGCCTGTATTCCTGATGAAGGGCTTTTGCCCGACGATTTTACTGCTCCTCGGATGCTGCCTGAACTGCTGTGCTCTTCCAGCACCACTAATCCAGATCGCTTTCAATTGGTCTAATGTTCCATTCCCATTTTCCATCGTGACGTTAGTCGGGAGGGAGAATGATGAATGTTTCTGATCACTGGCGAGATGATTCTGCTGTGTTGTCCGTTTTCAAAGCTACAATTGCCTGAATCCCATACCATGCTCCCCCGCCCCCACCAACGAAAAAAAACAATCACCATTTTGCGACTGTGCTGAGCTCTCCTTCACTGGAACAGGCACCTACCAATAGATTTACAGTGGTCATATTTCTCCTGAGGAGATACAGCAAGTGTGGTTTCGCTGGACATTCATCTCGGAGTTCAAATGAGGCAAGTTTGTATCTTAATAAAGCCAAATGTGGCATGCTGTAACAAAGCTGCTCTTTTGACAAGGTAATGTTATCCTTGATTTTTTTTTCAGGGAGGAACTAAACGACCGAAGTTTTAAAATGTTTGAATGGTAAGTAGGGGGCCATTTGTTTATACCCAACAGATAATACCGCAGTCAGAAAGCTTTCAATGCCTTAAGAAAGACTTATAATCAAGGGAGCATGGACATGTCTACAGCTGGGCATTTCATTTCAGTTCGGGAGTTCTTTGACAGAATATCACTTGAAACTGAACGCTCACGCCTCCTTCTGCGCTTCACGTATATTCTTTGTGCAAAGGGGTTCGTTTATTGGGATTTTTGCTCGTACTTTCGAACAAACTTATTACTTCTGGGAATTCTGTCATGTTCTAAGAGGATAGTTTGTTCGGGTATACTGTTTTTGGTTCGTTGTGTTTCATTCCGTATTCTTCAGAATTATTTCTGTTTGTTTAAACCTCGGCAGTCTGACCAGCTAATTCACTCCAGGAGTAGACACTGTACACTTACTTTCAACAAAAAGATAAGTTATGGCAAGGGCTACCAGATTAAAAATGTTTTCAGGCGTCCGGCCTGGTCCATAATACATTGTGGGTTCTATGCAGGATTTAGGTAGCGAGTGGTAAGTGTCAGTATCTTTTATTTCATGTGTTCATTTGGTTGAGTAACAATACCTTCGAACAGCAATTAATATTTCAGTCAGCAAGAACGTTCTGGAGGTGGAAGCAGTGACATTGGGGTTTTCACAAAAACCTAATAACACCAAGCTTCTGGAATTAGTAGACAAGCTGGAATTGAAGCTAATTCCGAACGTGAGGACAAGTTGGAGGTTTGTGGCAGTATCTCAGCTTTTAAATTTGCTGGAAATTCATCAGGATCTGTTGGGATGGCACAACCTCAAATGAAAATAGAGTAGCTTGAGCTAGACCCAGAAATAAAACATTTTGAATTCCTATGAAAATCAGAAGAGAAAGCAAGAGAACGGTTTTAGCAGAGGAAATAGTAAAACAACAAATTATTTAATTGAAGAAAAAGGAAAAAGAAAAACCGAGAGCGTTTAAGACAAAAACGGGCTCAGTTATATAACGTGAGGTGAGAACGTCCAGAAAGTTTTGAGAATTTGTGACAGGAGAACTGGACAAACTCTCAGCTCCGGGTATCTAATTTGTCCTTGTGAATGATATAGCTGATTGACCAGTTGGAATGCTGCCTACTGTGGTTGAACAGACAGTGGACACGCAGGAAACTGAAGCAAGGCAGGGCACTCATTCTGGAATCTTGCCTGATTGTGTTTTAACAAGGTCACAAATTCACCAGTTGAAACAGGATAGAGAGGCTTCAGATCAGGAAGCTGAAGTCGCATCAGCAGACTCTGTGATCATCTATTTGAGACAAAACAGAAACAAACAGGTGACCATGTAACATTTTAACTCAACTAAACTAACTTAGTTACATGAGAAAGATGAACTTTTAAAGCACTGGTATGAAAAAGCATATACAGTGTGGCGGGGGGCGGCACCTGGATGTATCTCTGGGTGTTATCATTTGAAAAATCATGTCTTAGTTAGGAAATGCAGACAATCACATATTCAACCTGATGACAAATGGGCATGTTTTCATTACATTATCTTGCCAGTGGGGTATGGAAGGGACGTGCTGTGAATGGCGCATGTGCAACCACTTGGAGGTCATTTCGGAGTTAGGAAAACACAGGCTAAAGTACAAAGACAGTTTGACTGGCCTCGATTGCAGAAGGATGCAGTTGAATTTTGTCAGACATGCCATGCATGCCAGAGAATTGGAAAACCACTGGCAATAATAAAATCTGCACCTTTCGTACCGATTCCAGTATTTGAGGATCTTTTTATAAGAATCTTAATTGATTTCTTCGGTGCCCTAACTCACACGAAAAGATTGAATCACTATTTCCTAACCATAATACATGTATTAATTGGTTTCGAGAGGCCATCATATTATGCACTATTGCAGCTCAAAGAATTATTGACAAATTACTCAAATTTGCAATTAGAAATGGACTATCAATAGAGAAACAGTCAGATCCAGGTTCAAACTTCACATCCCTAGTATTCAAAGTCCTTCTTGACAGCTTAGGTATAAAACAACTCAAATCTACATGCCACCCAGAATCTCATGGAGGGCTAGACAGGTGTCCTCAAACATTAAAGACGATTTTGAAGCATATTGTCAAGGCTGTCCCGTGAATTGAGATAAAGGAATTCCGTTTGTACCTTTTATGATCAGAGATGCACCAAATAAATCGTCCAAATTCAGTCCATTTGAATTAGTGTTTGTACATAAATTGAGAGGAACGTTAACATTTATAAAGGAGAAATTCGGAAGTCAGTATGCAGGTACCACAGAATTGGATATTGTGTCAGATTTTAGGCAGAGATTAAACAGAGCTGGGGAGTTTGCTCGACCGCATTTTAAACCATGACATCATGCAAATAGATAGCCAACGGGCAAGAAATCAAAAATTTGAAATTTTGTTCTCGGGATTAAGGTGATATTGTTACTTTAATTGATACGTGAACCTTTAAAACTAAGTTTTTTGTGTACACGATCAATTCTAAAGGAAATTGATGAGGTGAAAGTCTTGTTAGGAACTCCAGACAGAAAGAAATCTCACAGGGTGTATCATGTGAATAGGCACATATGGTATGTTGATTAGCAAGGAAAGCATTTGGAGAAGATGTTAATGATTACAACACAGAAGCAAGAACGAAGTTCAAGCAAACCTGAATTGGACATTCGTCAATTTTAATTTGACAATGAGTAAATTGTGAAAACTTCGGAAAAATGATTGAGTTACATTCCTAAGAAAAATCAAAGTGACCTGAAAGAGGTAACACTAAAATATAGGTACATATGCAGAAACAAACTTGAAAACGCTCATATTATTGTTCTTGATGTAGACTTAGGTGATGCTGTTCCGAATATCCAACATCCTTACAGGCATAACCATCTTAGGTTGTCACAGGTTCGGAAGGAGATTCAACGCATGTTCCAAGAGGAAATACTTGAAGTGAGTATGTAGTGACTCGAGCTCATTCAAAGTCATACTACCAAAGCCAGATGGTGACCAAGCTTCTTGTGTGTCCTATGGACAAGTCAATGCAGTTACAAAGACCGTTACACATTCAATTTCGCGGTTGCAAGATTGTGTTGAAAAGGTAGGACAAACAACTTACATTTCTAATTTGGACTTGCTCTGAGAATACTGGCTAGTAGTTATGTCAGAAATCAAAGGCAATTTCGGCTTTCATAACGCCAAATGGACTGAATCAGTTTGAAATCAAACTGTTTGGGATTAAAGACTCTCAGAACACAATACAGTAATTGCCAGATTACCAAACTCTCTTGCATTGATGACGATGATTTGTCATGCCTCATGGAAGGAATATTTGCAACATTTATGAGACGAGTTCAATCTATTTCATTTTGATAAACCTGGCCATAGCTGAATTTGTCAAAGGCCAATTCACCTTCCCGGGCCGTGTTATTGGATACGGACAAACGGCCGCAGAGATGCGAAAACGAAGGTAATTGTGTAATTTCCCACTCCATCGTTAAAAAGAGTTGTACTAAGTCTCCTGGGATTGGGTGGATGTAATCGAATGTTTTTGTCGAACTTTAGGTATGTGTCTGCTCCACTCCCTGAGTTGCCCAAGAAAAGCAAGGAATTTCAATGGACAGGGGACTGACAAATGTAATTTGACAGTCTCAAAGCTGTGTTGACATCTGGCCTGGTGTTACACAAGGCCTTTCAGTGTGAGTGTGGATGCAAGTGACGTAGGTGTTGATGGTTATTTTTTCAGAAAGTCCACAAGAAGATAGAAATACCTATCGGATATTTCTCCAGGATGTTTCACGTTCATCAGCAGATATATTAGAAAGCTGAGAAAGAGACTTTGAGCTTGGGGATAACATTAGAACATTTCAATGTTTATACGGACCAGCAACGCATCCGAGACATTTTTATACATTATTCATAACTCATTAAATCTTGTGGAGGAATTGAAAAACAAAAATGTAAGATTGTTTAGGTGGAACCTGTTGTAACCGCTATTCAATTTGAAAACTGTGTAAGTGGCAGATCGTGAAAAAGTGTTTGCTCTCCCATAGTCGAGACCTGAATGAGTGATTAAGGCAGTGGGAGTGGTGGGAGTACGACAGTCTGAATCCGAAGTTCGTTGTACATATTTGCATATTTACAGTCAGTGAATATACGAATGTTTTAGAGTACTAAACAAACATTGGGCGTTTTTGACGAATGAAGCGTTCTTTGGATATTGATGGTCAATTTCTTAGGGGGTGGGGAGTGTCAAAAAGCTGGGCCTTTTACAATGTTATGATGTCCTTGATGTTTTCAGAGATTTCCAAACCAACCCAAGTATCCAGCATGTCTGAAGTTTGAGTGGATCACTGGGGCCCTTTTGTTTATACCAAGCGTATAATGTTTCATGCAAATGACTTAAAAATGAACTGGTACAACCAAGCGAGTGTGGCCAGCACTCTGAGTGTGCAGGTAAGTTCAGTTCGGGGTTTAGTTGAGTCAGGGTCACAGTTGAAACTGGATGCTTTTCCCCTCCTTCTATCCTTTTGACATCGTAACCTGTAATTTTTTTGCCATTTTATTCTTTGTATTCAGTGGTTTGTTTTTTGGGAATGTTGTAAGTAGTTTGGAACAGCATCGTTAAGTCTCTATAGCCTGTCAAGTTTGGATAGGATAAGTTATCCAGTATTGTATTTTGTGTTCTTTGTGTTTCATTCCATAATTTTGTAAATAAGTTCCGATTACTTAAAAAAAGGCAGTCGGACCAGCTAATTCGCTCTGGGGATATCCATGATACACTTACCTAAAACAAATGGCGAAGTTATGGTCTGAGCTATTAGATTTAAAATGTATGCAGGGGTCGGCCCTGCTCCATAACAACGTACTATAATCATCTTTATTAAAATTCAAGGATTAATGAGTCAGGAATAGAATGAATATGATATTGGCTAGCAGACAGAAAGGACTAGGCACAACTTCTTATTTAACACTGAACTGTTTGGTTTTCATAAACTAAAATGAAACATTTGCAGTGAAAAAAAGAAACATTTTAAAACGTATACAGACATTTCTAATATTATTATATTCCACCTTGCTTAAAAAAATGGTAGTTTCAAAATCATCATGAATTATTTTTGGATATTTTGCTTGTTTTGCATGTTAATAAAACAAAATAGACAACTAATCTTTTATAAATAGACTATAATATGTGTATTAACTGCAGTAAAACTATAATTAATATTTAACTATGTCTGCCATTCCAGGAGCAGCTGTAAGATCCACGCTGCTCTGCGAATTTTTTTTTCAAACTTTGCTTTCCATTACGAGCAACAGTGTACATATGTTCAAATAATTTGCCTCCAATTCTGGTTATGCATGACGATATGATTTGAGCTCCTGCCATGTACCTATAATCTAGAATTAAAGAGAATCCTTATCCTCGTCACGCTGGCTCTTAGAAACAAAATGAGGTACTGAAATGGAAAGGTTATGGAAACCTGAATGACAGGTAAAATCGTGAGACTAGCAAAGAGGCAACAGAAGCGTACATACGCTTGAGGCGACTGTCGACAAACAAAGCTTTGGAAAAATATCGCAAATGTAGGACCAATCTGAAACAAAGGATTTCGTTGGTTAAAAGGGGTCATGAAATAAGTTCTGCAAGCAGGGTTAAGGAAAACTTTCTCAATTTTTTTAAATTCATATATAAGGAGAAAGAGGTTAATCAGAGAAAGGGTTAGTCCATTAAAGACAAAGGAGGAAAGTTATGCGTGGAGTCAGAGCAAACTAGTGAGATTATTAACGAGTACTTTACCTCTGTATTCATCGAGGAGAACGGTATAACGGATGCTGACGGGAGGGATAGATGTTTGATTACTCTCGATCATAACGGAATCAGCAGGGAAGAAGTGGTGCATATTCTGAAAGGCATGTAAGTGGTAAAGTCCCCAGATCCGAATGGGATGCATCACAGTGTTCTGAGGGATGCAAGACAGGAAATAGCTGGGGTCTTATCAGATATCTTTGCAGTATCCTTGAAGATGGGTGGGGATACGGAAGACTGGAAAATTGTTAATTTTGTACCCTTGTTGAAGAATGCTAGCAGCGATAATCCAGGTAATTACATACCAGTGATCCTGACGTCAGTGGTAGTGAAGCTGCTGAAGAAGATAGTGACGGATAGGATATATTCCCACTTGGAATAAAAGGTATTAGCATTTACAGGTAACATGCTTTAGTGCTGGAAAAGTCACATCTTCCCAACTTCATAGAATTATTTAAGGAAGTGACAAAGTTGATGAATGAGGGAAGCGCCCTGGATGTCATTTCCATGGGTCTCAAGAAAACGTTTTGATTGGATTCTCATGGTAGGCTGATGGAGAAGATGAAGTCGCATGGGGTCCACGGTGTACTGTTGTGGGAGAATCACTCAATATTTCAACAAAAACCCCAGGACACACGGGATATCCTTCAAAAAAAAATTAAACTTTAATGTTGTGAAATCAAAGCTGTGATAGCTATAAAATCGCTTCCCTGTCTGCCCACGCGCCTTTTGTTTTGTTGCACTTGAGACAGTTGTTTTTCCTGTGCTTATCTGATAGATCTTGCGCATGCATTGCAACACTAACTTAGCGGTATAAATGCCAAATTAACATCCATGCATTTACCCCTTTGAGATCAAAAGCTCTCATGCAGAGAAAGAATAAAAGGAAATTGGACGCACAAAGACCAAATCCATTCGCACAGTCGCAAAACCAGTCAAGAACAATTTCCAGGGAGTAGATTTCAAAGGAACCTTCCTCTGCACCTGGAAGCACAGGTCAAAAACATGTCCCAAAATTACTGGCATAGTAAAAAAGACCCAAAGACCCCGCATAATCTAAACACGCGTGAAGCACATGCAAGTCAGGTGTCTCCATCGGAAGAAGACTTCAGCACTGCACCAGATTTCAGATCATTGTAGTCAAACAGTGGATCCACAGTGGAAGACGGGCCAGGCCAGAGTCCACTGGAACAACAGAGAATTGTCACGCAGTAAGACACACTGAAAAGATTTAAATAGAGGTATAAGACATCAAAAGACAAATGCAACAACAAACACCAGGACACCCGCAACAACCCCTGTCTTAATGAACTAAACCCCCATCCACCCAAAATACTATCCAACAAGACTAAACACCCGATCGGCGGACCCCGCATCCTCCTTTAGCTCCTTCCATAAATTCCACAGCCTCCCCATAGCCCATGTAAAGTATCCCTCCGGGCTGTGAATGTCCCCAAAACTGTACACAGAGCGCACCTTTCTCAGCCGACAACCAGTTGAAGGACTGCCTTGTCTGCCATACCATCCGACTGCGCAACTAACCCAGAAAGGCCGTCATTAAAGCAATAAATAAATGTCGGATGATTGTAATAGATATAATTAATCCACTCAGCATTCTTGATATTACCAACGACAGGGATAAGCGACTCCCAGCCCATGGATATCTCATTCCTGGCCTTGAACACATTGGGAATACACGGTCGCTGATCAAAACTGTCCATTGGAACTGCAGAATCAGGGACACTCTTCCGTTTCGGTCGATGCAATGTCAGCGGGGACAGAACATCAAACTAATTTCGTGGCGAGGTAACAATCTCGTAGAGTAGCATCACACGGGTGCCATCCCAAACAAAGGGAAGCGTCGGATACAGCCCAAATTTCGAGGTCGCACAATTATCAGGTATCGACCAAGGGAACAAACTGAGAGTTCATGATGAGCTCATCATGTATCACACGGACACGAAAATGTGCCGCAGTCACAATACCAAACGTATGCAGACAAGTACCCCCTAAACAACTCACGGAAGCATTCATTCTGAGGTCTGGAATTCTTAAATAATCCTTCCATTTCATCACACAGATTTTCATCAAAAGTACCCTCTTTTGGCCATTAAGATATTAAACCCTCATTTCTGTATTCCCATTTTTCAGGTTTTTATTATGATATCCTTTCTTTCTATTGGTAATTTCTTACGCGGTATTTCAACTTTGTTCATCCTGACATATATTACAGTCCAGCTGATCTATTTCTTCTATTCTCACAATTCACTCCCTTATGCCTCAAATATCCGGCAGCAAATCGTCCATTTTTGTGAATATTCCATAACTCTACAAATCACAGTCATCCCTCATCATTTCATCAGTCCCTAAACATTCTTAGTTTCAACTAATTAATAAAGACTTTCTATTCTCGTTGGTTCTACCTATACTAATCCAGGGCTAAATTTGCAGATTACATAATCAATGATGATTCCTTGAAAAAGCTTTAAAGGAAAACTTGATCTTGAATTCCTACATTGCAAAACAAAATCAAAACACTCCCGCATCTCGAGCTCTGGGGAGCAAGATATAACCATTTAACCAACCAGAAATTGTGGACAAAAACCAGACCACAATGGTTGTACTCTCGAGTCTCTCTTTCTCAAACACACAGACACACACAAAGTCATTCTGCAAGCCAGAGCTTCTCTCTCTCTCTGTCTCTTTTACCGATAACATATCTGTCTTAGCAGATCCTTTGTTCATGTGTAGAATTGCATCGGTCTGATTAGAAAACTTGTCTAGTTTCTATTATTTTACTCCCAAACTGCCGGCTTTCAATTTCATTGAAATTCAATAGCACTAACAACAAAACAGTCCTCACCAGTTCTGACGGTTCGGTCACTTGGTTTTCCTTTTTTTTTCTTCTTTATTTACCGTTACTATTTCAGGGCGGAACCAACAGAACTTATATTCCCGACGTGAAATTTTGTTTCAATCTCTCTTTTCTATACGTAATCACCCCCTCACCGCACAGTTTTGCTGAACATCTACAAACTTTAAATTACCGTTCACTCTTTCATTCTTTGGACCAGTCAGATCCATCAGCAGCTTTCTGTCCACTTCTTTGATTCTAAAAACCTCCCTTATTTGACAGAATATCGTCAAATTAGCACCAAAACGTTTGCCCTTCTTTTGTGTGTAGCCAGCACTTTTACTCTGTCTTTCTCAGGAGCGCGTTTGGCACAAATGTAAGTGCCTTGCAGCTGCAGCATCTTTACAGAAGGGAATGTTTCTCCCAGTCCCATCTGGCATGCCAACTTTGTTGTCATCGAATCACTCAATATTTTCCAAAAATTACCTGGAGAAATTTTAATTTGCGAAGAAAAACTCTGGCAATCAGCTAATGGCTGCGTGATTGCCCAACAAGCCTTTGTTCCACTGCAGTTGATACATTTGTTGTTCCCTGGCTTATTGCATGACATTAGCATAACAAATCATATTGGCTTCCATTACCTTTCTAAATTATACATCGTCTGCCAGACTGGTTCCCTACATTACACGTAACCTACCACATTGTCCTACCATCACCTTCAGCAGTGCCTTATCTCGCAGTGAATTAACTAGCCGAATCACAGTGCACGACCTTTATCTGTGACTGGCGCCCTGTGATATGATCCTGGGTATGCATTACATCACTACGTTAACTACATAACTGCCAGATTAACTTCCATAATATTACCTGAGTGGGCTTTTCGAAAACTTCAAGCAAGCATGGAAGACTGGGATTTACCATTAACTGAGGTGGCATGTGAATGAAATAATAAGTTAGAAACGTTTGCTTGGTCCACGGAAGAACGTATCGTTGTGGTGGGTTGTTTCTGACTTGAATTAACAAGTGGTAATCTGCAAGGAGTGATGGGACTTCAGCTGTATAAGTTAGTGTGTTTGTGTGGGTGTGAAGATAGATATAGAAATGGCAGATGGAACGTCATCTGTGCAAGTGGCAGCAGACGCACTTGAGGACGTTGATGCAAGAAGTCAGTGTGAAAAAATAGTATGACTCAGAGGACTATTGACACAGGACGGGCCTTTGTTGGAAGTCCTTAGCTCCTTGAAAGTGATTTTATCATCGCATAAGAAGGTAACAATGGCGAACAACATGCTTACCTTCATCAGGTTGGGGCACTGAGTATAAAACTTGGTAAGTCATGGTGCAGCTCCATAATACTTCAGGAAGTTTGCAATCTGTTGCAATGAGCACAGTTGTAGTCACCACAGCAGAACAACAATCTGGTTGCTTTCAAGCGGGTGTAATCGAAGTTTCTTGGTCGTTACTTGGAACGTAATGTAATATCTGAAAAGAGAAGTTTTAGAAATTTGGATTATCTTCGCTTGGAGTCGGAAGCTGACTGGAGAACTGACAACTGCCCCTACAATTATGAGAGACATCTATCGGGTGGACAATCACAATCTCTTGATCGAGACTTGAAGTGTCAAATGTAATGTTTCAGGTGGAACGTGACACGTTTATAGGAGATGAGAGACAATAGAGTTTTTATTCAACACAGGGGTTGGTAGTAGGCGTGCGCCTACCTTCCAGGGGAGAGGTAGAAGCAGATATGGTCTCAGCATTTAAGGAGCATATCGACAGACGCTTGAACAGTCGGTGGCGAGCGTGGACGTGAACGTAGAGGGAAATGGGCAATGTGCAGGACTTTGTGATTAATTTGAACTGCACCATTGACGGAACGAACACGATGGATTAAGCACCCTGTCTCTGCACTGTAATATTGTGTGTTCTGGAATACTGGAGGGTCGTGTTGTGAGGTATAAAGTACCGAAGTGGATACTTGTCATACGTGATCCATCAAATTATTTACAAATGGAGGGAGACTGATGGAGAGAGGCACCACCACACATTGAAGGACAGAGAGGTGCACTGACAGAGGGTAAAACAGAGAAAAAGAGAGGGGGGGAAACAGAGAGATAGATGGAGAGTCAAGCAGCGACATACATGAAGAGAAGAGAAGACTGACATGCAAGTATTTTGCTGTCACAGAAAAGGCTGAGAAAGAATAAGGCTAAGACTAGAAAAGGGCATACAATGATGTGAAAGGACAGGATTGAAGAATTGGAAAGGCATGTTACGTGTGATAGAGGGGCAGAGTTTTAAGAATGATGTAGCAAGGTTGTGCTATAGGAGCAGCCTCACTTCCAATAGGGAAGGCGTTCCAGGAGATAAACTCGATCACATTGCAGGAACCATGATATAATTCGAAGGCAGGATTGTCCCCCTCTGATTAATTCACTTCCAAGGCGACTCGCAGCGCCACTTCCAGCCCAGAGGTTGCTGGCCCCTAAGGCACTTCCACCGTCAGTGAAGTTAATCAATGCAGCCACCGCTGAAGACACCACGAACGTCATGTGTAAGGACACTTCCGTTGCCTAGGATGCCACTGAACGCAGCACTTCCGCCCTCCAATGAACATGGTTATTTACACTTCGTTTGATGATGTCTCAATGAATGCCATGATCACATTTGCTACCGAGACAGTCTCTGCCACAGCTCTCAACTCTAATTCTGCACCTGAATTGCAGCCTTGATGAGTCCTTTTTTTAAACCATCCCTCACACCTCCCCCTTACTGAGCACGAACATTCAGTACTCATTAAATTTCTGACCTTCATTGCACTACATTGCGGATACAAAAATTCAACAGGTGTTGCAACATCCCACTTTTTTCTTCTGCTTCTGACTACTCCCTTACTTTGTCCATCCAACCTCCGAGGATCCGTTCTGCGACCTTCAAAATACTGTATCCGCTGGATACACTGTGCTGGTCTGTTGCCCGTCCCAGACGGCATCACCACAAACTGCCGCCATCACTTTGGTCACCTCAACTTGTCCACCCCTCTAACGCACTCCGAACTCTCACTCTCACAATGCTCAGTTCTCAGTTCCCTTCACTCCAAGCCAAAAGTCAGCATAAATCCATGTGACGGGATGTTGTGGGTGCGCTCTATTCATTTGATGTCCTGACTTCGAAACCACGGAAGCCAGGTGCTATCTCACCTCCTCCTCCCCCGCCCCCCCAGCTATGGCCTCGCCTTCCATCAACAAACCATGATCTCCCATACTATCCACAATCTCATCATCTCAGGGATGTCTCATGCGCACCCTTTAGTCTCAGCGTCCTGAAAATCCACGGTGCTTGTTTCTATCTCTGAACAGAAATTCACAAACCTTACTGCCACTGTCGAAACACCGTCTCTGCCAACCCCATGCCCCACATAAACTATCTTTCCTTATCTTGCCAATGTTCTATCCACCTTGGTCCAATACATTCCCATAAATTGGGAACACAATCCACGCCTTCCACCTCCTCAAGGGCTTTCGTTTCCCTGGTGCTCACAATGCCTCATCTACACCATGGACAATCACTCCATACTCACATCCTTTCACCGTGGTGCAACCCTCTAAAACCACCGTTTCCTTCTCTCCCGCTGATTCAAATATTATCCATCCGCCGACACACTCATTCAAGCGGTGAAAACGGTCTTCAATCTCAGAAACCTCTCCTTCGAATCCTTCCATTTATTTTCACACCAAAACAGCAGCCATGGTCAGACTGTGAGCCAAAGGTATGCCTACTTCTTCATCGGATATGTGGATCAACCCACCTTCAGGAGTTAACATTCCACCATTTCTGATTTATATCTATTCGTTATATTGATGACACTGTGGGCTACACCTTGTGCGACCCTGAGGACGTTTGACAGTTCATCAATGTCACAAGCACCTTCCACGTTGACCTCAAGTTCACAGACATTCTCAGACAACTCCCTTCTCTTCCTGGACGTTTCCATTTCCATTTCTGGCAAACAACTCAACACGGACATGAGGTTCAATGCTAACCATTCCTGCAGCTAACTGTACTACAATTGTTCCCTGCCCGCCTCCTGTTAAAACGCTGTTCCTTTAATCCCAAGTCCTCCGTCCTGGCCATATTTGTATCCAGCAGGAGCAGTTCCACTCCATATCACTACAGATGGTTTCTTTTTCAGGAGAGCAACATCCCCTCCCACAGGGTCAGAATTCCTTCCAGCGCATCTTCTCCACTTCCCGACCCTCGCCCTTGAACGCCAACCCTGCAACCATAATAAGAATAGAACCCCACTGGACCTAACCTTCCAACCCCCAAACATACGGATACAGCGCATTATACTCTGCCATTCTCGCCACCAAAGGCAGAGCCAACCACCAGAGATATATTTCCCTCCCCACCATTCTCAGCATTCTGCAGAGATGATACCATCCACGAATCCCTCGTGAAATCCACGCACTCCTCCAACTCATCGTCTGTTCACGGCAGCATCCCTTTGACGCAGCAAGAGCTGTAACACCTGCCCTCATACCTGCCCCCACCCCCCCCCCGCCAAATTATCCAAGGCCGTAAACGATCCTTCCACATCCAGCAGAGATTTACCTGGACCTGCAAACACCTAACCTACTCTGTCCATTGGTAGTGATTTGGCTTCATCTACTTTGTGGAGACAAGGCGGCAACGCTTTGAATGCTTCAGTGAACATCTCGGAACAGATGCAACAGACAGCCCCACAGTCCTGTCCCTGATCACTTCAACTTCCCTTCCCGCTCCACTAAGGACATGCAAGTCCTGGACCTCCTCCTCTGCCAAATACTTGACAGACAACGCCAGGAGGAAGAACACCTCACCATCCGGCTTGGTATCATCGAATGGCACGCATCAATGTTGACTTCGTCAGTTTTCTTATCTTCCCTCCCTCCACCGCATCCCTCATTCAAACCTCGAACGTGGTACTGCCCTGTTAGCCAGTTCCACCTCTCCATGTTACTGCCCAGCTATCCGCACCACCTTCTGTCCCGACCTAACACAATCACCCCCCCCCCCACCATCTGAATCTACCTATCGGCTACCCAGCTAAATTCACCTCAACACGACTGCATCCCATTTATCTCTCAACTCCTTTCCCAGCCACAATCCTGATGAATGGCTAATGCCTGAAACGTCATTTCCGCTGTTCCTCGGATGCTGCCTGACTTGCTATGGCTTTCAAGCACCACACTTTTCGACTCACAAAACCTCTCGGACTATTCTGGTCAAACTATGTTTTAACGAACGATAAAAGATCCTAACTCTCAGAATCCTCTCCCATATTGTGCCCACCAATGATATAAGACCTACTTGTCAATAATTCCCAGGGTTATTCCTGTTCCTATTCTTGAGCAACGGAAGAGCACGCGCCAGCGTCAATCATCTGGCACTGCTCAAGTGGACTGAAACGATCATGGCCAAGACAGTAATGTCTTCCTTCCCTTCTCGTGAAAACCCTGGGTACGACCCGTCTCCCCAAGGGATTTATGCATTATCATGTTTGCAACATTTTGCAGCGCATACTCCTTCTTAAAATCAACCGTTCGATATAATCAGTCCCTTGCAGACCTCTTCAGACAGAATCCCGCTGTACTCGAATCCCAAAATGCAGCTCTGCCTCATGTAATTATGTCTGCATTCGGGGATACGAATTAAAAAAAGTTAAGTCGAAAGTGACTGAAGAGAACAGGCTAATTGTGTATCGAGATAAATATTTAGGACATTGCTTAAGTATGCTTATTATTAACTACAAAAACAACAAAAAGAATTCAGGAAACACTGCAGAGCCGAATGTACGACAGACTGAATGCCGCATTCACACCGCAGGTTTCAACTCATAACTTGTCCATTCAAGGAATTCACCGCCTCATACTTGTCACTCAATAAGACAATACCCCATCTGATGACTGCGGTGATATGTAAACTTGCTTGCACATTGAGGCTTCCTCTGTCTTCGACATTGTTCCAGTGTTGTAGTCAGCATATTTGATCCAGGGGCAAGTCCACACTCGCTGTAAACGGTCAGAAGCTATTATTAATTTTACAATGCATTTGCATAGTTACTTCAGAGTATAATTGAGCTCATTTCCGAATTGTTGCTGTGTTACAGTTCAATGGAAAATGTTGGCACATTTGCTGATGAGCTATATCATGGCAGATATACGTACTGTTATCATTCGGTGATCTGTATCAGAGGGATAAAACTCAATGCTTTCAATTCGCACATCCATATCATACACAAGAGATGGAAATGTGTTGCTGGAGAAGCGCAGCAGGTCAGGCAGCATCTAGGGAACAGGAGAATCGACGTTTCGGGCATTAGCCCATTCCTGAAGAAGGGCTAATGCCCGAAACGTCGATTCTCCTCTTCCCTAGATGCTTCCTGACCTGCTGCGCTTCTCCAGCAACACATTTCCATCTCTGATCTCCAGCATCTGCAGACCTCATTTTCTCATCATATCATACACAAGCCGAGTAGCCAATGAAAGTATGAAAGTATCAGATATACTAAAGAGTAAAATAATGCATCTCCTTCCCTTTACCATTTCTCGGTCTTTGTCATTCTCTCCAGTGGTGCAGTCCTCGTGCCCAAGTCATTCTGTAGTAGTCACTACGTTGCGAATGTCAGAATATTGAGCAGCAGAACAAGAGCGGACGGGAGCAATGAAGCATGATAAATGCGGTCCATGACGTGTAACCAACAAGTTTGTGTTTCAAACTGCATTTCCAGGGAATAATACCAATCATAAATCGAGCTTCTTGTGTAAAGCTTCGGGGAAGAGGTTCCAAACAGCCCAGTACGCTCACTGTTGTTAGAACCAAAATCACTGCTTTCTTTTTTTCAGTGCAGAGCTTTGTTTTAAGCTAATCACAGCAAATGGCCAGAAAAATAAATCAGAGGGGAAAACCACAGTGAGCCAGTGAAACAACCGTGGCTGCAAAGTTCAAAGTGGCCATGAGAAAACAAACAGGTGTGATGAGCAGGGATGAATCTCGGAAATACATTGCTGCTGTCCACCACAGTATAACTCCCGTGAGAACGACCAGGCGATTGTGAAGGATGCTTTTGAAGAAAGAACAGTTGCTGCGGGGGATCCAATGACAACTGAAATGTGGTGAACTGAAGGAGACTGAAAAATAATCTCAGAGCTTTCTTATCAGATACAAAGACAACGACGCAATTAACATGTCTAGACGAAATTCTGCAACTTCAATGAGGAAAGTAAACTTTTGTTCTGTATTTCTGTTCGATTTCCTTTGGTGGAAATGGGAAATCACTTCTCATTGATTTACTTAATACCGGAAATGAGGAAGAAAAGCACGAGATCCATTTGAATGGCCGAAGTCAGGTACAGTGAAGTCAGGTAGAGATCAAATGTTTTATAGATCAGTCTATTCGACAGTATCAAAGCACACTTTCAGCGGGACAGGAAAAAGATTATACTCAGGTTAACCGAACGACACAAAATAGATTTGGATCAGAAGCAGAGTCAAAGTCGCAATTAACATTTCTCGGATGAATTCTTTTTATCGATTTTCGCCATTTCTATTATGGACGATGATATTTTTCTCTCTATTTCTGTCCAATTTGCTTTGATAAAAAAAAAATTTATTTACTCAGTACCGTAATTTAATTTTTTAAAATTGCATGGGATCCACTTGAATTGCTGAAGTAAAATACAGTGAAGTGTGCAACTGGCAAAATGATTTATCAATCAGATTATCCAATGGTACAAATTCGGATTTGGCACCAGTTTAAAAGCTGATGAAGTCTGACGGAAAATATTCCTTTCAACATGTTAAATAGAAGGAGAGACTGTGTTCTGCCAAGGCAGAATGCATGAGAAATGTGCGAACTGAATGAATCTTTTCTAAGACGTTTGAAACTCCGCAAAGACCTGATGAATGAGCAGCGCTCAGAAAGATAGTGCGTCCAAATAAACCTGTTGAATTATAACTTGGTGTTGTGTGGTTTTTAACTTTGAAACGAACATTGGGTTTCTCGAGAGAGCAACGGTTATGAAACGCAAGTGAAGACAGCTTGACTGAATTAGGTAGTTCGAAATACTTGAAGCAAAAATGGTAATGTTCTATTAATAGTTCATGCATTGAATAGTATAATATGTAGTATTTTATCACTCCCTACAACTGCATCAGGTCAGTTAACAATGAGGCACATTATAGGACTCACACTTGATCCATCCTGAACATCACCCTCCCCTGCCTTAACATCTCCGTTTCTATCTCGGGTGCAATCTCCAGGCGGATGAGTATAAGAAAACCCACAGACTCTCATCGCTACCTGACTGACAACTTTTCCCTGCCAATAACCGTCAAGCAGTCCACAGCATTCACGCAAATCTTCAGCCTGTACCGAATCTGCGTGGATGAGGAGACATTCCACTCTCAACCATCATAGATGTCCACCCATTTTGGTAAACATGTTGCTCTGCCCTGTCATCCACAGAGCACTCGATCGCACCTCCTCCCATCCCCATTGCACTGCTCTCAAAATCCCTTTACACACAGTAAAGATAAGTTGAACCTTGTGCTCACCCTTGTGCTGACCAGTCTCTATATTCAACCGATCATCCTTAAACCCTTCTGACAACTCTAATTAGACCACAACACCAAGAATACCTTGCTCTCGCCACCTCTCCTGTGTACGTCAAGTATCAATGCATTGCTCAAATGTTTTGGGGACATTGCCTGTAAACACTCCTGAACCCAAAGGTACCTTCCCATACGACTGAAAGGCATGCAAAACGTATTGGCGCACCACCACTCACTCACCTCCATCCCGGGCCACAAACAACCTTTGCAGGTGAAACTGATGTTCAACTGCTCCTCCTGCAAACTAGTTTACTGTATCCAGTTGTCCCGATGAGGTCCACTCGTCATCGATGAGAGCAAGCGTAAATTGAGTCCACGTTTCATTAAACATCTCAGCCTGGCCTGCTGGAGCCGACCTGACCTCCTAGTCGTTGTCTGTTGTAATTCCCCTTCCTACTCATTCTCCAACATGACCATCCTTAGCCTCTTTGCCACAGCGAATCTGACTGCAGGTTGTGGGAAATGGCACCTCGCCCTCTGTTTGTGGACAATGTAGCCCGGACACGCAGCATTGAGTTCTTCAACTTCAAATAGCTTCCTTTCCTATCCCCTAGCAACATTTCCAGCCCATCTCCTCTCCCTATCTTCCATTCGTCTAATCAAGCATTTCCTCCAGAAATAAACAAATGTATTGTTCCAATAAACCAACCAGACCGGCCCTAGTTTTATTTCACCTGTCCTGAACACAACACACTCCCATCCTCAACCACTACCCCGCCTAATCTGCGGATCCATTTACACCCAGCCCAACGACTGAAGGAAGGTTACACCCGAAACGTTGATATCTTGATGCTACCTGACTTCCTTTGTTTTCCAAGCCTCCTGCTTGTCTGCCTTGGATTTCATCATCTTCGGTTTGTTTGTCTCTTCTGATGTCGCACATAGGCCGACTGATTTCCTCCACGAAATGAAACAAGGGAGAACATTTGCCAATTATGCGAGTTTATTTAATCATTAAATTCAAATGTATCTATTACGAATGGATGAGAATCGATGTCCGTACAGAGACGCTGAGATTACGATATCTGTGGTGCTTCCACAATTCCGCCATATTTGCTTATATTTCAACGCAATCAAAGCTCAGTGGCCTGATGGCTAAGCTGTGAGCACTGCTACCTCACAGTACCAGAGAACCACGTTCAGTTGCAGCCTCGGGCGACAGCCTGTGTGGAGTTTGAACGTTTTTCCTACGTGTGAGTGTTTTTCCTCCCACATTCCGAAGACGTGCATGTCAGGTGAATTGGCCAAGCGCAATTGTCCATAGAGTTCACGGATGTGTAATTCAGGTGCATTCCTGAGGTGAAATGCAGAGTAATCGGGCCGGCGGTTGGATCTGAATAGGATACTCTTCGAAGGATCAATGTGGACTTGTTTCCACACTGTCGGGATCCATTTAAAACAATAAGAAAAAGAAGAATTCTCCCTGTGTGTGCGGGTTTCCTCCGGGAGCTCCGGTTTCCTCCTTAATCCAACGATATGCTGGTAAGGTGAATTGGAAATGATAAATTGCACATAGTTTAAGGGTATGTATGTTAGTTCAAAAGTCAGGAGTAAAGCTAGAGTAATACAGTAGGGAGCTGGTTACTCTTCGGAGGGTCGGTGTGGACGTTTTGGCTAAATGGCCAGTTTCCACACTGTCGGCAATCTGTGGAGGATTAAAGTGCAGCAGTGCTTCTTTAACTAAACTAACAGTAAATGGTTCAAGAGCCGTATCAATCATTAATCGATATGGCCTTTGATGTTAGTGACAGGTAAGCGAAGGGTGCAAACCAAGTTTATTAATTCCACACGGCCTATTTTTATAGAATTAAATTGCTTTCCAGCCCATCAGACTTGGGCTGTTTCCGGTTTCTGTGGGAAAGGCCTTTTTATGTTCAGTTTCAAATACTGTGTTGTGAAGAATTGATCCGACATTGGACACAAATGCGGTTTAGATTTTGGAATGGTAACAGGTTTCTGGAAGAGACTGTCATACTGAAAGGAACATAATTGTAGAAAGTAAGGCCAAATTGCAATATCACTCAATAAGACAGGGTTCTGTCAAGAAACAAAAAAAAAGCTTCTGCCGTGAATTACTGTGCATGGTCTGTTAGGTTCACAGCTTCTCCCATCAATCTCAATACCTTTTCATCTCTTTCTATCCCTCGAATTTACTCTCCATCCCTCGCTGTCACTCTCTCTCAGACACTCCCAATTGGCGTTTTGCGTCTGCATCTCAACTGTGCAAAACACAGTCTCCTCTCAAACCTGCAGTTGCTTCCTCCTGTGTCTTTCTTCACTCTGTCTGTGTGATCTCTTCATCCTTTGATCTCTCCTAATCTGTTACCGATCATGCTCGCTCCACCCAGATCCATACCTATACTGACTTCTTCCTGATCAATTTCTGTGCCTGCATGTGCTCGACGCTATTTTCTTTCTAACTTACATTAATCTCTCATCTTTTTTTCATCTTACTGGAAATCTTACGACAATCTGTTTTAGGCTTAGTTATGCACAATATTATAAAACATCAGACAGATAGCCAATATTGTTAAATCCTAACACACATAAGCCTCTGATTAGGGTGAGACGATTTCCAGATTCCTCTGCGTAATTTTGGGACGGAAAATCACAGATCTCTTCGTGAAAGTATGTATATTAAACGATTTTTCTTGTCACAGTGTCTCAGTGATTAACACAGCAGCTTCACTGTGCCAGACACGTCGGTTTAATTTCATCCTCAGGCGACCACGCGAAGTTGGTACATTCTCCCTGTGTCTGCATGGATTTCCTTTTTGAGTTCCGATTTCCTCTCACAGTGCAAGGACGTGCACAGAACGTGGGTTACACTTGGTAAATAGCACATAATATCCAGGGATGTGCAGTGTCAGCCATGTGCAATCTGTGTTACAGGTTTTGGGTAGCGAGGTTGGATATTTTTGAAGGATTGGTGTGGATTCTGTGGACCGAATGGCCTGCTTTCACACGAAAGGTATTTTATCATTCTTATTCTGATCGCCAGGCTCACAAGGAAAAAGTAGAAAGAATTTATGACTCCCCGCTCCCTGACACTTGACCAGAAGCCATTTCGAAACACAAACACTCAAGGAAAATCACATTTCGTTAACCCTTTGAAGATACAACCAAAAATACATAAGTTGATGCTTTTTCCCTTAGAGCCTCCTTTGCTATTCGATAATTTCATAACTCACACACGTTTATCCTCATCTCGACTTTCCTGAATATGTCTGAATATCTCTGCTTTTATTTCACTTCATTGGTTATCAACAAACTAGCTCTGCTTTCATGATTTCTTCTCATAAAAAGAGTCATTTATTATTTGATGCCCAGAATTGTGAAGACTCACAAACACCCCCGAGAGAACAAGAACTAGCACATTTTTGAAAGCAGTATGCCCCTTTTGTTAAACTGAATGCTAGAAACTAACAAAGCAAACTCGTTGCTGATACAACACAATCTAAAGCAATGTAACATTGTGGACAGAGTAACTCACTTTGCTCAATTGTTAAGGACAACAAGGATTGTGAAATAAATCAATTAGAACTGCGGACAAGAACATACAGAGCTCACAGCGATGTTCAAGATCAGCAATTAAAAAGGAGCGTACCGGGGACCCGAACAGCTGCCAGATTCGAATAGTGAGTGCGTTCGAACTCACCAATTATTGCATGTTCTATTTCTTGGATAAGCAGCTGTTTTAATTTGACTGGAAGTGATAGTTTAACAAGATCATCTGAACTGATCAATTCAAGTGGGCCCTGGAATGTTATTGAAATACATCCTCACTAACATGGCTGTGCATCTCATCATTGATATTCGCTGCACATACTTGACCAAAAACATTACATCAGCTGCAATGATACTGTTTTCAAAAACATATTATAACTGCTCAAGAAATACAAAGACAAATTGACGACAAAACGTGCCGACCAAATCACACATAGCGGAGTTTGTTAAGGAGTGATCCCTCAGCAATGATGGATAGCTTCATGGTACCAACTTATCTGAATGACGTTTCTGATGAAGAGTCACTGGACTCGATACGTTGCCTCTGCTTTGTCTCCACAGATGGTGCCAGAATTGCCAAGTTTCTCTAACAGATTTTGTTTATTTTTTTAATATTTTACAGACAGTACACATCTTTTGTACTTCTTTTTAAAATGTTATTGTTGTAGTTGCCAGATGTAGAGAAGTCACTCACAGAGTGAGACCGATTCCATTGTCTTCCTGCATTTTCTCATTCTGATTTTCAACCTTTCCTCTGATGCATATTTGATTAAATTGAAACTTCAGAATCTAGTCCAGTGATATCT
Source organism: Chiloscyllium plagiosum (assembly GCF_037043375.1). Classification (NCBI taxonomy): domain Eukaryota; kingdom Metazoa; phylum Chordata; class Chondrichthyes; order Orectolobiformes; family Hemiscylliidae; genus Chiloscyllium; species Chiloscyllium plagiosum. Next base: position 108,605,546 of record NW_028270152.1, read on the forward strand.
GTGGGAAGTATAACGAACTGGACAAGCTCAGTTCAAAACTTATCAAGAAGATACCCTAGACCTTGACCTGTATTGATGTAAAGGCATGCAAAAGTGTAGTGTTCCAGATATGTATGATTTCTTCCAGCTACTTGGCTTTAAGCAAAATACACATTATTCTTTAAAATAAAAGTTAACATACAACAAAGAATGTAAAATTGGCATCACTTCTAATCCAATAAAAGTTGACCAAACGTATATTTTGTTCAACTACAAATTCTCAACTGTTAAAATGTAGCAGCATGACCAAAAACCATGAGTTCTGATGAAGTGTAAGTGGACACGCAACTTTAACTCTGGTTATTCTCCATAGATGCTGCCAAACCTGCTGTGTTTTCCAGCATTTGTCGTTTTTGTTCCCATAAGCAGATTCTTCTTTTTAATCGGTTATCTTCAGTCATGGAGAAGGAAAAAAATGCAAAAAAAAGAAAAAACTCTACAACAGCAGAGAGAGTACGCCAGTTTTTTTTTCAGCAAAACGGACAGATCTGTGTCTATCTGCTTCAATCTTTCTCCAATACCCACCCCAACTTACACTACCGGGACAACTAAAAACCTGTGTCCCGGTGAGCCTGAGTCGACCCACATGTGCTGCATTTGTTTTATTCAATAAAACACGACAATTCAAGGAGCTCATTGCTGTTTAGCCACTATTTCTGAGCCAGACATTGCAACTACATTCTGGCAAAATAATGTTCACAAGAAAACCAGTATATACTGATTAGATTAGATTCCCGACCGCATGGAAACAGGACCTTCGGTCCAACTAGTCTACACCAATCGTCCAAATAATAACCCAACCAGACCCACTCCCCTACCATATAATTACACCTGACTAACGCACCGAACACGGTGATCAATTTAGCAAGGCCAATTCACCTGACCACCATATCTTTGGACTGTAGGAGGAACTGAAATACTCAGGGAAACCCCAGCAGACACAGAGAGAATGTGCATTCTCCACAAAGACAGTCGCCAGAGGATGGAATCCAACTATCAGCAAAGTATAATCAACAAAACTTACTCGTTGGAATGCTTTCTCAATAATGCTCCAGAAGTCTAATGGCATCCCTGGCAAAGTAGCTGTTGTCTTTGGCAACACTGAAAATTCCTCTTCCTCGAACGCCAGCGCACAAGTCGCAGCCGTGGAAAAATTGAGAGAATAATCAATTTTGTTCAGACAACGCCTTCCAAACTCATACTCTCTATTGTCTACAAGAGCAACGACAGTAGATATTTCAGAACATTATCATCAGGATCCGCAGTAAGCTTTATATCAATCTCATTTGCCGAAACGAATCTGTTCCATAACCATCACTGAATGGGGCGATGCTGTGGCTTTGACAGGTGCATTTTATGCTGTCTTTTTTGTGAAAGAAATGGAAGTTGAGACAGAATTGGCGAGATCACTACCTGAAGCCTACAAAAACAAAACGTTTATGAAGCCTTGTATTTATTTTGATGCAAAAGAAGAAACCAGATTTGTGACGTATCCCACAAAATCACAGTTTTAGTTTCACCTTTCTGTAGCTGTTGTGGTTGTGCAAGCGACAAATCTCTCTGTCTCTCTTTCTTTCTCTCTGTCTCTCTCTCCACCTGTCTCTCCCCCCACCCATATCTCTCTCTGTCTTACTGTTTATCCACTTAAAAGTTGAGTTCCTCTTCCTGCTACTACAATTGCAAGTGAGGCAATCAATGCAACTGAATTAGCTTTTTTTTTCCCCGTGTGATGCTCATGAGGTATTTCTCTGTTTGAATTGCTAATGGTAATTGTTTTGGAGAGATTAAAACAAGGTCAGCCATGTGTAATTCGTAGAGGATGATTTAATATGGTTCATACAGTGATTATTGGCTGGCAGGTCCAATTAAATTGTGGGAGATTCTTTCCTCTATGAGAGCTGGCTCTGAGGAAGACGAACTTATGTCAAGTGTTGCGCACTTGTCATGAGGAATGTCTGAGTAATAGGATGCTGGCCACTATGGAGTAATTTCAGTGTACAGAAAAATGAAAAAAAAAGTGTGATTGAAACATTGGCACGAAACTGTACACCTTGAGTTGCAGTAAACATTTCAGGCATCCAGCCAATATTTGGAAAACTGAACACATTAGGTCCAAAAGTTTAAAAACTGGCCAGGCATGTCTAAAATAGGTTCTTGTTGATGGCACAGTTTTGCTAGTTTCAAAGTCACCCTGAGTTTGGACGACGTTCTGTCATTTTAAATCTTACCTTTCCATATTTGCTCTCAATGACTCTCAGAGATACATTGTCAAACACTATCACATTTTAAGATGAATACAAGTTTGTCCATTCCACATGGGAAACAAAATGGCAACTTTTCCAACAGAATGAGGGGCTGTGGGGGTTGGGGAGATCTGAACGCATTTGATGTGATCATTGTCAATGTAAATTCACGCAGTAGCATCTCACATGAAAATCTCGCTTTGTCCTCTCGATCTCATTACTGGTTAGAAACTTAATTCACTTGCTGAATAAACTTTTGCAAACATACGATTTTGCACATGGATAGGGGTCATAGAAACATCTGTTAGCAATTCTGTTCGACACTTTGCTCAATTTTCTTTTCCTCATACGAATGACTTAACGCTGAGTTAGAGGTTTCTTCCTGCAGTGCCTTCTTAGGCCATTCACGTTGTGATCTGTTGCATTGCTCATGTCCACAGGTGGACCCAAACCACCGCAGCTCACGCCAGCTGCATAGCTCCAGGAAACAGCCTCAGTCAGAAACAGACTTTCACGCAACGATTCTCGTCATTTCAGCTCCAGCTAGACTTAGACCAAAGGTAATGGGCTCGATTTCTCCAGATCGTCGGACAGACTCTTACTAAACAGCAGTGACCTGCTAAACTTATATTATAAATAGGCATTGTTAATCACAGTCCTCATTAAACCAGAGGATTATAAGTAGGAACTATTCAAAGCTCCTTCCAGCATTTTTTAAAGCGAAATGTCCAGTTTCCTATGGAATCCAGTCTTTTTGCTTTCCCGCGGCCCGTTCTTACCAGTTTTGCTCACACGGTGCACACTGCCATTCTAAATAAACAGTCCTTGTATATGCCTGGATGAATAACCAACACACAGCCCCACGACCCCAATGATCTCAGTCCCTGCCCAGTTGTCATGCCTCCAGTGTGGATTGATTCCTTCACTGCAAGAAATGGTGTTCATAATCAGAACCTCATCCACTCCACTCCTTCTCCCTCGAGCGCCATCTCTTTAGCCATACCTTTGCCCGATATACCTTTCTCTTTCTACACTAATGGCCAGGTGGCACTGCACATCATTCTAAGATCACCCCATTTGAGATCACACTGTTGAGCTTGCTTCCCAACACACTGCTGTCTGCCTCTATGTCCTCACCCCTATTTTGCACACATAGTGTTGGTGCCAATGTGCCCGACGATTAGTGAATATTCGCCCTCCGCTCACCTCTCATTCTGTCAGCATATCCTGAAACCACTCTGAGAGATCCTTTCACCATACAACGAGAAAACTGCACATCATTTTGCACTGTGGTAGGAAAGTTATGAAACTCCTTCTCCTCCCCTTATAATTGGTTCACGACTGTATTTCCCACACATTTTTCCATTTCCCCGTGGAGTGGAGCCAAGAGGTGTCAAGCAAATGTCTGTTACAACTGCCTTAATCCCGAAGGCCCACTCGTCACCCAAAAATATAAGTGGGTTCTCAGTTTCTCTGGTGAATGTCCACAGTGGGATAGTGTTCCTGCCGAGTCCCCTCACTCTGTCAAAAGGACAACTATCTCCCTTTCTATCCTTGAATTCCTATCCTTCTATGTGTCCCCATAGCCTCATCCCCAAAAGCCAAGCAGGGGCAAGCAGGAGCTGAGAAGAGTCCGAGTGATGCTTGTGAAAGAGGCCGCATATACGAGTGGAATAAATTAGCAGCACATAGCTGCGGGACCTGCAGTTATGCAACCCTCATTTAATCATGACTGGAAGAAATAACAACAAACTAACAGAGAAAATTAAAATATTCATTATTAAAGATACGACAGTTTGGACAATGGCAAAGATCGCGAGCAGAGCTATGGATGATCATGGATTCACATCCACTGTAGCTGAAAATATAACACAGTAATGGGGTCAGACAAACACTTCAGTTTTCGTGCCTTCCACTTTTCTGTAAAATGAGATGATAAAATAAATATGTTGAGAGACATTCAGAAGAAACATATACATCTCTTCGTTTGAGTTCCAACCATCCATATGTTAAAGAACTTTCCAAAATCCAGCACTGTCAGTTCAGGATGGGAATTTACAAAATGGTTTGAGGAGTCAGGTATTTTAATGATAAGGTTATGTTGGCGAGAGGGTTTAAGAGATGTGATAGATGCATGCAATTTAAGATGTCTTTTCACCAGCCAATTTTGTTTTCCAAAGATCATTTGGAAGCAGAAGCTTGAAATGCAGGAAAGAGAAAATTAGGAATGAATATAATCCACATTCTGTAACAATTGGATTCAATGGCTGGGTAACTACCCAGCATTCCACGCCTCGAGACTGTACTCATAACAGGAGAGGGAGGGGCATTCGCATGCTGGCTTCACCTCCGTGGTCAATGGGAGTGATGAACTTTTCCAGACGTTAAGGCTGTGGAGCCTGGAGAGAGAGATTCAGGCCGAGGGTGTTAAAAACGCTTCTAGCGAAAATCGAGCACCTTGAAAAATAAATAGTGGGTAAATATTTTACAGTTCCAAGGTAAACAGCTGCCATTCTGGCTAAGGTTCTGGACGCATGGGTGGGCGGAATGGTGACGTCCTAGTACGGATTTGTAACTGAGCGTGATACTTGCAAATATGGAAAATCTGAGATTAAAACAGAAAGGGATGGAGGAAGTCAGCGGGTCTGGCAGTACACATGGACAAAGAAGCATAGTTAACAATTCCAGTCTTGTGTGCCTTTTCTTCAGAATCCATTTCCTTGGTGGTGCGCTATCCTGGCTGGTAGCCTTTTTAAAAGCATAACATACAGGTGCATTTGTCAAAAAATACCACAGTCTGCTTTAAACTCTGGACTTTTCTGCAGGTGACATTTTTAATCAACCTGTTCAGACGTGTTGCGAAGACGGTGGTGCTTGAGAATCCAGACCTTCTTTGTCAGAGTGGAGTTACAAAGGATCGAGAGTGTGGTGCTGGAAAAGCAGAACAGGTCATGCAGCATTCGAGGAACAGGAGAATCGACTTTTCCGGGTTTCAGAACTTCATAAGCAATAAGGGCTCATGGCCGAAATGTCATTCACCTGCTCTTCGAATGCTGTCTGACATCCCACGCTTTTCCAGCAACAACCTCTCTTCTCTGATTTCCAACATACGCAGTCCACACTTTTCCTTTGGCGTTCCTTTGGGTCGGGGTCTTGGCCCAACCATCTTCACCTGCTTTGTCAATGACTTTCCCTTCACCGTGGGCGGCACGGTGGCACAGTGGGCGGCACAGTGGCACAGTGGTTAGCACTGCTGAATCACAGCGTCAGAGACCCGGGGTGAATTCCCGCCTCAGGCAACTGACCATGTGGAGTTTGCACATTTTCCCCGTGTCTGCGTGGGTTTCCTCCAGGTACTTTGGTTTCCTCCCACAGTCCAAAAATGTACAGGTTAGATGAATAGTTAGGTTAAGGGGTAAATGTAGGGGAATGGGTCTGAGTGAGTTACGCTTCGGCGGGTTGGTGTGGACTTGTTGGGCCAAAGGGCCTGTTTCCACACTGTAAGTAATGTAATGTAAAAAAAGGTGGGAATGTTGGTTGACGGTTGGACAACATTCAACATCATTTTCAACTGCTCAGATACTGAAGTCGCGCATATGCGTATGTTCAGGTTGTATGTTTGCTAGCTGAGCTAGTAGATGTGTTCTAATTGAGAACAACTTTTCAGCCGGAATCTCAACATGCGCTAAAAAGTACTTCGCAAAAATCGTATATTAATTTGTGACAACACCTAGATATCATACAAAATCTGCACAAGTGGCAAATAATCGTCATATCACATATATGCCTTACAATGACCATCTTCATCAAGATACAATTTGAGTTTCCCGTTTTGACATTCAACACCAAATTTATTCTTGAATCTTCCATGAACAACATTCTGGGGTGTACTATTGAATAGAAACCTTCCGGAGAGATTCAATATATCCTGTCACTGTCCTGTCTGCAGCCTACCCCCTCTCAGACATATGGCTCCGATTCCCAACCCCCTGCAAAACTAGTTTAAAACCATCCGAATCGCACGAGCAAATCTCCCACTCATGACATTTGTACCCCTCCAGTTCAGGTGCAACCTGTCCTTCATGTACAGGTCCCACCTTCCCCAGAAGGTATCCCAATGGTCGAGGTATCTGAAGCCATCCCTCCTGCACCAGCCTCGCAGCCAAGATTTAAGTTCCATTCGCTGACTGTTCTTCATCTCACTATCTCGTGGCAGGGGTAGCAAACCTGAGAACACTACCCTACTCGTCCTGCTCTCAGCTTGCAACCTAACTCTCTGTAGTCACTTTTCAGATCCTCAGTCACTTTCCTGTCTTTCATTTTTGCCAATATATTCTATGATTTCTGGATGCTCACTCTCCAACTTCAGAATCTTGCAAATTCGATGGGCGACATCCCGGACCGTGGCACCAGCGAGGCAACATACTTTCCAGGAGTCCCTTTCCTGACCACAATATCTCCTGTCAATCCACCAAAATAATGAATCCCCAACCACTGCGCTTTTCTATTCCCCCGCTTTCCTTCTGAGCCACTGTGCCAGAGACCTGACAGCCATGGCTTTCCCCTGGTAGGCTGTCCCCACCAGCAGTATCCAAAACGATATACTTATTGCTGAGGGGATTGACCACAGGGAATCCCTGCTCTGACCGTCGGTTCCCTTTAATCCCCCGGACAGTAACCCAACTGTCCTTATCCTGTGTCTGGGGAGTGACCACCTCCTTGTACATCTTCTCAATTTCCCCTCAGCCTCCCGGATGATTCGTAGTTCATCCATCTCCAGCTCCAGTTCCCTAATTCGATTTTCAAGGAGCTGGAGTTGGCTGCACTTCCCGCAGATGTAGTCGACAGGAACATGTGAAGTGTCTCTCACCTGCCTCATGCTGCAGGAGGAACATGCAACTGCCCTGACCTCCATATCCCGCTAGTCTGAAACTTCGCGCAGATCTAAACAAACGAAGAGAAGAGAGAAACAATCAGAAACCTGAAAACGTACCTAGTTTACAGAAGCTTAGGAAGGTTAGAGGAGGTAGGGAGGAGGGCGGCTTGATGGTGAAAGGTCTCGGGTTTAGATGTCACACACTTAAAAACTCCCCAGAAGTCCTTCGCTCTTCCCTCACACCTCTAGGCAAATGGAAGCCCCGTTGCCTGAACATAGGTTGTTAAAATATTAGACTCCCTTCCCAAAAGTCCTTCACTTCTCCCTCGCACCTCTCAGCAAATGGAGGCGTTGGTGCCTGATCTAAGGTTTTTAAAATGTTAGATTCACCTTCCCAGAAGTCCTTTGCTCCTACCTTGCAACTATCGGCAAATGGAGGCCCCGACGTCTGATCTAAGGTTTTTAAACTGTTAGATTCACCTTCCCAAATTTCCTTCACTCCTCCTTTGTAACTCGCGGCAAATGGAGGCCCCGACGTCTGAACTAAGGGTTTTAAACCTTTAGACTCACCTTCACAGAAGTCTTTCGCTCCTCCCTCTACCTCTCCGCAAATGGAGGCCCCTACGCCTGAACTAAGGTTTTTAAAAGTTCAGACTCACCGTCCCAGCAGTCCTTCGCTCCTGCCTCTCACCTCTGGCAAATGGAGGCCCCGACGCCTGATCTAAGGATTTTTAACTGTTAAATTCACCTTCCCAGAAGTTCTTCGCTCCTCCCTCGCACCTCTCGGCAAATACCGAGATTGAAAGAATTGAAGTTGAGTGAGTCAAATCAAGCATGAATATACTGATCCAAGATCCGACGGAGTCACTAAATTCAGCAGGCCATGAAGGCTATATATTTATCTGGTATGTCTGTGGGAAAAGATTTCAAATGGCTGTGTGATTGTAAAACGCCAACACACACACTCACACGCACACATACACACACACATGAAAACACAGACACACACATGCAAACAAACACACACATGCAAATACACACACATGCAAGCACGCACACACACTCACAAACAGACACTCTACATTGTGAGTGTTCCAGTGCAACGACTGCAGAAATTATTTCACATAATCCAATTAACATTCTTTAAAAGTTCTGAAGAGAAGCCATACCTTTGTTGTGTTTAAGGGCAAGGATTCAACAGATCATTGGACTTGGAGATATAAAAGGAGATCAGCAACATGGAGATTTATGGATTGTGGGAAGGATTACAGCTGCTCAGAGAAGCTGGAAGCTCAGCGACACAGACATTCTAACGATAGACTGCTGACGTGCTCCGTGTGTGGAAAGGGATTTACTCTGTCATTCAGCCTCGTGTGACATCTGTGGGTTTAAACTGACAATAGACCTTTCCTCTGGTAGTGGGGAAAAATCTTTTAGATTGTTGTGGTTCTGTTCGCCGAGCTGGAAGTTTTTGTTGCAAACGTTTCGTCCCCTGGCTAGGCGACATCATCAGTGCTTGGGAGCCTCCTGCGAAGCGGTTCTTTGATGTTTCCTCCGGTGCTTATAGTGGTCTGTCCCTGCCGCTTCCGGTTGTCAGTTTCAGCTGTCCGCTGTCGTGGTTGGTATATTGGGTCCAGGTCGATGTGTTTGTTGATGGAGTTTGTGGATGAATGCTGTGCCTCTAGGAATTCCCTGGCTGTTCTCTGTCTGGCTTGCCCTATGATAGTAGTGTTGTCCCAGTCGAATTCATGTTGCTTGTTGTCTGCGTGTGTGGCTACTAAGGATAGCTGGTCGTGTCGTTTCGTGGCTAGTTGATGTTCATGTATGCGGATTGTTAGCTGTCTTCCTGTTTGTCCTATATAGTGTTTTGTGCAGTCCTTGCATGGTATTTTGTACACTACATTAGTTTTGTTCTGAGATACTCCTGATGTATGGTAGTGTGGCTAGTCCTTTTGGTTGTGGTATGTTCTCGTTCCGTGGTCTTTCTCTTAGTCATCTGTTGATGCAACTACAACCACAGAGACGCCAAGACAGCAGACTTCCTAGCAGCACGAGAATGCACACTCAGGAACAATGGACTGACAGAAGAGGCACAGCAAACAGTGAGACAAACTGTCGTACCTATGATAATAAGGAAAAGACAAACACATAACCTCAACACCAAGGAGAGGGAAGCACTGAAATCACTAAGAAACCATATCAACACCTACCAAATGAAGGAATTTGACCCCACACCACAACTCACCAATAGGATAAATAATACACTAAGGAATCTACAAAAAAACGGACAGATAATCAGAGCAGACCTACAACAAATGAAACTGGAAAGCAACAACACCCCCAGATTCTATGGATTACCTAAAGTACACAAACCAGACATCCCTATCAGACCCATAGTATCACTACCAGGGACACCATCATACAAACTGGCCAAAGAACTACAACAGAAACTGAAACACCTGGTCAGCGGATCCAAACACTCTATTCAATCAACACATGAATTATTGGACTTCATCAGAAATATACACATAGGCAAAAAAGAAACCATGATATCATTCGACGTGACGGCACTGTTCACTTCGATTGACAAAAGCCTAACCAGAGAAACAATAGCCAACCTACTGGACATACAGAACAGAAAACAGGACGCTGACCCTATCAACAAAGACGGCATACTGAAACTACTGGACTTGTACCTCACAACACACTTCCCATTCACCAACCAGATATACGAACAAATCAACGGAACACCCATGGGATCACCAATCTCGGGACTCATAGCAGAGTCAGTTATGCAAAGGTTAGAACAAACAGTCCTACCACAAATTCAACCCAAACTCTGGGTCAGATATGTCGATGACACGTTTGTAATCATTAAAGACACGGAAATAGAAAAAACACACCGGATCATCAACGCCACACTCACAGGAATCCGATTCACGAGAGAAGAAGAAAAGGATAGCCAACTCCCATTCCTAGACGTGATGGTACAGAGAACACCGAACGTAGAATTCACTACAAGGGTATACAGGAAAGCCACACATGCAGACCAAGTCCTAAACTATGAAAGTAACCACCCCAACACACACAAACGAAGCTGCATCAGGACACTATTCAAAAGGGTCACAACACACTGCTGTACACCAGAACTGCAAAAACAAGAAGAGGAACACCTATACAAGGTATTCGCCAAAATCGGATACCCGCGCAACTTCATCAACAGATGCCTAAGAGAAAGACCATGGAACGAGGACATACCACAACCAAAAGGACTAGCCACACTACCATACATCAGGAGCATCTCAGAACTGACAGCCAGACTACTGCGATCCCTCGGACTCAGAACGGCACACAAACCAACAGCCACGCTCAGACAATAACTCACCAGAACGAAGGACCCGATACCCAACATGAGCAAAACTAATGTAGTGTACAAAATACCATGCAAGGACTGCACAAAACACTATATAGGACAAACAGGAAGACAGCTAACAATCCGCATACATGAACATCAACTAGCCACGAAACGACACGACCAGCTATCCTCAGTAGCCACACACGCAGACAACCAGCAACATGAATTCGACTGGGACAACACTACTATCATAGGGCAAGCCAGACAGAGAACAGCCAGGGAATTCCTAGAGGCATGGCATTCATCCACAAACTCCATCAACAAACACATCGACCTGGACCCAATATACCAACCACTACAGCGGACAGCTGAAACTGACAACCGAAAGCGGCAGGGACAGACCACTATAAACACCGGAGGAAACATCAAAGAAGCGCTTCGCAGGAGGCTCCCAAGCACTGATGATGTCGCCTAGCCAGGGGACGAAACGTTTGCAACAAAAACTTCCAGCTCGGCGAACAGAACCACAACAACGAGCACCCGAGATACAAATCTTCGCACAAACTTTGAATCTTTTAGATTTTCTCAGATCTGAAATTCAGAGATCTTAATTCAACATCAAGTTATTCCCATGGGCGAGAACTCCTTCAGCTGTTCCATGAGTGGGCAAATCTTCGCTAGGGGATCCAGCCTAATATCGCATATATATCTTCGTCACTGGGAGAGAAGCTTTTCCATTCCGTTTAGGCAGAGATAACCTCCACAATCCACACTAATGTCAACCAGTCGAATTGAAACTAGAGCGTGTACATCCTTCTGCTCTGTGCTTGAGAAGAGGTGTATTAAATCAGTAAAGATTCAGATGCACAAACTTGATAAACACTGGATGGAGACCATACGCCTCAACTGAGTGTTGGAAGCGATTCACGTGGTCAACTGTAGTCAGTGAGCACAGATTATTTACATTAGTGACAAACACTTGCCCCTTGTGTGGAAAGGGATTCATTTGGTTCTCCAATCTCAGCAGATTATGGGCTTGTTCAGACCATTGCGCGAAAAGGTAAATGCTCTGACTGTGAGAAGAGCTTCAGGCATAACAATGCTTTGATGAAACGACAGTAAACGCTTTGAGGGTAGAGGCCGTTCACCTACACTATGTGTAGCAATGGAATCAATAATTCATCCGCACATGCGATGCAACAGATTGGTTTAGCTCAGTTCACTGGGTTGCTTGTTGGTAAACTAGTCTGATGCTGACAACAGGGGTTCCGTTCCCATCAACGGGTTGAGAATACCATAAGCAACTGTGCTTCTCAACCCCTTCCTTTGCCTGAGGTCTAGGAGTCCACTGGTTAAATCACCACCAGTCACTTTGTCTGTCTAATGAAGAGAACAGCTCTTATGGTCTGCATACCGAGAGTGGTACACGCATTCCAGTGAGGTCAAATGTGATTGTATCCTGCTGTTATTCCATCCAGAAATGAACTGTGTTCATTCTATCAGCAGGCGTTTACTTCATTGGATGTGAATAGCCTCTTTAATTGAACTGGGTTTTAATTGCTCAAGTATCAATCACATCAAATATACAGTTTTCCCCAATTTCTCTCCAATGAGAGGAATCTGGTGGATATGCATTTGCACTCTGTTCTTGGGCATTTTCTTCGTTATTCAAGCTTGATGTGTATTAAAAATTTATTTGATGCATTCAGAATTACGGACTGTGTTTCACTGCAATGGAAGTCCTTGAGAAGTGTAATCACTGCTTGAGGAGATGCAAGAGTTAAATTGTGTCGATACACAGTGGGCAGTCAGTCCCATAGTGAGAGCACGTGAATGATTTCTCATCAGTGTGAACACGTTGATAGGAGGTCAGTTCCTGGGAGCATATAAAGCACTTCCCATACTCTGGACATTTAAACGGTTTCTTTTCACTTGTAACCCATTGGTGTATTAGCGGAGTGGAAGATTTAAGTGCAACCTTTCCCAAAAATGGAACATATAAATGCCCCCTTGCAAATGTTAATTCGCTGATGTCTCAGCAAGTGTGTTAATGGAGTGAACCCTTCCCCGCATTCAGAGCAGGTGAATGGCCTTTCACCAGTGTGAACTCGCTTGTATTTCAGCGGGTTGCAGAAATCAAGTACTTTCTTCCCGCGTATAACAGACAAATGGTCTCTTTTCTCTGTTAAACTGCTGGTGTCTCAGTTGACCAAATGCTCGAGTGAATCCTTTCCCACACTTAGAGCAGGTGCACGGTCTCTCTTCAGTGAGTTCCCAGATGAAAAGTGAGATCAGATGACGGGCTGACCCCATTTCCACTATGAGAATACTTGATTTATTTCTCATCAGTATGAACACATTTGTGATACCAGTTTTGGAGAATTTTTTTTGAAAGCATTTCCCACAATCTGAACAAGTAAACAATCTCTCCTCAGTGTGAATGCATTAGTGCAAAGCAGGTTAGATGACTGCACAAATCGCTTCCCACACTCAGAACAGGTGAAATGCCTTTCCCCAGTGTGGCCGGGTGAATTGTCATGGTAGGTGAATAATTGAATATTTTCCACAGTAAGAACATGTCCAAAGGTTCTCTCCAGTGTCCCTCCAGTTATATCTTGGCAGTCCAGATGATTGGCTAACGCCCAGCCCATAGACAGCACACGTGAATGGTTTCACTCGACTCGCAATGTTGTTTTCTCCTTCATTTTCAAAAGCCGACGTATTCAGGCTACTTTAAACTGAACAACTCCATCAGATACCGTGTCAGTTTCCAATGAAAATCCTCAGCTTTAATAATTCTTAAATGAAAACAGAAATAGCTTAGTAAGAGCTAGCATTTTAAAAACAAAACACCAAATCATTTAATTATCATTCTTCTTTCGGATGTGTATATTCAAGACAGGGTCAGCATGTATTGCTCATTCCTAATTTGACTGTCCAAGGTGATGATGAGCAGCCTTCTGGAACCCTTGTTGTCCATGGGCTATCAGTACATCCAGATTGTAAGGGAAGGAAATCCAGAATGTTGACGAAGTGCCGGGGAGGAATGGCAAAATATTTCCAGGTCAGTATGGCGACTGATTTTTCGGGTTGTCCTACCCACCTGTCGTCCTTTACCTTTGAGATGGTCGTGATTGTGAACGTGAAAGGTACTGTTTAAGGAGGCGTGGTGAATTTCTGCACTTAATCTTGTGGATGGTACAACCTGCATGTCTGAGTGTTTGGCGATGGAGGAAGTGGATCTGTGTCAATGTTATGTCATTCATGCGGTGCTGATCAATTTGGCTGTTCTGTTCTGGGTGGTGTTGGGCAATGCATTATTGTTGGAACAGCACTGAGGAGTCCTCAAAGAGGTTCTGACTGAAATTGTATCTTCCGACTTGAATGCTGCCTTATCTGCTGTGCTTCTCCTGCAACATGCTTTTCAATACTGCACTTATTCAGGCAAATAGGAAGTATTTAGTTATGTTTCTTATTTCTGGCTTGTAAAGGAATAAACGACAGGTGGGGAAAGAACCCAAAGAAGGAGAAGAACAGTTGTACGATGGAGTGGATAACGATCTGGCTTGGAGAGTGAAAATCGGTTAATGAAGATTTTTAGTTGCTTTTCGTAGGTGGTGTGTAATGGCAGGCAATCTGATAGATAGGCTTCAAGGAATAAAGAATTGCATTACTTGCTGAAGAAATCCCGGATTCTGACTGATCTTGTCGCCACAAAAGGCTGGTTCAATTAATTTCTCATAGAGACTGGGACTTTCACAGCAAGTCGAGAGGCCTCTTGGCCCTTCTTGCCAATGTCAGGCATTAAGCGACTATCCACTGTCATCCTATTTTCCAGAACTTATTCTGCAGCTTTATGCGCTGTGGTGCTTAAAGTGATCATCGATTGCTTTTTGCAATTCCCCTAGCTCCAGCAAAATGCCATCACCCCACACATATTCCTCTCACCTCCCTTCTCTGCCTTCCGCATGAAACCTTCCATCTGGGGCACACTGATGCATTCTGCCTTCACTCCCAACACCTCCCCACACGGTACTGTGGAATCTTCCCCTCCAATTGCTGAAGATGTGAAACATGCAGTCATGAAATATCAGAAATAGGAGCAGCTGTCAGCCCTCCAGCCCTTCGAGTCTGCTCTGCCATTCAATAGGTTCATGCCTGATCATTTCGTGCGTTCAGATCCATTTACCCGTCCTCTCACTGTATCCCTTACTTCGTTTATTGTTCAAAAGTAAGGTCATGGCCTTAAAAACTTTTACTGAAGTGGTGGCAACTACTTCACTGGGCAAATAATTCTAATTATGAAAGTGAGGACTACACATGTTGGAGATTAGATGTAAGAGTGTAGTGCTGCAAATCGCATAGCAGGTGAGACAGCATCTGATGAGCAGGCAAATTGACCTTTCATGCAAAAATCCTTCATCAGGAATCGAGGATTCCAAAGAGTAACAACCCTTTGTCTAAAAAGTTCCTTATCAATTCTGTGCTGAATCTGCTCCGTCTAATATTGAGGCTGTGCCCTCTTTGAGATGGACGTGATTGTGAATGTGAAAGGTACTGTTGAAGGAGGTGTGGTGAATTTCTGCGCTTAATCTTGTGGATGGTACAACCTGCATGTCTGAGTATTTGGTGGAGGAGGAAGTGGATCTGTGTCGATATTGTGTCATTCATGCGGTGCTGATCAATTTGGCTGTTCTGTTCTGGGTGGTGTTGGGCAATGCATTATTGTTGGAACAGCAGTGAGGAATCCTCATGGAGGTTCTGACTGAAATGTATCTTCCGACTTGGATGCTGCCTTATCTGCTGTGCTTCTCAACCCAAATCGCACAACCCAATTCCTGAAGAAGGGGTCATGCCCGAAACGTCGATTCTCCTGCTCCTTGGATGCTGCCTGACCTACTACGCTTTTCTAGCAACACATTTTAAGCTGTGTCCTCTTTTCCAGATTTCACCCGCCAGTGGAAACATCCTTTCTACTTCTATCTTACATATTCCCTTCAATATTGTACATATTTCTATAAGGTCTCTCTTAATTCTTCTGAATTCCAATGAATATAATCACAATCTACTCAGTCTCTCCTCATAACCATATCCCCTCAACTCCAGCATTATCCCAGTGTACCCCATCTGCACCCCTTCCAGTGCCAGTCCATCTTTTCTCAAGTAATGAGACCTAACCTGCTCACAGTACTCTAAGAATGTCGTCATCAGCACCCTGTACAGCTGCAACATAAACTCTCCCTTTCGTAATGAAAGACAACATTCCATTTGCATACCTAATTCCTTGTTGTACCTGCAGACCCGACCTTTGTGATTCATGCACAAGGACACCTACGTCCCCCTGTACAGCAGAATGCTTCAACATTTTAGTCGACAAGTAATAACCCTTTCTCCTGTAACTTCTAACAAAATGGATGACTTCATATTTCATCTGCCAAATCTTTGCCCATTTCGTTAATGTAACTATTTTCCTCTACAAAGTTTGACATTCCTCTGCACACTGTCCTCTGCCATTCATTTTCGTGTCATCTGCAAAGTTGGACGTGCTCCAAATTGTCCCCAACTACAAATTATTTATATAAATTGTAAATAATTGCAGTTCCAAAACACATCACTGAGGCACACTACTACTCACTGGTTGCCAGCCAGAATAGTACACATTTATTGCCACTTTTTGCTTCCTGTTATTTAACCAAACCTAGATACATACTTATACTCGATCACTAACACCATGCATCCTCAACTTATGCATCAGCCTCTTGTGGGCACCTTGTCGAAGGTCTTTTGGATATCTAGGTATACCGCATTCAGTGTGTCCTCGTTGTCCACCATACTCGTCATGTTTTCATAGAATACCAATATATTTGTAAAGCATGACCTGCTCTACATGAGTCTGTGCTGTGTCTGTTCAATCTCTATCGCAGTGACATCTTATCCCCTTCCTTGATAGTGGACTCAAGCACCTTCTCTAATACAGAAGTTAAGCTAGTGGGTCTATAACCCCCTCTCTTGTCTTCCTTCCATTTTTTTAAACAGTGGCGCCAGATTTACTGTTTCCAATCTGCTCGAATTGCCACAAAGTCCAGCGAATTTGCAAGATTTCCGCCTGTACACCTGTTAGTTCCCCCGCCAACTCTTTTAACACCTTGGGATGGATTCCTTCAGCGACAGGAGACTGTCTATCCTTAGCTGCATTAATTTGCCCAACACTAGCTTTTACGAAATAAAGATTTTTTCAGGTCCTCACTGACATCTATCTCTTTTCAATTACTGCCATGTATTAGTGTCTTCCACTGTGAAGAACGATACAAAATAACTGTTCAATGGCTCAGACATTTCATCACATCCCATAACTAAATGCCTAAAGGACCAACGTTCACTTTAACCACTCTTTTTCGTTGTATATTTTTGTCGAAACTTCTTCTAAACGTCTTTACAATCTTTATAATCTTACGATTCATTACAGCACTTTTGTGGCTTTTTTTGATCGAGA
The DNA here is from genome assembly GCF_037043375.1 of Chiloscyllium plagiosum. Classification (NCBI taxonomy): domain Eukaryota; kingdom Metazoa; phylum Chordata; class Chondrichthyes; order Orectolobiformes; family Hemiscylliidae; genus Chiloscyllium; species Chiloscyllium plagiosum. Next base: position 108,622,552 of record NW_028270152.1, read on the forward strand.
AAGCTTTCCGAATCTTCCAGTTTCATGCTGATTTTAACCACTTCGTATGCCTTCTCCTTCAATTTGACAGTCTCCCTTATTTCTTGAGATAACCATGCCAGATTACACCTTTTTTTACTGCCCTTCCTTTACATTGGAATATAATTTTGCTCAGACCTTTGAAAAATGTAATTGAAAGCTTTGCTCATCAGCTGGCCCACCATATTTTTTTTTTGTTTTGAGTCTTCTTTAGCCAGGCTCTCCCCTATCTATTGTAGAGCTCCTTGTATATGCACAGGAATCTGGCATTGGCTTTTAACTTCACGCGCTCTCTCTGCATTCTTAATTCAAACATACTGTAATCACTCCTTCCAAGCGGATCCTTAACGATAAGTTTTTAATTTTGTCCTGTCTCACTACAGAGAACCAGATCGACGATAGCTTGCTACCTCGCCGTTTGTTTGACATAGTGTTCAGAAAACTGTCACGATTAAATCCAACAACGTACTCCTCAAAGCAACATTGACTGAGCTCGTTCGACCAATCTAAATGTCGATCAAAATCCTCAAAGTTAATATCCGTCCCATTTTGACCAGCATTACTTATTTCTTTGTCTATTTATTCCCCCAATGTAATCGTTTATTTTGTGGTCTACAGACTACGTCTATCAGTGAACGTTTCTTCTTAGAATTTCTAATTTCCAACAAAATGGATTCAATCTCATTCTCGATCGAAGCTATACCATCTCACAGTTCTGCGTTGAAGTTGTTCTTGAATATCAGTCTCTCCTGTCTGTCCTTACGGAAAGTCTGAAAACCCTGGATATTTAACTCGCAGTCATGACCACCCTGTAACCATGTCTCCGTAATGGCTACCAAAACTTATTCATTCTAAACGATTTGTGTCATTAACTCTTCAACCTTGTTCCAATTGCTACAATCATTTGGGAAACTGACTTCATGATAGCTTTCTTAGCCTCATGATTTCCAACATCTCTCATAACATCTCCTGAATAATCCTTCCTTTTAACATCTTGTTTCTCCTCAACTGTCCATTTACGTCCTCCCTCCTAAGTATCAAATGGCCCAAAAATACCTTCCAGGTGAACAAACACTTTGCCTGCACTTCGCACAACCCAGTCTACTACATTCACTGGTCGCTATGTGGTCTCCACTATCTTGGGAAATGAAGTGTGGACTAAGTGACTGCTTTTCAGAAAATCCAAGTTCCATCTTCAAGAAAGACCCTAAACCATCACTTCCCCGCCCCATTAGCGGACCAGCCCGTTCCTTGGCCAACATCTCTGTCTCAGGCTTAGTGCAGTGTTCCGGAGAAGCTCAGTACATGCGTGAAGAACAACATCTCATTTTCCATTTGGGGATGCTGCAGACCTCTGTAATCCATCAATTTCAATATTTTTAGGACGTGAACTCATCCATCTCCTCGCCCTCTACCTCACACGCCACTCCTTGTTATCACAAATGCAGCCATTACACACTATCCATGTTTAGTCACTAACAGTCGCCATATAAAGCTACTCACCCTCCCAGCCTGATCATTATCCATTAGTTTGCCCAATTCTTCTTCTCTCTCTTTGAGTTCGACACCAACCTACCGTTTACTTCTTACCGCAGTCCCACCACCCTATCTTCTGCATATAGGTCAATATTTCATAGGTACCATCAGTTCTGAAATAGGGTCACTGGACCGGAAATGCTAACTCTTATTTCTCTTCTAAGATGCTGCCAGACCTGCTTGGCTGTTCCAGCACCTTCTGCTTTTGAACATGTTCCTTGGCCCACATCTCTGTCTCAGGCCATCTGACACTGTGAATGATCAAGGAACAAAGGTCATGCGTGTGCCCTTTTAGTAGCCTAAGATTGTCCGTGCTCAATGATCCTCTGCACCGAAGACAGTCCTCTGTTCCTTTTGAAAACTTCTCTTGTCGATTGATCCTATTACAATGTGAGCCACAGGCATCAACTTCTTTGGTCTATTAATTCAGCATGGGATTTGTATCGCAGTTCTATTTTGAATGCGATCAACAACAGAGAAAGAGAGAAAAAAACTCATGTCAAATCTGAACAGACTGGAGTTTCTGCAGGAGGTGGAACTTAGTGACACTTTTTCAGATAGAGAAAACTAAAACACTTTCTCACTCTGACAATGTGCTATCGAAGCTAAAAGGATTTATAGGCGCAAAGGCTGAAACAGCTTTTTTCACTTATAATACCTGAATGATCTTCCTCCAGTGTGATAGTACAGTTGTGTCAGTAAATGGGATAACTGAGCGAATCACCTTACATATGCAGCCGGGGAACAGTCCTTGTGTGGTAATATATGGGTACAGAATGCAGGGACGAGGGACTGAGAGTTTCTTGAGCCGTTTCACATCGTGACTGAGACGGTATTGGAGTTTTGATAGGCTAAAGGTGGGCAAATGCACAGTTCGGGATGGAGTTATGATTCACGTTGCTTTGTGAGACCAGAGAGAAAATTACACGTGTTCTGGCCAATGTTTTACATTCCTTTTTGGCCACCAGGGCGGAGTTAGAGGATTTCAGGACTACGAACACAGTTCCAGTTTTCACTAAGGCTGGCAGAGATAATGCAGCAAGTTACAGAGCAGTGAGTCGGACATCACATGTAGGGAAACTTTTGGAGAAGCCCTTTAGGGAGAGAATTAATTGCAATTTCTTCAGAGAAAGTTTGACCAGCGAGAGTCAGCATGGTTTTGTCAGAGGAGGTCATGCCTGACAGAACAAATATTTTTTTAGGAGGCGATCAGATGTGTAAACGAGGATAATGAAATTGATTTAGTTTATGAGGATTTTAGAAAGCCTTTGACAAGATCCCACAACGGAGGCTGGTAACAAGGTTAATATAAAAGGGATACAGGGTCACGTATTAAGTTGGATCCAAACTTATTTGGGTGGTGGAACCCAAAGGAAGGTGTTGTTTCTGTGACGTGGAACGGGTATTCAGTGGTGTACCACAAGATTCAATGCTGTGTCCCTTAATGTTTGTGATTGCACATAAACAATATAAAAATAATATTGGGGAAATGATAAGAAAATTTGAGGAGGATATGAAGATTGGCAAAGTGGTTAACAGTGAGGAAGAAGATCTTAGGTTCCAGGATTTCAGAGGTGGATTTGTCAAATGAGCAGATGGGGGAGCTGAAAATAACAATAAAAACATCAGGCGATGCATTTTGTAAGTAACACGTCATGGAAGTACACAAAGAACGGTAGGGCACTGGGAAACCCAAAGGAACAGAGTCACTTTGCATGTGGGTCCACAGATTCGTGAAGGCAGCAGAATATAGTAGTTAAGAAGAGAAGCACGACTTTATAAGTCACGGCTCATATTGCGAGAGCAGGAAAATAGGTGTCACATGTAGAAAAGTTCGTGAAGAAAGCATTTAGCATGCCTGCCTTCATAAGTCGGAACATTGATTATTGGAGTTCACATGTCATGTTCTGGCTGAACAGAGCATTAGTGGAGCCACATTTAGAATACTGCTGACAACTCCGATCACCTTCAACCAGAAAGATATTGTAAAACTTGAAATAGTGCAGAATAGATTTACAAGGATGTTTCGAGAGGGCTTGAGTGGTAAGTCGAGACTGTTTGAGCAGGGGATTTTCCCGGCAGTGTTCCAGGCTGGTGTGTAAATTTCTAGACGTTTATAAAATCATGATTGGGGTTGGATCGGTGACTGGCCTAGGCCATGGTTTTACCCAGGATGGTGGAATTCAAAACGAGAGGGCACAAGTTTAACGTGTTTTACACGGACACAGTACACAAGGGACAAATTGTGATAGAGCGATATTTGGATTTACAACAGACATCATCTCAACTTAGTCTTCGACTTAATAAAAATTGGCATGTACTTGGGAAAATAGTTTGAAAGGTAAACCATGAAGAGAACGATAAGGATATAAAAATTGAGTGATGTCGAGATGAGGAAGTTTGTGAGTAATATATTGACCAATGCAGTATGAAGTGGAGAATGAGATGTTCGCAGGAACATTCAATAACGACCCTTTTATTTAAATTAGATATTACAGGACTCTGAAATACAGACGGACCTGGCTGTCCTGCTTTGTGGATCACATTAACATGGTCTGCCGGGGTAGCAACTGATTAGGAACGCAATAAGTCTTTTTATTCATTTGTTCAGCAATGACTGGGCCAACATTTATTTCCCCACTCCTATCAGTATTTGAGACGGTGAGAGCCTGGTCGAAACACTGCATTTCATGATGTCTTTTTTTTTGGAGAAACGAAGTGTTGCAGTTATCAAATTGCAGCTTTTTCTTTGCCTGTTCACAGTTTAATGTTCAACTATTCAGTTGATATCAGAGAATGCAGATTTTCTCCAGCAATTATGTTTGTGTTTCAGATTTCCTGCATCCACAATTTATTTTTATTTAGTAATTTGGATGATCTGAGTTTTATGAGGAGTGGAATGTTGCAAGCTGTCAAACATGTGACAGAAGATTCAAACTTCAATTTTCCGAAACAGATCAGCTGAGATGGGAATAGAGTCAAAAAGTGTGGTGCTGGTCAAGCAGCATCCGGGGAGCAGGAAATTCGATGTTTCGCGTACAAGATGTTCATCAGGAAGGCTTGAATCGTCGATTCCCCGCTCCTCAGATGTTGCCTTACAGGCTGTGATTTCCAAGTGCTACACTTATTGACTTTGATCTCCAGCACCTAAAGTTATCACTTTCTGCTGAGGTGCGATACAGTCAGGTACTGTTCCTGAGATGTAATAACGTGGTCGTGATGACAGAGTGAATTTGTAGTTGAAAACTTATCAATATTATTCTCCCGATCCCACTCTGCCAAGGACAGGCTGTTTCGATGGAGCTTGTTGTTACAGCCAGTCAATTTGACAGTTGTGCATTTGGCAGGTCGCGAAAACGTGAATTCCCAATGCGTTGTTTAGTCTCGAATACGATACGGAGACGTTCGGTCTTGGGTCTGCCACGGCCTAAATTTGAAAGTGGGTTTGCATGTGCACAGTCGTTGTAGTGTATATTTGTGTCTGCGAGTGTAACCAGTTATATTTTCTGATGGGTTTTAAAAATGAAGCGATCAACAGAATGTTGATTTTCATTTTACTTTGATATTGTAAATCTGAACCAAAAATATGAATTGTTGGAGAAACTCAGCAGACCTGACAGCATCTGTGGAGAGAAACTGAGTTAAAGTTTTAGATCGACAGAAACCCGTTACTTATACATTTCTATATAATAATGCTGGGAAAATTATCAGTTTTATCTTTTGAATCAGGATTTTTATCAAAATATCTCAATGACAGACAACCATCACCTTTACAAATTCAGAAGGTCTTTATTGACTGTAATGCTGTTTCCGTTGCTCTCAGTTGGTGAAAGGCTGTGCTTAAATGATTGCCTTCTTTCGTTTCCTTTCTCTCAGTTTGCAGCAATGTCGAATACAGAATTGGTCATTTCAGTGTCTAACTCAGCATGTGTCTCCATATGTCTCTCTTTGTCTCTGTGCATCCACCTCACCCTCTTCCTGTTACACATTCTCCGACACTCGGCCTGTCCATACAGCTCTTTACCTATTTCGGCTCTGTGAAAAGTCTGACATTTCGAGACAATTTGAGTGTGCAGCTGCTGAGAGGCTTTTTGCCCACTGACTGGAGTGCGTTGAACTGGGCTCATATTCTCCGGATAATGTGTCTGTCACTTCAAACCAGGCAAGGCGACACTTCTTCCTCAAACAATTATGACTGTTTCGAATTCAAAATGGAATACCTAATCCACAAGAAAAAAAATGCAATTACACTACAAATAAAGAAGTGCATTGATGTATATATTGTTGGTTTAAATATATGAACGGTGGCATCAGAGAATGAGAGTGATCAGTTGTTGGTATCTCTGCCATTACCACAAAATTCCCCGGCAAATCTGCAGCGTCTCCTGCCTCATCTTGTTATTCCGACCTGACTGGGAATGAAGGAGGGGGAATAAAAGAGGAGGAGAAGCAGAAGTGCTTGTGGAATAATGGAAATAAACCACAGACATAAGTAATAGTTCGGAATATAAAAAAAATGGCATTCACAGTTGGAACTTAACCCGGATCACCAAATCATAAATGGGTGAAAGTCCAAAAAGGCGCTCAGTTATTTTTGCGAAGACTGGAAACACCAAGCCCAAGTCTGAACGCAACAAGTAGGCACCGCTGGGAGTTGAACCTAGGATTCCTTGTTTACGAGACAAGCGCTTTAACCAACTAAGCCACGGCGCCACAGCAGTAACGCCCTCACTCATCCATATGTGGAGTTGCTAAACCACTTCCTCACAGTCCTTGGACATGTGTTTTCGGATCAATGTTGCTCACAGAGAATTGTATTCAATCCTCGACTTTTCAAATACAAACAGTTTACAGCTGAAAATTATCCACTGAAAAGGCACAGAAAAACATAATCTCTTCTTGCATTCATTTAAAACTGGTATTTTCACCTGGTTAAAGTGACAGGAGAAAGAGGAGGTGCTCATTCTATCGGGGCCCATGAACCACGTTAATACACACAGAGGGGAACATCACATCAAGAGAAACAAGGTCATTGCGGTGAATTGACTAGCTGTAATTAGATTATAGTGTGGAAGCAGGCCCTTCAGCCCAACAAGTCCACACCGACCCGCCGAAGCGCAACCCACCCATACCCCTACATTTACCCCTTACCTAACACTACGAGCAATTTAGCATGGCCAATTCACCTGACCCTGCACATCTTTGGACTGTGGGAGGAAACCGGAGCACCCGGAGGAAACCCACGCAGACACGGGGAAAACGTGCAAACAGTCAGTCGCCTGAGGCAAGGAATTGAACCCGGGTCTCTGGCGCTGTGAGGCAGCAGTGCAAACCACTGTGCCACCGTGCCGCCGACAAATGTGCAATGTGCAATGTGCAATGTGCAATGTGCAATGTGTAATGTGTAAGTAAGTATGAGCATTGGGCAGTAAAAGCTGACCCAATGGCACCGACATTGAGTTTTGCTCCATCAGTTCCGCGCTGACTTCCTGCCTTATGCCTCTCAGGCATCATTGTCTGTCACTTTATTTCACTGTCTTCGTCCACGTCTCAACTTATTTCAAACGATTGCAGATGTCTGATAGGAACCTTTAAATTTTCGAAACGGATTCCTGGAGTATAGTCGTCACTCAATGGGAAAGGATTCACTGCATATCCAGAATTACCACAGTGATGGAGGGGATGAATTACTTTCCTGAAGCTTTCAACGCCTCAGCACAGACATGCAGTTCGTGGGGTATTTCCAGGATTTACACTCAGCGACATTGAAGGATCAGCGAGATACATCCAACTCGGAAAGATGATATGATTGAAAGGGCATTTGCGGTGGTCGTTTCCCGTGATTCTGCTGCCTTTGTCATTATATACGGATGGAAACAATTACTGACCGATTCTGGCAGGATCTGGGTGAGTGCTCTGTATGCAAGCAAGATTTGTTTTCATTCTAATAATTTACAAAAAGAGAAATAAATCTTCATTACCTGAGTGGGAATTATATCCAGGTCTGTGCAATGCAAACTCGGACTCCGAAACAGGGACCTCCTGTGATGATGACTGTAAAATTAAAACCTGACTTGTAGACACTCTTGTGTCTGTCGTTGACTCCATAACAAACTTCAGCTGCAAAGTTGCTCACTCCAAGTTTCGAAAAAGTTCATATTATCGCACTGGATTGCAATATGAAGAAAGAGGAGCTGTGATAATATGATGTTGTTCAGCAGATGTACTGCAGGAAGGCACATAACAGGCTGGTGGTCACAGGGCCTCATTTTGACGCGCTGGTCTCCGGTGAGCTGGCAGCACCAATAAGGGTGTCGTGATACTTGTCTGATCCCAGATCCCGGGCTAGAAATGACCAGAGTTTTCTCGCCGAACTTGTTTAGAGTCTTGAAAGGAAGAGGCCATGACTCAGATTATGAAAGTACATTTCACTGGAGTGGATCATGTAATCGCGTAGTGACTGTGAATACAGCAATGGAAACGTCCAGCAGACATGCAGGCAACACTGAAGGAGGCACGTGAAGACGAATGTGTTCAAGTTGCCAGTGAAAGGCACTGCTCCACAAAGTGTGACGTATTGAATTAAAGCAGTGACGCTAATTATCTTTGCTGGTTCTTCACCTTGGTAATCTTGTATCCCCCCGATATAAATGTTGCGCCGACCTTTGAACTATTCTCAGCTCATCCCCTTACAAGAAACTATCATCACCCATGTGCTTCTCCAAGGATTGTTTCGATCTCCCTAATGTGGCTGAGTTAACTGCACTGACAGGCAGGGTATCCCGCGCCCTTACCACTGTCTCAGTAAAGAACCTGCCTCTGGCATCTGTCTCAAATCTATCACATCTCAATTTGTAGTTATGTACCTTCATACAAACTGACATCATCATTCTAGGAAAATGACTTTCATGTCTACTTAGCTAATTCTCTGATCATCTTGTATGTCTCTATCAAATCCCCTCTGAGCCTTTTTCTTTCCGATGAGAACTGACCCAAGTTTCTCAGCCTTTACTCATTAGGCCTTCCCTCCAGACCAGGCATCATGCTGGCTCACTGGTTAGCACTGATGCCTCATAGTGCCAGGGACCCGATTACAATTCCAGACTCGGGCAACTGCCTGTGTGGAGTTTGCATATTCTCCCTGTGTCTGCGTGGGTTGCTCCGGTTTCCTCCCACAGTCCCAAAATATGCAATTCAGGTGAATTGGCAATGCTCAATTGCCCTTATTGCCAGGTGCATTAGCTGGGGCAAATATAGGAGAATGGGTATGGGTGGGTTTATGTTGGGAGGGTCGATGTGGACTTGTTGGACCTAAGGGTCTATTTCCATACTGTAGGGAATCTAATCTAAATCCCTTATGCATTTTTTCCAATGCTTTCACATTCTTCCCGACATACATCCACACGAGCGTATTGTGTATTTGCAGCATGATATTGCGGATCCGGAACTCAATCCCTCTACAAATGAAACCTAACACACTGCATGCCTTCTTAACAGCACTCTCAACCTGGATGGCAACTTTCAAGGATCTACGCACATGGACTGCAATATCCCTCTTCACATCCACACTACCAACAATCTTTCCATTGACCCAATACTCTGCCTTCCTGTTATTCTTCCCAAAGTGCATCACCTCACATTTAGCTGCATTGAACGCCATTTGCCACCTCTCAACACAATTCTGCACCCCTTCCAAGTCGCCCTGCAACCTGTAACATATTTCCAAACTGTCCACTACTCCACCGACTTCAGTGTCATCTGCAAATTGACTCATACATACACCTATGATGCGTCTAAGTTATTTATAGAAATAACAAACAGCAGTGGCACCAGAACAGATCATTGTGACACACCACCAGTAACTGGACTCCAGGTTGTATATTTTCCATCAATTACCACTCGCTGCCTTCTTTCAGGAAGCCAATTTCTCATCCAAATGGCTAAACCACCCTCAATCCCATGCCTCTGCATTTTCTCAAAGATCCTATCACATGGAACCTTAACAGAGGATTTACTGAAATCCATGTATACCACGTCAACTGCTCTACCCTCATCTACATGCTTGGTCACATTATCATAAAAAACTCAATGAGGTTTGTGAGACACTGCCTACCCTTGGCGAAACCATGTTGACTATCTGAAATCAAATTATTGCTTTCCAGATGATTATACACCTTACCTTTTATAATCCTTTCCAAAACCTTTCCTACATCAGAAATATGGGTCACTGATATATAATTACCTTGGTCATCTCTGCTGTCTTTCTGGAACAAGGGCACAACGTTTCCGATCCTCTAGTCCTCTAATACTAAACCTGTAGACAATGACGACTCAAATATAAAAGCCAAATGCTCTGCTATCTCCTCCCTCTGTTTCCAGAGAATCCTCGGACAAATCACAACCAGCACAGGGGACTAGTCTACTTTCACTCCTTCTGGAATTGATAACACCTCTTCATAACTAACATCGATCCTTTCTTTTCTAATATCTCTTCTCTCATTCTTCTCCCCGACATTATTCTCCTTTACCTGAGTGGAAACCGATGGGAAATGTTAGTTTAATACTTCTCCCAACTCCACAGGGTCCCCAATCAACATCCCACTTCTGTCTTTGACTGGCCCTATTCCTACCCTAGTCATCATTTTAATCCTCACATACCTCCAGAAGGCTTTAGGTTTCTCCTTTATTCTATTTGCTGAAGATTGCTCGTCTTCTGAAAAATCTGTTTAAATCCTTCCTAGCTAATCGGTAACACTCCATTGCATCATCTGAACCACCTTGTCTCTCAACACATGAGCCTCAATCTTCTTATTAACAAAACTTGCAATTTCTGTAGTATTCCATGGTTCCCTTACCTTTTCAATTCTTCCCTGCCTGACCGAGATATGCCTATCAAGGAAACGCAATATCTGTTCCTTAAATCAGCTCCACATTTCCATTGTCTGCATCCCTCGCATTTTTCTACCATATTCTATGCATCTTAAGTTTGCCTAATCGCATTATAATTGCCCATGCCCCATCGATAACGTTTCACCTGTGGCATGAAAGATGTAGTCTGTAGGGAAATGGATGTTGTTCACTGCAGGAAAAGAACTGTTACAGAAGAGGAAGCGCCGGATGTCGTGGACCGGCTAAAAGTTAATAAATCGCTGTGACGTGATCAGGTCACACCACAGAACTCTGTGAAAAGTGAGACAAGTGATTTATGCATCACGTGCTGAAAATTGTGTCATCGATCATCACAGGTGAGGTGGCATCAGACTAGGCTGGATAATATGACACCACTAATTAAGAAAGGAGGAAAGGAAAAGCCAGGCAACGACAGACCTGTGAGTCTGACGTCGGCGGTGGGTAAATTGCGGAGGGAATCCTGAGAGACAGGATTTAATGTATTTGGAAATGCAAGACTGATTATGGATGGTCAGCAATGGCGTGATGCGTGGGAAATTATGTCTCCTTAAATTGAATGAGTACTTTTTTGAAGAATTAACAAATAGGATTGATGAGGGCAGACTCGTTTACGGGATCTCTGTGGACTTCTATAAGGCAGGTCGACAATATTCCACATGGGAGACTAGTTAGCAAAGTGTGGTGATCCAACCATTTGGATTCACAACCGGCTTGAAGGTAGAAGACAGAGGGTGGTGGTGGAGGGTTGCTTTTCAGACTGGAGGCCTGTGACCAGTGGAGTGCCACAAGGATCAGTGCTGGGTCCTCAACCTTTTGTCATTGATATAAATGATTTGGATGCGAACATAAGACGCGCAGTTAGTAAGTTTGCAGGTGACACCAAAATTGGAGGTGCAGTGGACACCGAAGAGGGTTACCTCAGATTACAGCAGGATCTGACCAGATGTACCAATGGGCATAGAAGTGGCAGATGGAGTTCAATTCAGATAAATGCGTGGTCCTGTACTTTGGGAATGCAAATCTTAGCAGACTTATGCACTTATTGGTGAGGTCCTAGGGGGTGTTGCTGATCAAAGAGACCTTGGAGTGCCGCTTCATAGCTCCTTTAAAGTCGTGTCGCAGGTAAATAAGATGGTGAAGAAGGCGTTTGGTATGCTTTCCTTTATTGGTCAGAGCATTGAGTACAGGAGTCGGGAGGTTATGTTGCGGCTGTGCAAAGACATTGGTTAGGCCACTGTTGGAATATTGCGTGCAGTTCTGGTCTCCTTCCTATCGGAAAGATGTCGTGAAACTTGAAAAGGTTCTGAAAATATTTACAAGGATGTTGCCAGGGTTGGAGGATTTGAGCTACAGGGAGAGGCTTAACAGGCTGGGGCTGTTTTCCCTGGAGCATCGGACGCTGAGGGGTGATCTCACAGAGGTTTACAAAATTATGAGTGGCATGGGTAGGATAAATAGACAAAGTATTTTTCCTGAAGTCGTGGAGTCCAGAACTAGAGTGCATAGTTTTAGAGTAGAGGGGAAAGATATAAAAGCGACCTAAGGGGCAACGTTTTCACGCAGAGGGTGGTACGTCTATGGAATGAGCTGCCAGAGGATGTGGTAGAGGCTGGTACAATTGCAACATTTACGAGACATTTGGATGGGTATATGAATAGGAAGAATTTGGAGGGATATGGGCCGGGTGCTGGCAGGTAAGACTATATTGGGTTGGGATATCTGGTCGCCCTGGACAGGTTGGACCGAAGGGTTTGTTTCCATGCTGTACATCTCTATGACCCTATTAATCTATGTTGTGCCCAGACCCGACTATGCCAATGCACTTCTGCTCGTCGTCAAATATTCTGAACTTTCAGATAGTAATTGTTTTATTGTCGTCAGCAAATTGCACTTGCCTGTTCCAGAGCTGACATATTTTCCAATTCACATGGCTAAAACAAATCCAATTAGCCTCAGTATATATATTATATATATATATATATATATATATATATATATATGTGTGTGTGTGTGTGTGTTTTCAAACACAGAAACACGTACAGAATGCAGGGATTTCATTTCTATATTAAACAAGAATGTACATTTATCAATAGATAGTATATCAACTGCAGATAAACAATGACTAACGATAACATATCACTGGAATGCTGACAACCTTAATCCTCTCGTACAACTTCCACCACAAACTTCCAAAGGCAGTCACAGAGAAAAAAAAAAACATGGTGTCGTTGTTGCACATGAAGCATGGGAAGGCAGTTCAGTCGTCCCTGCCCATAGGAATCACTGAGATTATTCTGTTAACTTTTCAGGATACTCTGCGGTAATTGGTTGTGTCAGCTTTGGTTTTGCTTGACACTGCTTCGACAACGTGGAAAACCCTCCTGCTGAACAAACCAAACACCCAGGAAACTGGCCTCACCTCAGAATTTTTTCGCAGTATGAGTGACAAAGAACTCCCAAATTCCAGTACAGTTTAAAAACTCAATGTGTTCCTTAACTCTAAAAGTGAACATTTAGCAAAACCATTTACAACTTTAAAACCAGTTTCTCTTAACTAATTGTTATTGGCCTTCAACTGGACAGCAACATACTTTTCCAATAACCATATATTAAAATTACATCAACGAAATTTCAAAACCACACAACGGCTTTCAGTGACAGTTTCCATCTCCCTCTGGCTATAGGTTTCCCTGGGTCATCTTCGATATTATCGTTCAAGGATATTTCGTGTGAAAAAGGAACTTCAATCGGGAATAATTCGTGGACAGTTTACTCTATCGATGACATTAAGTCTCACTCTGTCTAACTGTCAAAATGTCTGATTCTTTACTGCCCAAGCATTGGATTATATCAGTGGTATGATATTTGCAAAACAATAAATTCAAAATAATCAGTTTTTAATTTGCTGGGCCTAATTTAAGCTGATGTTTTTTTAATCAATTTTAATCATTTCAAAAACAAGAACCGATATTCGGGTATTTGTTTCACAATGAAATATGGTATATTTTCAAATTTCCAGTACACTCTGATACTGCTAGTCAGTCACATGATTGGTACCTGCAAGCTGTCATTGCTAAACAGCCTTCCCTCTCTTTTTAATGTACATTTGACACCCGCAAATTTATAACATCTCCCCACTTACGAAAACGATATGAACCATTACGGTGAAAAACGTTTTTTTTACAGGTTTTATTCACCATTGCAAGGAAATGCGTTGGGACTTAATGTTACTTCATATTATTTCCTGCGCACGCGCACACACACATACAAACACACACACACACACACACACACACACATACACACACACACACACACACTTATCCGTTCAACCTTATCTATAGTTTTTTTCTGTTAAATCAGCAATAACGCACCTATAACCAAATTATTATGAGCCATAACACGTGCAATGTCTAAATTAAGAGTCTGCAACAAAAGACTCCAACGCATAAAACTCACATTCTTGTCTTTTATTCGTTCCAAGAATGTAAAAGGATTTCAATCTGTCACATAAACATTAAACTGTTGGAAGGCCAGTACGAAACTCAATAATTCTTTCTTTCGCTGGTGGGTGTGGAGTTTAGTGTGCAGTAAACAACTGGCGTTCAATTCCATCATGATCTTCGAACAGCAGTACAGCTCCAACGCGTATGTTGATGGTGTCCAAATTGCATGACCGATGTTATGTAACAAGAACCTCTCCTCTGCTTTCGTGAATGTTGATTTCTTTCAATTTATTACGAGTTTTGCTTCTCTTAATCGTTCAAAGAGCTCTGCCAATTGCAGCATGTGATCTCCCCATGACTCACTAACGATCACGACATCATCTGGATGGACTGCACGGTTTCCTAATGCAGCCATAAGCCATAAGGTCATGAGCCTTTGGAATGTGGCTGGTGCATTTTTCATTCCAATGTGCATCACTTCGAATTGATGTAACCTATTTGAAGTCAGAAGCACTCAAACCTCTTTGTATTTCTCTGATAAAGGTATCTGCCCAGCACAACGTATTAGTTCCCACTACCTAATGTTGCTAGCTTATCCAAATGTCTTGGTACAGTCTGAGTCGGTTCGGTAATATTTTCGTTGAGCTCCCATCCACTTCCTTTCACACTTGCGTGGCTTTGAAAGGATTAATCCTATAGGGGTGTTGTTTTATCAGAACAGCATTCCCTACTTCTACCCCATGCACAATGGCATTAGTCCTCCCCATGTTATTCTTGCAACTGTCGTCATACTGCTGCTATCTTTCAACTGCGTTTTTTTTCCCCCTGCGACAGTTAGCTCACTGACGCATCACAGTACTCCGGGACTTCCTCATTGTTTAATTTGCGGTCCATCAAAAGCCCCATCATCTGAATTTATTTTCTCATTCTGTTGGGCAGTAATTAACTCTGTTTTTTTCAGCGCCCTCTCTCTGTTGTAACAAGGTTTAAACGTGTTCATATTACATGCCCGTCACAGTTTTCTTCTATCCGCATAAGACCTTTCGAACATAAGAAATAGGAGTGGAAGTAAGGCCATTTAGACAATCGAGTCCTCTCCACCATTCAGTTATGGCTGATGGGCATTTCAACGCCACCTACTCGTATCCCTTAATTCCTTGTGAGATTGAGAATTTATCAATCTCTTCACTGAAGACATTTAATGCCCCCACCTCCACTGTGCTCCGAGGTAGTGAATTCCACAGGTCCGCCATTCTCTGGCTGATGAAATGTCTCCTCATTTCCTTTTTAAGTTGACCCCTCTCAGTCTAACGCGAGGCCCACGAGTCCTAGTATCCTCACGAGACAGAAACAAATTCCGAGCGTCCACCTTTTCCAAGCCATCTTGTATGTTACTATTAGATCTCCCCTCAGCCTTCTGAACTCGAACGAATACAATCCTAGGATCCTCAACGATTCATCGTTTGTTCGACCTACCATCCCAGCAATCATCTGTGTGAATCTACGCTGGAGAAGCTCTCGTGCCAGTCTGTCCTTCCTCAGGTTTGGTCCACAACAGGACTCAGTATTCGAAATGGGGCTTAACCAAAGCTTTATAACGTCTTCGTAGCAACTCACTGCTTTTACATTCCAACCCTCTCGAGAGAAATGACAAGAATGCATTTGTTTTCTTAACCACGTACTCAACCTGCAAATCACTCCGCAGTGTACTAGCACTCCCAGATCCCATTGTGCCTTGGATTTATGAATTTTCTCACCGTTCATAAAGTAGTCCTTGCCTCTGTTCTTTTTTTCCAAAGTGCAAGACCTCGCATTCTCTCACATTAAATTCCATCAGCTATATCTTGTACCATACTCCTAAATTGTCCAAGCCTTTCTGTAGCCTCCCCAACTCCTCAGAACTACCTGCCTGTTTACCTAACTTTGTATCATCGACGAACTTCGCCAGTGTGCCACCAGCCTTTTAAACCAGATAATTTATATATAAAGTGAAGCTGGGATCCCAATACTGAATCCAGCGTCTTCATGAAACCGTTTTTCCTGACTCAACTTTTCTTCTCAATTTGATAAGGATCACGACAGCTGGCTTTTGAGTGAATATTACAACTGGTAATACGTCATCCCCACGGGAAAACGTCCGAAGTTCTGAGATTTTATCTGCCGCCGTGCCTTTCTACGCTGTGCTACTTCAGGTGTTGTTTAACTAACTCACCTAACCGAATTTATCTCTGCATCACCTCCGATACATAATCCAAGTGCGCGGTCTTCTACTCTGGCCCTATGAATTTCTCTGTAATTATTTTCAAAAGGCCTCTCACTCCATGTTTGAATATTATGTGAAAGGGCATAAACTTAGAAGATTTGTTTTGGGGCATGCCCAATGGCAAACAATGCAAATAGGATACTTTTATCTCAACCATTCGGGCAGCCCTGGCAGTACCCTCTTAACACGGTATTCAGCATCTGATGCCTCCTTTCCAAAGCTCCCTGGGATTCAGGATGGAACGCACTTGTTTTAAAGTGCTGTATTCCTCAGCCATCCACCATTTCGTCAGATAGCCGAGTAGTAAAATTTGGCCTTAGTTTGATTGAATATTCCTGGGTGGCCTATACCATGTGAAGAAAGCTATTGATTCCACGACCATTATTATTTTCTTCTTCCTCCGTAATGGAATTGCCTCCGCAAATCTGCCATTTCCATTATGGTTAGCAAGCACTGCTTCTCGCTTCTAATTTGGGGAGGGGACGTGCAGAATTAGTGATCACCTGCATGAAAGCTTCTTCCAATGTGTTATTTGGCAATAAAGTTGCTGTTTTTATTACTGCTGTCGCTTACGTAGCATTTGGAACACATGACATGTATGGCAAACGTTATTTACATCCTAATTGCATTTGAGGCCAATATAAATGCTTTTGTACCTCAGCCTGAATCGTATTTCCAGACAGTTGACCTCGTACTTGTTGTTCATGTATGACCCATAATACTTCCTTTATTGCTATTTGCAACACAAGCTTGTGCATTTCAGCCCAGTTCTCCCCTACGCTCTTCTGCATGGTGTCCATTTTAAAATAATAACCATCAGGAATAAACTCTGACTTATTTTCTGAGTATACGTCGACATATATATCTGTTATTGTCTCGTCTTTCAGTTGTAAGTCCATCAGCCTTCCATTTAGTCACTTCTGCCTGACCCCTTGTCAGTTCCAGTTTTCCTGAACCATTACATCAAACAGTGTGCCCGCTAATTGAAGCTCAATTTCTTCGTCTTTCTCTTCACATTCTGCTTCGTGCAGTGACCAATGATAGCGGAATCGTTTTACTACACTGTCTGAAAACATGCCAGGTTATTTACCTTTTAACTCTTCAATTCCTTGGTCTCCGTTGGTGTCTCCACAACACTGGTGGCACTCCCACATTGGATACCCTGATCAATAGATCCCAAGAAAAAACTGTATTCCTGGAACTCACACTCGATCACTACTCCAACTTGTCTTGAGTTTGCTTTCCAAACTGATCTTACAATGTACGCTAAATTCCTGTCGAACTATCCCACAGATCACTGTTCTCTCGGGTAACATGTCAGAACGTGTGCAAAAACATTCACTTCTCGATCCTGTATCTCTGAAAATAGTAACATATTTCCCTTATCTGTGTGTTCTTTCTGAGTAAACTTTACCCAGAGAGATGAATTATTTTCCAGATCAGGGACTCACTCCATACCCAGCTCGTATATGAGCTGTGCACTATCCAGTAGCTCCTCGATTTTACTCGGGGGCTTCTTTTACTACATTCACGAATGCCAATGGCTTAGCGTCTTTCATCACATCTTTTCCCAAAGTAGCTTAATTTAATGACCAGTACAGTGACTTCATGCGTCCTCCTTTACCACAGTGGAAACACTTGCCGGATATCACTTCCTTTTCCTCCTCTTGGGCTTCTTTGTTAACCTGTTGTAGACTAGTGCCAACGTGCTCTTAATTTTGTTTTGTAGATTGAGATCAGTACTTCTCCAAATTTCTGTCCCTCACAGGATGGAGTTCTTGTCAAAAGCTGAACGTTGCCTTATGCAACAGTGCGTATTCATCTGTCATCTCTGCTGCTATTCTCGCTTATTGGTTATTGTTCATCCACACAAATTCTTGTCATCTCTGAGAGTGAGTTCTTCAAAACTCCTCCAGAAGATTAATCTCTCTGATAGCCACGTCAGCCTTGGCTATTGTAACTATGGCAACCAAATATCAAAATTACGATTTTTAATTCTATTGAACTCAACATGGGTCTGACCTTGTTCCTTCCTTACTTTTCTCAACCGCTGTCGATACGCCTCTGGTACGAATTCATAAGTAATCAAAACCAGACTGCTTGACATCTTCATAATCAGGTCAGGCAGCATCCAGGGAACAGGAGAATCGACGTTTCGGGCATAAGCCCTTCTTCAGGAATTCCTGATGAAGGGCTTATGCCAGAAACGTCGATTCTCCTGTTCCCTGGATGCTGCCTGACCTGCTGCGCTTTTCCAGCAACACATTTTCAGCTCTGATTTCCAGAATCTGCAGACCTCACTTCCTCCCCATCTTCATAATCACTTGACCACTCAACTGACAGAACTATAAATACCTCACTCGCTCTGCCTATCAACCTAGTTTGAACGAACATTTCCCACAATTCAAACACTCCAAATGCCGAGTCAATTGTTCAAATGAAATAAAGAAGACTTCTAAATCATTCTCATCAAAATGTGGATGCGCTTTAACATGTTTGTGTGTATCACAATCTTCTCTCTTCATATCCACATGGTTAACTTGACTTTCCTGGATATGGTGCAAATTCTGAAGATTAACTTCTCTCTCCTTTTCTCTTTATTTTCTCGCTCTTCTTTTTTTCCCGTCTTCGATGTCTCCTTGTTCAACTCAGCACCTTCTCTTTATTTCTTTTCACTCTATTTTTTCCTTCTCTTACTCTTTCTGTCTCTTCTCACTTCTTTCTATCTCGTATCTCTCTCTCTCTTTGTGTCTCTCTTTCCTTTTCTTTATCTTCTATCTCCATTTTCCGAACATGTAATATAAGTATTTTTTCTAACTCTGCTGCACTTGTTTGTTTCTCTGACAGACCGACCTGCTTGATTAACTCCCTAGCCCTTTCAGTATTACATTTGTCCTTTGTTAAACCACATTCTAACCTCTTTGCTAATTTAAAACTTGTGTCGTATTTCTGTCTTTCTGAACTTTACCAACATATTTGGGAATAGTCTTGAAATCCCAGAGCGATGTTTGCAATATTAAAGCCAATTTTCTCACTTTCTATTTAACTGAACACAAGTAACCGAAATTAAAATCTCACCTTCACTTTTTTTTAAAGATGTGAGCCACTAATTGGCATGTGTTTACATTCTTTTGGACCTTTCCAACCAAAAATCAACTCAAATCTCTCCAAATCCAGATTGGATTTGTCTAAAACCGTCGAAACCATGGATTCGATCCCCAAACTGTTTCGACACGGCGGTGAGCACTTCTGCTATATGAAGGAATCACCCAAAAAATCCCATCTCACTTCATAATCTGGTAAAGTAGGAGTGACAGAAAACTCCTAATTTCCACTGTAAAAAAACAATTTGTTTCTTAACTCTAAAATTCATCATTAGACAACAAAGAATTTTAATTCTAACCCACATTCTCTTAACATTTTCTGACTTGAAACCCAAAATAATATACTAATGCAAATATGCCCTAATTAAAGTTACTTCAAGCCACTATTACATTTAAGATAACATACCGTAATAAAATCATTAGACCTAAAGAGAAATCAACATTGGTAAATAAGAATATACGTGAGGCATAATACAGGAACAGAAGGGAGTAAGACTATATGAGATCAAGAACGTAACTTCATAAGAGAATAAGAACTTAGAAAAGACAAATGGAGATAACGATTCCAAACAAAAGACACAGAAGATGAAAAATCTTAAGAAAATAAGTGTACAGGAGTAATTCGATAAGAGAGTAAGATCATCAGAAGGTATGAGAAAAAGAACTGAAGAGAATTCGAGCACAACAGAATAAGAGAATAAAACAAGAGAAATCTAAATCTAAGGAATATAAGATAATTTCGAGGAACACACTGAGACAAATGCAACTAGACTAAATGGAATTGACGTTTGTAACTAGGAAGTGTTAGCAGGTGTGCAAAATGTGAAAATAGATGAAACCCCTGTGCCAGAGGGTTCGCTGGGAGCCAGCGAGGAGAATACAGAGCCTTAATTTTGGTCTTTGTCAAAGGAATCGTGCGAGACGACTGGAGGGTTTCAAATGTTATTCCATTGTTCAATAAGTGGAGTAGAGGCAACCCTGGTAAATATTGACAAGTGCACATTTCTTGGCTTATGGGTAAAGTCTTGGAAAAGGATAGAAGAGACAGGATTTATTACCATCTGCAGAGGAATAAGTTGATTCAGTGTTATCAATATAGTATTATCAATACAGTATCTAAAGTGTACGCCATGCGCCACAAAACTTATTGAGTTCTTGAGATGGTGACCACACATGTGGATGAGACTGAAACGATTGATGTGGTGTATATTGATTTCATTCAGGCGTTATATAAGGTTACAGACGGTCGGCGATTGCACAAAATACGGAGGCATTTTGCCTGGTGTGGCGTGAAGATCTCATGAGGAAAGGCTGAGGGACATGAGGCAGTTTCGTTCGAGAGAAGAACGTTATAGTTGACTTAATAGAGACACACAAGATAATCTGAGGATTACATAGTGTAGACAGTGAGAGCCTTTTTTGCTCTGATGCTGATGACTAACACGAGAGGACATAGGTTTAAATTGAGGGGTGGTAGATGTACGACAGATGTGAGAGGTAGTTCCATTACTCAGAAGGTAGTAGGGGGGAGCGTGAAACGCAATCTCTGCAGTAGTTTTAGACTCCTCAAATTTAAGGGCATTTAAATGGTCTTTCGTTAGACATGGGGATGAAAATAAAAAGTGTACGATAGATGGACCTCAGACATGGACGAAATGAGAAGCGCAACATCGAGTTTCGAAGGGTCTATACTGTGCTGTGATGTTCTATGTTCTGAGTTCTAATAAGAAAATCAGAGATTAAGAGAATATTTCTCTGAAGGAATAACAGAATAAGAGCATGAGTACAAAGGAGAATGAGCCCAAAAGACAATGAGATAATAACATATGAACGAATAAGACATTCGGGAATGAGAACTTAATAAAACTATGACAAAGAATAGAAGAACAAAAGTGAATTAGAACAGGACAGATTAACATTGTAAGATAATGACAACATTAAGTAATATGCGCATCAGAACATAAGTGAACATGAAAATAAGAACATTACAGAACAGGAAACTAAGATAATAAGAGCGTCAGAGACAACATGATAAGAGCATATGACACACAGAAGGAGTAGAATAAGTACGCAAGACATTTTATGAATATTAAACTCAGAACAGAAGAGAATATAAACACAAAACAAACGAGAAAAACACATAAGTGAATACGAAAATAAGAGAGGAGAAATATATGAATTTACCAGAACAAGAACACACGGGCGCTTGAACATGGGAGAACAAGAAAAGACGTACATATAAAAAAAGAGTGACAGAATTCGAGATCAAAAGAATAAGAACATAAGTGAGTAATAAATATGTGAAGAGGGATATAACAGAAGAAGAGAATATGAGAATGTAAGAGATGGAGAACATAAGAAAATAATACCAGAACGAAACGAAAACATAAGATAAGAACAGCATAAGGGAATATGTGCAGATGCAAATACGAAAACAAAACACAAGTGAGTCAGCAAATAAGAGCGTGAGACTGTGAGAACAACAGTGAACAAAAACATAAGGAACATAAACATCAGACTATAAGTCCATATATGAATAAGAACATAAGAGAATGGGAAGGCAAGACAATGATAATGTTAGAAAATTTGAGCAGAGTTATATATGCGAATAAGAACAAAAGGGAAGAAGTTGATAAAATAAGAAGAACCTATGCGAATAAAAGATAAAGGAATGACAATATACGAGTATAAGAGAATACGAAAATAAGAACATTTATGAATATGCAAATATGAACATAGAATAAAAAAAACATGAGATCTAAATCGAGAAAAACAATCTAAGTGAGTTAGAACATAAGTGAGTATAAAAATAGGACCATAACAGTATAGGATCACAGTGGAATAATTAAACAGGAGAACAGAAACAGAAGAGCATTAGAGAGTAAGCACATGAACCAGAGAATTACATTAATGGAAAAGACGAAAATAAGTGAATAGGAACATAAATATACTAGGACATACAAAGTACAGTAGAGTTTAAAATGTAAGAGTATAAGAACGTCCGATGGTACGAGAATAAGACCTTCAGAAAACAAAAGCAAAGTGCTTTTATGAACAAGAAAAGGAGTACATAAGATAAAATAATAAGAACGGAAAAGAAATCAATCGATGTGAACAAGAACATAAGAGAGCAGCAACATGGGAAAATAAAAGAAAAAGAACAGAAGAAAAACACACAAGATCATTTGAGAATAAATAAAGAATATCAGAATTAGAGAAAAGTAGAATAAGAATGTAAGTGAATAAGTAAATAAGATTATTTATGATTAGGAAAAGAAGAACATAAGAGACTAAAATTGGGAGATTAAAACAGAATTCAAAGTAATTGACTAGAACATAAGTGAGCAGAACATAGGAACGTCAAACAGTAAGAACATAAGAGAGAATAACACGGATAATCATAAGAATGTAAGAATTTGAAACAGCCAAATTAAGAATATGTTTAGTGGCATATGAACATAAAAGAATGAAAACAAAAGATTCATATAGAATATGAATATTAGAAAAAGAGAATAAGACAATTTTAACCTAGGAGAAAACGAATTGACGAGAATAGGAATACGTGAGAATGCAACATAAGGCAATAACAAATAACAGCATAAAAACGTAAGTGAATAAGAAATTTAGAGATGAAGACGATAACACTCCAAATGAATAACAGAAGAAGAGAATGAGGACACAAGAGAATGACTATACATGAGAATAAAATAATAAGACAATAAATTAGGAAGAAAATAAGGGAATGAAAAAAACGACAACAAAAGAGAATAAGTACATTAACATTGGAGAAGAAGAACACAACAAAATAAAAACGTAAGTTAATAAAGAAAAAGAATAGGTACAGGAGCAAATTAGAACATAAGTAAATATGCAAATAAAACATAAGGGAAATGGAAGGTACAATAATAATATCATGGGTGAACTATAACACAAGAGAATAAGACCATAAGAACATGTGTAAATATTCAGGTAAGAACGTAAGAGAATGAACATTCACAAAAAAGATTAAAACAACATACCTAAAGACCAACATAAGATATCAGGAATATATGAACATTTTAGAAAAAAAGAACATAAGAGAATAAGAGCATAGGAGAACAAGAACATCAGAGCACAAGCGATTATGAACATGAATACTCAAATTCAAGACCAAAACAATAAGAATAACACTGACAGATAAAATAATACAATAAGGATATAAGGGTAGAACAGAAAACAGAATATCAGAGAGCAAGAACATAAGAGACTAAGAACTCAACAGAATAAAAACATAACATATGAGAATATAATACGATAGCGACTCAGAAAATAAGTGTCTCGGTGAATAAGAACAAAAAGAGAACATGAAGATAAGACAGTACAAACATTAGTGATTAACAAGGTCAGAGCATAAGATCATGCGGAAATGAGAAAATAACACTGACATAGCATTTGCGAACACTAAAATGAGAACAAGACAAGAATAGAAAAAATAGAGACGTTAGAGCGGACATAGGACAGTAGGAACATATGAACAGAATAGAGTAAAACGAAAGACAATAAAAACACGCAAAGACAAGAACAGACGAGCATAAGAGAACAAGAACATCTCGAAAATATTTCAAGAGCAAAGGAATAAAAACATAAGTGATTGGTAAAATACGTCCATAAAATCATGGGGAAGAATGAAGGGGAAAATAAGAGACAAACAACACAAAAACATAAGAGGATAAGAATAGGACTGAATAAGAATATAATATAATGTGAACATAAGTTAAACAGAAAATAAGAAAATAGTTGAATAAGAACACAGGTGTGTGTGACCGCGAGAACAAAAACGAATTAGAATACATGAAGGCAACACAACATAAGTGAATATCCAAATACAGACATAAGAGAATGTGAAGGTTAGATAATAAGAACATAGGTGAATTCGAACATACATCAATATGTGAATTAGAACATAAGAGAATAGCATGGTGAGTAAATAAGAACCAAAATGAATGACGAGTTAAAAACATACGAGAATAAGGGAATAAGAACATAATAACATTTATGATCATAAACTTAAATGCATAAGATATAAATATTTTAGAACTGAAGTGAAAAATCTATAAGTGAATAAGAACATTACCGAGTAGAAACATAAGAGAATACGAACATTGGAGAAGAAGACCGTGAATAACAGAATCAGAACATAGACACATGAATGAATAAGATCATGAAAGTTAGGACGTAAGCAAATTAGACAATAAGAGCATAAGATTAAAAGCATGAGAACATGAGAGAATAAAAACAAAAGAGAGGAAAGGTATAGCAGTAAGAGAACGAGACAATAAGAACATGAGAACTGAATATCATAATAATATAAGACATAACAAACGAACAGAATGAAAAATGAAGAAGACAATAATAGAACAGGAGTCAATGAGAATGCAACATAAAACATGATGCACTGATATACGCGTTTTTGGTGAAAAGGGCAGAGGCAACAACAAAGGCTGAGTCGAAACAGGAAACAATCAACAACCAGGAGTGTTCTCTCGCAGTCGGGGAGCTCTTCAGTGGTCCAGGACATTCGGCCTTGATTCTTCGGTTTTCCATCCTCCAAGGCTGACTGTGAGCAAGGCAAAAATGCAAAGTGGCCGTGCAGAGGCTGCCAGCCAAGTTTGGTACTAATGGGGATGGCGTCAAGCGTAAACTTGAGTTCATGTCACACGACAGGTGACCTCACTACACTGAGATTTCTCTCACAAACATGCACACAAGTGCAAGTACGAGCACACGCATGCACGTAAACATATAGGCGCGTGCGCATACACACACATACAGGCACACACACACAGCCACAGACCGGGACACTCACACAAACTCTCTCTCACACAAAAGCTCTCCCTCATGCGCGCACACATATATCCCCACACTCAAACCCATGCACGCACCCTTTCAATAACATATACCCCATTGCACACACATACACACACGCTCTCATGGACACTCACGTGCCCACATACACACCCACATACACACACTCACTCGGTCTACCCTGCACTCACACATATATTTAAAGTTTTTTCTATGAATTTGTACTTGTTGCACAACATTTTATTTTGCGCGAAAACTGCATTATTCATTTACGATTCTGAAAATCCCGTTTTTGAAATTCAATCAGTCTGAACGAACATTGGGACACAGACTTTAACCTCACACCTTCAATGCATTATCTGATCTGAAATGGCTTCTATTTTTAAAACTATGCTGATCATATCACTTCTAAAAACTCTGGGATTTACATATGAAGGAACTGAAAATAACATGATCATTCCTAATGATAAAAGACTAAAGCTAATTTTGTTTAATATTTAATTCCATGACAATTCAATCTTGTTGCTTTAACTTCTGTGTCTTATGATTCTGGTCCACAACCACTTAATGACGAAGCAGCGCTTCGAAAGATAATGCTTCCAGGGAAAACTGTTCACCTCCAAACTGGTGTTGTGTAATTTTAACTTGACCCAATGTGAAAATAATAGAATAAGCACATACAGAAGCAAGCGAATAAGAGAATACGAATTTTCGATATTATGAATAAGAGAATATTAAATGGTAAGGAAATCGTAAGAACAGAATGCACAATGACCAAATAAGGGATTGAGAACATCAGATAATAAGTGCATGTGATAATAAATAATAAGAATATAAAAGCGTAAGAAAGTGAGAATATAAATGAAAAAGAGATTTAGAAAAATACGCGAATAAAAATAGAAAATAATAAACTCTTAAGATAATGAGCACTCCAGAGAAAAAGCACATAAGTGAATGAGAAAATAACGACATAAAGGAAGTAGTACGTTATCGAATTTGCGAATAATAACATAAGGGTACATGATTTTAAAATAAGAAACACATTTGAGTTTAAAATGTAGGAGGAGAATAGAAAATGAGAGTAATAGGATTAGACCTTCAGATAAATGAGACGTCAGAGCATTTATGAATAACAAAATAAATGCAGAAATTAAAATCATAAGAATTAAAGAGAAATCAACATAAATGAAAAACTACAAAAGTGAGGAGGAACAGAATAACATAAGACAGCATGCTCATAAAATGCGAAGGGGATGTGATGGCTTAATTGTATAATCAGTGGACAGTAAATCCAGCGAGCCATGATAAAATGTGGAATTTGGTTTCAACAAATATTTGGAATTAAAACTCTAATGACTGCTCTATATCCACTGCCTCTGCTCGAAATAAAAACTCCATCTGTCTCACTAATGCCCTTTAGTGAAGGAACCTGTCAATACTTAACTGGTCTGGCCTACATGTGACTCCAGCTCCGTAACAAAGTGGATGACTTTGAGCTACTCGCTGGGCTATTAGGGATGGGCAATGAATGTTGCCTCATCAGGGATGGCCACATCCTCATAAAGAATAAAGAGAAAAATAATAAGACAAAAACAACATATTATCATTAGACAACAAAGCTTTAAATATATGTACGCGGGAATAGATAACAAGAACGCAAGTTGAGAAGACCATAAGACGATTTATGATAATGAAAAGAAGAATATAAGGAAACAGAGTTTGGGAGAAGATTTGTAGCTCGGGTGCTCGTTGTTGTGGTTCTGTTCGCCGAGCTGGGAATTTGTGTTGCAGACGTTTTGTCCCCTGTCTTGGTGACATCCTCAGTGCTTGGGAGCCTCCTGTGAAACGCTTCTGTGATGTCATCACTATAAATGCTGGAGGAAACATCACAGAAGCGCTTCACAGGAGGCTCCCAAGCACTGAGGATGTCACCCAGACAGGGGAAGAAACATCTGCAACACAAATTTCCAGCTCGGCGAACAGAACCACAACAATAAGGAAACAGAATTTAAAAAAAGGCAGATAAATGAACAAAGGTGATAAAGAATATATGCGAAGCGGATTATAGAAACAGAAGGTAGTAATAACATAAGATAATAAGAGCTTGAAAAACACAATTAAACTTTTAGACTAAAAACCTAAGAACATAAGAGGATCGTAACAGAAGAGAATGCGAGTACATGAAGAAATGAATAAAACACAGAGAATACAAGAGAACAAGAATAGACGAAAATAGGAACGTTGGAGAATAAAAGAATTAGACCATGAGAAATGAAGATCATAAGAATATAAGAGAATCAGTATCTAATAGAACAAGACACAAATAAGAATCTAACATAAGAAAATAAAAAAAAACATAATAGTCTACGAATGTGCAAGATAAAGAGAACAAGGTTCGAAGACAGTAACAGAATAAGAAAATGAGAATATTAGGGAATGTGTACATAAGTGAATAGGATAATAAAAATATAACTGAGTAAGAACATAAGGGATTGAGAACATGATAACAAAAGAGTTAGGATTGTAATAACAGTCAAAGAATATGAACAGAACAGATTAAGAATGTAACATCATGGAAACATAAGAGCGTAGGCACAGAAGTGATTCAGAACATAAGAGAATACGACGGTAAGACAACAAAAACATAAAAGAATCGCATCCTTCGTGAATATGCGATTGAGGACATAAGTGAAAGCAAAGATGATATAATAAGGACATAAGAGACTAACATAATAAGACCGTAAGAACATATGAGAATAATATAATTAAGACATAAGGTGTTTGATGAATATTAACATCAGAACATAAGATTAGAAAAGAAAAGAACAAGTCAAAACCAACTTAAGTGAAAATGCCTAAACATCGTCGGAACCAATTAATATAATAGAATAGGAACAAAGGAGAAGAAGAACGTAGAACAAGAAAATAAGAGCCTCAGAGAGTAAAAATATATAAAAGAATTCAAGAACAAAATAATTAGAACACAAGTGAGCAATAGCATAAGACAACAAGGCCATAATGGATGAAGAGAATTTGAGAATATAAGAAAGGAAAAACATGAGAACATACGATTATAAGAACAGAACAGAATAAAAACAAACGATAAC
Organism: Chiloscyllium plagiosum; assembly: GCF_037043375.1. Taxonomy (NCBI): domain Eukaryota; kingdom Metazoa; phylum Chordata; class Chondrichthyes; order Orectolobiformes; family Hemiscylliidae; genus Chiloscyllium; species Chiloscyllium plagiosum. Next base: position 108,650,780 of record NW_028270152.1, read on the forward strand.
GACAACATGACAGAATAAGTACAAAGAAAATACGGTAATAAAACATTGAATTTGAACACAAGAGCGTGAGGACAGGAAACAAATGCGAATGAGAACATCAGAACACAAGTAAATTAGAGCATATATATATCAATATGCAAATGAGAAAATAAGAAAATGCAAATTGATCTTAATAGAAACTTAGGAGATTCAGAACGTTGTGAATGAGACCACAATAGAATTGGAAGGCAAGGTCATAAGAAGGTAAGAGAATTGGAGCACAAGTGATTAGGTGAACAAGAAGGTAAGAGAATAGGGCGAAAGATAATACGAACCTGAGATAATAACAACATAAAAGCACACGAACATATGACAATAAGGTAATAAGCATTTATGGATATGAAAACAAGACATAGCAGAGTGAAACATAAGATTCACAGAGAAAAACAGCACAAGTTAATAAGGACATAACAGGTAAGAACATAGGAACGTAAGTGACTAATAACACAAGAGAATAATAATATATTGGATCGAGGAGATGAGAGCATTAAAGAATGAGAACATGAATAAGAAAATTAGGAAACAAAAGAATAAAAACATAAGTAAATAAAAACATAAGAGAATAAGGACATCAGCCAATCATAGACTAAGACAATATGATTAGAAAATAAAAGATTAAAAATGAAGAGAATAAGAGTGCAAGCCAAAGACAACGAGAGAATAAGAACATGAGAAATAGGTATCATAAGAACATAAGACAATGGTAATCTCAAAAATAAGACATCAGTAAGTGAATAACCGAATAAGAGTAAATTAGAATACAACATGATCCAATGGGGACATAAGAGAATAAGGCAAAAAGAATATTCGGGAGTAAGAACATAAGAGTACTCGAGAGTAAGACCAGCCAATGGTAAGTACTGAAGAGAATATGATAATAAGAATGTAAGACATTAATATGATCATATCATGAGAGAAAAAGAGAATAAGATAATGAGAACCTCAGAGAATAAATACATTAGATAAGGTTACAATAAGAATATGAGTGAGAAATAACATTAAGGAATGAGACAATAGGAACAAAAGAGAATAAGAACATGCGAATATACGAAAATAAAAAGAGCACAGAATAAAAACGTAAGACAGTCAGGTCATAAGTACATAACAGAATACGGAAACAAGAGCATATGAGAAGCCGAACAACGTGAATATGCGAATAAAAACACAAAAGAACAAGAAGTTAAATAATAAGTACATTGGAGATTAAGAAAGCTAAACGCATAAGAACATAGGAGAGTAAGACAATAAAATTATAAGAGAACAAAACAAAGAGCATTTATGAATAAGAAAAGAAACACATAAAATAAAGTCGTAAGAAATAAAGAGTTTCCAATGAAAGTGAAAAAGACCAAAAAGAGTGCAGGACCACAGGATTATATGAGAGAGAAAAAAACATAAGATAAAAACAATTTATTGGAAAATAGAATAAAAGGTTTCAATATGAGAATTAGAGAATGAAAGAATAAGAACGTAAGTGAATAGGTAAATCAGAACATTCATGATTTTGAAAGATGAACGTAAGCGTATAAATCATAAAACGTAAGGGAAATCAACTGAGATGAATAATAACGTAACTGTGGCAGATCATAGGAGCATAAGGTTGTAAGGACATGACTGAACAAGGACATGGGAGCATGAAATTGAAAGACCCGATACAGACAACAAGTAAAACCAATATATTTTACAAAATGCCTTGCAAGAATTGTAATAAATACTAGATTAGATGCTGTACATTGTGGAAACAGGCCATTTGTCCCAACAGGTCCACACTGATCCTCTGTAGAGTAACCCACCCAGACTCATTTCCCTCTGACTAACTCATCTAACCTATGCACAATTTCAGCATTGCCAATTCACCTGACCTGCACATCTTTGGATGTGGGAGGAAACCGGAGGACCGGAAAGAAACGCAGGCAGACAGGGGGGAAATGTGCAAACTCCACACGGACAGTCGCCCAGGGCTGGAATCCAACCTGGGACTCTGGTGCTGTGAGCAGCAGTGCTAACCACTGAGCCACTGTGTCGCCCCAAGCTACGTTGGACAAACAGGCAGAAATCTAGCCACCAGGAAACATGAACATCAACTCGCCACAAAACTAAATTGTCCACTCTCACAAATATCCTTACACACGAATGAGGAAGGGCACCACTTCGTCTGGGACAACACATGCGTCCTCGGACAAGCCAATTATAGGCATGCACGGGAATTACTGGAAGCATTGCTTTCCAACTGGAAATCTGTCAACAAACACATAGACTTGGATCCCATTTACCACGCCCGGAGAAAAAAGAACAGGAAATGATTTCACCATAGGAACTGATGTCACTGCAGGAAATTACATCACCAATTCTAGGAAACTCAAACATCGAAAAAGAAAGTGGGCTATGCCACCAGTGATTCTTTCGAAGATTCACTGAAGTCGTAACCTGGTATGGTGATGAAACGTCTGATAACGAACCTTCCAGATCAGCGAGCAAACCTATACCCATCCAAACAGAATAATTATATAAGTACATGACAGAATAAGAAAATAGGACACAATAAAATAACAGCATAAGAGAGTAAGAATCTAAGGGAATCCGAACCTACCACTAGCATGTAATAAAAGAATAAGAACATTCATGAATGAACAGTAAAGAATAAGGGAAAATGAATGTCAAAGGATAAGAGCATAATAAAAAAAAGGATAAGAAGTGAAATGCATTGTAGAATAAGAAGATAAGGGAAAAGAACTGTAGGGAATAAGAACTGAAGAGGATAAGTAATTAGGGAAAGGAAAGTAGGAGAATAAGAACAATACAGAATAATAGCATGAGAAGAACATACGAATCTAAGAGAATAATAACATAGGACCCGGGTTCAATTCCTGCCTCAGGCGACTGACTGTGTGGAGTTTGCACATTCTCCCCGTGTATGCTTGGGTTTTCTCTGGGTGCTCCGGTTTCTTCCCACAGTCCAAAGATGTGCAGGTCAGGTGAATTGGCCATGCTAAATTGCCCGTACTGTGAGGTAAGCGGTAAATGTAGGAGTATGGGTGGGTTGCACTTTTGCGGGTCGGTGTGGACTTGTTGGGCCGAAGGGCCTGTTTCCACACTGTATTCTAATCTAATAAAACATAATAGAAGTCAAACACAATATAACTTACCATCGTTGAAGAACCTCTCGGAAAGAGAGATAACAGTACAATCGATTTTGAGACAGCAATGGAGGGTGAAGTGATGTCATCTAAAATCAGTGAATTATGCGAAATCACGGGAAGCTGTGGAAGGAAGAAGGAGTTGCTAAATTTGACGAGGAAAACAAGTTGTATGGCGAAATATCTGAGGAACACTGGAGGACTTTAAAAGAGATACATTACAATGTTCATCGATAGTACATTCTGGTCTAAAAGAAAGATAACAACGGTACGAAGAGCCAGCCTTGGCCAATCACGGAAATAATGGAAGGGATCCAATGAAGGTTTACAAAGAAGCCAAGATTAATGGGAAACAGGAAGATTGCGATTAAAAAAAAAAACATTAAGCAAGCAACAAAGAAAGCAAAGCTAGATTTTAAATGTAAACTGAACACAGAATATAAACAGATGCAGGAAAAATGTTATTTTTATAAATATTTGAACCCGAAAAAGGTTACTGAAGTGGATGTAACTGCCTTGCAGGATGAGAAAGGTGAAATGATACTGGTTCATGATGAAACGGCTGAGGCGATGAATAACTACTTTATGTCCGTCTTCACAGTGGAAAATATGCCAAGGAATAACTTTGAGGACACGATCGGCGGTGTGGACCTTAATTCAACTTTTCTCATTAAAGGTTTTATTTTTGAACAAACTAGAGATTCTAAATGTAGTTATGTCGCCTAATCCTGATGGAATACATCCCAGGGTGCTGAAATAAATGGTAAAAGTTACACTAGATGCGTTAATGATAATTTACCAAAATTCACTGGACTGCGGGCAGAACCTGTCATACTGGAAGACGACGAATTTCACGCCAATGTCTATAAATATCGTGTAGGCGATAAAGAAGTAACTACAAGCCAGTTAGCTTAATATCTGTAGTCGGGAAAATGCTGGAGGAAATCATGAAAGAAGAAAGAGTGAGACATCGAGTGTAAAGGGTTCCATTCAGACAGACGCAGTATGCATTCAGGAAGAGAGTCTTGTGTTTGTTATATTTTCTGGATTTCATTGAGGATGAAGCAAGCACATGGATGGAGGGAGCAGGTGGATGATATATACTTGGATTCCCAGAAGACCGTCAATAATGTCGAGAGTGTGGTGCTGCATGTCAGGCTACATCTGAGAAGTAGGACAGTCGACGTTTCGGTCATAAGCCTTTCATGATTTCAGATAAAAAATATGAAATACATAGATAACATAGAGGAAGTCAAGTTATTTCCATCGATGGATGAGACTCAAACTAAGGGACATGTCCTCAAGATTAGCAGGAGCAGTTTTAGGACAGAGATGAGGAGGAACCGCTTTCCTCAGAGAGCTGTGAACCTAAGGAATCGTCTGCGTCCATGAGGTGGCAGAGGAACTTCCACTAAAAATATTCATGGTTGGGCAATTATGGGTATGAGGAGCACACACGATGGATAAATCGGCCGTGATCTTAACGAATGGCGGAGCAGGCTTGACGGACTAATAGGCCCATTCGTTAACTTTTACTATGAATCTGTGAAACTAATAAACTATGAATTAAACGAGAAGAGAGTAAGAGAACAAGAACGGAAGAGAACAACAACGTAACCGTATAAGAAAATGAGATCATAAAAACCTAAGAAAATAAAAGAATGGAAATGAATAGGAGATTGCGAACATCAGAAAATAAGAGCAGAAAAGAATGACCATTTAAGAGAATAAGAACATAAGATAACAACAGATTAGAATAAACGAATGAGTATGTCAAAGATAACCAACATCAGAGAATGTGAAGGGAAATTAATCAGAGCATAAGAAAATAAAATTGTAAGAGTATAAGAAAATAATAAAATACGAACATTCGACACGAGAATAGGAGCATAACAAAATTATACCATAGCAGTTTAAGAACAGAAGATATTAAGGCCATCGTGACATCAGTGATCGATAAGAGAATAAAAACATAAGAGTAAGAGAACAGAACAGAGTAAGAACACAGGAGAATCAGCACATAAGAACAATGGAGAACAACAACATGAGAGGTGAATAACTTAAGAAAAAATAGAATAAGAACATAAGACAATAAAGACATAAGAGGTTACGACCTGAGACAAAAATGGACATTAGGTAATAAGAACATACGAGAATAAGAATATTATGAATAAGAACATAAGTGAATGTGAACTAAAGAAAGAAACAGAATAAGAAAATGAGGGAATCGGGACATCAGAAAGAAAAGGCATAAGAGAATAATAAGATAAGTGATTAAGAATTCAAGGGAATCAGAACATAACAGAATATGAACATTAGAGAATAACCTCATAATAGATTAGGAACCGGCATGAATGACAGAATAAGAGTGTAATTGAAAAAGAACAGAAGAGATCAACTAAATAAGAACACTTGGGAAAATCCAATGGAATAAGAGAAAACAGTACAAATGAGAATGACAAGACCAAATAAGAACAGGAATGAATGAGAGATTAGGAACATGAGAAAATAGGAACAAAAGGGAATAACAGAATAAGAGACTTAGAAGATACGAGAATAAGAATATAACAAAATATGAATCTAAGAGATTTAGGGAATGTTAAAACAAGAATAACTAAAGACCTTCAGAGGCAAGAATTTAGGAGAATAAAAACATCACAGACTAAGAGGGTAAGGACACAAGAGAATAAAAAAAAAATAAGAAAAGAACACGAACATAAGGGAACAAGAGAACATGAGAGTATGAAATTAAGACCAGAGGAGAATAAGAGCTAGGGAACACAAGAGAATAAGAAAATAAGACCAAAAAAGTGAAT